>NC_137075.1:2124150-2724150 GCF_951640355.1 Cnephaeus nilssonii | reverse complement strand
ATGCTCTTGAACATCCTTTTAATTATTACTCTGAACTCTATGTGATAAATTGCTTATCTCCATTTCATTTAGCTCTTCTGGAGAATTTACTTGTTCTTTCATTTGGGGTTTCTTTTTCTTCCCATTTGGGCTGCTTGTTTGGGTTTATTTCTATACTAGAGGCCCAGAGCACGGATTCATGCACCAGTGGGGTTCCTCAGCCTGGCCTGTGCCCTCTTGCAATCTGGGACCCCTCGCGGGATGTAGTAGTGCATGAAGTGGCAGGCAACCAGGGAGGAGCCCGAGCTTGGGCTGGGCACCATGCCACTCCTGCTCATCCCGGCCCCGCTGCACCTGCCACTGCTGCTGCTCGGTAGGGTGCTGCTGCGGAGGCAGGAGAGGCTTGTGCTGCCACAGCTGCACTTGCCAGCTGTGAGCCTGGTGTCTGGCGCCCGTCAGTCAGCTGAGCAGAGCCCCAACTATGGGAGCACACTGACCACCAGGGGGCAGCTCCTGCATTGAGTGTTTGCCCCCTGGTGGTCAGTGACGTCATAGCAACCGGTCAAATGGTCGTTCAGTCATTCGGTTGCTTAGGCTTTTATATATATAGATATTAGGTAGATCTACAATGACTTCCAGTCTTGGTAGGGTGGCCTTATGTAGTAGGTGACCTGCAGGACCCAGTGGCACAGTCTCTCTGATCACCAGACCTTGGTGCTCTAATAATGTCCTTTATGCACATTGTGTGGGCCCTACTCTTGTAATTGAGTCTTGATTGCTAATGTGCGTGAGCTTGACCCTCAGGCTGACTGACAGTGAGGTTCAACCACAAACACAGCATGCAGGCTGTTGTGCAGGTAATTATCACATGAAGCAGAATTCACCTTAATAGGGTTTGGAGTCTGCCAATATCTCTCTATGGATATACTGCTTGTGAAGCTGTTTTGGGTTCAATTTCTGATAAGGTTACATATAAGAAGCAATTGATGAATGAATGAAAAAGTGGAATAATAAATCAGTGTGTGTGTGTGTGTGTGTGTGTGTGTGTGTGTGTGTGTGTACTAATATATATATATATACTAGAGGCCTGGTGCATGAAATTTGTGCATGGTGGAGGGTTTTCCCTCAGCCCAGCCTGCACCCGCTCCAATCTGGGACCCCTTGAGGGCTGTTGGACATCCCTCTCACAATCCAGGACTGCTGGCTCCAAACTGCTCACCTGCCTCTGCCTGATTGCCCCTAACTGCTTCTGCTTGCCAGCCTGATCACCCCCTAACCACTTCCCTGCCAGTCTGATCAATGCCTAACTGCTCCCCGGCCAGCCTGATTGCCCCTAACTGCCCTGCCCTTCTGGCCTGGTCACCCCTAACTGCCCTCCCCTGCCAGTCTGGCCACCCCTAACTGTCTTCCCCAGCAGGCCTGGTTGCCCCCAACTGCCCTCCCCTGCTGGCCTGGTCATCCCTAACTGCCCTCCCCTGCAAGCCTGCCCCCCAAACTGTCCTCCCCTGCAGGCCTGGTCCCCCCCAACTGCCCTCCCCTGAGGGCCTGGGTCCCAGCCCCAACTGTCCTCCCATGCAGGCCTGGTCCCCCCCAACTGTCCTCCCCTGCAGGCCTAGGTCCCCCCAACTGCCCTCCCCTGCTGTCCTGGTACCCCCAACTGTCCTCCTCTGCAGGCCTGGTCCCCCCCAAGTGCCCTCCCCTGCAGGCCTGGTCCCTCCCAACTTCCCTCCCCTGCAGGCCTGGTCTCCCCCAACTGCCCTCCTCTGCTGGCTCAGTCACCCCTAACTGCCCTCCCTGCTGGCCTGATCACCCACAACTACTCTCCCCTGCAGGCCTGGGTCTCCCCCACCCCCAACTGCCCTCCTTTGCTGGCCTGGTCACCCCTAACTGCCCACAACTGCCCTCCCCTGCAGGCCATCTTGTGGTGGCCATCTTGTGTTCACATGGGGGCAGCCATCTTTGACCACATGGGGACAGCCATCTTGTGTCTTGGAGTGATGGTCAATTTGCATATTACTCTTTTCTTAGATAGTATATCAACCTATGAACCAGGAGGTCACAGTTTGATTCCTGATCAGGGCCCATGCCTGGATTGTGGGCTCTGTTGTTGTCTGAAGCTGGTCTCTGGGTTTATTGGTTTTGGTCCTCTTCAGAGGGTCTCTAGTATATGCCAATGTCAGATGCTGTTTGTGACTGGTCCTGAGTAACTTGTTTGGAGCTATCTGCTGATGGATCCCTGTGTTGGGGCTGGGGGCATGTGGGAAGGACCAAGCTGCACACCAAGGTCTGCTTTTCCTAGTCCCAGGCCCATAAGCAGATTAGGCAAAGTATGAAAGCACCCAGAGATCCACCTCTGCCTGCAGGCTGATTGCTAGTCTCAGTCACTTATGAGCCTCAGGTTATAGACCTCATCAGAGTGTAAACTCCAAAGGTGGGGTGAGAGGATTTTCAATGAGTGTGGCAATTGCTTCCCCCCAGGCTAAAACTGCCTTGGTGATAAAGGTCTACCTGAGAAAGATGGCCTCTGCATGCCTCAGCACAGTTCTAGTCCACTCTGCTCTCCCTCTGCCAGAGCCCAAGGTGAGTGGCTGCACATGAAATTTTGTGTGTTGGCTCTTTAAGAGGGTGCCTGCATTCCCACCTGTCTCTCCCTGGTGGATAGAAACCCTGCTGTTTTTCACAGCCGGATGGTATGTGGGCACCTTTCCCCATTTTGGTGCTCTGGTCTGGGGAGCCTGGTTTGGGGTTTAGACCCCAGACTTTTCAGGGGGAAACCCCTGCAGCTGAGATCTCCTTCTGGAACTTCAGCTGCTGCCTGTGGGAGCCTGGCCTGCCCTCATATCTGGACACTTCAATGTGGCCTCCTCTTTATGTCCTTGCTCCAGCTAGTCTTTAGTTGGTTATTCAGGATGATTTTTCTATATTTTAGTTGTAATTCCAGTTAGGCCCTAGGAGAAAGTTAGTGTAGCTTCCACTTAATTCACTGCCATCTTGGAATCTCCTGCATTTTTAAAGAAAATATATTTTTATTGATTTCAGAGAGGAAGGGAGAGGGAAAGAGAGAAACATCAATGATGAGAGAGAATCATTGATCAACTGCCTTCTGCACACCCCCCACTGGGGGTTGAGCCCACAATCTGGGCATGGTCCCCTCCAACTGCCCTCCCCTGCAGGCCTGGTCACCCCCAACTGCTCTCCCCTGCTGGCCCGGTCTCCCCTGATTGCCCTCCCTTGCTGGCCTGGTCACCCCTAACTGCCCTCCCCTGCTGGCCCAGTCACCCCTAACTGCCCTCCCCTGCTGGCCCAGTCACCCCTAACTTCCCTCCCTTGCCAGCCTGGTCACCTCTAACTGCCCTGCCCTGCCAGCCCGATTGCCTCTAACTGCCCTCCCCTGCTGGCCTGGTCGCCCCCAACTGTCCTCCCCTGAAGGCCTGGTTCTCCCCCGTAATTGCCCTCCCCTGCAGGCCTGGTTCCCCCCAATTGCCCTCCCCTGCAGGCCATCTTGTGGTGGCCATCTTGTGTCCACATGGGGGCGGCCATCTTTGACCACATAGGGGCGGCCATCTTGTGTATTGGAGTGACGGTCAATTTGCATACTACCCTTTTATTAGATAGGATAGTATTCCTTTGTGTAAAAGTACCACAGCTTGTTTATCCACTCATCTACTGATGGGCACTTGGGCTGTTCCATAAATAGGGCTGCTATGAACATAGGGGTACATATATTCTTTCTGATTGGTGTTTCTGGTTTCTTGGGATATAGTCCTAGAAGTGGGATCACTGGGTCAAATGGCAGTTCCATTTTTAATTTTTTGAGGAAACTCCATACTGTTTTCCACAGTGGCTGCACCAGTCTGCATTCCCACCAGCAGTGTACTTTCTCCACATCCTCTCGCCAACACTTGTTTGTTGATTTGTTAATGATAGCCATTCTGACAGGTGTGAGGTGGTACCTCATTGTCATTTTAATTTGCATCTCTCAGATGATTAGTGACTTTGAGCATTTTTCATATGTCTTTTGTCCTTCTGTATGTCCACTTTTGAGAAGTGTCTATTTAGGTTCTTTGCCCATTTTTTAATTGGATTGTTTATCTTCCTTTTGTTAAGTTGTATGAGTTCCTTATATATTTTGGAAATAACCCCGTATCAGATGTATCATTAGCAAATATGTTCTCCTATGCAGTGGGCTCCCTTTTCATTCTGTTGAAGGTTTATTTTGCTGAGCAGAAGCTTTTTATTTTGTTGTAGTCCCATTTTTTAATTTTCTTCTTAGTTTCCTTTTCCCTAGGACTGTGGTCGGCAAACTTTTTATTTTGATGTAGTCCCATTTTTAAATTTTCTTCTTAGTTTCCTTTGCCCTAGGACTGTGGTCGGCAAACTCGCGAGCCACATGTGGCTCTTTGGCCCCTTGAGTGTGGCACTTCCACAAAAGACCACTGCCTGGGTGAGTCTATTTTGAAGAAGTGGCATTAGAAGAAGTTTAAGTTTAAAAAATTTGGCTCTCAAAAGAAATTTTAATCGTTGTACTGTTGACATTTGGCTCTGTTGACTAATGAGTTTGCCAACCACTGCCCTAGGAGATGTATTGGTAAACATATTGCTATGAGAGATGTATGAGATTTTACTGCCTATGGTTGTTCTACAATTTTTATGCTTTCAAGACTTATATTTAAGTCTTTTATCCATTTTGAGTTTATTCTTGTTTATGCTGTAAGTTGGTGGTATAGTTTTTTTTTTCTTCTTGTGTTTTTTTTTGCATGTACCTGTCTAATTTTCCTAGCACCATTTATTGAAGAGACTATCTTTACTCCATTGCCTGCTCTTGCCTCCTTTGTCAAATATTATTTGAGCCATTATTAATGGCTTGGTTCTGGGTTCTCTGTTCTGTTCCAATGATTTATATGCCTGTTCTTTTGTCAGCATCAGGCTGTTTTGAGTACAGTGGATTTGTAGTATAACTTGATATGTGGTATTGTGATTCCTCCCATGTTCTATTTTATCAAGATTGCTGAGGCTATTTGTGCTCTGTTTTTGGTTTCATACAAAGTTTTGTAGTTTTATTTTTTTAATTTAACTCTTTTAAATATATATATATATATATATATATATATATATATATATTGATTTCTGAGAGGAAGAGAGAGGGAGAGAGAGGTGGAAACATCAATGATGAGAGAGAATCATTGATGGGCTGCATCCTGCATGCCCCCTTCTAGGAATTGAGCCCGCAACCCAGACATGTTCCCTGACCAGGAATCGAACTAGTGACCTCTTGGTTCATAGGTCGATGCTCAACCACTGAGCCACACAGCTCAGGATTTATTTAACTCTTTATTTTATCTTCATTTGTGGGAAGCAATAAGACCATAAATTTAAAACAAATTAAGCAACTATCCCAACATGAATCATAAAATAATTCATTATTTCCTAGTGATCTGAAAGGCCATTTCATCATATACTGAGTATTTTTGTGTTTGACTGAGCTTTCTATTCTGTTCTATTGACCTCTCAGATAATCTTACACTGGTATTTTAATTATTATGACAAGTCCCCTTTATTTTAAAAAATATTCTTTGCTACTGTCATGTAGATGAACTCTAGATTTTATTTATTTTATTCTAAATCAACAAAAATGAAATAAAAAAAACTCTCTGGGTTTGAAGCTTAAAAAAATAAGAATGTGCCACGCATGAAACAAAGGATTCCAGAAAAAACAAAAAACAAAAAACAAATTCGCCTTGACTTCAATGCAATTGAATCACTTTTGTTATTCAGCAAGCAACCAAAGTAGGATAATGCCCATATATATTTTTAAAAGGCAGTTTTATTCTTTCTTTCCTCATGTCACCATTTTAAAATCTGAAAATGAAGGCTCCATTACCAACACTAAAACTTTATCATTTATAGCCCCTAGGTGCATAGGATCGGATCAAACCACTTGTGTTCCATTTCTTGCCATATTACTATGCCTTTTGCCACAGCATAGGGACTGAGACTTGCTTCAGCGAATGGAGATGAGGTGCATGTTTAGTGAAGGGCTTATTTGTTTCTGTTATTTTTCTGCAAACTTTTCTTTCTTTTCCCCCCCAAAACTTTTTTCAAAGCAACAGGTCCCAGGAGCACACAAAACAACAGCACTAAAGCCTTACTCATAGGCTTTTCCCTGGAAAAGCTCTTACCTAAAAATAAAGCAAATTGATAAACTGAAGGTACCTTTTTTATTACTCCATGGGGTGGGGAATGTGTGTGTGTGTGTGTGTGTGTGTGTGTGTGTATTCATGCCCACCAAACTGTTGCTGCGGTGGGGTGTTTTCATACAAATCTTGAGAGAAAAGTCAAAGGCGCTTCAGCCTTGTACTATGTATATGTATTAAAACAAAGTTTTTTTATGTTTTTGTTACTTTAATTATTGTTATAAAAAGCCTGCCATTTTTAATATGTGGATTTAGGGAATTTTTGTTTGTTTGCTTTCATGTTTAGGCTTTTTGTTTGTTTTTCTGGGTAAAAAATCCCACATGCCTTGCTTTTAGTGTTTGAACTGCTGGTCAGGACATTAAATATTGAAGTGTTTTTAAAAATTAAGAAGTAAAAGAGCTTAAACATCCCTCTGGGAATTGGAATTGGATTAAATTTATAGCTTAATGTTGTGATAATCCACTTCTTTGCAACATTGAATATTTTCATCTAAGAGCATGGCATACCCTTCTATTTTAAGGTGTTTTTTTTATTGTTCTTCAGTGAAGCTTTATTTCGTAGATGAATATAAGTTTGGTGCTCCTTTT
This sequence comes from Cnephaeus nilssonii, assembly GCF_951640355.1. Lineage (NCBI taxonomy): Eukaryota > Metazoa > Chordata > Mammalia > Chiroptera > Vespertilionidae > Cnephaeus > Cnephaeus nilssonii. The sequence continues at coordinate 2,717,389 of NC_137075.1, read as the reverse complement.
CAGGAACTTGAGCAATGGCATCTGTAGTAGGCAGCCTCTGATGTGGCTCCCAAGGATCCCTGGTAATTATTACTTTATGAAATCCCTTCTCCTTATGTGTGGGATGGACTCAGTGACTTGCTTCTCATGAATAGAATGTGGCAAAAGTGATGGGATATTACTTCTGAGATTAGGTGATAGCAGGCTGTGACTTCTGTCTTGCTAGAACGCTCCCTCTCTCTACCCTCTCACTTGCCTGCTCTGAAGAAACTAGCTACCATGTGTGAGCTGCCTTATGGGAAGCCCCTGAAGCAAGGAACTGAGGCCCTCAGCCCAACAACCACAAGAAGTGGAATTCTGTCAACAACCATGTGAGTAGGCTTCCCACTCGAACCTTCAGCTGAGACCACAGCCTCGGCTAACTTGATTGTACTTTGTGAGCAAACTTGAAACAGAGAACCCAGCTAGGTCGCACCCAATTCCTGACCCACAGAAATTGTGAGATAATAAATGTTGTTTTAAACCACTAAAGTTATTTGTTATGTCACAGTGTATGACTAATACATCACTTTTAAAATCATGTTTTCTAACAGGTTATTAGGAAGTGGAAAATATACTGCTTTTTAATAATCATTAGATAACTGACCACTTCATGAAAGTCTTCTATTTTGATAATTTTGTATTTCTTTTCCTAGTTTTTCTAAAATGACAGCTATATTCCACATAATTAGTTTGTTCTCCTCTTTTTATACTTTTTTCTGTCTAATTTCATTAGCTAGGATCTTTAGAACAATGTTGAATATAAGATAGAGATATTTGTCTTGTTCCCATATTTAATGGGGATGCTTCTTGCATTTCACTCTTTTGGTATTGGATGTGGGTTTGAGAATTAATATGTTTTTATCATTTCCAGTTCACTAGAGGCATGGTTGTGACATTTACCAAACATCAATTCAGCATATAAAATACTCCTTTTCTCCTTTGACTTATTGCTGTGGTTAATCAGTTCACTACAGTTTTCATATAGCATCATCCATGCACTCCAGGAATGTGTGCCCATGGTGTGTTCTGTTACTGTACTATTGGATTCACTTTGGACTTGATCTGGTTATATTTGTATTAGGGCTTTACATCTATATAAGTGAGACTAGTATATGACTCATTTATCCATTCTGTCTTTCTTTGTGTCATTTGTCAGGTTTTAGTATCAGGGTTGATCTAGCTTTACAAAAAGAATTGAGAAGTGTGTAAGTCAGATCCTGGCAAGAAACATTCACCCAAGATGGTTTAAATAAAGAGACTTTAATGAGGGTCTGCTTATCGAATGTGGATAAAGTGAAGGGCTATGGTGAGGCCCTGGGACTAGCAGTAACCAGAAGCCATTCCCAGAGCTGCAGGGACAGGGAAGGAACCAGTGTGACTGGAACCCAGAGAGAGCGGAGTGTTGGAGAATGAGTCCAGGTGAGAGCTGTGGTTGGGGACCCCACCACTGCCAGAGAGAGGTCACTAAGGTAGGGAAGGAGCAGGAAGGAAATACTAACTTTACTCTCCTCCCAGCCCTGAGTCTCCAGCCCAGAATTCCACCAGGGAGTCTGGAGAAGTATGTTCTGTGAGGGTCAGCCTCCTGGGCAGGGGCTAGGCTGGGAAGGATGTCGAGGCTAACAGGTTTTTAACATTCACTTCCAGGTCTTTTATTGCAACAACTTCCCCATACTGATTTTTTGTTTACTATAGTTTTGCTTATTTTGTTTTATTCCTGCATGCTAAGAGTGCATCTCTGAGCATTTCCCCCCGCTGAAAGGTGAAGCCATGCATGGCCTGTATTCTAAATTCTGACATTAGGAAAGTCTTTCTGTGGTCTTCATGCTGATAGCCCTTGCAGATTGGTGAAATTTTAGGATAAACTGTGATCTCTCAAAATTCTGTAGAAGAGTGGTTCCCTAAGTACATTCCAATGAGTGCACAGATGGAAAAGGGGTTCATCATCAAATAAATCTGGAAATCTATGCTTGCTAATATCACTAATTTAACAAGATACACAAACATTTAAAAAAAACCCAAAAAGCTTCAATATAAGATTTTGTTCTTTTTTTTAAAATTTATTCAGCATTTATCAAGTTTGTTTTATGACAGAAGCTTTTTCCCCTCCAACATAAGCACTTCCCAACATTCCATGGAATCTCTTCCAATTATACATTTTCAGAAATGTGGATTGTTTCTTATTTCTTTACCCTTAAAATGGGCAAAATCCTGCATGGTATTTCTAATTATTTGTTTCTTTTTATTAATTTGACTTAGGTAAAAAAGCACCTTTTAACTTTACAGGCTCAGGGTTTTCATCAGCTCAGAAGTATTGTCTCTTCTCTTCTCTGATTCTTGTTTTGTTTCATTTGTTTGGTTTCTCCTTTGATGTCTATTGTGCTCCCTCCCTCAGTTTTTTTCCTTTGGGCTTTCCCCTGCATTCTCAGAGAACTATCTGTTCTTCACACTTAACGATTCAGTTTTCTGTAGTTTCCGTTCTGTTTTTTTTTTTTTTTTACCATCATAAAGCAATTTTAAATCTGCAGCTACATTATTAGTTTCTTTACAGCCTTTCTTGCTCTTACATGATTTGCTTTTGATTTCTACCTGCCTGTTAGCCAACCATCTTCTCATTTCATTCTTTCCATCTTGTTTTTCAAATCTCTTTTCTCAGAGTTCACATTTTAATTAAATGAAGTGAGTACAAAGCAGATGTGGTCTGAAAGTTATTTGTGTTGCTGTGAAAAATCTTTTCAAAGGATTCTTCCCTATGCCCTTTCAGGGACACAGTCTTCCCCCTTCATGATGCATTCTTTTCAAAGACCCCATGAGTTTGCAAGTGTATGTGCATGTGCAGGTGTTTGTTTGCTGTTTGTGACTTTTTCTTTAAAAATGGGTGTTTGTAAACTCTTATTACTTTCCCCAAGTGGATTCTCTTTAGCTCACCATCCACCTGGAAGTTTTTCCAATTGTCTTATTATATTTTAGACTGATGGACTGGTTAATACAAACTCATGTCACCAGTTGGCTGTGGGCACAAATTGCCTGTGACATACATCCCTTCAACTCATCTAGAATTGACTTGTGGGTCCAGCTGGCTGCGTGTGTGTGTGTGTGTGTGTGTGTGTGTGTGTGTGTGCCGCGCACGCGCGCTGTTCTTCTTTTTCCACTCAAGTAGAGACTTCCAGTGCTATGACCAGCTCAGGGATCTACTTGGGGGTGTAGTTGGGAGTTGGCTGGGGCAGGCCCAGTGGGCACAGGCAGGGTCTATGTGCCAGGAAACTGATGTAGCCATGACAAGACTTGCACCCACCCTTTCAGGACTGGAGAAATGTGGAATCAGGGAGAAGCTGATTCAGGGAGAGCTTCCCCCCATTATCTACTTGAACTAGTGACCATATGCACCCCAAGGCCTCCCTGTCAACTCTTTCCACAGGCTGTTGATCCACAGCATTGAATATGCAAATGGCATATTCTCTGCAAGCTCCTGTCCTACCCACTGCCCTCCAAATTTGGGGGCAGTAGGCAAATGCTGCCGGCATCCCAGCTGCTTGCTTTTCCTGGTACAGTGCTGCTCTCTCAGAAACTGAAGTGGCGAGTCAGTCCTTGGGTCTCCCTTAGATCTGCATCCTACACATTTCCCACGGCCTCCCCGCATTCCTGGATTGGGATTAGCTTTCCTTGCTTTTTGATTAGTTTGGCTGGGCTCTGAGAGGGAGGCGAGCCCTGTGCCAGCATAACAGGATGTTGCTTGGCACTTTTCCTCCTGTTCTGCAAGGCAGCTAAGACCCAAAACTGAATATGAAGACATCAGGGCCCCTGCGTCCCTACAGTCAGAGATTCGCACATCTTCCTTCTGTAGAGCTGGCAAGAGGATTGCACTGGCTCTTCTCTGTCAACCTGGACATCCAGCGGTGAGTGTAAGAGCAGTAGGGGTGGGGGAAGGGAGAACAGCTGTCGTGTCACTGGCAGAAGCTACTCTCCACAAGAAATTTATTTTAAGGCAAGGCTAGCATGGTGGGTATCTGCTTCATCTGGGGACTCTGTGATATACCTTGAGCTGCCTGAGTAGGGGAAAGGGGAAATAGGAGACAGACAGGAGGCGGAGAGCACTACAGAGAGCTGCGCTCAGCTGCAATGCTGGAGCCCACCCAGGAGAGCCTCACTTCAAAGGATGCACAGGCCCTCCAGAGGGACTCAGCTTTTGAACAGAGAACAGTTGGAGTAGCCAGAGAAGCAGTGACAATTCACTCAGGAGGGGACAGTTTCATGAGACTCCAATCCCTCTCCTAGTCCCCAGTCCCAGAGATCCATAGGAGAGAGAGGGGGAGGGCAGCCACAGTCTGTCTGAGCAGAGGTGGGGTTGACTGGAGGAGGGGAACAGGAGCAAGGCCTGCTTACTGACCAAGCCTGTTCTAACAGGTGGGAATGCAGGGACTGGTGCAGTGCAGCTACTGTGCCACGCAGAGCCCTGCCACTCAGTTGGGTAAGAGGGGTCGTTGTTAGAAAACAATTTCATGTTTATACTCCAACAAACTGAGACTGTAATAAACATGTTACACTTGAGAAAACATTTCTTAAAAGCAAAAAGAAAAACAGCTTTGGAACTTTTTAGGGTTAGGGTTAGGGCATGTACGAAAGTGTAGAATGGGAATGTCTGTGAGTGAAGATGAAGAGAAGCAGCGGGGACCAAAGAGCTGAGGAGCATGTCCTTGTCCCTTTGCTTGCAAGTAACAGAGGCCCAACTCATACACACTGGAGCAGAAGTGGGGCTTACTGCAGGGGCCTTGGAGCACCTCACAGAATCTAGGAGTCTAGTAGTTCACCCGGTGGAGGGGTGGTGACACAGGTGGCCATGAGTGGCATCTGGAACCAGGGGTGTGTGAACCATGAAAACCCCTTCAGTCCCTCATTTCCTATTCCTGCCTCATTCTTCCTCTCACTGCAGACTGGTTTGGTCCACGAGACAGAAGTGATGGCCCCGACAGCTTCCAAGTGCTGTAACGTGAAGGTTTTGTCACAAGACAGAACTGGTTCCCAGTGACTCTAAGTCTGAATGTCCCAGACAAGGGCCTCACTGTCCACGGGAGGCCAGATGCACACCCTGCAGAGGAGCCTGGCCCAGGAGGGCAGCTCCTGGGGAGCAGGAAGAGACACCAGGAGAAAGAGGGTCAGTGCCCACCAGGCCGTCTCAACCCTTGTTTCTGGTAGGTATCTGACTGAGTGACCCTATGGCCTACAAAGACCAGGACTGATGACCCCACCATCCCTCCACCTCCTAGGGTACCTGGTAAGCTGCAGAGGTTCAGATCACACTGTGTCCTTCACCCCTCATGAAGCCCATGGAAAGGGAGACAATAGCAGTAATAATAATAGCTGCGTTTATTGTGCACCTGCTGTGTGCCAGGCCCTGGGCTGTGCTCTGTGCAAATTTTTATTTAATTCCCACAGCAACTGTATTATTTCCATCCATTTTGAAGATAAGAATGCAGAGGCTTGGAAAGGTTAGGAACCCAAGGTCACGTGGCTCCCAAGTCCACATTTTTTACCATCAAGTTCTCCTGCCTCCACCGCGGGGCCTTGGCCCTTCCAGAGGCGGTAGAAAAAGCTCCCTGGACCAGGGTGTAGTTCTGCTGTGTGGACTTACAGGCATCACAGCCAGAGCCTAGGGACCCCTGGGGCCTGGCTGTGTCCCTGTGAGGTCTTCAGAGGGTCCGTATGAGCATCTGAGGAGGTGATTCTGCTGTAAGCAGCTGCTGTGCTCAGAGTGGACACATAGCTGGATCCTCCATCCTGGTGGCTTTGAAGACAGAAGGGGCTCTTTGGACCTTCATCTCCTTTCTCTTCCTCCCTTCTGGTTTTCCTTTTTCCCACACTAAAAGGCGAGTCCCCCAGGCACCCAGTGCTGGCCACACAGGCTCTCTTGAGCTGAATGTGGGTTGCAGGTAGTGTTGTTGTCAGCAGAGGGAACTAAAGCCTCTTCTCACACACACACACACACACACACACACACACACACACACACACGGTCCATCTTGCCCAGGAGGACAGTGCAGAAGCAGGCTGGTAGAGGGATGTTGGGGGTGAGGGGACACTGCATGCTCCCCGCCTCCCTGCCCATTCCTCCTGCCCCAGTTAGCCTATGGCCTGTGCGCCTGCACCCTAAGCGGACAGATGTGCACATGCCCTCCTGTGTGTGTGTGTGTGTGTGTGTGTGTGTGTGTGTGTGTGTGTGTGTGTCTGGTTCCCCAGGAAGCACATCTGACTGCCCCATAGTGTCAAAGAGGAAGGTCGGGGTCAGGACATAGGGACAGATACTCTGTCCATAACAAACTACTGATTTTACAGATCTTCTGGGTAGGCATAATTTTATGACTTCTGTTCTACTGTGGGACAAGCAAAGAATGTGTGACGGGAAGGGATGAACTGTTATTAAGCTCTCCCTCTGTGCCAGGTCTTGGCTAGAAGCTTACACCTATTATGCTGGTTGGCCATCCCAGCAGTTCTGTGAGCCATGCAATATTAGCCCCACTGTGCAGACAAGGCCCATGAGGCTCAGGGAGGTTAAGTAACTTGCCTGAGGTCACACACTAGGAAGTGGTGAAGCTAAGATTTGAACACTAGTCTTTCCAAAGTCCATGCTGGTTTCACATTTTCTAAACTGGTCCTCTCAAACTACTTTTCCTCAATGCAGACCCCAACAAAAATGGGCTGGAGAGCAGCCCAATGAGGTTCCAGGAGCAGCAGATGGCTCATGACTGGAACGACACAACTCAACAATGAAAGAGCATGGACAGTTTGCGTCAGTTGGTAGATGCCAAGGTATAAGGGACCATATTTAGCTGTTTTCTGTGGGCTTATTGGTTGATAGGGAGTAAGGGCCCAGGTTATGGGGAGGGAAGGAGGGAGGGAGAAAGAGAGGGAGGGAAGGAGGAAGGAGGGGGTTGAGCTTCGATCTATGAACCAGGAGGTCACGGTTCGATTCCCGGTCAGGGCACATGACCAATGTCAAGCTACCAACATGATGCCACTGAATGCAGAATTGGGAAAAGATTTACAAATCTTTTGTTGGTTTTTTTGCATCAGTACAAGCTGACTTCAGTACATCGCCAGGCAAGGAGCAGGGTGTGAATCGGGGAGCCTACCCTCACAGATGTGCTGAATTCAGCCAGGAGAGCCACCAGGCAGACTCTAGATCTGCTCGTCCCGTCACCGCTGATTCAGAAGGGAGAATAAAACCCTAGGAGGGAATTTCCTTCAGAAACAATCAAATCACTTAGCAATTTACTTGCCTAAGTTTTTTTTACCTAATTTAAAATTGCTCATCACGTGAGTAATTGGCAATGCATTATTGAATTACTGAGGGATTTAGTGCCTGAGTGGAAGAAGCAATCAAACATTAGCATTTTTAAATCTGGTAGATGATTGGCACCTAAGGAGGTATTCCCACTGTGGCTGGTGGCGGGGGTTGTGGGGAGACCTGGTTCTCTGGCCTCTCTTAAAAGCTGCTCCATGGAATAAGCCTGAATGCTGTAGAAGCAGGTTTCACTGTCAGCTAGGTATGGGCCTGGTCACCTCCCAGGCCCTGTCATGATGCTAATTGTCTTTGTTCATCACTCCCTGTTTTCACTTTGTCACTGAATTCTTCTATTTTTGCCCTTGGTTTTTGCCGTTTCTGTCTTACTCTCCCTTTCTCACGCTGTCTTTCTCTGTTTCTGCCTCTTTCTATCTACCTTGTCTTACTCTGTCTTCTCCCCTCGCTCTGTTTTTTGTTTGTTTTATCTCTCCACATTTTTCTTTTCCTTCTCTCCTTGTCTCTCCCTTGCTGTTTCTCTCTTTTCTACACACACACACACACACACACACACACACACACACACACACACAGCCCTGGTCTCCCAGTTCCTTCCTGCTCTGGTTTCCACCTCACCTAGCTGCACTCTGGTCCCTGCTCCATCCACATCCATCTTGGCATCGTCCTGCCCAATTGACATCCCTCCCCCAAGCTGGTTCTGCCCTGATTCTAGAGGAAGCTTAGAGCTGGGATCTGTGCTATGAACCCACAAACATCATGTGGGTTTCATCACATCCAGAGCCACATGTTGTGGGGAGCAGGGATGGGGACAAAAGCAGTAGTGGCTCCCTGAAGAAAACTAAATCCTTGATTTGTAGTATTTGCCAATTTCCATGGTGTAAATGCTCTCACCATGGCTGACTTCAAGATACCAACTTGATGTCAGTGAATGTAGAATTGGGAAGAGATGCAAGTTTCATTTTTTTGAGCCAGTTATAAACAATAATATAAATGGAGCCACTTTAAAATGGAGCTGGATACCTCAAACCTTGGAATGTTAAAACAGGACAAAATAACCTTTTGACTGGGCTTAGGGAAATACTGTGTCCAAAAATTTTTTTCAGGGTGAGGGGCTGAGAGAAGGGGGAAGAAAGAGGCAGGGGGAAGGGTGGGATGGGAGATATCTGTAATACTATCAACAATAAATATATTTAAAATTTTTGCAAAGAAAAATAGTTATTATGACTATCTGATAACTTCTGAACTAAAAATCAACAACATTGCTTAGAATTAACATCAGTATGTATGTTATTTGCACACACACACAAAATATCTTCCTTCTACTGATGTATTGTTCCCCTTCTCCTCTCATAAATATTCATCTCCTAAACACAGCACTATTTGGGCTTCTGCTGATTCATTGCATCTCAGAATAGCTTTTTAAAAAATCCTCACTGGAGAATTTCTATTGATTATTAGAGAGAGTAGAAGGGAGGGAGGGAGTGGGAGAGAGAGAGAAACATCGATGTGAGAGAGACACATTGATTGGTTGCCTCCTGCATGCGCCCTGACTAGGGCCAGGGTTTGAACCTGCAATCCTTTGGTGCATGGGCCAATGCTCTATCTACTGAGCCACACCAGCCATGGCACAGAATAGCTGTTCTTATTGATCTCAAATAAATGCTTGTTTGCCTCTCACTTTGAAAGAACTTTTTATTTTTTAGGTTAACACAGTGCAAGCTGATCCCCGGGCAGGGGAAGGGGCTTCCTGCCTGCCTGCAGGGCCTTGGACGGAGGGAGCTGCTGGCACAGCGGCCTCTCCAGGACAAGGTCTCACTCTGGGCCAACAGTCTGTTCCACCCTGGCTACTTCTTCCTTGTAGCTGACGTCACAGTGTGCTGACTAGGCAGGAAGCCCAAGATTTGTCTCCCTAGTCACAGAGGAAGGCCGCCAAGACAAAATGCTGATTGAGCATAAAGTAGAAAAGTACAAGGGCACTCTAGGCGCAGGCAGGGGCCAGAGTGTATGTGGGGGACACAGCTGCTGTGGGTGGTGCACGGTGCTGGTGACCACGAGGCTGGAAAGGGGTAAGTGATACAGAAGAGGCAGGCACATTAGGACCATCAAGGGTCTGGAGACGGAGCGAAGGAGCCTGGGCTCTTTTGGTTGGCAGCGGAAAGAGTAACATGATCTGTTGCTGCCTTAGTTTGGTTTCCACGAAAACAGGCGTGTGTTTTTGTTTTATTTTGTTTTTTTGGTTTTTGTTAATCCTCATCAGAGGATCTTTCCCCCTATTTCCTTTAGAGAGCGTGGGAGGATGGGGAGGAGGGAGAGAGGGAAGGAATAAGGGAGGGAGGGAGGGCAGAGAGAGAGAGAGAGAGAGAGAGAGAGAGAGAGAGAGAGATTGAGATTGGTTGCCTCCTGAATGAGCCCCAACTGGGGCGGGGATAGAACCTGCAACCCAGGTACATGCCCTTTTGACCAGGAATGGAACCCAAGACTCTTTGGTGTGCACCGGCCAGGTTGAAAACAGGTGTTTTGACAAGTATTAGGGTGAAGCCACTTGTTCACTTGTTTGGGTGGTGGTTCCAGGAAGCAGAGGAGAAGGCAGGGAAGTGAGACTGGGTAGAGAGGCAAGTCAATAAAAGATGTGTTAATGATCAGGCCACAGCTGTGGGCAACTCCTGGCTCAGTCCCAGTGGGGACCCCCTGGTATGCAAAACATGCCTCAGAACTGTTCCATGGAGGGACAAGGAAGCAGTATTTGTCCACCAACTCCCACCCCTGGTCGGTTATGGATTGTTCCCGGGACGTTCATGCCCCTAGCATTCCAGTCTGACCCATGTGGGGGCCAAGTCCAGTCCAGGGCCATAGAATGGCCTTTTGAAGAGAAACCAAGAAGCCAAGGGGTGGGCAGGATGGAGAGCAGCAGAGAAGCCAGCCCTTGCTGGAGCCTTTGGATTGGACAGCACCAAGGTTGTTGGTGACTCAGGGGAGGGCAGTGTTGTGGGAGAAAGGAGCAGAAGCCAGACAGGACTGACTTATGGGAGAACGAGAGATAATACAGAGGATGTAAACTACTCTGAAAAATATGGAAATGGGAAAGCTACTGGAAGGTACCTGGGGCTGGGGAAAGGGGGCTACTAGCAGATTGGGGAGTTGCTCAGAGCCAGGGAGAGCCACCGGGTGGGCCTGTAGCAGCAGCAGAATACCACTAGATGGATGGAAGTGTAGGTGGGGCTCCCTAGAGCATCCCAGCCTGTACCCATTCCGACTGAACTGCCAGGCCACTGGGCTGACACCTTGCACTTCATCTTTCTCCCTGGGAGTCATGGATTAGCTCAGGGTGACCCAGATCTGCGAGCATTTATTTGATTTATTGGAAGCAGACGAGGCTTCTGCTCTCCAGGGCACAGACCCCCATGGTGGGCATCAAAGGGTGAGAAAATGAGAAAGAAGTTGCAGACAGACTCTTGCAGCAGGCTGGGGGCAGGCACCAACGGAGGCACAGGGAGCATGGTGGAGGCCAGAGAGCAGGCAGCTGTTCTGAGTGGGCTGGAGCAGCCAGGCCTTCAAAAATGAGGGACATTTAGGGGCAGAGAAAAAAGAATGCAGGCATTCCTGGATTTCAGAGACTTCTAGGCCTGCGTAAGCCGCCTGGTAGCTAGTTATCTCATGACCCAGGTCTCACTGCCTCCAGAGGCAGTATTTTCATAGTCAGACCCCTCCCGCTGTTCTGGATGGAATCAGACTGTCATCTGGCCTTCCAGCTTTAGGCTACTTTCTTTGGTTTGGCTCCTTGGTGTTGTAAGCTGAATAGCTCTCCCCATCCCTTTAAAATGTCCACATGCTAATCCTCACATCCTGGGGATGTTACCTTAAATGGCAAAGGGGACTTTGCATATGTGATAAAGTTAGGGATCATGAGCTGGAGAGTTTATTCTGGGTTATTTGGGTGAGCGCTAAATTTAACCACAAGGGTCCTTACAAGAGGAAGACGAGAATTTCAGAGGAGAAAGTAGGAGATATGACAATGGAAGCAGAGGTGGGGGTGATGTAAGTAAGGGGCCACGAGCCAAGGAATGCAGGAGGCCCCCAGAAGCTAGAAGAAGTGAGGAAACAGATTCTCCCTTAGAGCCCCCAAAGGAGCCAACCTGCTGCCACGTTGGAGGCTGATTTCAGACGTTTGGCCTCCAGACCTGAGAGACGAGAAATGAGTGTAGTTTGAAGCCACAAAGTGTGCTGGTTTGTTACAGCGGCCAGAAGAAAGGAATGCTGTACCGGGGAAGCACTCAGGGATGGAGGTTTACGCTCAGGGGTTTGAGTGGGGTTGCCTCTCACAGTGAAGGAAGCAGAGGTGAGCAGAGGGGCAGCTGCAGTGCTGAGAAGGCACAGGTGGCTCCAGATGGCCCTGCAGAGCTGCCCAAGTGGGGAGAGATCCTGACCCAGGACCCACAGGGAGTCATGGGCCGGGCTGCCCTGGGAGCTCTCAGCAGGCCGTGCTCACCTGGTCCTGAAGGGGGCTGGGCACAGCTTCCTGAGCCACCTTCTTTGGTCTGCGGGTCTGGTACTTTGACAACTCTCTAACCTCCTAGACTTCCTCATCTATTGTGGGCCTTTAAGGAGTGTCCACATCTCTCCCTGCAAGAAATTGGGGTCTTAGTCCCAGTTTCTGTAACGGTCACTAAACATTCTCTATACACTGTTATCTTTAATCTGGGGAAGAGCCCTAGTTATCTTCATGTTAACTCAGATAAACAAACTCAGAAAGGTGAAGCGAGTGCCCAAGATCAGGGCCAGGACAGTCCCTAGGTTTGCTTGGTGCCGCTTCACTGCCCTGTGACTTGGCTTCTCATCCCACCATTTTGTTATTAACTGTGCCAACTGAGGCACTGAAACTCTTTGGCCTGTGTGTGTTTGTTTGTTTTCTAAGTAGAACTATACTCTCGGTCCTGCCTGTCTCCTGGAGTTGTGTTCACTTGGCTCCAAGGAGACAAGATGTAGCCATCTTTGGAGCCTGGCACACTGCTGCTCTGATTCCCTGGGCTCAGCAAGTTCACCCTGCCTGAACCTCCCACCATCCTGTCCCCTCATAGCTCTGAGCCCCTGATCTAAGGGAGGTGGGGGAAGTCTCATTGTGCTTTTCAGGTGTGACTTACCACTTTGGCACAGTTTCCCGCAACGCTGGGAATCAGACAGGACTGCAATGCATGGCCATGTAGTTTACGTGCTGGGTCTCAGCCACGGGAGACGTGGGAGTGAAATCCAGCCCATTCTGGGCACATTTTAGCACAAGGCACTATCTGCCAAAGGGATGCATCTTCCCAGAGGGACAGCTTTTTAAAATGCTCACAAATGCCCTGCATGGTCTGCAGTGGGCTGTGAATATGTTGGCTTTGCAGAAACCCAGGGCTCACTGCTTAGCCCTCAGACTCTGGAGTCCAGAGTAGAAGGTGAGTGAGAAGCAAAACCCTACCCAACTCACAGCCACAGTAGCCATTGGAATCCCTCAGTGGAAGCTGGCAGGCCCTCCTAGAGACATGCAGAGGAAGCCTGGAAACTCCTGGGTTGCCCACCTTAAAGCCTCTGACCCGTTTTCTCTGAAGACTCTGCACGGAGGCCCCAACCTAGGCTGAGCTCACTAGAGCCAAACACAGGAGGTCACAAGTGCCCTTCATCCCATGTATAATCACCCCGGAGTGGTTACTTCCTTACTCAGCTCTTCCTGGTCCTTTCTGTATGGGCTCCAGTTAACATGCCTCCAACCCAGACTTCATTGCATTCCTTCCCTGGCTCAGAACGTCCATTCCACCTTGTTTAGATTGGCATTTAGCATGCACCACACACACACACACACACACACACACACGCACGCACGCACGCGCACGCACACGCACATGCACACACACCTCCAAGGCCAACAGCTGCTCCTTCCTCTTTCTCCCCCAATTTTCCTTTGGCTCCCTGTCATCGCCTGTCCCCTAGATCCCACGTTCAGACCGTTCCCCAGACTGTTGCCTTCCTGGACCTCTTTCCGTACTCTCTCCTTTCACTCTGCAGGTACTGTTAACTTCCCTTATAGTGGCACAAAGTCCCGCCCCTCAAGTAGGGCAGAGGGCCATCCGCAGCCTCACGCGGGGCTGTGGGCCGGGCAGGGAGCTCTGGTAGTGCAGCCTGCGCCTTGAGTGCCCTGAGGACTGGCTTGAAGAGGGCTTCTGAGGTATCTATCCTGTGGAGCGTGCCCCAGTTGGCAGCCTCCTGTGGCAGGGAGCTCCCTGGCAAGGGTCGATGGCCCATCCAGCTATGAGCAGGTTCCAGTTCCCCAAAGGCTCCGTGGGCCGCCCTTGTGGAGGTAATCAAAGGGAGAGAGCCTGAAGCTCATTGGATCCCTCAGCCACTGCTGCTCAGGATCCCAGAAGACCACCAGCCTGTGAGCCAGACAGTCCACATACACTTACTGCGCTTGGGGACCAGAGGTAACAAGGGTGAGTGACTGTCTCACACGCACTGTCCCATATGGGAGCCACTAGCTCCTGTGGCTACTGAGCCCTTGAAATGTAGCTTGTCACACTCAGGTGTGCTGAAAGTATAAAATATACACTTATTTTAAAGACCTATACCAAAATAAGAATGTGAAAATCTCAATATCTTCGTATTGATTACATGTTGAAGCAACAATGAATATATTAGTAAAATAAATGTTTTACCTGTTTCTTTTTACTTTTAAAATTACTAAAATATTAAAAACCACATTTGTGGCACACAGTATAGTTCTATTGGCTAGAAAAAACAGAGGCAGCCTCCAATTCCAGCCCCACACAGAGCCCTCCAACCCGGACTTCATTGCATTCCTTCCCTGGCTCAGACATGCCCATGGTTCCACCTTGTTCAGATAGGCATTTAGTGTGCATCCTAAATGGCCCTGCTGGCCCTGACGCTGGCCCTGTAGCAGGAGGGCATGGCTCATGTCGTCACTGCTCCCTGTGCCTGCGTGACTCCGAGCAGAGCCTCTGCTGATGGGAACAGCGGCATCCTGGTGTGCGCCTGTATGGTTTGTGGGCCCAGGGAGGAGGCTGATAGACAGATAGGAGAGGTGACTGCCAAGTCCCACTCTCTTCAGGCCACCCTAGGCAAACATGGGCCACCGGTGGGCCGCTCACCGTGAATCATGCTGGACCACAGTGTGTATGTGTGGGGAGGGATTCCAAACAAAGAAAGGGTGTGGAATTGCCCAGAGATGCTTTCAGGGGAACCCTGATGGCTCTTCTGCCCTAAGCTAACCTAAGCTAATGGCCAGTCCTCAGCACATCTGCAGCCAGAGTGAGAGACTTAGGACCTCTAAGCGCCACAGACAACAGCTGATTCCATCTCTCCGCCCCTCTCCCAGCCTCCCACAGCAGCTCTGGCCAGAGGTCTAGGCTTCCTCCTCTGTCACCCCTTCACCCCAGGGGAGCACACGGATTGCAGAGTGACTCACAATCTGGGGCAGTGTTTTCTCCCTGGGGCAGCCTGGTCTTCCATGGAGCCCTGGCTTGTGGAGGAGGTGCGCCCTCTGCAGGACAATATGTGCAAGTGTAGGTTCCACCGGAAGGAGCAGATGGCTCTGCTGTACCTTGCAGCTGTCAGAAGCCACAGGTCTTGGAGAGGCGCTCTCTCCTGTGGCTACTGCTTCTTAGGTTAAAGAACAAATGATATTGGTGCACTCGACTCCTGAAGTGTCTGCCCTGTGCCTGCGTGACTCAGAACAGCTACCAGTTCTTTGAGTTGAAGTTAGCTGGACTAAACATGTTATAGACACCCGTACCACAACCTGTATGGTAGATATTTTTATTCCTAATTTATAGATGAGAAAACAGAGCCTCAAAGAAGTTAAGCATATTGTCCAGGGTCACACAACTATTATCTGGAGTCTGACTCCAGAGCATGTGGACTAAACCAGTTCACTCTGTAGCTGGCTTAGGGTGTGACCTCCCCGGAGGGAACTTGAACTGTGAGGAGAGTGTTAGGGATACAGCTCTGGCAACCTTCATTGTAGTAACCAAAATGAGGTGAGGGTGACAGAAAAGTGAAGAGGATCTGGGCCATGGAGGAGTGATAGCAGGCAATTGCCTGTTCTCTTGAGAAGACATTTGCCAATGTCTCCCCACTCCTGGTTACCACGTGCTCTCTGGTTTCTGACACTCACCTCTTCCTTCCCTGCCTCCCACAGGCAGCTTCCTGCCACTGCACGTGCACAGCTGGTCAGCCCAGGGACCTCCGTGGATAAGGGCCCTGCTGCCCCAGCAAGAGACCAAACTCACTTATTCACTTGGTTTTCATACTTCCTCCAACTTCCCAGAAGAGGAAACTGAGGCCCAGTGGCTATGATTTCTCCAACCCCGGGTCACTCACCCCACTGGCCACTTGCAGTCCTCAAGTCTGCCACCCTCACCAAGTGGAACTGGATGTAGCTGAGATGTTGCTGAAGAGAAGCCAGAAGTTGTCTCTGAGTTTCCTTTAGGTCCATGGTTGGGAACCTCCTCCTCCTCCCATCACAGCAGACATTGTCTCTTCAGATTCCTTCCCCCTTCCTCCCTGCTTTTGTTATGATGGTTCTCTAACACCCTTCCCCAAGGAGCTTAAGAGTTTTGAGAAACCATCTTCACCAACTCCCTTTCATCATCTTTTCCATCACCCTCACCTCTTATTGGTCACCACAGTGATCTTCATACCCCACCTCCCTGCCACTGCCAATTCTCTTCCTAATTTCTAACACCCTCACCTCCTCATTGCCATCCTTCCCCCCATTCTTCCCACTGTGACTGCTGTTAGCATTACCTCTGTCATCTCCACTTCATCCACATCATCACATCTGATGTTGCCTCTGCCATGACCACCACCACTACCATGACCTCCACTATATATACCTACCTTCTTTACTGCCATGCTACCATCTCCTCTAACCCCATTTCACCCCTGTCATCACCATCATTACCAGGGACTTCCTCATTCTCACCTCTACCTCTGCCATCTTCTCAGCCATTTCCAACCCTATCAATTCCACATCATCTCTCCCAGGGCCTCCACCATCCCTGTCACCATCACCTTTTCTCCACCTGGCATTGAACCTGGGACTTGGACAAGGAGCCTAGTCAGAGAACATTATCCTGCCTGCAGACACCCTTCCTAGGTTTCTCAGATGAGACCATCAGCAAGCCAGATATCAGAATACACCCTCATCTTGACCCTTCCTCAAGATACTTTTGACAGGCGGCAGCTCAGCCCTTCTGTCAGCCATGCCTGTACTGAGAGAGACAGCTGCTGTCTGGTTAAAGATTGAAGCCCTTAGTCCAGGGCTGCCCTTGTTTGCATAGTGATTGCATACATTTGTCTTCCATTTCTTCCCAGCTTCTGAGTGCTGTACTGTGGGTGTTCAGGTGCTGTTTGCATATCACTGCAGATGAGGGTTGGGCTTTTGAGACTTGGGCACTTATTAATTTCCTAAAGAGACTCTTTAATGTGATATTTTAGAAAAGAATTTGGAATGCTTAATTCTAGAGTCATTCAGGTGAAGACTCAAGGTGGGAAGGTGGGGAGGTTCTTTAAGAGCCAGTGAGGAGAGGGCAGCCTGAAACTTTGGTGTGGTCCAGAGTGGAACTGATGGAGGCGGGTTGGCTGCAGTGATGAGCTCTGGTCCTCAGTATCAGTTCAGATAGTGTCCTGCACAGCCACTTCTGCCCTTTGCAGACCATGACCCTTCTGCTGTGTGACCTTGGGCAAGTCCCCCACCCCATCCTGTGCAGAAGAAGTGTTAAGCCACTCACCCCCTCCGTCAGACACCTGCTCTAAGTGCAGGGGTGTTCACTCCTGATTGCACACTGGAACCACCTGTGGAGCTTTTTAAATGTGCCTGTGCTCTCCCCCGCCCCCAGAGACTCTGGTTTCATAGGTGAGCCATGGGCCTAGGTTATTTTTAAAAAGCTCCCTGGTGGTTCTAATGTGCAGCTGAGATCAAAAAGCTTCTCCCCTCCCTCTCTGCGGCTACCTTCCTCCTCTTTTCAGCAGTGTAGGCTCGCCTAGCCCCAGGGGCTGCAGGACAGTTTGGATGCTAGTGCTTTAGGTGAGTTCTCAGAAATAAATCCTTTCCCCTCGTGGGCAGTGAGGCTGGTGGCTCCATGTAGCAGAGGAGCACTTGGCACTGATCGGGAGTTTTCCTGTCTCTGCCTTGGTCTTACTCCATCCCATCTACCAGACACCTGGGGCTGGTCCAGAGAGGGGTCTGCAGGGGCAGGTATGGGGGCCACAGTGCCCTTATTCCTGACCTCCTGGGACTCTAGCCCACTCCTCATTGTCACAGTCCCCTCCCTCAGGTCCCTAAAGGGTCAGTGGGATGGTGGGATTGTGGAAAACTTGCTGCCTTTAGGGGTAGGAGCTGCAGTTCCAGATTATCTCTTTGGGATTGGTGGAGACAGTAGCAGGAGCAGGAGCCAGGGAGCCCCCTTGGGACTACCTCACTAAGCTCTGGACTACAGAGCCCGGCCTGTGTAGACGTGGAGGGAAAGGGGCCAGAGAGCATGGTTAAGCCACCTTCCCTCTCCCAGCAGTTGCAGAATTGAACAAATAGTCTATGTAGAGGTAGAAGCGGTAGGACTTGGTGACAGCATAAAGGTGTATCTGCGTGCATGTGTGTATGTGTGTGAATGGATGTGTGAGTGTATGTGCACCCATGTGTAAGCATGTGTGAGAATGTATTTGTGTGAGTATGTGTGTATGTGTGGGTGAGTATATGTGTGTATGAGTATGTATGCGTGTTGTGTATTTCTGTGTGTATGGGTGTGTATGTGAGTGTGTGTGTGTATGAGTGTATATGTGTGTGTGGGTGTGAGTATGTGTGTATTGTGAGTGTGTATGTGTGTATGGGTATGTGAGTGTATGTGTGTGTGTGTATTTGTGTGAGTGGGCATGAGTGTGTGTATGTATGAGTGTGTATTTGTGCATGGCAGTGTGAGTGTGTTATGCAGTAAGAGAGAAGAAAATAGTTTCTTTGGTCTAAATGGGTCTGAACATCCTGACTCTTCTGAAAGGCAAACAAAAAGATCTTTCTAGCATAGCTATATCTCACGTTAACAAAACACCGCCAGGGACGCCTGGGCTGCATGACTGTGTGGAGTATATATGTGCACACCTGTCTGTGTTGGGCTGGGTAAAGGGTGGTCTGGGAAATTCATTACTGAGAAGCATCAGCCCTGAGGATCAGGGCCCAAGCACCATGAGTCACTTTGCCATGTTCAACCAGAACTCATAGCTCCGTTGATGGTCCCTAATGTAAGTGATGGCCTTTAGTTAGGTGAAGAAGGAAGCTTACATTTCTTCCCATTTCATTCTGCCCCCATTTTCCAAAACTTCCCACTTTTCTTCCTTCACTTTTTAAAAATCCACCTCTCTTCCCTCCTCGTCCTCTTGAGAGGCCAGTGCTCCACCCCAAGCATGGCCATGTCAATGGGGTTGGGTGCTGGGCAGTGGAGGCCTCCCTGCTGGTGCGTCCTTCTCCTGAAAGGTGGGAGGAGTCCTTCCCCCTCAATGGATGAAGGTCTGGCCAGCCTGAGGGTGCACGCAGAGCCGTCCTCCCTTCCCTCCCTCTGAGTCTAAAACACAGACTCTGGGGCCCAGAGAACTTGGATCTTCATTCATGCGCCTCTGTGAAGCTAGAGAGCCATTATCCTGGCTCCAGGAACGAGACGAGCTTGGCATCATTCAAGGTGGCCAGAGAAAAGGGAGCAAATGACCCCTAGGGAAGAGGCTTGAAACAAGAGTGAAAGGAGGAGAGGTGGGGTGAGGTCACAGAAGGCACACAGCCTATCCAAGCTTTCACATCAGGCTCAGGA
Source organism: Cnephaeus nilssonii (assembly GCF_951640355.1). Classification (NCBI taxonomy): domain Eukaryota; kingdom Metazoa; phylum Chordata; class Mammalia; order Chiroptera; family Vespertilionidae; genus Cnephaeus; species Cnephaeus nilssonii. The sequence continues at coordinate 2,698,231 of NC_137075.1, read as the reverse complement.
CCAAGTTTTAGAAAGCTTAGATAAGGCCTGTGTGCCTCCATTTTCTTTATCTCTATGCTCATGGCCATTATGACTCATTTAAAAATATTATATTGGAAGTGTGTCAGGCACTAGTTTTTCCAGAATGAATTTATCACTGTTCCCACCTCTACCATGATTGCCATCACCACCAACACCATCATCAATATCAATACAGAGATGGCCATTGTTGACTGGATGAAAGTACCACCATAATCACCACCATCTTCATCTCTAACATTGCAGACTCGGTATCACACCTCTGCCACTGACATCACCACAACCACCACCTCCACCAAATCTATGCACCATTGATGACACCACCACCAACAGCTACTGTCATCACTGACATCCCAGTAGCTTCTACCACCATCACACTACACTACATCAACCCTGCCCCCAACCTTACCATGCCATTGACACTAACATCACTGATAACTACCACCCTCACTGACATCACCATTATCATCACCAAGATTTACATGGCCATCTCTGCCGCCAACACTACACCATTGCTGAAGTCACCATTAGCACCACCACCATCATCATTGACATTTTTACTATTGTCCTCACTGATATTTCTATCACAATCATTCACCACCATTATTATTGACATCACAACTCCTCCCAGCTACCACCATCACTACCATCATGGACATCACCACTATCATCATTAATGTCACTGCCACCACCACTAATTTGTATCTTCTCTCCTGGAACTGTGTTTCTGTCCTTCAGAACACAAAAAGAAATTTGTAATCACACATTCTTTAATGTTGAGTGGCCCTCATTCAGCTCTAAGTGTCATGGAAACAGGGATTGTATCTCTTTTTCCCCACTGCTACATTCTCAGTGCCTGGACAATGGGCAGCTCACAGTAAGGACTCAATAAAAGTGTTGAATTAACATATTATTTAGACTAGTACAGCCCCTACATTAAAGGCAATTTAGGATTAGGATTTCAATTCTTCCTATAATTCTATCTCCTGACTGGACCTAGAAAAAATACCACTGGGTTATATAACTGATAAACAAGTGAGGAGAAGCCTGTTCTGGCTCCATGATATGCTCAGCCATGGTGAGAAGTCCACAGCCAGGAGTGCTGCAGATGAGCTAACAGAAGTTTGGTTCTAAGATATTTATGTCCATCATTATACCACCTGGAATTTATCTGAATCTGGAACGATTTGGTGTTGAGACTTAATCCAGTTCATCTTTAAGACCAACAGAGGTTTTCATGCTCCCAGTAGGACAGAGGTTCCTTGGAGCTAATGATGTGAGTTTGAGCAGGGTCTGATGGGGATCCCAGAAAGGAGGGCTCTGGGCTCCCCATCCCAACATCAACTACTGGGTTTCTGGGAAAGACTGTGTTATAATGGGGTATCAGTGATTTTAGAAACAGGTTTGAAAACTATTTGGCCTACAAAGTGAGTGCTTTCAATTTTTAGTTTTGGAAGAGATGTTCAGCATTGTGGATGTCCCAACCAAAAACCACAGACCAACTAATGCCACCAGGCCAAAAGAAGCACTAGAAAGTGCTTATCTGATGTTTCTGTGGACTTTCTCTTTCCAAGGCTACAGTTAGCTCCCCATGATGTCTTTTACTCTGGTTCTTTGGTAGAATAAAAACACAGCATTGTTCTTGGAACACTGTATTCCATGCAGGAATCTTTATTTAAATAACCTGTCTTGGGAACATAAACCTAAGGAGAAGCACAGTATATGAACCTTCCCAATGAATTCTGGGAGATTGTCACCCGAGGGGAGGAGACCAGACAGAATTGGCAGCATTGTGCCTTTGGAGTTATGGTCACTGAGAGTGATAGGATGGGAGTAGAAGGGTGGGGCAGCTGGCCGAAGAGTGGGAGGGTGGTTATCTCTCACCCACAAGGGCCAGGATCCACAGTAAAACCAATGGATCCCTCTGCTTATTCATCAGTCCTCTCTGAAAATGGTAGCCCCTGGGCAGGGCTGTGTGTGTGTGTGTGTGTGTGTGTGTGTGTGTGTGTGTGTACACATGTGCACACACTTACCGAGCAGCTATGGGGGCACTGACCAACCCCAGCTCTTTCTGGTCAATATTCATGTCTACCCTCAGGTACCCCTCAAGGCATGGGCAGGCTGGCAGGAGGCTCTAAGCTTTGGCCTCGCCTGGGGAGCATGGGTGGCTGAGTCTCCGCCCCAGGGAGAAACTGAACTGCCTGGCCCGGGAGAAGGTGGCATTCTCTGGGGAGATTGAATAAAGCTGAAAAGGATAGTTCAGTTTGAGGAGATATTTTCAGACTGATAAATGAAGATGCAATTGTGAGGGAGGCTTTGTAACCAGGAGCGGAATCACCTGCTACCCAGAGATTTGGGCTTTGTCCTACAAACTGCTGGGGAAGCTCTGGAGAAACAGCTTAATGTGGGATTGGTGTGTTGGGAGTAAAGGGAGGAATGGGAGATGCCAACCCCTCTCAGGACTGAGTCCAATGGATTGGACAAGCCTCTTAGACCATTCAACACTCTTTCACAGGAGGTGGAGAGGCTCCTAGAGTTGGTTAGACCCTTAACCACTTGCTTCCCAGTGCAGAACTGTTGTCACTTTGGAAAACTCTTAGCCACAGAGGAGTTGCTGACCCAACCCATCCAACCTCTTCCCAGCATTTATGCCTCCAGCCTTGCAATCTCTCTTCTCCCCTCCAAGGCCTCTTTTCTCATTGGACAATCCTGTCTACCCTCAGCACCTGGCACACACTGCCCACCACAGACTGACTCCAGAAGGCTGTTTGTATTGCACCTGTATTAACTATGCCCTCACCCTAACACCCCAGCGGACTTGATCCTGACCTCATGGCTGAAGCACCACCTTTGTCTTGTCCACTGAGGGCATCTGTCCATTGTGTGTGTCCTCAGAGAAAGAAATCCTTTAATGGCTTTGGAACCTGGGAAGAGGAGTGTCTGGCAGGTTGAGGGAAACAGACATTGGTCTGCTGCTCTCATATTTCAGTTCATCCAGCCAGTGACATTCTCGAGTCTTTGGGTGCTCAGTGCTAGGCCCAGATCCACGGGGATGGACACAGGGAATAACGGGTGAGGGCTGTGCTTTTGGGAAGCACAGTCTGCTAGAGGAGGCGAGTTACATGTGAAAACAGCGAAAAGACCACGCCAGAGAACCCCTGTGGGTTGGGGATAGATAATGTGGCATAAACTGTCTCTGAAGCTGAACATAACTGCATGGGCTGGGGTTGGAAAAGGAAGAGGAGAAGGACAAATAACTGGGGCAACTTACATCCTTCTGGATGAGCTCCGCATAAACCAAGCAGGCAGCAGAGATCAGCTCGTCAGCATCAAGGTCGACCAGGTTGTTGCAGGCCTGTGCCGGGAGAAGGTGGAGGAAGCAGGCATAGGCTGAGGGGACAACGCCGCTACTTATGGATGTCACTGGGGCCACCGGATCTTTTCCTAACTCATCTGGAACAGTGCTTGAAATTTCAACACTGGAAATTTATATTTTGGGGAGATGGTAATTGTAGTTTTCATACTGAGGTCTAGAGAGTTCTGGGGTTCTACTGAGGATCTCACAGGTTACCAAGTAGGACTTATTTTATAATTGGGGTGCCACCTAAGATGTTTTTTAATAAAGACTTCAGCACTGGTTAGAAATTTTGGGAAACTGTAGGTCTTTTGCCACAGGAGGACGATAGAGCCAATAAATTAACTGTGAAGCAGTCAAGCCTAGTGGTTAAGCACCATTCAAGGCCTTGGACTCCTCATATGAAACATAGGGGTGAAGATGATGATGGGCATTACCCCTCTGGGTCAGGCTTGTTGTGAAGCTCAAAGGAGTGCATCTGTAAAGCACTCAGAGTGGTGCTCGGGACATGTCAGCTGCCATCATGATCCTTCCCAGGGCAAAGAGGGCACGGAAGCCCAGCTCCCCATGAGCCTGGGGCCTTCAGCCGGGAAAGCGCGGGGTGGGAGGTCCCCAGGAGCCGTGGGGCTGGGCTTGACCAGAGGGTGCTCTCACCAGGAGGATGTCATCACCAGCCATGCTTTCCTTCAGGACCTGCTCACGCACCATTTGCAGCAGGCTGTAGGCCACCAGCACCTGGAAGTTTCTGCAGGGCTTCCCCGTCAGCAGAACCTGTTCAGGCGGGCAAGTCTTGGTCTGTGCCCTGTGGCCTGAGATTGCACTGCCCTTAAGATGGTGAGGTACCCACCACCCACATGCCCAGGGTCAGACATTCCTGGGCCTCACTGCTGACTTACTCACTCACTCAGTCACTCAGACAAGTGCTCACAGCTACCTCTGGGGTTCTAGGCATTGTGCTGGGGTTCTAGGCTCCTGGGGGAATCAGAAAAAGAGCCTTCATGGAATTCATTAGATGGAGGGAGGAGGACGAGAGAAAGTGAGAGAGGGGAGGGAAGGAGGAAGAGAGAAATTGGGGAGAGGGATGAGTAGGGGAGAGGGAGATAGAGAGAGGGAAGAGAAAAACGAGGTAACATTTGAGTGGAGCTTCAGCAAAACAATGGCTGTCAACAATACAGGTGTCACCAAAGTCCTGTGGGTGGTCATCAACTTGGGCATGGAGACCAGCAGGTCAGGAGGGAGGAGGGAAGCAGGGTTGAATCATAGGGCTAAACCTTCCAGGCTAAACGTTGGGCTGGGGCCTGTAGACAGTGGAGGCCACTGGGCAGGGCAGTGACGAGTGGTGGGTGTGTCTAGGGGAGGTTCATCTGCTGATGGCCATGGGGATGGACCAAAGGACTGCAGGTGCAGCCTGTCTGTGGGGACCCACCTCCTCCAGAGGGAAGGCTCAGTAAGGAGCCGGCACCCGGGTGGATGGGAAGACGGAGGACCGGGGAGATGAGGGAATGAGAGCAGAGTGAGGCACTTGGCAGGAGGCAGGGAGGTGAGCTGCAGGCCAGGTGTCCACAGCATAGGCTGTAAGGCCGCTTCTTCTGCCCTGACTGCCCAGAGAGGTGAAGTTGGTGGGACTTCATGAACAGATGGATGAACTGATGCTCTAGCTTCCTCCTTATTGGGCAGGAGCAGGGTCACTGACCTAATAAACCCCGAGCACCTGGACTCCATCTAAAGCCACAACAAAGCCAAAGAGCTCTCCTGCTGCCTGCCTGAGGGGAGGGGCGGTCCCCCAGCAGAGCACCTCACCTCCCAGAGCCTCCAGACATCATCAAAGGACTTGAAAGCACGCTGGAAGCAGAGGCAGAACCAGGGGAAGAGGGACTGCACAGCCCCCGCACCCTTTCCTTCTGTGGGGAGAGAAGTGGGGTGTCAGGCAGGAGGCTATATCAGAGAAAATGGATGACACACACAAGGGAGCTGAAACAGCCAGCCAGACACCAGAGCATACTACACACTTGGGAAGCACAGGATGTGTTTGGCTGTCATTTTTCCAGCAGCCCTTGGAAATGGTTTGTGGTGGATTTGCAACTGTCCGGGTTCCAACCCCATTGAGATGAACCCTGTCCACTCACTTAGGTGCTTAGCAAACACAGGGTCTAGGAAGCTGATCAGGTTGTTGAGCATGTCTAAGTTCTTGCCAACCCCAATGTTGATGACACAGCTGTGCTCCTGTGAAAGATGGGTGGGAGGGAGGGAAACTAAGTCCTCTGGGCTTGAGGGCACCAGAAAAGCCAGCCCTGCTCTCCAATTCCAGGGAGCCTCTGTATGTCTCTGTATTCCAGGTCAGGCCCATGTCTCTGTGTAAGTCTGGATGTTGTGTATGTATATGTGCACACATGCACACATCATGTCTGTGTCTGTGTGGTCTGTGTGTGCCAGTGTATCCATCTGTATATATGTGTGCACCTGTGTGTGTGCATGTGTGTGTATGAGTGTGTGTGTGTGCATGTGTGTGTGTGTGTGAGTGTGTGTGTGTGTGTGTGTGTGTGTGTGAGAGAGAGAGAGAGAGAGAGAATGTGTGTGTGTGTGTGTGTGTGTGTGTGTGTGTGTGTGTGTGTGAGAGAGAGAGAGAGAGAGATGGGGATGCAGAGATGTTTCAGGTGTGGCTCACAATGCAGTGAGCCCTGTTATTCTTCTGCACACATACTGTGGGTCAGAAGCAGGGCCAGGGAAGCACAGTATGCATACTGTTGTATGGTGGAGGAAACGATGAGGGTGGGTTCTGGGAAGCCTCTCACGGATCATGAGGAAGTCTTTCTAGGGAGCAGCAATTACAAAAGCCTTTAGCCTGGACAGTGCAGTGTGCATCTGGGTAATCCTGAGTCCCCGGTGTGCCTGGAGCACAGGTCATGTGAAGGGAGCTGAGAGAGCAGCCTACGATGGAGGACTGAATGCCTGGCTGAGGTCACTGGATTTTTATTCCGAAGGTGCGAGGAGCCATGGAATGTTCGTGGGAGCAGAGCATATTTGGGAGAGGACTGCCAGAAGTGTGTGCCATCACTGGGCCTTTTCAGCCACACCCTTTCAAAGTTTGGTAAAAGCTGGACCCAAAGCATCACTCCAGCCTCCTCCACAACTCCAATGCTTGCCACCTGCAGCCTAGAACACACTGCACTGGGGAACACACTTCTAGGCTCCTCTGGGACCCAGAGATCTGTTCCAGGGCTAGAGGAAATGGCTGGGGCTGCCAATGCCTGCCTGACCTCAAGGGGTTTAAAGATTTAGCGGGGAAGAGGAGGCCCTCAGCTTAGGCCAAACCCTCACCGTTTTCTGCAGGAAGAATTGGAAGAGCCAGAAGGTCTCGTGGTCATGTTCCACCATCAGCTGGAAGAGCATCACCATCTCATGGAAGCCCTGCTGGTACTCTGGGGGGAGGGGCCAGTTAGGAGGGGCTGAGTAGGAGGGTAGAGCCTGGGCTTGGGCAGGCAAGGAATTCCAGCAAGGAATTGAGAAGAGGGGACCACGGGGGAGGCTCAGCACTGTGGCGCACCTGCCTGGGTGTTGCAGACATAGCTGAGGAGCAGGATCTTCTCCAGCTTCTTCTTGTCAATAAGGACATTGCCCAGGGGATCTTTGTCATAGAGTTTCTGGATGTCATATGCTAGATTGCAAGCAAGGGACAGGAGGGGGAGCACCAGATCACCTCCAGCAGCAGGTCTATGGGTGAGTTTATTTCCCCAACCAACCCAAGCAGAAAGCTTTAAAAGGAACGTCAGCTCCACGCCCCCCCACCCTCCCGGGCCCCGACTCTATCCCTCACCACACCCTGAGTTGCCTGGGTTTCTTTCCATTTCCAAATTTTTGACCAGGCTGAACCCTCTGCCAGGACTGTGACCCTTCATCCAATTCAAATCCAGCCTGGTTCTAGACCAAGGTGAGAAGAGATGAAGACAAACCAGCAGGAACAGCATGCACCCAGGGAAACACCATGCCCCACGGGCATCTAGGGGCACCCAGTAGAGGTGGGTGGATGGACTAACCACAGTTTAGCTGGGGAAATTTCAGGCACATGTCACGACAGCTCCCAGGAACTGGGGAAGCACCCCCACAAGACTGAGGAGGGCTCAGAGACGGCCTCCAGCAATCCCCTCCGCACAGCCCTCCCACCCCAGTCTGCTCACCGATGTTATTCCGAGTCTCTGTGAAGTTCCGGTGCAGGTTTTCCAGAAGGGGGTGAATCTTCTCATACATCTGGCACAAAGCTTCATAATTTTTCCTATGACAACAGGACTGAAGCTAAACCAGGCAGCCTTTCCTCCCAGCAAGTCTAGGGACCCTGAGCTGTGCCCACTGTCTGGGACGCTCCCCTCCCCTCTGCCTGTACCAGCCCTAACCATGCTCTTCTGTGCGCCTCGAGTGCAGATGGGGACGAGATTCACCTCATGGTTCTGCAGTCCGATGGACACACCTGAATCCTGGCTTCACAACTTAATAACTGGGGTCTACAACTAGGGTCAAGCCTTGGCGACCTCACTTTCCCTCTCTAAGCTTCAGGGTCCTCATTTGTAGAGTGGGATAACACGAGCACCTATGCCTCAGAATTATAAGGATTGAATGAGGGGGTGTTATGTGCCCATCATCATAATGAGGTTGAATGGTGTCCCCCATGTCCATGCCCTAACCTCTGGAACTTGTGAATGTAACCTTACTTTAAAAAGGGTCTTTGCAGATATAATTAAGACTCTCAAGATGAGTTCATTCTTAATTACCTAGTTGGGCTCTAAATCCAATGACAAGTGTCCATATAAGAGACACACAGAGGAGAAATATAGGGAGAAGGGAGAAGGCCATGTGACCACAGAGGCATAGACTGCAATGATGCAGCCACATGCCAAGGAGCCGCCAGAACCTTCAAGAGACAAGGAAGGGTGCTCCCATAGAGCCTTCCGAGGGAGAGAGGCCCTGCTAGGCCCTTGCTTTTGAGCTTCTGGCCTCCAGAACTGAGAGAATATAATTCTACTGTGGTAGGACACCTGGTTTGTAGTGCTTTGTTAAAGCAGCCTCCGGAAACTAACTCAGGTGGGCTTGTCTCAGGACTCCCCAGCTGGCCCTCAGATCCCCTTACTGCCCTCGATTTTCCTCTGACTCACCCTGCACGTCAATCTTCTCCACCTCCCTAGGCTGCACAGGCCCAGGGGAAGGATGGGATGTCGTGGGGAGGGGGTAGGGTCAAGCCCATGTCTCGCTAGTATGTAGGCTGGTAAATAGAACTGGGCAGGGCTGGTAAAGGCCCCTTCTGTGTGTGGGCCCTGGGTCAGGAGTGCCATGGGGAATTTGCCACTCACAATGAGAAGTCTGTTTAAAGTCTATTTAAAGCCACGCTGGGGTGAGCACCCCCTCCCCACTGTACTACCCACCCTTCCCTATAGGATCTGGAATGTTCTACCTCCTTGTACTGTCCACTGTGAGCCGCTCATCCTGGGAACTCTGCCATGAGTAGTAGCCCGTGAGGAACTTCCAGGCTTCTGTCCTCACGAAGGGGTGCAGACCCTGGGGTCGGGATGTGGGGTGAGAAGCCATGGGTTCTCTGAATGCCTGCCAAAAGAGCCCCTCCCAATGCCACCTCCCCCCTTGCCCACCCTGCTCCCTAGTTCCAGGGGAAGACCAAGGCTTGGGGACCATACCCTTTCCAGGATGTTAACACAAATGAAGTCTCGTGACTTGGCCAACTGACCGTTCTCATCAAAGAAGCCATCCCATTCTGTCTTGTCAATGGGCGGTTTTCTCTTCACCTGTGGAGGACAACCACTTAGCCTTCTGTTAGGGACCTTTGCTTTGCTTTTCAGTGTGATTTTTAAATGATATACTCTGGATTTTGCAATGTGAATCTAAGCTCACAGTAGTCTCTGACTCATTTCTGGAAATTTATCCTGAAAAAATATATTAAAATGCTGTACGCACAATAATTTTCATTGCACATACTTACCAAAATGAAAAATGCAAGTGCTTTAAGTGTTATGCAATAAGGGGATAGTTACATAAACCATGGTTTATGTACTCATTGGAATATTATAAAGCATATAAAACAATGCTTACAAGGGTGAATAATCTGGAAAAATATAAATGTTAATAGAAAAAAGCAGAATACAAAATTGCACATTCAGTATCTATCTTCTCTATGTACTATCATCCATAAATGTTTGTAGACTCAAATACATAGTGAATTAACCACTATAAAATTGTTAGAAAGAAGACTAAAATATACCAAAAAAAAACTATCTAAAACTAACAGTGATTATTATTTAAAAATATGTTTTATTAATTTTAGAGAAAGGGGGATGGAGGGAGAGGGGAGAGAAAAAGAGAGAATATTTATGTGAGAGAGAAACATCGATGGATTGCCTCCCATAAGCGCCCTGACCAGAATTGAACCTGAAACCCGGGTCTGTGCCCTGGCCAGGAATCTGGTGACCCCTTGGTGCATGAGATGATGTTCAACCAACTGAGCCATACTGGCCAGGGTGATGGTGATTATTTTGGAATGATAGGATTATAAGTAATTTTTCCTTTTTATTGTATTTTCAAACTTTTCTATAATGATATATGTTGCTTTTATAATAAAAATATAAAATAAGCACTAATTAAGGTGTGGGTGTGTGTGTGTGTTTGGGGGGAAATGAGTACACTGCATACAAATTAATTAAAAATGCTAATAAAACAATAACAAGAAGTTAGAGTTCTTATGGAAATGACCTCCCATTAATATGCACCTGAATATGCATGCATGTGACTTAAATTTAAATTTGCAAACAAGTCACCTGAGAATCTTTAAAATGCAGATTATGACTCAGACGGTCTAGGGTGGGACCAAAAAATGCATTTCTTTTTAAACAAAATATATTTTTGTTGATTTCAGTGAGGAAGGGAGAGAGAGATATAGAAACATCAATGATGAGAGAAAATCATTGATTGGTGCCTCCTGCACACCCCCTACTGGGGATTGAGCCCACAACCCAGGCATGTGCCCTTGACTGGAATCAAAACCTGTACCCTTCAGTCCATAGGCCAATGCTCTATCCACTGAACCAAACCGGACTAAAATCTTATTTAGGATTTTCTTATCCATGTTCATGAGAGATATTGGCCTATAATTTTCTTGCAATTTCTTTGATTTTGGTGTTAGGGTAATGCTGACTTTATAGAATGAGTAGGAATGCATTTGTGCTTTTCAAGTTTTTGAAGACTTGCTACTATTTTGTTCCTCAGTGTTTGGTACAACTCAGCAGTGAAGCCATCTAGGCCTGAAGTGTTCTTTGTGGAAGATTTTAAACTGCAAATTCAGTTTCTTTATTTGATTTGAAGATGGAGACAGAGGAAATTGTTTAATTTTTTTACTTTAAATATTAGAGATTTATAGGAACCATACATTTTTCTTCCAACTCATTTTAATAATACAAAAACAACAGGGAAGTAATGAAATCATAAAGTATAAAAATAATAGAAATTTAAAAAATTAATTTTGAATACAAATTCATTAAATTCTCTTATTAGCTGTAAACACTTAAAAGCATCAGTGATGGGCCAGACACTTTTCTAAGCAATCCTACATAATAAAAGCCCAATATGCTAAGTGTCCGGTCAACCAGTCGGTCATTCAACCAATCAAAGTGTAATATGCTAATGATATGCTAAGGCCACTCAACTGTTTGCTATGATGTGCACTGACCACCAGGGGGCAGAGGCTCCGACTGTTAGGTTAGGTTGCTGCTGGGGTCCGGCTGATTGGGACTGAATGAGATGGGCCAGACACACCCTGGAGTCCTCCCGTGGTCCCTCCCCAGTTGGCCAACCTCCCACGTCCCTCCCCGGCCCCAGTAGTGCACCAGTGGGGTCCCTCAGCCTGGCCTGCACTCTCTCGCAATCTTGGACCCCTTGGGGGATGTTGGAGAGTCGATGATTAATGTAGTGCTTATCTATATATATAAAAGGCTAATATGCAAAGTGTCCCCACTGGAGTTCAATTGGGAGACCAGGAGTTCTATTGCTTGCTATGATGTGCGCTGACCACCAGGGGTTGGCGCGGAACAAAGGAAGGCCTCAGCTGGCAGCTGGCAGCCTGGGAAGGGAGGCCCCAGCCGGCAGCTGGAAGGCCCCGATCGGCCCTGATTGCCAGCCAGGCCTAGGGACCCTCCCCATGTGAGAATTTCATGCACCAGGCCTCTAGTTTAAATATATTAACTTGTTTAATCTTCTCACCCATCTATAAGGTAGGTGTAGTTATTACACTGTTTTACAGGCCAGGAAACTGTAGGAGGGCTAATTAGCATATCTGAAGTCACACAGCCAGTATCAGAGCTGAGACTTGAACCCAGACTTGAATCTCCTACCTTTGGTGCAAGAGTCAGGGTGCTGAACCCCAATGCCATGCCACCAGGAAGGACAGACAAGAGGCAAGAATTTTCAGTTGAATTAAAAAATATATATACATCTACACAAGCTGTTAGCAAAAGGAATGTGTTAAAATCAAATGCCTTAGAAAGATGAACAAATATATGAAGAGAGAAACACAATAAAAGAGTGGCAAAATAATCAAAGTAATATACACAGTATACCACAATAAAAGACATGACATCAACACAATAAGGAGAGATAATTGGAAACATCACAATAAGTCATCTGCTGCCTTCTTTAAGAATTTGCATTACTAAACGTCTACCTACTACAATGGGCCAGTCATGTGCCTACCTTGTCAGCACTGAATTTGTTTACAAAAAGTCACTGTCTTCTCCTTCCAGGAAACTCCTTTTCTCTATGCCATCTACTTCCTTGTACTTTCCAAACCTTAGCTAGCAATAGGCCACCCACAAGAGATCTGAGACATTTGCTAGCAAGCCAAGAACAAACACCAGAAGTTTGGTGACATGCAGAGGGCTGAAGGTGAAAATTTCCTCATGAAAGCCCCCTCTATCCCTTCTAGTACATCCACAATACCCATCTGTTCCAGAAATCATAGAGCCTGTATCTGGGGTCCTTCAAAGTGAAGGGGACTGTCAGCTCCATGGCTTCTCAAATCCACCATCATTCGCCCATATTCCCCTATTCCTTAATGCCCCGCACAACCCATCTGGGTATAATAGCCTGGTGGCCAGGGAGGGGGAACTATGTTGTACACAAGCTGGATATGCTTCAGCAATGCAGTAGCTGCTTTTCTACTCCCCCGAGAAGAACACTGCTAGGTAGAGCAGTTGTGGAAATCTCCTACCTTCATGATGTGCATAAGCAGGCTCAAACTCCTCACCAGCAAACCTGGGGAAACTTGGCCATGCTTCCCCTGGAGAAAGGGGCTTCCTGCTGCCAGAGACCTTGGCTGCAGGTGTACATCTCCCCACCCTCCCTTCCCTTCTGCATCACTGGGTTAAGAATTTCCACTAATCCTATATAATAAAGAGGTAATATGTAAATTGACCATCACTCCAACACACAAGATGGCCACCCCCATGTGGTCAAAGATGGCCACCCCCATGTGGACACAAGATGGCCACCACAAGATGGCTGGCAGGGGAGGGCAGTTGTGGGCGGTCAGGCCAGCAAGGGAGGGCAGTTAGGGACAATCAGGCAGGCAGGGGAGGGCAGTTGGGAGCAACCAGGTCTGCAGGGGAGGGCAGTTGGGGGCGACCAGGCCTGCAGGGGAAGGCAGTTAGGAGAGACCTAATTTGTTAAGGAAGCCTCCGGAAATCAGAAAAAGAGCCTGCAGTAGAGGGCAGTTAGGGGCAACCAGGCTGGCAGGGAAGGGCAGTGGGGGTGACCAGGCCGGCAGGGGAGGGCAGTGGGGGTGACCAGGCCAGCAGGGGAGGGTAGTTAGGGGCAATCGGGCTGGTAGGGGAGCAGTTAGGTGTTGATCAGGCTGGCAGGCAGAAGTGGTTAGGGTCAATCAGGCAGTCAGCCAGGCAGGCAAGTGGTTGGGAGCCAGCAGTTCTGGATTATGAGTGGGATGTCTGACTGCCAGTGGGATCGGGCCTAAACGGGCAGTCAGACATCCCTCAATGGGTCCCAGATTGAAGAGGGTGCAGGCTGTGCTGAGGGACATACCTGCCCCACCCCCACCCCTGGGCATGAATTTTGTGTACCGGGCCTCTAGTATTTCTAATAAAATAGGAAATCCACTGGAGGGTAAGAAAAACTGTCTATAATTGTCTTTGATGCCACATTGCTCTGAATACTCAGAAACAGAGCCCTCAAGAAAGCCTGGGAAGGGTCATTGACTCTGCTTAAGGTTCTTAACCTCTTTTACACTCCAGTTCACTTGAAGGACAAGACACACTCCCAACAGTAACTATGGCCTACCATGTCAATGGTTCTCACCCAGGAGAGAGGTGGGGGGCCCAAGGAGGGCCCGCACATTAAAATTGGGAGGGGGGCAGTAAGTGCACTTGAAAGTTACCCAGGTGATTAGCAATAACCCAGGTGTGGCGGGTATATCATCAATATAGCATGCTGATGAACAGAATGGTTTAAAACAGTGGTTCTCAAAGTTAGCTGCGCATCAGAATCACCCAGAGGGTTTGTTAAAACAAAAGAATCTGCATTTCTTAATTGATGTTGATGCTGCAGGTTTGAGCGCCACTCCTGAGAATCACTGAATTAGAAGATGGACTTCCTGCCCTGGCCTGTGTTTCTCAGTAGTTAAGAGTGTAGGCCTGCACACTGAAGGGTCTTGGGTTCAATTCCCGGTCAAGGGCACGTACCTTGGTTGCAGGTTCAATCCCAGCCTCAGTCAGGGCACGTGTGGGAGGCAACAAATCGATATGTGTTTCACATTGATGTTTCTCTCTCTCTCTTTCTCTTCCCTCCCTCCCTTCTGCTTTCTCTAAAAATCAATGGGGGAAAAAAGAAAATGGACTCTGTAACCCACTGTCTACATCTAAATACCAGCTCTGCCGCTTAGTAGCTGTGTAGGTAAGTTTATCTACTCTCTGTGCCTCAACGTTTTCATTTATAAAATGAATAGTATCATCCATTTTATAGAGTTATGATGAGAATAAGTGGCTATAAAGCATTTAGAATAGTCATTGTACAACATAGATTCTATGTGAAAACTTGTTGTTTTATTATCTTTCTTGAAGTTCAGAGAAATGAAGAAAGATATGAAGAAAATTCAAATCAAGGCCCGTTAATAATCTGCAATGAAGCAATAACATTTAAAATTCAGGGAGAGGGGTGCCCATTTTTGGATTTCTACTCTTTTATCACTCTCTTAATCATTATAATTAACAAGACTTGAAATTATAATTAGTTACTATAATTTTGAAAGTATACCGTGTGGACAATTTTTATGACTGAGGCTGACTTCTAATGAATAAATCTATCTTACTAACTAGGCTTGGAAGCACCACTAACAAAAGCATTACTGCCATCTGGTGGCAGCGTACCAAAATTGTTGTCAATAGCACCAAGGAAAATTAATCAGCATCTTTAAGACTGAACTTGCAAACCTAAAGCTCATTAGTTAGAATGTCACAAATGAGGAAAAGATAACACTAGTTTAGAGAGAAGGGTGAAAGGGGACCTGTGTTTCTCAGTCCTGTTGTTGGTGCTGATGGTGAGACCAAGGTACAACCTACCCTTCTAGGTCAGCTCACAGTTCCAGTCTCTCCCAGCCTGCGGGGAAAATGGCTTAATACAAACCAAAGGTTGGGGAGGGAGGGACTTGGAGCTGATGAAGAACACGCACCAGGATGAAGGAGGCCGACAGCCTGGCAGAGAGGCTGTTTTCGGGAGAGAGGGTGGTCATGGCTCCTGCTGGTTGTCTTCAAAGCACCCTCTATGCTCTACCCAGAGCTTACTTCGAGCTTTAAATGATGCTTAATTAGTAGGGAAAGTGATCTTCATTTTGGGGGATGAGTTGCATTCCCAGGGGGAACTGGGCCTCTCCTGACCTCCCACACTTGAACAGAGCCAGCCAGCTGTGTGTCACAAGACCCCTAGAACCCTCGTCACAATGACCTTGGAACATGAGAGTTCTCAGCTTCAGAGGTATGTATGACACATCCCGGAGCCACGGGGACTAAACGCACAGTCACCTAGGAAAACTGCAGAACCTACAGGAGGATGGAGTCAAGACATGCAGACCACGTCCTGGGGGTGCTGGGCAGAGGTGGGCCAGGAAGCCTTTCTCTCGATCTCTGGCTCTCCCACCTTTAGAGTCCCTTCACTTGTTATCCCACAAGACCAGGACTCAAACCTGGAGAAACCTAGAATTGGAGCTTCAGATTTCTTCAGTGCAACTTCTGGACATTCAGAATCAGGGCATCTGGGCTGGGGCCTGAGAACTATATTTTGAAAAGCTTCTAGGTGACTACAGTTCAGTATTTAAATGGTAGCCCCAGATGGTAGAGGCCAGTTTAATTTACTTTTATATCCAGAGCACTTAAGAAAGTGCCTGAGTGACTGAATAAATGACTTAACTGGATGGAAAAATAAACGAAGCTCTCAGATCTCACCTTCTCTGTGTGTATTACAGAGATTTCTATACGGAGCCCTGAGTGCCTTCCGACCAGGGTCAATGTCTGATTCTTTTGTACTTTTCCAGCCACCTGGCACTGGTGCTCAGTATTTGTTGAATGAGCCCGAGGAGTTGGCTCCCCTTGGCTCCAACATCACCAGTTCTCCACCGTAAGCATCACTTGCATTTCTATTCAGGTCCTGGCCGTGAAAGTCATCTGGCTCTAAAGTCTCCTTAACTGTTAGGAGATGACAGTAATTAGACCAACCAAATTTGAATTAGGAGCTTGGAGTTGGAATTTGGACTCTGACCTCAAATTTGGATGTTTCTCCCTCCTTAGCTATGGGTCCCCCAGCCATGACATCAGAAGGTGTCGGCCTCTGGCTTTCACATTCCTATTGACATCATGAATCAGCGTCCATATGGAAGTGTCCAGTGGACACAATTGTCTCGTTTACTGTCCTATCCTGAAAGTTTGTGGCACTGCAGGAGGCCTCTTTGCCTCTCTCCACTACTCCGTCCCAACCCAGGAAAGCATTATAGCCTCTTCCTTGTTGTGGAGCGGATGCGAGTGAATGACCACTGGAGCCCAGACCAAATTAAAATTTAGGGAGCCTTTATTAGCTGGGCGGCCGGACGACCCGGCGACTGCTCTGCCATTCTCCACACAGGGAGACCAGAGAGCAGCAGCGACCCTTTGTGTAGGACCGCTTTTAAGCACATTAACCACATCCGGTTTTTGCAGAACAAGTAACCCAAGACAAAACAGTTTTTGCAGAACAAGTAACCCAAGACAAAACAGTCAGAGTCATGCCATTGATGACCATGTTATTCACAGGGTCATCCTGTTCTTCAGAAAGCTGACAGTGTTCTGGGAAAGAAGGCCTATGTGCTGGGAAGGGGTCATGAGACCATATCTCAAGGCCTGGCCTGGTGTCAGCACTGACAACTCCATCTGGGGCATAGTCCACGGCCTCTCTGGAAGCACGCTCAAAAATTCCCACTCTCCAACATTCCCCTTCCTCTGCTGCCCCCAGGTCTTCACGGAGCAGGAGGTGAGGTGGCTTTGAGTAGTGAGGAGGTGGAGAAAGGACAGAACCACCTCCCACACAGGGTGCCTTCATTCTAAGGTCCTTAAGAAGTATCCAAAGCAAATGCCCAGAGCAGGAGGCGAGGAGTGGGCATTACTTGCCATTTGGGATGATCTATGCCTCTGTTCTTCCATGCGAACTATGTTGACAACTGAGAATTAACTGCAACTTTTCCCTAAGAAGCTAAGGATCCTACAGGGAGCTGGAAAATCTGAGTGCCAAATCCGACGTGGCTTTTAAAATGAACATGATGGACATAGATCATCTACTGAACTTCCTTTCACCTCTGGATCCTCTGCAAACTTTAGCTAATAACTCTGCCCCAAGTTAGTCAGTGCAGTTTGGTCATGTTACAAAAGCCTCATAGCAACCACGTGGAGGCTTAATATTCAAACAGGGCTGCAGACACTGTGTGAAGCAAGAGGATTTCTGGTTCCTTTTCTCCCTTTTCTGGTTCTTACAAGGGGTTTACACACATCAATTTCATTTTCTCCAGGGCTGAGTGGTCCTTAACAGGTCCTTTTATTTGTAAAACTGTTCCAATTCTTTAGATTCCCCTATATTACTTTTCTTTTATGCATTACCCCCTCTCTGATGGGAGTCCAGTTTTCTGCTTTAAATTTCTGTACATGGGGATTTTTAGGGTATGCGAATCCCAGGTTTAAAAACATTACTTTTGGTATTACAGTGTGGATCAAGGCAGGAGAGATGTAGTAACATCTTTGCATTAAAGAAATCCTGGGAAGGAGCAAGCCTCCCAGCATTGCCTGCTCTGAGGAGTTTGACTGTGCATTGGGGTGTGGTGGTGAGGCCGCAGGGCTGACTTGGAAGGTGCCTGGGAGAGACCCTCTCATCCTCTGGAGTTCAGTGTTCATGTTCTGAGAAAGATCCAGGTTAAAATGCTAATCCTTGGTCTCACCTTTCGGGAGGCACACTCTTTTCACCCCTGCCGGGCTGCAGAAGAGTGGACCAGGAACTATTTCTCACGGATAGGAGCCTTCACAGCCTGTGCTGGGCTTAGGGCCTTGTGTGGGAATGTCTTTCTCTGCTCCAGATTCAATGTGTGTTCCTTTATTCTGCTTAAGTGTGTGTGTCATATGGCACCTGGCAATCCCACTGCTGTGTCTGTCCCTGGTGGGGAGGGAATGGGGTCCTTCATCTGCAGCATGAGTGGGAGCGGGGGTAATCAGACTGTCACTCTGTGTCAGCTGTGGGACGAGACCGCTGGCATGGGGACCAATGCCCACTATTGAAGCTGATCCAGTTCTGTCCCTTCTCCATGTAGTAAAACGTTGTTCCCACCGGTGCCTGGGTGAGTCATGTCTTCTTGGCAACTACGACACCTGTGAACCATGCAGTGGGTTGACATTCTGGGATGCAGCCCCTGGTGGCAGGCATTGCTGTGCTATTTGCACCCCACCATGCAGTGGGGCTCCTCCTTAGAAGGGTGACAACAGGTGCCATTTGCTTTATACCATCTCTTCATATAATACTGGTTTGGTGGTGATGAACTCCTTTAGCTTTTTCTTATCTGTGAAGCTCTTTATCTGACCTTCAATTCTGAATGATAGCTTTGCTGGGTAGAATAATCTTGGTTGTAGGTTCTTGCTGTTCATCACTTTGAATATTTCTTGCCACTCCTGTCTGGCCTGTATAGTTTCTGTTGAGAAATCAGCTGACAATCGTATGGGTGCTCCCTTGTAGGTAATTAACTGTTTTTCTCTTGCTGCTTTTAATATTCTCTCTTTGTCTTTTGCCCTTGGCATTTTAATTATGATGTGTCTTGGTGTGGTCCTCTTTGGATTCCTTTTGTTTGGGGTTCTGTGTGCTTCCTGGACTTGTAAGTCTATTTCTTTCACCAGATGGGGGAAATTTTCAGTCATTATTTCTTCAAATAGGTTTTCAGTATCTTGCTCTCTCTCTTCTTCTGGCACCCCCATAATTCTGATGTTGGTATGCTTGAAGTTGTCCCAGAGGCTTCTTACACTATCTTCAAATTTTTGGATTCTTTTTTCTTTCCCGGTTGAGTGTTTTTTGCTTCTTTGTATTTCAAATCTTTGACTTGATTCTTGCGTTCCTCTAGTCTGCTATTGGGTCTCTGTATAATATTTTTTATTTCAGTCAGTGTATGTTTAATTTCTAGTTGGTCCTTTTTCATATCCTCGAGGGTCTCGTTAAATTTATCGGCCTTTTCTAGGAAATTCTTGAAAAACCTTATAACCGTGGTTTTGAACTATATGTCCAGTCATTTGTTTTCCTCCATTTCTTTCGTTTGTGATCTGTTTCTTTGTCTCTGCATTTTCGCTGCTTCCCTGAGTTGGTAGGGTGGCTTTGTGTGCTAGGTGTCCTATATGGCCCAATGGGTCGGCCTCCCAGTTACCTGAGGTGGACACTCTTGGTGCACCCCTTTGTGGACTGTGTGTACAGCCTTGTTGTAGTTAAGTCTTGATTGTTGTTGGTGTCACTGGGAGGAATTGACCCCCAGGCCAATTGGCTGTGAGGACCCACTGTGTCTATAATGGAAGAACTGCTATGCTGGAGACACGCTTATGGGGCAGGACTTGTTTCAATGGGGCTTTGGTGCTCACTGAGTCTGCCTCTTGAATGTGTCACTTATGGATATGAGTAGTTGAAATCTGGTGTCGTCTCACACTGACCACTAGAGACACTAGCTTCTGGATCTCCAATGAGGTGCAGGTCAGCTACTGTCAGAGGCCACCCAGCAGGAGCTACAGTGAGAACTACAGTTTTCTCCTCTTTGCTTGGAGTTTGGAGGTTTTGGAGCTGTCTGACCAGAGCTGCAGTTTGTTAGGTTAAGCTGAGATAGGGCAGGCCATTTATATACAAAAGCCGCTGCACGGAGCTTGGGTGGGTTTGTAGATTGTGCGGGGCAGGGTCTCAGGGAGTCACTAGGCTAGGGTGTGGCAAACAGTGATGGCTGTCAGTCAGCTGTCTCTGCATTTCCGCGTTTCCAAGTCCCTGCGTCCCACATCCCAGCACAGTAAACAATGATAGCTGGGAGCACCTCTGCAAGAAAGTCACCCTCACTTTCTGACCTGATGGCAGACAGTCCAGCTTCTCCCCATAGGAGTTTGGGTCCCATTGTCTCCCCAGAAACTGGAGTTCAGAGTAATCGGGAGCTTGTCTCCCTTGGGGTTGAAAAAAGCAGCGCACCCAGAAGCCTGCCACCAGCCCGATTCGCGCGCCTCCGTACCTCAGCTTTTCAGCGCTTATGCACGTCTCAATACTCTTTTCTCTTTCCTTCTAGTTGTATAACTTCCACTCAGCCAGCTTTCCTGTGGTTCTGGGTGATAGATGTTTTGTCTTTTAGTTGTAGTTTTGAAATTGTTGTGCGAGGCAGCAGTTTAGGTGTTTACCTATGCCGCCATCTTGGTTTATCCTGATACCATTTCTTAACTTTCTGAGTCTCAGTGTCCTAATATGCTGATAACGCCTCATGGAACTGAAGAGTGAGTGAGGCAGTGTGTGTGAAGAGCCCGGCGGGGGCCTGGAGAACAGGGGACACCCAATGCAAGGGAGAAACTATGAACCTCAGCATCACCTAGTGTTACTAATGCCCAAGACTATCCATAACATCTCTATGAACTGCCCATGAACCAAGGTTCTGCCTGCCTCCACGAGGCTTGTAGTAACATCATGCAAAGTTCAAAGCTCAGCTGCGGTTTCTCTGCATTTCTCCAGGATTACCACAAAAGGAGGATGAGCCCATTGTTAGAAACTGAGTTCACTCCTGTTCCCTTCATGTCGGCACAACACGAAACGACTTTGTGTCCCTGTAACAGTTATCAGTGAGCCCCCTTCAAAGGATACCTACCCTTGACAGTCTAAGTCTGAACACTTAGTTCTAGGTATAAATGTCGCACTTTGTGATTTTATTTCACAGAGAAATGCCAATGACATCTGTACCAAAGCTGTGCTTTCCTCTTTGGCTCTCATGGTGGGAGCCAGGGCCAGTTTAGATTCGGCAGCAGGTTTTCCTCCCTCACCCCCTCTGAGCTCAGCATTTCTGATGATGCTAGAGACAGCCTCACATCATGTGTCACCAGTGGGAGAGGAGCAGAGATGCGGGCTAGAGACAGCTTGCTTCTGAGCATGAGGTAGTTGGAGTTCCCCAGAGCAATAGCCAGCCCAGCCACCCTGAATACCCTGAGCTAGTTGGAGTGCCACTGGGTTTTAGTTGCTGGGTTTTGGACCATCTCCATCATCTTAGGAAGCTCTCACTTGCTCCACACTTCCCCTCTGTCACCTCCCATCCAGCTGTCCCAGACACCAGAAATAACTCAGAGAAGCAACTCTGAGAAGAAGCCACCACAGTCAGCAAAAGGGAGGCACTCAGCTGAGGCTGCACCTCCACAAGCTCCCTCCTGCTCCGAAAGGATCTCGCTCCTTCATTGTGGTTCTCCTGATTCCCCTCCCTCAGCCCAGGCTCCTGAGGAACCACTACGTGTATGGTTCTGACTCTCACCGAGCCCAGCCCGAGTCTTTACTGCTGTCATGTCTACTGCTTATTTGGCCCCCAGAAGGCCCCTCTTGCCCAACCACAGCTACCTTCTACAGGGCATTTGCTATATACCTCAGGTGAAGTGCTTTACATATGTCAATGCCAACCCTGACCACTCTGGAAGGGGAACAGAAGGTCACAGAGGTTGCATTACTTACTTGGGATCACAGCCAGTAAGTAGGGGAGCCAGTAACCTCCTAGCTCTACTGAGCTTTGTCACTAGCCAGGCTGCCTCTGTATCACATGGAGCGCCCTCTGGAGTCCTGTGGGCAGAAATAGGCACCTTCAAACCCTTGCTGCCTCAGGGGACTGTGATCCCATGCCCAGCAGGGAGGAGGTAGTTCGCTGTAACTCTTTCTCCAGATATTCAAATAGTTGTTCAGTCCCAACCAGAACAAGTGGTGATGGTCAGAAGAGGGAGAGGGAAGTGTTACAACCTAGCTGATAACGAGGATGGAAAGAGTGAAATGGAGAGGGAAATGAACAAGAAATTCCAGCGAACTCCAGGGACTGCTAATGGAGAGAAATAATGTGGCTAATTACATCTCTGAAGGCTATCTGTTCCAAAATGAATTTTCGATGAAAAAATAATGTATTTTCCCTGCTACTTCCATCAGAGAAGGAAAGACTGAACAGAGTTTCCCAGTACACAGAGCAGCCGTGGTGTCCAGGGCCACCTCTGACCGTGCCACCTGAGTCACTTTCCTGCAGCCTGATCTCTAGGGAGCTACAAAGCAGGCCTCTTGGGGAAGCCACAGAGCAAGCCAGGGAACACTCCCAAGCCTGGGCTCTGGGAACATCAGTGGCTCCCTGGGAAAGACACAGTCATTTCCCTCTTCCCACCTCCCCCGAGGTCCCCACAGGGAGTTTTGGGTCTTAAATCCAGGGCGTAAAGCTTTTTCTCTGAAATGAATGCTTGTCTCCAACAAGCCAAACTGACCTGTTTGAAGTGTGGGTTTTGGGAGAAATGAGACCCATTCTCCCCTCTTTCCAGGATGATCTGTATAAGATCCAAGTCTTACAAGTTATTTGTTGTGTGTTCCAGACTCCATTTTCTTATCTGTAAAATGGGGTAATGATACTACTTCATAGTATTGTTGTGAGGTTTACATAATGTCTAAAGTGCTTAGCACATAGTATTTGGCACAGTTGTCTGTGTTGTCATTTGCTCCAGAACACATCCAGGTTAACCTTGAACCCACAAGAAACTCTCTTTTGGGATCCTCCAGCTTCAGGCAGCCCCTTTCACCTGCTGTGGCCTCCTGGGCCAGACAGTGAGGACAACTAGTACAACTGTGATCCCTGAGGCTGCTGCTGACCCTTGACCCCAGATGGCTGTTTGGTCAAGGGCCCTCATTTGACCCTCCAATGCAGATGAGGCAGCAAGGCCAGAGCCAGCAGGAGGCTCCTTCAGATGAAGAACAAGTGGCCAAGGTACTCAAGAGCTCCCAGCACCCATCCCAAATTGCCTCGGGCACGGGTATCTCTGCACAGTGCTCATATGCCGTCACTCATTCTCCTACGTTAAAATTCCATATTGATACATAACATCCCTCAAATTTAGGAGTACACAAGCACTCCTAAAATGCAGGACCACATGTTTCAGTATTCATTTTTAAACAGATTCAGACCCACAGAAACACCAGCACCCCACCAATGTGCATATAAACACATATCTATCTATCTACCTATCTATCTATCTATCTATCTATCTATCTATCTATCTATCATCTATCTATCTAAAGAGGTAATACGCTAATTGGTCCTAATGGTGTCCCAGTCACGACTGGTCAAAGGTGCGCATGCACAGGAGCTGGTGGGCAGGGACAGGGGTGAGGACTTGCGCCACCGGGACATGAGGCTGGAGGGGGGCATCAGGATGGGCTGTGGTGGCCCCCCCAGCGGAAGCGCACACAGGCCCTCCATACCACCTGGCCCGGAGGGGGGTGTCAGGACAGGGGTGGGGCCTCGGCAGAGAGCTCTCAGCACTCCTGCTCCAGGGTCTGAAGGTGTGGAGAGGAAGGGAGAGCACATAGGCCGTTAGGGGGTTTAGGCAAGGAGAGGAGTGCAGATAGGCAGTTAGGGGGATCAGGCCAGGAGGGAACAGCAGATAGGCAGTTAGCGGGATCAGACAAGGAGGGGAGAGCAGTTAGGGCCATCAGGCTGGCAGGGGAGCAGTTGGGGGCATCAGGCAGGCACGCAGGTGAGTGCTTAGGAGCCAGTGGTTGTGGATTGCAAGAGGGATCCCAGATTGGAGAGGGGGCAGGTGAGGCTGAGGGACCCTCCCCCCATCCTCATGCATGAATTTTGTGCACCGGGCCACTAGTATAATATATAATACACTAGAGGCCTGGTGCATGAAATTTGTGCACGGGAGGTTTGTGTCCCTCAGCCCAGCCTGCACCCTCTCCAATCTGGGACCCCCTCGAGGGATGTCTGACTGCCCATGTAGACCCGATCCCACTCCTACACAGGCAGTTGGACATCACTGGGATCGGGCTTACACAGGCAGTTGGACATCCCTCTCACAATCCAGGACTGCTGGCTCCCAACCGCTTGCCTGCCTGCCTGCCTGATTTCCCCTAACCACTTCTGCCTACCAGCTTGATAACCTCCTAACCACTCCCCTGCCAGTCTGATAGAGGCCTCACTGCTCCCCTGCTGACTCGATTGCCCCTAACCACTCTCTCCTGCCGGCCTGGTCACCCCTAACCACCCTCCCCTGCCAGCCTGGTTGCTCCCAACTGCCCTTCCATGCAGGTCTGGTCACCCCTAACTGTCCTCCCCTGCAGGCCTGGTCACCCCCAAATGCCCTTGCCTGTTGGGCCAGTCACCCTTAACTGCCCTCCCTTGCCAACCTGGTTGCCCCTAACTGTCCTCCCCTGCAGGCCTGGTTGCCCCCAAATGCCCTTCCCTGCTGGCCCAGTCACCCCTAACTTCCTTCCCTTGCCAGCCTGGTCACCCCTAACTGCCCTCCCCTGATGGCCCAGTCACCCCTAACTGCCCTCCCTTGCCAGCCTGGTCACCCCTAACTGCCCTCCCCTGCTGGCCTGGTCACCCCCAACTGCTCTCCCCTGCAGGCCTGGTCCCTCCTAATTGCCCTCCCGTGCTGGCCCAGTCACCCCTAACTGCCCTCCCCAGCTGGCCTGGTTGCCCCCAACAGTATTCCCCTGCAGGCCTGGTCCCCCCAAACTGCTCTCCCCTCCAGGCCTGGTCCTCCCCAACTGCCCTCCCCTGCAGGCCTGGTCACCCCTAACTGCCCTCCCCTGCAGGCCTGGTCACCCCTAACTGCCCTCCCCTGCAGGCCTGGTCACCCCTAATTGCCCTCCCCTGCTGGCTTGATTGCCCACAACTGCCCTCCCCTGCAGGCCTGGTCCCCCCAAACT
The DNA here is from genome assembly GCF_951640355.1 of Cnephaeus nilssonii. Taxonomy (NCBI): domain Eukaryota; kingdom Metazoa; phylum Chordata; class Mammalia; order Chiroptera; family Vespertilionidae; genus Cnephaeus; species Cnephaeus nilssonii. The sequence continues at coordinate 2,673,363 of NC_137075.1, read as the reverse complement.
GCCCTCCCCTGCAGGCCTGGTTGCTCCCAACTGCTCTCCCCTGCTGGCCTGGTCCTCCCCAATTGCCCTCCCCTGCTGGCCTGGTCACCCCTAACTGCCCTCCCCTGCAGGCCTGATCGCCCACAACTGCCCTCCTTTGCAGGTCTGGTCCCTCCCACTGCCCTCCCCTGCTGGCTTGATTGCCCACAACTGCCCTCCTCTGCTGGCCATCTTGTGGTGGCCATCTTGTGTCCACATGGGGGTGGCCATCTTTGACCACATGGGAACAGCCATGTTATGTGTTGGAGTGATGGTCAATTTGCATATCACCTCTTTATTATATAGGATAGTACAGCATATGCACATGTATGTGCTTCCCCAAACACAGCATAGATCAATTCAGAACACCTCACTTCTATGCAAACTTGTAATGTGCACTATGAAATACACACATGTGTGTATGCATGTGTACACACAAACACAGCCACACCCACAGGTGTAAATATCTGGGCAGGATGCAGGGATGGCCACCCTAGGCCCCATAGTCATGGCAATTGTTCAGATACGGTTCCCTTCAGAGACAGCCCCTGCTGAGGAGGCCAAGAAGGGGTGGGACTTCGTGAGGGCAAAGTTCATGAGGACTGGGAAGAGCAGGAGGACTCCAGGTGCATGGAGTGACAGGAGGGCACACACTGAGTCAGATCTTGGGGAAGGGGTAACGGAGGAGGCGGAAAATCAGTACTGATACTCTACAGTTTTGGGCAGAGAGAAGGTTCCAGATTCGGCCTGACACATGCAAGCACTTGGTAGAAGCAAGGAGACTAGAAATATTTTTTCCCACCTCATTCCCTGTTGTTTCTCTTTTCTGGAACTATTCTATCCTCCAGACCCTGGGAGACACTGGGAGTGCTGGCTGTGGCCCATGATTGTTCTGGAAACTAAATACAAGAACCTTATTACTGGGATTCTCGAAAGGAAGCAGCTGGCTGATGCCTGAAAGCAGTGTTAGCTCAGGGGTCTGCCGGGAGGAGCGAGACTCCTGTGTCCTCTGCCCTCATCTTTGGGACCTGCTTGGGGAACAAGGCATGAGGGAACAACCTTACTTCTGTGTCTGCAACTCTTTCACTTGACCAGCAAGGTAGGGCAGAAGAAGCTTCCTGATCCTACCCTGCACTCCCCATCCCTGTATAGTCATAAGCACACAACACCCCAGAAGAAGGTCCTGGACATTCTTTCCCCCACCCTACTCCAACCTCAACCCCTAATCCTCTTCTTGCATGCTTTATGCCCCATCCTCTTCTTTCCTCAGCCTTCTGGGGATAGAGCAACCCTGAAAGCGTCTGCTTTTTGCCATCCTCGAGCAAGCTGGGGACAGTGCTGCCATAGGATTCTTCTTGCCCCCCATGGGCATTGCTCACAGACTCAGGAAGCTGCTTTACTGGCAAAGCAGCTCTTTCCACTAATGGGATTGTGCAGTAAAACCTTTGGCCAAGATCCAGCCATTCAGGGTCTGGCAATTCTTCTGTGACCGACATGCGGAAAACTATTTTACAACCTGAACCTACTCTGACCCCTGACCCTGGCCACAGGCTGGTCTTGGTCACAGAGTTTTAAACTGAGCCCTGAAAAAAACATTTACAGCAACTCTACTTCATAGATAAATTAAGCTCCAGAGGGGGCAGTAACTTGCTAATGGTCACACAGCAAATCAAAGGAAGACCTGTAACTAGAACCAGTCTCCTGCCTCCTGGCCCAATATCTTTAAATCTCAGCAAAATGTGATATTTCAAAGCCAGGCTTTGAAGAAAAGAGAAATGCCCAGGTGAGGGGGAGCCCTTACAAAAGTGAGTCATGGGAGCTCATATTTACTGTGGCATAGCAGTTCTTTTCCCATCTCCTCCCTTCTAGGGTATGGCCAGAAAGTGGGGGGCTCTACTAATTGCCCTTATCCTGGGTGTAGACAGAAAGCCAGGGGAGGCAGGCAGGTCTTCTAGGAGAGCAGCAGCAGCACATGACATCACAGCACAGAGAGGCTGAGATAAGGAGGACTGATCTCTGCTGATTCAAAGAGAACACAGCCGCCTTGTCATGGCTGTTGATCAAAGTCTCTGCAAAGGATGTTTTATGTGCCCTACCTTGCCCCTCCTCCCAGTCCCATGGAGGTAAGAGTCCCATTTCTTGTCCTGCCAAGGCCTTCCTCCAAGTCTCACTGTGTACTAGAGATCCCTTTCCCTGTCACCAGCCAGCCAGGGTCCCACAGCAGTTACCAGGAGCCAGCACTTCCCATTCTCCACCAGGCTTTTCTCCAGGCAGCTCAGCCCAAGGTCATAGGCTGATCTCTTGGAACTAATAACTAGTATATCCATCCCCATTGTTCAGATGAGATACAGACATGGAGAGATTACTAACTTGTCCAGACCCACAAGCTAGTTAACCCTTGGGAAACCCCCCATTCTTATGGACTTAAAGGGCTTTGTCCTCAGAAAGTCCCCTGTGTGATAGGGGATGCACCTTCCTTTGGAGCTGCCAGTTCACCTAATATGTGTAGAACCCCCCTCCCCCCAAAAACTGTGACAATAAATGCTGTGAAAATGGAAGGGTGGGCCCTGCTTCTAAAATGTCTCAATTCAGAAATCTGGAATAATCCAAATTCTTTAATTTCACCACAGAGGTGGAACAGAATGCAAATTTTTCCTACTCGTCCCCCCTCCAAACCACACCCAACTCAAACTATCTGCAAATATGCGCCTTAAGTGTGAAAATCCTTAAATGCTATTAAATACAGTGCAAATTCCAAATTCCTCAGCCTAGCATTCAAGGCCCTGAAAAACGGTGAGAGGTCACATGGCCTGTGGTTAAGAGTGTGGGCTCCTAGACCAAACTTCCTGGGTGGCATGGCAGCTCCTAGGTCTTTGACCCATGGTTTATTTAGAAGTGGGTTGCTTAATTTCTAGTAATTGGCAAATTTTCTAGATATGTTTTTGTTATTCATTTCTAGTTTAATTCTACTATGGTCAGAGAATATACTTTGTATAATTTCAATTCTTTTACATTTGTTGAGGTTGGTGTTATGACCCAGAATATGGACTATATTGAATGATCCATGAGCAACTTGAAAAGAATGTGCATTCTGCTCTTGTTGGTGGGATGTTTTATTAATGTCAGTTAGAGTAATTGATTGATAGTATTGTTCAAGTCTTCTATATCCTTCCTGATTTTTTCTCTACTTTTCTATCAGTTAATGAGATATGAGTGTTAAAGTGTATAGTATAATTGGATTTGTCTATTCACCTTAGTTCTATAAGTTCTTTTGCTTCATGTATTTTGAAGTTTTATTCTTTGGTGCGTACACATTTAGGATTGTTATGTTTTTTAAGTGAATTGGTTTCTTTATCATTATGGAATATTCTTAATAAGTTTTTGTCTTCAGGAGTCTACTTTGCTTAATATTAATATAGTCTTTCCAGCTTTTAAAAATGTTTTATGGTCTATTCCTTTCATCCTATTAACTTATCTATATCATCATATTTAAAGTTAGTTTCTTATAGACAGCATGTACTAGTATTTGTGTCTTATCTTTTTTGGGTGAGGGTGTTCTTATGTTTTTAAATCTGATCTAACAGTCTGTCTTCTAGTTGGTGTGTTGAAATCATTTACATTTAATGTATTTATCAGTATGGTTGGATGCAGGTCTACCATTTTATTGTTTGGTTTTAGCTTGGCCCTTCTGTTTTTCAATCCTCTCTTCCCCTTTTCTGCCTTCTTTTGGATCATGTGAATATTGTTTTAGTATTTCATTTTTATTTCTCTGTTAGCTTGTTTACTACATTTTTTGTATAGTTTTTAAGTGTTTTTTTTTTAGAGATTATAACACATATACCTATCTCTTTATGGTCTAGTTAGAGTTAATATTTTACCACTTCAAGTGAAAGACAGTGAAACCTCGGTTCTCAAACTTAATTCATTCCAGAAGGCTGTTTGAGAAGTGATTGATTTGAAAACGGAATCATTTTTCCTCATTAAAAATAATGTATGTTGAATCAATCTGTTCCAGACCCCCAAATGACTCCCTGGGTTTTCTTGAGTGTGTGATTTTTAAAAAAATATTTTTACTGGTTTCAGAGAGGAAGGGAAAGGGAGAGAAACATCAATGATGAGAGAGAATCATTGATTGGCTGCCTCCTGCATGTCCCCTACTGAGAATCAAGCCCACAACCCAGGCATGTACCCTGACGGGGAATTGAACCATGACCTCCTAGTTCATAGGCCGATGCTCAACCACTGAGCCACACTGGCCAGGATAATTCCATGTTTTAACCTTTCTTATATACAGTACATATCTAATATACTATTTAATCTATAAATAAATACTTCTTTTCTTCAATTTATTGAACCACCCCCTACTAGCCTTAAAGGAATCACTTTTAGCACTTGTTCCAGGGGGGGTCTTTGAGGTCAGCATGCGGCATCTTCAATTTTTCACATATCACTGCCTCCAAAATGCTGTTATCAGCTAACTGCTTTTCATTTAGTCATATCAACAATATTTTTCTTCTGCCTCTTCAATTGCCTGTTGTTGTTGTTTTGTGAGCACTTTCACACCTTTAGCAACATTAGCACTCTTGATGGCCTCTTTATGTTTTAAATTGTGCTAATCCATGCCTCATGCCTTCTATTACCAAAGCCATACAATTTCTTTCCAAGTAATTTGAACTTTTAACTCTTAGAAACCTGAATTTTCAATAACTAAAAAAGCAAACAACCAGCATTCCTTAGGTTGACTTTGATGAACATTTTAAACACACGCTTATTGATTTCATCAGCAACAAAAGCATTCTCTTTTGTCATGCTAGGTATCAGTATGAAAGGGTTGCCAGGTTCTGGACCTGCAGCCATACAGGTCCTTTTTCCCTCCTCTCTTTATGTTGTACTTGTTATAGGTGGCATATCTATATGCATTGAAATATCCATTAAACAAAGTTATCATTTTTACTTTCAATAGTCATATACATTTTAAAGTACTTAAGAAGTTGAAAATAGTCTATTATTTGTCATTTTTATTTCTCTTATTTTAGTTCCAAGTTTCTTTCTAGTATCATTTTTCTTTCTCAAGAATTTCCTCTAGCATTTCTTATACAGCTGGCATGCTGGTAATAAATTATCTTAGTTTTCCTACATCTAAAAATGTTGGGGTTTTTTTTGTTTCAAAATATATTTTTTCATGAGATAGAGAATTCTGGGTTGGCAGTCCTTTATTTCAGAACTTTAGAGATGCTGTTCCACTGCCCTCTGGCCTCCATGGTTTCTGATGAGAAATTTGCAGTCATTTTAATTGTTGTTCCCCTATATGTAATGTATTATTTTCTTCTGGCTGTTTTTAAAATTAAATTTATTGGGATGACATCCTATATAATAAAGAGGTAATATGCAAATTGATCATCATTCCAACACACAAAATGGCTGCCCCCATGTGGACACAAGATGGCCACCACAAAATGGCCAGCAGGGGAGGGCAGTTGTGGGCGATCAGGCCAGCAGGGGAGGGCAGTTGGGAGCAACTAGGCCTGCAGGAAAGGGCAGTTGGGGGTGACCAGGCCTGCAGTGGAGGACAGTTAGGGGCGACGAGGCCCGCAGGGGAGGGCAGTTAGGGGCAATCAGGTTGGCAGGGGAGGGCAGTTAGGGGTGACCAGGCTGGCTGGAGTGGGCAGTGGGGGCAATCAGGCTGGCAGGGGACCAGTTAGGCATTGATCAGTCTGGTAGGGGAGTGGTTAGGAGGTGAACAGGCTGGCAGGCAGAAGTGGTTAGGGGCAATCAGGCAGGCAGGCAGGTAAGAAGTTGAGAGCCAGCAGTCCTGGATTGTGAGAGTGATGTCCAACTGTCCATTTAGGCCCAATCCCACCTGGATCGGGCCTAAACAGGCAGTTGGACATCCCTCGAGGGTTCCCAGATTGGAGAGGGTGCCTGCTGGGCTGAGGGATACCCCTCCCCTGCACAAATTTTGTGCACCAGGCCTCTAGTCCTATCTAATAAAGGAGGAATATGCTAATAGACCCTCACGCCATCACAAAGATGGCATAGCCCACAGCCAATAAGAAAGGAATATGCTAATTGACTGCCCCACCCTCAAATATGGCGGCACCCACAGCCAATAAGGAGGGAATATGATAATTGACTGCCCTGCCCTCAAAGATGGTGGCACCCACAGCCACAAGATGGCAGTGCCCAGTCCCCTCAGCCCTGCTGGGGTGGCAGGCATGTGGCAAGCCCGGGTCTGCCCCCAGGTGGGCCTGGCTGCTCCGTACACCTGCCTCCGGAGTTCCTAGTCCCCTCAGCTCCCCAGCTGCCCAGGGCCGGCTTGAGGCGCAGGCAAGCCTCAGATGTCGAATGCCCAGCCGCCCAGGGCCAGCCCGTGGCACAGGCAAGCCTCGGATGGTGGCTGCCCAGCCGCCCAGGGCCACCCAAGGCTCAGTTAACTAGGGCCGGCCGAGGCTTGCCTTGCCGGCAGTGGCAGCAGCAGAGGTGTGATGGGGCATCGCCTTCCCCTGATCCTTGGGTCGCCTTCCGCCCCTGAGGGCTCCCAGACTGTGAGAGGGGGCAGGCCGGCCTGAGGGACCCCCCCTCCAGTGCATGAATTTTCATTCACCGGGCCTCTAGTTGGTTAATAAGATCACATAGATTTCAAGCGTACATTTCTATGATACATGATCTGTATATATTGCATTGTGTGCCACTACTCAAAGTCAAATCCTCTTCCATCATCATATATTTGGCCCCCTTTACCCTTTCCTCCCCCTATCTGCCCTTTTCCCTCGGCTATCCACTGTACTGTTGTCTGTGTCTATGAGTTTCAGTTTTATTTCCCACATATGAATAAAATCATATGGCTCTTAGCTTTTTCTGACTGACTTATTTCACTTAGCATAATATTCTCAAGGCCCATCCATGTTGTCACAAATGGCTCTATTTCATCTTTTCTAATGGCTAAGTAGTATTCCATAATATATCTGTACCACATCTTCTTTATCCAATTCTTTATTGAAGGACACTTTGGCTGTCTCTATGTCTTGGCCACTGTGAATAATGCTGCAGTGAATATAGGGGTGCATATATCATTGCGAATAATTTTGGTAGATTCCCAGAGGAGGAATTGATAAGCCATATGGCACCTCTATTCTTAATTTTTTGAGGAACCACCATGTTTCCTATGGTGGCTGTACCAGTTTACATTCCCACCAACAGTGAGTGAGGGTATCTTTTTCTCCACACCCTTTCCAACACTTGTCTTGTTGATAATAGCCACTCTAACAGGTATGAGGTGGGGTTTTTGTTTTGTTTTCTGGTTGTTTTTTGTCTGTGTCTATGGGTAATGCATATCCTACCTAATAAAAGGGTAATATGCAAATAACCATCACTCTGCTACACCCACGACTGGGCCGGCGGGAGGCTGGGGGGCGGGACTCGGGGTGGCCTATCCAGCCATTGAGAAGATCAAGATGGCGGCGCCCAGTCCTCTTAGCCCCAGCAGAGTCCGCCCAGTAGCAGCAGTCCAGGGTGTCCGCCTGGGAGGCCCCAGCGCCCAGCGTGAGCCGTGGGATTGCTGGCAAGTGGCGGCAGTTTGGGGGCGGGGGTCTCAGCCGCCCCCAAGCTGCAGGATCCCCTGGCAAACCGGGGCAGTTTGGGGGCAGGAGTCTCAGCCGCCCCCAAGCCACAGGATCACTGGCAAGCCGGGGCAGCTTGGGGATGGGGGTCTCAGCTGCCCCCAAGCCGCAGGATCACTGGCAAGCCCGGGTGGCTTGGGGGCGGGGGTCTCAGCTGCCCCCAAGCTGCAGGATCCCTGGCAAGCCCGGCTGAGACCCCCACCCCAAATCCTCATGATCCCCTGGCAAGCCGGGGCAGCTTGGGGGAAGGGGTCTCAGCCGCCCCCAAGCCGCAGGATCCCCTGGCTGTGAGGACAGCTTGGGCTGGGGTCTCATACCTGCAGGGCCGGGCACCCCCACTGCATGATCACCCAGCCAGTGGCAGCAGCCTGGGCTGGGGTCTCAGGCCGGGAGGGCGGTGCACCCCCACCGTGCTATCTTCAGGCCAGCAAAGGCAGCCTGGGCTGGAGCCGTGCACCCCCACCGGGCTATCCCCAGCCAGGCTGAGATGGCAGCCTGGGCAGGGGTCTCAGCCTGGCTTGGCTGAGGCGGCAGCCTGGGCTGGGGTCTCAGCCTGGCCAGGGCTCGATGCCCTTCCAGTGGTGGCAGCCTGGGGTCTCAACCATTGAGTCACACCAGCCAGGCAGATATGGAGGAATCTTAAATGTTTGTGTGTTTTTTTAATAATATATATTTTATTGATTTTTTTACAGAGAGGAAGGGAAAGGGATAGAGAGCTAGAAACATCTATGAGAGAGAAACATCAATCAGCTGCCTCCTGCACACTCCCCACTGGGTATGTGCCCCCAACCAAGGTACATGCCCTTGACCAGAATCGAACCTGGGACCCTTGATTCTGCAGGCCAATGCTCCATCCACTGAGCCAAACCAGTGAGGACTGTCCAATATGCCTAAAGAAAAACCCCTATCTAATAAAGAGGGAATATGCAAGGGAGGGCATTTGGGGGTGACCGGGGTATCAGGGGAGGTCAGTTAGGCATTGATCGGGCTGGCAGGGGAGTGGTTAGGGGGTGATCAGGCTGGTAGGCAGAGCAGTTAGGGGCAATCAGGAAGGCAGGCAGGCAAGTAGTTGGGAGACAGCAGTCCTAGATTATGAAAGGGACATCCCCCAAGGGGTCCCAGATTGGGGAGGGTGCAGGTTGGGCTGAGAGACACCCCCCCAACCCCCATGCATGAATTTCGTGCACCAGGCCTCTAGTATGCATATAAGTTCTTTGGTTAATCTCTTCCGGCCCCCCTTCCTTCTTCCCTTGAGATTCGTGTCTGTTCCATGTTTCCATACCTCTGGATCTATTTTATTCATCAGTTATATTTTGATCATTAAATTCCACATATAAGTGAGATCATGTGATATTTGTATTTTCCTGACTGGATTATTTTGCTTAGCATAATAATCTCTAGTTCCTTCCATGCTGTCTCAAAGGGTAAGAGATACTTATTTTTTACAGGTTCATAGTATTCCATTGTGTAAATGTACCACAGCTTTTTTATCCACTCATCTGCTGATGGGCATTTAGGCTGTTTCCAAATCTTAGCTATTGTAAATTGTGCTGCTATGAACATGGGGGTGCATATATCCTTTCTGATTGGTGTTTTGGGCTTCTTTTCTTTCTTTTTTTAATAAGACACATTTTAATAGAAAAACAAATGGCCGGTGTTTTATGCGTTGCATTTTCTTCCCAGAAAACCTAGAACAAGGGGTCACTGCGTACTTGCATGCTAGTTCAGCGCTGCAGACTGAAAACCAGTTTAGGAAACAGCCCAACCTTCCTTCCCTGACGCCGACTTCCGCTGGCGACAGACTCACGCCTTCTCAGCTGTCAACACGGAGTCAGAAGCGGTGGACAGAACCTTGCAGATGGCTTGTGCTGGTTCCAGGCCGCTGCACTGGTACACCCACAGGCTGACCTCCTCGCTGCTGGCAGCGGTGGTCTTCAGAGCCAGCAGGCTTTTCCCCGCCCCCAGGCCGCCGTCATAGCACCATCCGGGTGATCAGGTAGAGGGTGTGCCTGTGCAACACGTCATACTGACCCGATGCGGACACTTTGATGCCGTACTTGGAAACTCCCATAATAAACTCTTCCTCGCAGTGATGGGCAACCTTTTGAGCTTGGTGTGTCAAACTTCGCCAAAAAACTGAGCATAACTCGGGTAGTGTGTCACTTTGAGGAAAAAACTAACTCCAAGACTCTAGTCGCAAATGTTTCATCCTCAGGAGCAGCAAATGTTTCATCCTCGGCATGCAGCCGCGTGTCATCAGAAAGGGCTACGCGTGTCAGTGCTGACACATGTGTCATAGGTTCGCCATCACTGCGGGAACGAAAGGCAACTTGCCATCTTGCTGGGCAACATCGATGTAATTTATCAGGTCCAGTGGCCCTTCAAGACTTTCTCCTTCAGAGGGTTTCAGTTTCTCAATGGCACCGACGTATCTCACTCGGAATTCCGCACAGGCGTCCGGTTGCTGTTGCTTTGTCCTGACTTTCGGTGAGTCCGTGTGGAGGCTGGCCACAGTGCGGGACCGAGAAAGGCCCGAGGCTGGAGTCGACAGACTGGCTCTTCGCACTGATCTCGCTACTTTGGGAGCTGCTGCTGCTGTGTCGCTGTTTGCCTTTCCGAAACACGTTTCACTACAGCTTGGTCCGCAGGAGCTCCCCTCGCAGCCGCTGGCCCATCCCTGGGGTCGTCTGCGGTCGGACACCCACCGCCTCGCAGCCCGCGCGGGGGCAGCCACGCGTGTTTTGGGTTTCTTAGGCTATATTCCTAGAAGTGGAATTACTGGGTCCAATGGCAGTTCCATGTTTAATTTTTTGAGGAAACTACACACTGTTTTCCACAGTGGCTGCACCAGTCTGCATTCCCACAAGGAGTGTACGAGGGTCCCTTTTTTCCACATCTTCGTCTGCACATGTTTGTGGTAGCCATTCTGACAGGTGTGAGGTGATGACTCATTGTCATTTTCAGTTGCATCTCTCTGATGATCAGTGACATTGAGCATTTTTTCATATGTCTCTCAGCCATCTGTATGCCCACTTTGGGTAAGTGTCTATTTAGGTCCTTTGCCCATTTTTTAATTGTATTGTTTTTCTTTCTTGTTTTAAATTGTATGAGTTCCTTATATATTTTGGAAATTAACCCCTTATCAAATGTATCATTGGCAAATATACTGAGTGGCCAGATTATTATGATCTCTGAATGCATAATAATCTGGCCACTCAGTATACATATATATATTAGAGGCCCTGTGCATGAATTTGTGCATGGGTGGGGTCCAGCCAGCCTGGCCAGGGGGAGGGGACATGGGTGGTTGGCCGGCCTGCCTGCTGGTTGAACTCCTGGTTGAGGGGACAATTTGCATATTAGCCTTTTATTACATAGGATATACACTGAGTGGCCAGATTATTATGGGTTCAGAGATCATGCGTGAGCTCTCTCTTCATCTGGTTGATGGTTTCTTTTGCTGTGCAGAAGCTTTTTATTTTTTTAAAATTCTTTATTGTTTAAAGTATAACATATGTCTCCTCCCCTCCCCCCCCCTTAACCTCTCCCGGGCCACCCCCCCCCCCCAGCACAAGCCCTCACCCCCTACTGTCTGTGGACATGGGTTATGCTTATATGCATGCATACAAGTCCTTTGGTTGCTCTCTTACTCCCACCCACTCCCCTGCTTTCCCTCTGAGGTTGGATGGTCTGTTCGATGCTTCTCTGTCTCTGGATCTGTTTTTGCTCATCAGTTTATGTTGTTCATTATATTCCACAAATGAATGAGATCATGTGATATTTATCTTTCTCTGACTGGCTTATTTCGATTAGCATAATGCTCTCCAGGTCCATCCATGCTGTTTCAATAAGAGTTCCTTCTTTTTTACTGCAGCGTGGTATTCCATTGTACCACTGTTTTTTAATCCACCCATCTGCCTATGGGCACTTAGGTTTTTTCCAAATCTTAGCTATTGTAAATTGTGCTGCTATGAACATAGGGGTGTACTAGTACATATCCTTTCTGATTGGTGTTACTGATTTTTTGGGATATATTCCTAGAAGAGGGATTACTGGGTCAAATGGAAGTTTCATTTTTAATTTTTTGAGGAAACTCCATACTGTTTTTCACAAAGGCTGCATTCCCGCCAGCAGTTCACAAGGGTTCATTTTTCTCCACATCCTCGCCAGCATTTGTCTTTTGTTGATTTGTTGATGATAGCCATTCTGACAGGTGTGAGATGGTACCTCATTGTCATTTTGATTTGCATCTCTCAGATGATTAGTGACTTTGAGCATGTTTTCATATGTCTCTTGTCCTTCTGTTAGTTCTCTTTTGAAAAGTGTCTATTTAGGTCATTTGCCCATTTTTTGATTGGATTGTTTATCTTCCTTTTGTTAAGTTGTATGAGTTCCCTATAAACTTTGGAGGTTAAACCTTTGTCAGATATAACATTGGCAAATATGTTCTCCCACGCAGTGGGCTTTTTTGTTGTTTTGTTGATGGTTTCTTTAGCTGTGCAGAAGCTTTTTATTTTTATGTAGTCCCATTTGTTTATTTTCTCATTAGTTTCCATTACTCTAGGAGCTGTATCGGTAAAGATATTGCTATGACATATGTCTGATATTTTGCTGCCTATGGCTTCTTCTAATATTTTTATGGTTTCCCATCTTACATTTAAGTCCTTTATCCATTTTGAGTTTATTTTTGTGTATGGTGTAAGTTGGTGGTCTAGTTTCATTTTTTTGCATGTACCTGACCAATTTTCCCAACACCATTTATTGAAGAGACTGTCTTGACTCCATTGTATGCTCTTGCCTCCTTTGTCAAATATTAATTGAGCATAATGGCTTGGGTTGATCTCTGGGTTCTCTGTTCTGTTCCATTGGTCTATATGTCTGTTCTTGTGCCTGTAGCATGCCATTTTGAGAACAGTGGCTTGTAATATAGCTTTATATCTGGTATTGTGATCCCTCCAATTTTGTTCTTCTTTCTCAGGATTGCTGTGGCTATTCAGGGTCTTTTTTTATTCCAGATTAATTTTTGGAGAGTTTGTTCTAGGTCTGTGAAATATGCTGTTAATATTTTAATGGGGTTTGCAATGAATCTATAGATTGGTTGGATAGTATGGAAATTTTAATAATATTGATTCTACCAATCCATGAACATGGTATGTTCTTCCATTTGTTTATGTTTTTCTCTATCTCTTTTTTCAATGTCCTATAGTTTTCTGAGTAGAGGTCTTTTACCTCCTTGTTAAGTTTATTCTTAGGTATCTTAATTTTTTGTTGTTGTTGCAATGGTTAATGGGATTTTCTTTTAGTTTCTCTTTCTGTGAGTTCATTATGGTGTATAAAAAAGCCATAGGTTTCTGGGTGTTAATTTTGTATCTGCTACATTGCCAAATTCATTTATTAAGTCTAGTCTTTTTTTGATAGAGCCTTTAGGGTTTTTTATGTACAATATCATGTCATCTGCAATTAATGACAGTTTTACTTTTTCCTTTCCAATTTGGATGTCCTTTATTTCTTCTTCTTGTCTGATCGCTATGGCTAGTACTTCCAGTACTATGTCGAACAGGAGTGGTGAGAGTGGGCATCTGTGTCTTGTTCCTGTTCTTAGGGGAAATGGTTTTAGTTTTTGCCCATTGAGTATGATGTTGGCTGTAGGTTTGTCATATAAGGCTTTTATTATGTTGAGGCATAATCCCTCTATTCCAACTTTGCTGAAAGTTTTTATTAGGAACTAGAGGCCTAGTGCATGAAATTCTAGCACTTGGCGGGGGGCGGTGCCTGAGCCCAGCCTGTGTCCTCTCACAGTCCAGGAGCCCCGCGATTGATCACCCCAGAGAGGTAGATCCCGCCTACCTGGCCAGGACTCCTCGATTGATTGCCCCCACAGAGGGAGGCCCTGCCCACCTGCCGCAACGCTGCCACAGGGTAGCCTGGGCCTCCCTCTTTGGGGGGATCATGCCCCTGCAGAGGGAGACCCCGCCCACCCATCACAGCCCGCTGGCCGGTGGCCTGGGCTTCCCTCTGCAGGGTGAGTATGGAGCAATGGCCGGGCCCCTCACCAATCGCATTGCACCTGCCTTGGCTGGCCCGGCGCCAGTGGGTGTCATAGTGTGGTTATCCAGGTCGTCTGGATGGTCATTCTGCTCTTCAGTCATTTGGACGATTTGCATATTATGCTTTTATTATTATAGATTATTATAAATGGGTATTGGATTTTATCAAATGCTTTTTATGCATCAATTGATATGATTATGTGATTTTTGTCTCTCAAATTGTTTATGTGCTCTATCACGTTTATTGTTTTGCAAATATTGTACAGCCTTGCATCCCTGGAATAAATCCCACTTGGTCATGGTGTATGATCTTTCTAATGTAATGCTGGATCAAATTTGCTAGAATTTTGTTGAACATTTCAGCATCTATGTTCATCAGAAATATTGTCCTGTAATTCTCTTTCTTTGAAGTGTCTTTATCTGGTTTTGGGATTTGGGTAATGCTGGCTTCAAAGAAAGAGCTTGGAAATGTACCTTCCTCTTCAATTTTTTGGAATAGTCTGAGGAGGAAAGGTTTTAGTTATTCTTTGAATGTTTGGTAAAACTCCCCTGTGAAGATGTCCAGACCAAGGCTTTTATTTGCTGGACGTTTTTTGATTACTGCTTCAATTTCATCAGTAGTTATTGGCCTATTCAGGTTTTTTTAATCTTTCTGATTGAGTTTTGGAAGGTTGTATTTTTCTAGGAATATGTCCATTTCATCTAGGTTGTCCAGTTTGTTGGAGTAGAGTTGTTCATAGTATTTTTTTTTTTTTACAATCCTTTGTATGTCTGTGAGGTCAGTTGTTACTTCATCTCTTTCATTTCTGATTTTGTTTATTTGGGTCCTCCCGCTTTGTTTCTTGGTGGGCCTGGCTAGAGATTCATCAATCTTGTTTATCCTTTCAAAGAACCAGCTCTTGGTTTTATTAATCTTTTGTATTTTTTTTCTCTCTATGTCATTTATTTCCACTCTGATTTTTATTATTTCCTTCCTTCTGCTTACTCTGGACTTTTCTTATTGCTTTCTTTCTGATTCTTTAAGTTGTAGGGTTAGATGATTCATTATATATATATTTTGATAGGCTGTAGAGCTATGAACATCCCTTTCAGGACTGCTTTTACTGTATCCCATAGATTTTGGATTGTTGTGTTTTCATTGTTATTTGTTTCCAGGATGATTTTTATTTCTTCTTTAGTAACCCAATCATTGTTTAATAACATGCTATTTAGCCTCCAAGTGCTTGATTTTTTTTATTGTTTTTATTGTAGTTGATTTCTAGTTTTATGCCATTATGGTCTGAAAAGATGCTTGTTATGATTTCTATCTTCTTGAATTTGAAGAGACTTTGCCTGTGTCCCAATATGTGGTCTATCTTTGAAAATGTCCCATGTGCACTTGGAAGAATGTATATTGTGTAGCTTTGGGGTGAAATGTTCTGAAGATGGAAATTAATTTCCTCTGATCTAGTGAGTTATTTAGGATTGCTGTTGTTTTGCTGATTTTTTGTTTAGAGGATTTATCCGGTGGTGTAAATGGGGTAATAAAGTCCCCTAGTATGATTGTATTGCTCTTGATCTCTCCCTTGATATCTTCCAGAAGTGTTTTTATGTATTTGGGTGCTCCTGTATTGAGTGCATATATGTTTATCAGAGTTATATCTTCTTGTTGAATTGTTCTCTTTAATATGTAGTGGCCTCCTTATTTCTTGCTAT
Organism: Cnephaeus nilssonii; assembly: GCF_951640355.1. NCBI lineage: Eukaryota > Metazoa > Chordata > Mammalia > Chiroptera > Vespertilionidae > Cnephaeus > Cnephaeus nilssonii. The sequence goes on along the minus strand of NC_137075.1, from coordinate 2,657,984 downwards.
AGCCTTCACTTTTAGGTCTATTTTGTCAGATGTAAGTATTGCTACCTCAGCTTTTTTTTTTCTTTTCTTTTTTATTTCCATTCACCTGAAAAGTTTTTTTTCCATCTCTTCACTATCACTTTTTGTGAGTCCTTTGTTCTGAGGTGGCTCTCTTGTAGACAGCAAATATAAGGGTTATGTTTCCTTATCCATTCAGCTACCCTATGCCTTTGATTGGAGCTTTTAATCCATTTACATTTAAGGTTATTCTTGGTAAGTACTTGTTTTTCGCCATTTTTATTCTTTATGCTCAGTTCATTCTTCCCTTCCTATTTCTTCTTTTTACAGCACTCCCATTAGCATTTCTTGCACTGCTGGCTTGGTGGTAATAAACTCCCTTAGCCTTTTTTTTTGTCTGTGAAGCTGCAGATTTCACCTTTAGTTTTGAATGATAGCCTTGCTGATATAGTATTCTCAGAATCAGTCCCTTGCTTTGCATCACTTTGTTTATTTCATTCCCTTCTCGCCTGATGTGTTTCTGTTGAGAAATCAGTGGACAATCTAATGGGAGATTATTTGTAGTTAAGTTTCTGTGTCTCTTTGGGAGCCTTTAAGAGTCTTACTTTGTCATTGATGTTTGTCAATTTAATTATGATGTGTCTTGGTGTCGGTAATTTTGGGTTCATCTTGTTTGGGACTCTGTGTGCTTCTTGAAATTGTGTGAGCCTTTTCTTCCCAGAATCAGGGAAGTTTTTTGTCATTGTTTTGTCAAACAGATTTTCTATTCCTTGCTCAGCTTCTTCTCCTTCTGGCACCCCTATTATGTGGGTGTTTTTTCATTACATGTTGTCCCAAAGCTCTCTTAGGCTCTCCTCCTGCTTTTTAAGGTTTTTTTCCAGTTGGTGCTCTGTTTGGGTGTTTTCTTCTACCTTGTTTTCTAACTCGCTGATGCAGTACTAAGCTTCTTCTAGTCTACTGTTGATACTTTCCATTGTGTTCTTTATTGCAGCGATGCCATTCTTTATTTCATCTTGATTCTTCTTCATTGCCTCTTGATTCTTATATATGTTATTGAATTTGTCTTCTATCCTTTTCAGTGTCCTTATAAACATTGGTCTGAATTCTTTCTCTGACAAATTGCCTGCCTCCATTTCACTATTTCCTTTTCTGGTGATTCCTCCTTTTCTTTCATATGGGGGTTGTTTATTTGTTTTCCCATATTTGCTGTTCTTTTTTGGTTGTCTCTATGTATTAGATCAAATTTATATATCACCCAGATTTTTTTTTGAGTTTGTGTTATATAGTAGACGTTTTGTGGGACCCAGTGGTGCAATCTCTCAGGTCTTCTGGGCTGGGTATTATAGGGATGCCCTTTACTTGGGATATTTGGGTTCTCTTGGTGTAGTTGGGTCTTGAGTGTTATTGTCATATTCGTGGATGGAGTCTGCTCTCAGGGTGACTGGTTATGTGGCTCATTTTCTACCATGTTGATTGAACAGCACAAAATACAACTCAACAACACATGACACAAAGGAAACAAAACATGAATGTACTCATGACACTGATAACCCCAATAAAAGTGACCACCAGAGAAGAGAGAATTAGGAGAGAGAAAAGAGAGCAAAAATGATATTCAGGGAAAGAAAAAAGTAAGAGAGAAAAGAAAAAGAAGAAAAAAGAAGAATAAAAAATATATATGGGAGAAAACACCACAAAACAAATAAATGAACAAAAAAATGCAATCAACAAACACCCAGAAAGAAGTGGGAGAGGGGTGGGGGGTGGGGGGTGGGGAGGCAGGGATAGAATCTGTATAGGCAGAACTTATATACAGAAAGTAAGATTAAGGAATTGAATGAAAGGGACTCTCTGGGACTATTCAGAGTCTTTATTTCCTCTGCAAAGCTCGAGCCTGAGGCTGCTGGGAGGGTCTGACTCTTCAGGAGAAAAATGGCTGCTTAGGTTTGGAGGGTCCAGAATGCTGGAATGTCTCAGTGCTGGATTCCGGGTCACCTCTCCCTGTCCAGCTCGTCTTCGCAGCTTCTCCACAGCCTCCACAAAACTACACCTCCACCTGCACTGCAGCCTCAGTGAGTGTTTGTAATTGAAAGGTCCTATGAACTGGGTTTAGGAATAAAAGCAAGGACAAAACAGAGGCAAAACAACTGTGAGTTTTTCTCCCATCACCCCTGTCTGCCCCCCCTTCCCCACCTCCCCCCACACCGTAAGGCTCGGGCAGCTCTTCAGGCTGCCTTTCTAGATGCAGCCTCTCACAGCTGTAGATTTAGATCTAGATTCCTCAGCTGCCAGCATCCCTGTGGACCTCCCTTCCACTGTCGGGTGTTATTCGTGTCCCCAAGGGATGCAGATTTGATGCAGCGCAGTGTCCTTCTGACCCTCTCATCCTGGTGGTCATGCGTGTCTCTGTCTCCAGCCCAGATCCCCAATACTACCACTCTCCAGGCATCCTCTGCCCTTTTCGGCTGCAGATTGTCTCACCAGCTGTGTGTAATTCTCCAATTCCGGGTGGATGCTATTCAATTTAGTTATTCCTTCTATCTGCTCCGTGACAAGGTGCAGGACACATCTGTCTATTTGGCCGCCATTTTGAATCATCCCCAGAAGCTTTTTAGTTTAGTGTAGTCCCATTTGTTTATTTTTTCTTTGTTCCTCTTGCCCTAAGAGATGTATCTGTGAAAATTCTGTTACATGAGATGTCTGAAATTTTGCTCACAATGTTTTTTTTCCTAAGATTTTTATGGTTTAATGACTTACAATAAATTCTTTATCCATTTTGAATTTATTATTGTGTATGGTATAAGTCAGTGGTCTAGTTTCATATTTTTTGATGTACCTGTCCAATTTTTCTAAGACCATTTATTGAAGAGACAGTCTTTATTCTATTGTATGCTCTTGCCTCCTTTGTCAAATATGAATTGGGCATAGTGGCTTGGGTCAATTTCTGGGTTCTCTGTTCTGTTTCATTGATATCTATGCCTGTTCTTGTGCCAGTACCAGGCTGTTTTGATTACAGTGGCTTTGTAGTATAATTTGATGTCTAGTATTGTTATCCCTCCAACTTTGTTCTTCTTTCTCAAGATTGCCGTGGCTATACGGGGTCTTTTTTTGATTCCATATAAATTTTTGGAGTATTTGTTCTATATCTATGAAATATGTTGATGCTATTTTAATAAGGATTATGCTGAATCTATAGATTTATTTGGGTAGTATGGACATTTTAATGATGTTAATGCTCCAATCCATAAACATGGAATATGCTTCCACTTGTTTGTATCTTCCTCTATGTCTTTTTTCAACATCCTGTAGTTTTCCGAGTACAGGTTTTTTCCTCCTTGGTTAGGATTTTTCCTAAGTATCTTAATTGTTTTTGTTGTAATTGTAAATGGAATTGTTGAGAGTTCAATATTGGTGTATAAAAATTCCATCTATTTCTGAGTGTTAATCCTGTTACTTTGCCAAATTCATTTTTTAACTCTACTAGATTTTTGGTGGCCTCTGTAGGGCCTTATATGTACATCTTGTCATCTGTGAATATAGTTTTACTTCCTCCTTTACTATGTTGATGCCTTTTATTTTTTCTTCTCGTCTGATCTCTGTGGTTAGGACTTCCAGCACCATCTACACTAATAAAAGAGAAATATGCAAATTGACCATACCTCTGCAATGCCCACCAGCCAATCAGGAGCAAGTATGCAAATTATCCCAACAAATATTGCGGGTTAATTTGCATATACAGGCGTGGAGTGGCTGCGCAGGGCAGGATGCCTGCTATGAGGGGAAGGGTGGGGGGCGGAGGGAGCTACAGGAGTGGCTTTCCTGCCAGAGAGGAGAAGACTGAAGGCTCCATCCAGCTGGAGTGAAGACTGAAGGCTCCAGCCAGAGCGAACACTGAAGACTCCGGCCGAAGTGAAGATGGAAGGCGGCGGCCAGAGCGAAGGCCTGCGTCCCGGGTGCCGGAGGAAAACTGGTGCTGGCGGCCAGGGGAAGGAAGGCCTATTGCACGTATCTTTGTGCAACGGGCCTCTAGTGTTGAATAAGAGTGGTGAAAGCAAACACCCCTTATTCCTGTTCTTAAGGGAAATACTTTTAGTTTTTGCTCATTGAGTATGATGTTGGTTTGTCATATATAGCCTTTATTATGTTGAGGTATGATCCCTTTAGTCCCACTTTGCTGAGAGTTTTTATAAAATAATGGGTGTTGGATTTGTCAAATGCTTTTTCTGCATTTGTTAATATGATCATGTGAGCTTTAGCCTTCATTTCGTTAATGTGTTGCATCACATTTGTTGATTTGCAAATACTGTACCAGACTTGCATCCCTGCAATAAATCCCATTTGGTCATGGTACATGATCTTTTTAATGTATTGCTGGATTCACCTTGCTAATATTTTGTTGAGGATTTTAGTACCTATGTTCATCAGGGATATTGGCTATACTTTTCTTTCTTTATAGTGTTTTTTTCTTCTTCTGGATTTGGAATTAGGATAATGCTCATAAAAAGAGCTTGGAAGTTTTTGTTTCTCTTGAATTTTTTGAATAGTTTGAGGTGGAAGTGTTAGTTCTTTGAATGTTTGGTAAAACTCCCCTTTGAAGCCACCTAGTCCAGGACTTTTGTTTGCTGGGAGTTTGTTTTTATTTTATTAATGCTTTAATTTCATTAGTTGTTATTGGTCTATTAAGGTTTTCTGATTCTTCCTGATTGAGTTTTGGAAGATTGTATGTTCTACAAATTTATCCATTTCTCCCAGATTGTCCAATTTGTTGTTAGCATATAGTTGTTCATAGTATTTTCTTGCAATCCTTTAAAATCTGTGGTGTCATTTGTTACTTCACCTCTTTTATTTCTGGTTTTATTTATTTGGGTCCTCTCTCCTTGTTTCTTGATAAGTTTGGATAAAGGTTAATCAATTTTATCTTTTCAAAGGACCAGCTCTTGGTTTCATTGATCTTTTGTACTGTTTGTTTTGTTTTGTTTTGTTTTTTAGTCTCTATGTCATTTATTTCCACTCTTATCTTTATTTCCCTCCTTTTATTTACTCTGGAATTTTCTTGTTCTCTTTCTAATTATCTTAGTTGTAGGGTTAGTTTATTAGAGATATTTTTGTTTCTTGAAGTAGATCTGTAATGTGATGAACTTACCTCTCAAGGACTGCTTTAGCTGTACCCCATACATTTGGGGTAGTTGTGTGTTCATTTTTCTTTGTTTCCAGGAAGTGTTTGATTTCTTCCTTGATCTCATTGGTAACCATTCATTGTTTAATAACATGCTATTTAGCCTCCATGTGATTGAATGTTTCTGAGTGATTTTTTGTTGTTGATTTCTAGCTTCATGCCATTGTAATCTGAGAAGATGCCTGATATGATTTCAAGCTTGTAGAGACTTAGTAGTTTGTGTCCTAACATGTGGTCTATCTTTGAGAATGTCCAGCGTACACTTGAGAAGAATGTATATTCTCCAGCTTTAGGGTAAAATGTCCTCTAAGTATGAATTAAATTCATCTAATCAATTGTGTCATTTGGGGTTGCTGTTTTCTTGTTGTTGTTTTTTTGTCTGGAAGATCTACCTAGTGATGTCAGTGGGGTTTTAAATTCCCCTATTATGACTGTTTTGCTATCAATCTCTACCTTAAAGTCCTCTACGTGCTTTTCATTATGTTTAGGTGCTCCTATATTGGGTGCATATATGTTTACCAGGGTTATATCCTCTTGTTGGATCGATTTCTTTTGTATGTAGTGACCTTTTTTTGTCTCTTTTATGGCCTTTGTTTTGAAGTCTATTTTGTCAGATATAAGTATTGCTACCCCTGCTTTCTGTCATTTCAATTTACATGGAAAAATTTTTCCATCCCTTCACTTTCATCCTGTGTCAGTCTTTTTTTAAAAAAATATTTTTATTGATTTCAGAGAAAGGGGGAGAGGGAGAGAGAGAAACATCAATGATGAGAGAGAATCATTGATTGGCTGACTCCTGCATGCCCCCTACTGGGGATCAAGTCCACAACCCTGGCATGTGTCCTTGACTGGAATTGAACCTGGGACCCTTCAGTTCACAGGTGGACACTCTATCCACTGAGCTAAACCAGCTAGGGCTTGAGGTGGGTCTCTTTTAGAGAGCATATACAGTATATGGGTCATGTTTTCTTATCCATTCAGCTACTCCATGTCTTTTTATTGGAGCATTTAATCCATTTACATTTGAGGTTATTATTGATAGGCACTTATTTACTGCCATTTTTTCCTATATACCTATGTTCCTCTCTCTATTTCTTTTTCTTCTTACAGCAGTGCCTTTAGCATTTCTTGCAGTGCAGGTTTGGTGATAATAAACTTCTTTAGCCTTTTTGTCTCTGGGAAGCTTTTTATTTCGCCTTTAATTTTTTTTAAAAAAATTTTTATTGATATGAGAAAGGGAGAGGGAGAAAGAGAAAGAAACATAATTGATGACAGAATCATTGATTGGCTGCCTCCTGCATGCCCCCTACTGGAGACCACGCCCACAACCTGGGCATGTGCCCTGACTGGGAATCGAAACATGATCTCCTGGTTCAAAGGTTGAAGCTCAACCACTGAGCCATGCCCACTGGGCTCACCTTCAATTTTGAATAGTAGCCTTGCTGAATAGAGGAGTCTCGGTTTTAGAGCCTTGCTTTTCAATATATCAAACACTTCAGGCCATGCCCTTTTGGCATGTAAGTGTTTCTGTTAAGAAACCAGGTGACAGCCTTATGGGAGCCCCCTGGTAGGTCACTGACTGTCTCTTTCTTGCTGCCATTAAGAGTCTCTCTTTGTCTTTAATGTTTGCCATTTTAATTATGACATGTCTTAGAGTATGTCTCTTTGTGTTCATCTTGATTTGTACCCTCTGTGCTTCCTAAACGTATGTGGCTTTGTCCTTTACCAGCTCAGGGAAGTTTTCTGTCATTATTTTTTCAGTTTCTCTTCCCTTGTCCACTTTCTTCTTCCTCTGGTATTCCTATAATGCAGATCTTGTTTTGTCTCATGTTGTCCTAAAGTTTCCTTAAACTGTCCTCATGTTTTTTAATGTATTTTTTCTTTTTCCTGCTCTGATTGAGTGTTTTGTTTTGTTTTTCTATCTGGTCTTCTTTTATTTTTAAATCTTTATTATTGAGGATATTACAGATGTTCCCTTTCCCTCCCCCCATTGCCTCCCTTCAACTGGTCCTGCCCCACTCCAGACCTTCACCACGTTATTGTTTATGTCCATAGGTAAGGTAATGCATATATGCATGTAAGATCTTTGGTTAATCTCTTTCCGTCCTCTGTCTCCACTTCCCTCTGAGATTTGTCAGTCTGTTCCATGTTTTCATGCATCTGATTCTATTTTATTCACCAGTTTATTTTGTGCATTAGATTTCTTGTTCATTTATTTTGACTTTTAGATTCAATTGTTGATAGATATGTATTTATTGCCATTTTAATGTTCATATTTTTATTTCTTCTCCTCCTCCTCCTCCTCCTCCTCCTCCTCCTCCTCCTCCTCCTCCTTCTTCTTCTTCTTTTTCTTCTTCTTCTTCTTCTTCTTCTTCTTCTTCTTCTTCTTCTTCTTCTTCTTCTTCTTCTTCTTCTTCTTCCTCTTCCTCTTATTAAAGAATACCCTTCAACATTTCATGTAATATTGGTGATGAACTCCTTTAGCTTTTTCTTGTCTGTGAAGCTCTTTATCTGCTGACCTTCAATTCTAAATGAGAGCTTTGCTGGGTAGAGTAATCTTGATTGTAGGTCTTTTCTATTCATCACTTTGAATATTTCTTGCCATTCCCTTCTGGCCTGCAAAGTTGAGAAATCAGCTAACAGTCTTATGGGTGCTACCTTATGGGTGCTCCCTTGTAGGCAACTAACTGTTTTTCTCTTGATGCTTTTAAGATGATCTCATTGTCTTTAACCCTTGGCATTTTAATTATGATGTGTCTTGGTGTGGGTCTCTTTGGGTTCCTCTTGTTTGGGGCTCTCTAGGCTTCTTGGACTTATAAGTCTATTTCTTTCACCAGGTAGGGGAAGTTTTCTGTCATTATTTCTTTAAATAGGTTTTCAATATCTTGCTCCCTCTCTTCTCCTCTGGCACCCCTATAATGTAAATGTTGATACACTTAAAGTTGTCCCAGAGGCTCCTTACACTATCTTCATATTTTTGGATTCTTTTTTCTTTTTGCTCTTCTGATTGGGTGTGTTTTTTTCTTCTTCATATTTCAAATCGTTGATTTTATTCTCAGAATTCTCTATTCTACTGTTGAATCCCTGTAAATTATTCTTCATTTCAGTTAGTGTATGCTTAATTTGTGACTGATCCTTTTTCATACCTTGGACATTCTCACTACAATCCTTGGAAGTCTCACTAAGTCCCTTGAAGCTCTCATTAAGATCCTTGAGTAACCTTATAACCATGGTTTTGAACTCTGTATCCAGTAGCTCGCTTGCTTCCATTTCTTTCATTTGTGACATGTTTCTTTGTCTCCACATGTTGGCTGCTTCCCTGTGTTTGTTTCTATGAATTAGGTAGACCTGTTATGTCCCCTGGAATTGGTAGAGTAGCTTTGTGTAGTAGGTGTACTGTAGGGCACAGAGGCTCAGCCTCCCTGGTCACCTGAGCTGAGCACTCTAGTTGTGCCCTAGTGGGCTGTGTAGTTGAGCCTTGATTGCTGTGGGTGTCACTGAAAGGAATTGATCTCCAGGCCAATTGGCTGTGAAGATTAGCTGCAACTACAGTAGGAAAGATGCTGTGTAGGAAATCCTTATGGAGCAGGACTGGCTTCAGTGGGGCTTTACCGAGTCCGCCCCTTGAGTGTGCTGCTTATGGATGTGGTAGAGTTGTAATTTGGTGTGGTCTAAAGCTGAATACCCATTTCATTGAGTGTTTTAATCATAAATGTATGTTGTATCTTATGAATGCTTTTTCTGTATCTATTAATAAGATCATATGATTTTATTTTTTGTTTGTTAATGAAGTGTATTACATTGATCATATTTGCTGTTGAACCATCCTTGTACCTCTGGAATGAATCCTACTGGGTTGTTATATATATTTTTTAAATGTATTGATTTATTGAATTTGCTAGTATTTTCCTCTGGCTGTTTTTTAATTTCTTTCTTTATCCTTGGTTTTCACCAAGGTTTTGATAAGATATATCTCAATCTGTTTTTCTTTGAGTTTATCCTTTTTAAGGGGGGTTACTGAGCTTCTTGAATCTGTCCTATATAATAAAGAGCTAATATGCAAATGGTCATCACTCCCTCATGCTGTCACACCATAACGGCTCAGACACTCAACACTGGGGAGAGAGGAATGGGGACCAGCCAGGCACAAATGAGCTCAAGAGAGCGGAATGGGGAACAGCCAGGCTGTGGCCCGGGAGAGGGACAAGCTGCCCACCCCATGGTCCTGGGCACCAGTGGCTGCGCCTATGCCTGTGGCCTGGGAGAGGGACATTCTGCATCTCCACGGTCCCTGCGGTCCCGGGCACCAGCAGCTGCATCTGTGCCTGCAGCCTGGGAGAGGGACAAGCTGCCATCCTCACAGTCCTGGGTGCCAGCACCTGTAGCTGCGGCCTTGGAGAGAGACAAGCCGCTCACCCACAGTCCCGGTTGCCTGTGACTGAGGCTTGGGCAAAGCTGCCCGCCCACAGTCCCCTGTGGCTGCAGCCAGCCCAGGTGAAGTGGGCCGGGTCCTGGGTGCCTGTGGTTGGCCAGAGGAAGGGAAGCCTGGGTCCCACATGCCTGTGACCAGCTGGAGGAGGGAATCCTGGGTCCCAGGTGCAGGGCAAGGCAGAGGCAGTTAGCGGCAATCAGGCCAGCAGGGGAGCAGTTAGGGGCGATCAGGCCTGTAGGGGAGCTGTTAGGGGCAATCAGGCAGGCAGGCAGAGGTGGTTAGGGGCAATCAAGCAGGCAGAGGTGGTTAGGGGTGATTAGGCAGGCAGAGAGGTTAGGGGCAATCAGGCAGGCAGAGGTGGTTAGGGGTGATCAGGCAGGCAGAGAGGTTAGGGGCGAGCAGGCAGGCAGGCAGTCGAGCGGTTAGGAGCCAGCGGTTCCGGATTGTGAGAGGCAGTCGGACATCCCCTAAGGGTTCCTAGATTGGAGAGGGTGCAGGCCGGGCTGAGGGGACCACCCCCCACCTGCACGAATTTCGTGCACCGGGCCTCTAGTAAATTTATGTTTGTTCACCAAATTTGAAAGGTTTTCAGCCATAGATTCTTCAAATATTTTTTCTGCACCAAACTTTTTCTCCTCTCTATCTGACATAAATATCAGATTTTTTATTTTGTCTTAGAAATCTTTTTTTTAAATATTTTTTTCTGCTGTCCAGATTAGATAATTTTTATTGATTTATTTTCAAGTTCACTCACTTTCCTCTGTCATTCAAGTTTTTCTATTGAGCCTATAAAGTGAGTTTTAAAATTTTGATTATTAAGTTTTTAGTTATAAAAATTTCATTTAATTTTTAAAATAGTTTTCTTTCTTTCCTGAGAGTTTCTATCTTTCCATTCATATCAAGATCAGTTTTCCTTACTTTATGGACTATAATTTTAACAGCTTATTTAATGTCTTTGTGTGATAATTCCACTGCCTGGATCATTTTGAGGTCGTATCTGCTAATTGTATTTTCTTTTGTGAGTACAGATTTCGCTGGTTCTTTGAATGTGGAGTAATTTGGGACATTTTTAATCTTATGTAATCAATCTTATTTGTTTCAGACCACAGGTCCTGACTTGCCTTCTGCTTTGGGTCAGTTCTGTGCTTTCAACACTCAAGGGTGAGTCCAAGACTTCATGTGCAGACTGAAGCGAGTTCTTTCTCCAGTTCCCCTGGCCACCCTCCCACTCTCTGGTGCCCAGAGGCCTTTCTCCTAGTCCTTGGACTAAAAGTCTGTGGTTTTAGCCTCCCCATATTGTCACATATTTTCCCTGATGTATCCACTTTCAGGATAAAGCAGTGAAATAAAAGAGAGAGAAAATTATCAGAATTCCGCCCCCCCCCCCCCCACTTTCATGGGGTCCCGTTTTCTCTGTTCCTTCAGCCAGAGAGGATGGTTTTCTCAGAGTTTTAGGTCCTGTGCCACCAGCACTGCAGGAGTATGGCTTCATGATTGGGGCTTTACATGCAGTAGCCCTGGGAGTAAAAGAGAAAAATTTTGAAATTCTCCTCCACGTCTCTATCCTGTAGAGTTCCTGTCCCCAGTCCTCTGGCCAGAAAGAGAACTTTTTCAATTTGTGCCCATTGCACAGTTGTAGATTGTGCAGGCCCTGTAAAGTCCCAGCTCAAAGATATGGAAAGAATAAAACCCAGGAACTCCCTGCCATAATGGTAATTCTTTGAATGTTTATTTTCCTCCACCACCCACCATATATTTCAGAGTCCTTAGAGAGTGCTGCTTGTGTCTGTTTTTATTTATAATCAGTGAGAGAGAAGGTGAAGTGTGCTTTCTCCGTCTTCGCTGTAACCAGAAGCCTGCATGTAATTTGAGGTTGAAAGGTATGGGGAAATTTGACTAATGTTGCAAACAGTATTGCAACATTTAAGAGAACATGAAAGTTGCTATATTTATAAATTTAATTTATTAGACTTACAATAATTTTTCATGTACATGATGGAAAGTTTTTGCCTGTTCAGTTAGACATTTAAGTTACTTAGGAAAATAAAAAATATTAAATGTTCAAACATAGCTGAAATTGTTTAAGCAAATTTAATTAAGTTGTAAATGGCACGGTTTTGAGGAAGTTTAGTTTTTTTCAACTTTAGTTAATCCAACTTTAATTGAAGAAAAAGTGAAGGTCATGTTCTTATTACATTTATAAATGGAGCAGTAAGATTGATAAGTGGAACTTATTCCTTAGCTATGTTTTCAAATGTGTGTCCCTAATAATTGAATATTAATTAAAAATATAACTATAAGTAGTATTTTTATGTGCACAACCTCACCCCACCGCACAATACACAAGCTTCATTGATGAGGGGCTCGCCTTCTGTGGAGACAGCCATGTCACTCTCAGGCAGCTCCTACTGTTGGAAAGATGTCTATTTTTCAACCTGACATCTGTGGGTAGTGTACACTGTACAGGTTTTTGGAAAGACTGTAGAGTTACTTTACTCCTCTAAGATTTAGTTTCCTTATCTACAATATGGGAATAAAAGAGAACCTACCTCAAACGTTTGTTTTGAAGATGAAGTGAGAGGATGTGTGTAAAGTGTATGTGTGCACGCATGTGTGCGTAGAGGCTCAGTACAGAAAATGTTGCAGTGTGAATAGAAGCAGACAGCAGTAATAATAGAAATTATTGATGTTGCTGGTACTCATGCTCTGAACCAATTTCCAGAGATGCCAGGCTCTGGCACAGGGAGAAGCAATGAGAAAGCCAAATTGGACTGGGAGGCAGGCAGTGAGACCCAGAATAGCTGTTTCCTCCCTGGCCCAGCCATTCCTGATAATGCAGGCTACTGTCTGGTGTTGCCAGGTGGTGATTGAAAGATAACAGAGCTTAGGCTTCACAGAAACTTCTTTTCAGACCCTGGCTCTGTCCTTCCTCCTTGGTGGTTTGGAAAAGCTGCCCAGATTCCCCAGGCCTCTGTTTCGTCACCCACCTGTGCAGGGAGCTGAGGATAACTCACTAATGTTGTGGATTTGAGACCTACCAGTAAACAGGGCCCTGGGAAGTGACAGCACTGTTTTATTCCAAAATGTATTCTTTTGCCCCACATAATCTGGTTGTCTACACTGACCCAGGTGATCTGATTAGCCTTTCTATACCGAGTCAACTGAGGAGCAGGAGGCCCAGGGTCTAGTTCTGGGCTTTTGACACTTAGGTCAAACCCCTCTACTCCCTCAGACTCAGTTTTCTCATCTCTAGATTGGGTGTGACAATCTCCGTTCTGCCCCCAATGACTCAGATGGCAGGTGCACGTGAATGAAGGCAGACCCAGAAGGTGTGAGGACAATGCAGAATTCTCTGGCCTCTTCTCACTCTGATAGGAAGTTGGACACATTGAGCTTTCTGAAGGCTGGTAATTGGCCTCCATTCTGGCCAGGCTCACAAGCAAAAGCAGGTGGCCACCAACAGGGTTGTATTCTGGGCCACCAATTCATTAGTCTAGTGCCCCCTCCTTTGTAGCAAAAGTTGCTGAGGGAGGAGCAGAAGGGGAACCCCTGGGGCACCAGTGCCATCCCACCTCTGCTCAAACTCCCCTCCAGCCACCATGGTTCCCTGCTGCGGGACATCTATGAATGGGTGTCTGTTCCTTCGACCTGGGACAAGCACAAGAACCTCCCCTGGAGTTTGTTTGTCCTGCCTCTAGGCTGTGCAACCTCAATCAGCCATGCTCACTGCAGCTGCAGCTGCGTCCTTTAAGGTCAGCTCAAGCCTCTCCCTTCCTTCAGGATGCCTTCTGAACTCCTCCAGCCCCCACACCACCCTCTCCCTTCCTGAAGAGTCTAAGCTCACAATCTGTCTTACTCTGACCTCTTACTGTTCACTTTGTCAACACCCCAGGTAGGGAGCTTCTGAAGGGAAGGCTCAGGACATCTCCTCTCTACCTTGCTAACCACCCTATCTTTTTTTTTTAAAATTTCTTTATTGATTAAGGTGTCAGATATTTGTCCTCATCCCCCCATTCCCATCCCCCACCCCTCCCCACGGATGCCCCCACACCCCTGTTGTCCTTAACCATTGGTTAGGCTCGTATACATGCACACAAGTCCCTTGGTTGATCTCTCCCCCCGACCCCCACCCTCTCCTACCCTCCCTCTGAGGCCCGACATGAGCGAGATCATGTAACCACCCTATCTTGGGATGTGCCCAGAGGCTTCTAAGGCTGCTGGCTCATTGGGGGAACATGAAGTGGGGCATTGGGTTGAGCCAGGTCCTGGCTCTGCTCCTCAAAGCCTAGGCTGCAAAGAGGCTGCAAAGGAGGGGCCTGAGGCCCCCACAGTGAGGCCTCCAGCACATTGGAGACCACTCTGTGGCCTCGATGATGAAAACATCTATGCATAGAGGACCTCTTAAGTTCAGGTTTTTTCCATCCCTGAGGCCTGCTGACAGAATGGGCTTGGTTACCGCTTGAATGCAGAAGAGATATCCAAGTATTCAGATAGCCAAACGGAGAGTTGGATTTTCTAGTCTCTGTCTCCGACTTTCACGGAAGTGGGATGGGAGGTGGGGTGGGAACAGAGAAGTGAGTGAGCACCTACCAACAGCCTTTTTTGTGCTTCTTTCAAGCCTTCTCTGCCGGACACAGAGGCAGACAGAGAGGAGACTGACCAGAGAAGCAAAGCTGAAGAGTCTGCATCGGGTCAGGCCCTCGTGGCCACGGATGGACATTATCTGGAGGCCCTGTCAGCAGGACACATGCGAGTGCAGGCCTGGCTTTCCTCTCCCCTGCAGCCACAGTCACAGCAACAGACACCCCATGAAACTCTGGGGAAACACGTGATCTGAGCATCTCTGGCGCTTCCCCAACTCCAAAACAGCCTAGAGGTGAGGCTGGAGCAGGGCAACATTGGCTGGAGGCTACAATCTAGGTCAGAGGCCCCTGACTCCCTTCCTGCACTGTATCCAGGACGCTGCGCTCTCTAAGCATGCACCAGCCTGGCTCCCTGCCTTCTGAAATCTGTCCTCCTTGTTTTTGGTGAGCTAGAGAAGAACGGTCTTCCCCTCTCTGAATAATTTTGCGCAGGCTCGTTTTCCTTCTGTATCCTCTTCTCATCTGACTTTAGTGGGGAAATACAACAGTAAGCATTCCTTCCTACTGGCACAGCAGAGGCTGCCAGGAGAGGAGTCCTGTGTGTGTGTGTGTGTGTGTGTGTGTGTGTGTGTGTGTGTGTGTGAGTTTCAGATCCAGCCGTGACCAGCAGAGCTTTGAGAAAAGATGACTCCCAACACCAAGGCCTCAACAAACCCATGGGCAGGTTTAGGAAGTAGAGGACACTGACAATCAAAAGAAGGCAGACCAACTCAGCAGCCATCATTATTGAAAAGCTTGGCCAGTGCTCCTGGCAGGCGGGAAGCTCTGACACAAAATCAGAGCCAGGGAGGAGCGGTGGGAGGAACAGGCAGGGCTGGTAGCGAGAGGACTGGACACTGGAGCAAACACCACAGATGCTCAGCATTGGCAAGGAGTGGGGCGGGGTCAGATCCTAATTATACCTAGGCGGGAATTGAAGCTCAGAGTGGAACAGGGCTCTGCCAAGTGTTGCAGAGCAAGGTAAGGACTGAAAATAAAAATGGGTCTTTGGGTTCTTTTACAATATATCATGTCACATTGTTTCAAAATAGATAGCTGGGAAGTGTATTCCTCTCTATTCATTGCCCACTGCCCAGATGCTTCTGGGTATCAGGCCCTGTGCTGAGGCTAGGATTACATGAGGCCTGCTCCCTCTGTGGCCAGGCAGAACCTACCTATTGTATAGGACATTCCACGCTATGAAAGAGATAACACAGGCTGGCCACAGTGAGGTATGGGGGAGAGATGCAGAGAGAAAAGGATTTTACTTATTTCCTTGACCTAACCTCCTTCCCAAAATGTTTAGGGTGGCTATGAGGCTGTGTGTCCAGAAAGGCTTTTAGGTTCTGACCTAGTCTTGAAGTGTGAACAGGATTCAAAGAGGCAAGATGGGGCAGGCAGTCCAGAGGAGGGAATAGGCTGTGTGAGGATCCAGAACACGTGTGAAGTCTTGCAGAGCCCAAGGTGGCTGGAACGGAGGGGCAGTGAGCAGTGCTTGCTACAAAGGTAGACTCAGTCCAGACTAACTACTTGTCAGCCTACTCTGGGCACCACTGTGAATATGGCTGCCCCTCCAGAGGCTGATCTCCTTGGCTTTAGTCAGTGTGGTCTCACAGTAATGCTGTGTAACAAACTCCCCCAAATTCAGTGACTTGAAATAATGAGCATTAAACCTACTGTAATGGGGTTCGAAATTTACTCTGGGCTCTGTTGGGTGGCTCTTTAGGTCTCAGTTGGGCTCACATCTCTGGAGGTGGGCTGGTTATTGGATGACTTAAGCTAGCCTGGGCTGGGGGCTAAGACAACTTGGCTCTGTTCCACAGGTCTCTCATCCTCCAGCAGGCCAGCTCAGGTATGCTCTCATAGTGGTGGCAGAGCACAGAAAGCAGGTGTCATTGCAAGCCTTTACTCAAAGCGTGTCTTGTCTGCTGGCATCTATTCCCAAGGCAAGTCACAAACCTGGCCAGGAGTCAACAGGGTCGGGGAGGGGAGTACAAAATTACCCATAAAGCGCATGGACACGGGGAGGGTGAAGCCTTGGGGTCATGAATGTGATCCACCACAGTCATTTAGCACCCAGCCTTGGCACAGGACTCCACACCCACATCCCTGGGAGGCACAGAGCCAGCTGCCAGCACCTAGCTCAAATCCTGCCTTCTCAGGGAAAACCGCCTTATTGACTTAGCCCTCAATTTAGTGCAACTGCTTGGTCCTGTGAAGGCTCAGGTAGTACTGTATGTTTGAATTGTGTGAGTGCGTGTGAGAAGTATTTCATGTGAGAATGTGTTAGTGTATATGCAGGTATATATGTGACTGTGCATGTGCGAGGCATAAGTATAAGTGTTTCTGTGTGCGTGTGCATGTGTATATTGACACCTCAACCAGATGTGGGACGTGGTGAAGGGCTGTTTCCTTATCATCCCCCTTGTGCTGGGCTATAGAGCACAGAGGTGAACCAGACACCTGCCCTCCGGAGACACTCCTGCCAGTAGCGATAACCCAGCATGGCAAGGGCCAGGACACAAAGAACCCAGGGCACAAAGAGAGCACTGGCACAGCCTAGCAGCCGGGAAAGCCTTTCTGAAGGTGAAGCCTGAATGGAGTCTAGAAACTGAGTGGAGAAAGAGGAGAGAACCCGTGTGTTCAGGCAGGGTGGAGGCCTAAGTCCAGTGGTGAGGGCAGGGCGTGTTTGAGGAATGGCTGTGTGTAGCTGAGCCCAGGGCGGTATGTTGGGGAGAGGGGGGATGAGCCTGGAGAGGTGGACAGGGGCATGTCACTGTATCTTGGGTGTCGGGTGAAGGATGAGGGAAGCATTGACACTGAGTTAGAAAGTGGGCTCTGCAGTTGGTTGGGCAGACTAGATAAGTGTGACAACAATCCAGGGGGAGATGAGGGAGGTCTGAACAGAGCAGAGGTGGTAGAACCAAAGAAGACACAGTGGATTAGAGAAGTCATTAAAGTCTGCAGGACTGGGTAACCTGTAGGCAGAGATGTCTTGGGCCCAGGGTTTAGGAGCTGGAGCTGAGGCTGTGGGGTCCCTTGAAATCTAAGGGGTAAGCAGGGCTGGTGCTGGGAGACTGCTGGTTAGAAGCCAGTGAGAGAGACATGGGCCAGGACAGCTCAGGGGCCAGGGTTTCCCAGAGATTAGGGTTCTGGACTCCTGGGCTGGGCCTGGGCTGCAGAACAGGCTTCAGGGCTCTGACTCCACTCAGTCTGAGGCCTCGGCACCAGGGCAGGGCTGCTTTTTCCCCTCGAGCAGCCTGGCACAGCCCTTACTCCCCACCTGCATCTTCTTCATCAGGACATCCTGACACAACAGCGCTGCTTGACAATGAGCAGAGGGATCTTGAAAAAGCCATCAATGAAAGGAGACATCAAAGTGCCTTCCTTCTAAAGCTTGCTTCAGACACCCCGCTCACATCACAGGCCTGAAGGGACTGACTGATCACCAGGGAAGCTGTGAGTCTCATGTCCCTGCCCCAGGGAGCTTCAAAGACAGCCCTGTTTCTCATCAGGTGTGGAGTCTCAGTCCCACCTGCCACCCAGGAATCTTTGGTGTCTTTTCCCCGGAACCTCTGGCTGACGTTGGCTCATAAAGCATCTCCTCCTCCCTCAGAGTCCTCTCGCCCCTCGGCCCCCTTAGAGGACTGTCAGCAGCTGTGCCTAGCCTGGCCCAGAGCAAGGGCTTCTCCGCTCTGCCGAGGGTGCAGGCTCTTGTCTGGCTCAGCGTGCTGGCGACTGGGCTTATCTTTCTGAACAGCTGGATCTATCTCTTGAGCAGCTGCCAAAGGCAGTGAGGCCCCCTGGATCCCCACTTCAGAATTCCCTGGGGAAGAGTATGCTCTATAGAAGTCTTCTCTTCTTTTAGTTACAGGCAGAAGCTGAGGTTCAGAGTAAACTCTGGCTGTGGAATCAGGAGACCTGGGTTTCTATCATTTGACTTGGGAAACCATTTGGGCTTCAGGTCCTTCAACTCTAGAATGGGGCCAATAAGCCTCAAAAGGCTGGGCTATGAATAGAATAAGGCAATTCAACTGCAAATGTCTAATAGTGCCTATAACATAGAAAGTGTTAATCTTTTAATGTACATGAATTACCATGTAGCTCCTAGTCCTAGTATATAGGGACTAGGGGCTACATGGTGGCTTTTTCAAGATCCCTCTGCTCATTGTCAAGGGAAGCCCTGGGAGGGCAGATCTTCGACACAAATGTCTGAGAGGGGAAGGACCTCGGAGAGTTCACAGGCAGATCCTATTAAACATCCACCTTTCATACCCTGTGCCAAAGAGCACAGGTCAGGTTGAATCCAGCCAGCAGGTTCCAGGATGGGAGAGATCAGTGCTGAGAGCCCAGTCTACCAGGGCTGCAGGAGTGGGGGCGGGAGGTGGTGGTGTAAGGTGGGTGATCAGGAAGAAAGTAAGTGAGCTGGGTTGCAGAGGATGTACGGATTTGGAAGACTGAGAGAATGGTAATAATCCCAGCATGGTGCTGGCCAAGGGCCCTTCAGGAGGCCCTTTCCTCTATCAATCCTTCATCTCTTGATTGACAAGGGGCCTGTCCTACTGACCTGACCTAGGGAGACCAAACCATTCAAACTGAAGGCCCAGGCCAGGTCTCCCTGGGCTCAGCAGGGTGAGGCAGCATGGTCTTGGGCCTCTTGGGAATCCTGGAGCCTTTGTTACCACAGACCCATTTGGGAAATGCCAGTCCTGTTGGAGCTGGAATGTGTACTAGGTGTGTGGCTTCCTGCCCCAGGCTCCCCCTACCCTTCTAGAACCAACCCTGCACACCCAGCCTAGGTGAAGAGGAAGAAGTCCTCAAACTCTGATGGCAGGACTGGGAACCTGGGGCATAGAAACTGTATGTTAACCAGCCCGTCCATTACCTGTGCCTGGAATGTGATTCTCTCCTTGGCTGGCAGAAACAAGCCCTGAAGTTCCTGGGTAGGAGGAGCTGGGCTGGTCAAGATGCAGAGGGGTGGGGAGAACCAGAGAAAGGCAGACATACCCAGGGCTCCTGGAGGCAGGGCCTGCATTTGGTTTCTTCCCCAGAGCACAGCCAGAGCCTGGCCCAGTGGCGGTGAGACTGTTTGTCAAAGTGGTTTGATAAGAGAGATCTAGAGTGAGATACAGTCACAGAGACAGAGTGACAAAGAGACAGAGAAGCTCAGAGATTAAAAAACATGCATACTCAGGGAGCAAAACCTAGAGATAATGGAGAAGTGAGAGAGTGGGAAAAATAAAACAGTAGAAATGGACAAGGAGAGAGAGAAAAGATAGTGTCTTCACCAACTCCCAAAATAGCAGCAGTCGCTGGTGCCAGCAGCCTGCCCCCAAATGCCCCCTTAACTGGGGCTGAATTCAGCATTCTCTGAGCCCAGTGAGGGTGTCACTGAGGATGGCATGTGCTGTGCCAAGGTTGTCAGAAAGGCCCACCTGGAGCTGGAGTGTGAACTGGGTGTGTGGCTTCCTGCCCCAGGTTCTCCATACCCCTTCTAGGTCCAACACCGCAAACCCATCCAGCCCATGGATACTGCTCTAATATGGTGCCACCCTGGGGAAGTCAGGGCCTCCCCTGCTCCCCTGGGGATTGGGCTGAAGGAGCAGGAAGATGGTGGAGTGGAGTGGATGATCATTGCGTTTGGGGAAGGCACAGTGCTTGTGCAGGCTGACTTGTCTGCTCACATGCTCTCTTCTGGTTTTGTGTCCCAAGCAGCCATAATTTAAGGTATCACCTCATCTCCAACTCATTCCCTATTAGGAAGAAGGGCTGGTCCTGTGCCTTAAGGTAGCACAGCCTCTGCTCTGGCCAGATATGAAAGGATGTCTGGTTGGGTCCCATTTGCCTTAGGATAAAATGAAAACACCTGCTATTCTTCATGCCAAGAAGAATTTTTGCTAGATGTCAAGAATTTTCCAACAGCATGAAAATCAAGACTAGCATACAGGGAGAACTGAGTTGAGTGACCAGTACCTCACCTCCCTGCTCCATCACATGGTATATTTGAAAATGTTTTATAGACTTATACCACATCTGTGTCTATAATGCTCAATACTGGGTCAATTTAAAAATCGTAATTGGTAATTAGTTGGAGAGTGTCCCCAGACTCAAAAGAAGAAGGAAAGGTATTGAATGTTTTTTTTGAGCACATATTTACATGCCAGGCATTGTGTTAAATATTTTTCCTTATGTTACATCATTTAATCTTACAACAGACCTGTGATTTTTTTATTATCATTTCTGCTTTCAGATATGGTAACAATGTCATAAAGGGATTAGGTAACCTGCCCAAGATCACATAGCTGGTTAGTGAAGGAGCGGGGCCCAAACCCAGATCTGCTTGCCTTCAAAACCCATCTTAGAATGCCAGCTGGCCCAGGGAACATCAGGGAAGACCCGCTTCTAGAAGCCAGGCTGAGGACTATCATACAAAGTAAACAGTCTTTTTGGAAACTTGAAAAAGTGGTATGGAAGGTAGCTTTCCTCTGCCTTGGTGCACCTTGGCTCAAGTAGTCAGATGGTGCGTAGGGGAATCGTCAGGAGGCCTAATACAATTGGGCCAAGACTTTAGAGCTATCACAGGTCGGGTTCATCTGGAAGTAGACACTGAGATGATTCGTGTGCAGGAATTTCTTGGGGAGTGGTCTCAGGGACAATGCTTGGAGGAAAGAAGGGAGCAGGATTGGGCAGAAGGAGGAATTGGCCTGTGATACAGTCTCAATGAAGCTTTAGCTGATTCTGCAGGAACTCTGGAGCCAGGATGACCCCTCAGTGTTGTCTCGAGTTGGGGTGAGGGAGCTGGGCCATTGTACTCTGTCATTGAGCATTGACTGCCCAGGTAAGGGCATGTATTCTTGGATAAAGAAACTTTATTCAGCTGAGACAATTCCCAGAGAGAGCAGAAGCTGGGAGAATAAGTCCTGTGGGGGCCATCTGGGCAGTGTAGCACAGCATCCATGACAAGGTTTCTCAATGATTCCAGTGGGAGAGGTGGTTGGGGAAGGCCAATTCCAGAATAGACAGAGATGTCCAGGCATAATACAGACTATGGGTGAGATTTCTTCGGGTTAATGTCCTTACAGATTACGGGAGAAAGAAGGTAGCTGGGCTGAGGCATTCTGAAAGGAAACCTGTAATTTGAATATACCCCCTCTGCTCTGTGTGCCAGACAGAAAAGTTGCACAGGATGGAATCCTGGGAAGAAACTCAATGCTGAGTCATCCCCTGGCTAACATGTCCCCCAGATAAGTCCTGAGAGCCTAGCTCTGTGTGGAGCTACACTGGATGGTAGAAACAGAGGGAGAGAATGAAAGAGACGAGTAAAGGACAAGGTGGTACTCTCTCTAGGCATTTACATTCTGGTTGGAGGTGCAGCTTCATATGTGAGAGCTTTCATTTTTTTTAATTTTTTTTTTTACAGAGAGGAAGGGAGAGGGATAGAGAGCTAGAAACATCGATGAGAGAGAAACATCGACCAGCTGCCTCCTGCACACCCCTTACTGGGGATGTGCCCACAACCAAGGTACATGCCCTTGACCGGAATCGAACCTGGGACCCTTCAGTCCGCAGGCCAACGCTCTATCCACTGAGCCAAACCGGTTTCGGCCACATGTGAGAGCTTTCAAAGAGCAGCACACAATGTGCTCCCAGGCTGTCACGGATGGCTCTGCCAACTCTTGGGATAAGTTAATTCAGAGAAGGGATCCAGAAAGGTAGGAAAGTCAAGGAGAGATACTCAGAACAGAAGAGACCCTCAGAACAGAAGAGACTTAGGATGAGTCTTCAACAATAACGAGGTGTCAGGCAAGCAGGATTTGCATTCCTGAAACATCCTCTCACTTCCCTGCTCTGCTACCTTGGGTGAAGGGAGTCAGTTCTCACTCAGGGTTGGTCCACCTCCAGGTTAAGGGGTGACTCACATAAACACCCAGTCCTTTCTCTTGCCTTTATAAAGCCCCTTTTGACATCCCAGGTACTCTGAATCTGTCCGTGGTGCTGAATCTTGGAGGCGTGTCCATGCTTCACCTTGGGAGGACCAGATCTGCAGAGTTTCCATTTATCTTCTGCAAGAAAGTCACAAGATGAGCCTCCTCACAGAGGGTTGGTGCCTAGGGGCAGAATCCAACACCAGGAGACCTGCCCCTGGACTCCTAGGTACCACTCCCTCTGCTTGTTCCTAATTTCAAGGCTGAAAAGAATTCCCGACACTTCTAAGGCCCTTCCCATAAATCACCCCACATAGTTGAGCAAGTATGGATTTTAAAGATAGTTGAGCAAGTATGGATTTTAGAGAAACTAAGCTTTGGCAGGTGATGATAAAGGGACGTGGCTAAGGTCACCCAGGGAGACCGTGCCAAGACTGTGTAATCCCAGGGTTCCTAATTTCTGCTCCTGCACTCTGCTCAGGTTTCCTGTCCCCACCAGCCCCTCACAGTCTACCTGAAAACACTGTAGTGGCCTCTTTTGCCACTGTCCATTACCTGTAGCTCTCCCAGCTTGAACATAGCATCTGTTTGCACTAAGAAACAGGTCTTTGTCCTCAGGAAACTCATGTTAGGGTGGACAGACAAGAATGTGACCCAGAGATCAGGGAGATGCAGCAAGGTGAGCTGAAGGGGTCAGAGCATGGAGAGCTAGGAGGCCACAAAGGCCTTTCTGGGAGAGAGCACTTGGCAAAGTTTGCATCCCACTGTGGGAATAGGCCACTGCCCTGAGAGAAGCACCAGTCAGCTGATGGACTCCTTTGGGGGGCAGGGGCCTGTGAGAGCCAATGAGGATCCCCTGTCAATCCTCCTCACTGGTAGACACTATCTGTTTCCACTGCACAACCCCTCACTCGGCAGAGTCCTCCAGACACCCAGATCCCTTGGTCAAGCTTGATGCTTCCATTCCCAGAGGCCAAATGTTCTTTCCAGGTCCACAAGCTGCCGCCACATCCACTGCTAAAGACAGTCCTCCTGAGGGAGCCTGGATCCCATCCTTACTCTTTCTCTTCCTTTCCCAAAGACTCTCCCTATGTCCCCAATAGCATTGACAAGACATAACAAGCTGGTCTATGGAAATAGGCCTAATTTGTGTCAGCCACACTCCAATCTTGCCCGTAGACATCAACTTTTTTTTTTTCTAAAATGTTTAGTGAGGTGAAGACTCAGGCTAGGCTCAAAATGAAGTTCAATCTCTGGATAGAGTCAGAGCCTAGTTATAGGAGTTAGAGGTTAGAGGGTGTCCCAAACAGTGACACAAAACATGGTCTTTCTCTTTGGTTTTGGAAAGCAGAAAAGGCCATACAGCCCTATCCACATGGCTTTACTGTTCATCTTTGTCTTTCTCCCTCCTTCCTCAGGATCCAGCCCTGAGCTGGGTGCTATGGAGGAGGAGCAGGAGGCAAAGTCCCCCCTCAAGGAGCTCCAGGCTCAGGAGGACAGATCATTGTCACATGGGGAAAGTTCCTAAACACATTAGTTTCCAATGGCCATAAAAAAATTATAACACATTTGGTGGCTTAAAACAACACATTTATTTTCCTAGAGTTCTGGAGGTTCTCACTGGGCTAAAATCAAAGTGTTAGCAGAATGTGTTCCTTCTGGAGGCTTTAAGGGAGAATTCGTTCCCTTGTCCTCAGCTTCTAGCAGTCACTGCATTCCTTGGCTCATGGCCCCTTCCATCTTCAAAGCCAGTGTAAACCTATGGTCATTGGCACCAATTCATTACTAATAGGGGTCCCCAATTTGGGGTGTGGTGAAGAGGAAACTTCATTCAGTACAAAACAGTTCAGTCGTGATACAACATGACTGTGAGGCAGCCCTGGGGACAGGCCCCTCTCTGGCTAGTCTGCTTTGCACTGTGCTGATTGGTCTGCTCTGTTCTGTTCTGTTCTGTTCTGTTCTGTTCTGTTCTGTTGTGCTCTGTTCTGTGTTAGTCTGCTCTGGCCTGCACTGGTTTGCTCTACTCTCTTCCATTGAGATAGTTCAGCCAGGGAAACACAGTCTATAATCTTCAGTGGAAAGGGAAAGTATGCTCTCAGAGCTACTTTCCCTTTCTATTAGGGGAGCTGGCTTATATAGACACAAGTTCCTGCCCCTGGTCCCTGATTGGTCTGTCTTTATGCAAATGAAGACTCCAAATCCTTGCAGTTTTATTGGTCCAAAAGGCACTATTTTAATTGTTCAGAATAGAGCTGCTCTGGTTTGTCAGAGTTGAGCAGCTTGGATTAGATTGGGATAGCCTCCATCCTATTGGTTGAAATAGGGCTGGCTCAGATAGCAGAAACACAATGCAGGCAGGCAGTTCAGTGCTGGCTTCTCCATGAAGTGCAGTTTGTGTGAGAGGCCCCTGTGCAGAAATGACTTTGCTTTTCTGTTTGCTTGCTTGCTTGTTTTAATTTGAGCCCAGTTAGCCAACAGGAGCCCTTCTTAGTAGATATCTTCTTTCTCAGGGTCCACACCAGCAATGCTGGTTGTGTTTTTATAGTCTATCACTCTGACATGACTCATCTGCCACCCACTTCCACTTTTAAGGACCATTGTGATCACATTGTGCCAATCTGGATAATCCAGATTATCTCCCTATTTTATGATCAACTGATTAGCAACCTTAATTCCATCTGCAACTTTAATTCCCCTTTACCATATAACATAATGTATTTACAAATTTTGGGGATTAGAATATGGACATCTTTGGTGGGGCCTATAACTCTAAGTAAAAGAGACTATAGTAAATTCAGCTTCTACCAGTAGATCCCAGGCTGCCATAGGAAGCTGGAGACCTGAGTTCTCACTCTGCCTTGCCCCCTAACTGGTATGTGGCCTTTGACAGGTCCTTTTCCTTTTGTGCCCCAGCATTTCCTTCTATATTTAAGGAAGAGGAACTAGATGGTGGCTATATTAGTGTAGAGGTGGGCTCAGAAATAATAATTCAGTGGCTTTTAAAAAGGCAGCCTGATACATCAAACCAAGATGAACAAACCTAGTTTTACAGAGGTTCTGCTCCATGTGGTCATTTAGGGATTGAGATTTTTTTCCTTATCATACCTTGGGGCCCTGCTACTCAAAGTGTGATTTCTGGACCAACAGCATCAACATCACCTTGGTACTTTTTATAAATGCAAATTCTTAGTTCCCACCCCGAGTTATTGAATCAGAAACTTTGGGTGGCGCCCAGCAATCTATGATCTAACAATCACTCTACGTAATTCTGATGCACATCGAAGATTAAGAACCACTGCTCAGAGGCATTATCTGCTTGGTTGCATATCCTAGGGACAGCAGGACAGGGAACACACTGGTTACTACCCTTCCCCCTCCACCAATGTCATGTGTCAACATTTATGAAACTTAGCATGTTCCAATCCCTGAGTTGTATGTTTAATGAAAAAGTGATACTGATTGCTGAAGTTTCAGGAAATCCCAACACTTTAGGTGGGAAAAAGGGGAAACAACTGTCCATCCTCCCCTCTGACCCACTACATTGTTCCAGGAGCTTCTTAGGGTAAGGTGAAAGGCCTGCTTCTTCATGCTGCACATGGTCTAGGGACAGAGACCCTGCCTGCCCTTGGGTTCAGAAGCCCCAGGAGTGGGGTGTGTCTCCTGTTCTCTTTCCTCAGTCACATTGAGCCCCGTCTCTCATTCAGATTTTCTGGTGGTGTCACGAGTATACTGGATGTTCACTCTCAGGTGGCCCATGTTTTCTCATTTCTCTGTTCTATGTTGGCTGCAGAAGCACTGTCCTTGGTGCCAGGCCATGACTTCTGCAGAGGAACTCTGAAGAGCATGCCTGCATGTTCTTTGGCTGTGGGGAGACGCTGCACGTTGTACAGCTCAAAGTACCTCAAGTAATGGCTCCCCTGATAAATTCTGCTTAAAGTTTAATGCCAGGAATATGTTTATGTCTCCTGAAAAACTGGCCTTTTGTTCTGGCAGGGAGAACACTATATCCTTTTGTTTCCACTTTGATCTTGAGCTGCCAGGAACCTCAGAGCTAAATTTAATGATGAATTGCAACAAGCTCCATATTTTCAGTGTAGGATGTAGTTCTTGCTTCCTCCTTTCCCATTCACCAGAGCTTCTCAAAGTGAGGGCTATAGATGCTGGACCAGAGTCAACTTGCTAAAGTGCAGTTTACTGGTCTAATCTCAGACCTACTGGGTAAGAACCATTGCAGGGCGTGGGGGAGGGGGATCTTATGCATCCCAAGTCAATTTTAAAAAAAAAATATATATATATATGTTATTGATTTTTTACAGAGAGGAAGGGAGAGGGATAGAGAGTTAGAAACATCGATGAGAGAGAAACATAGATCAGCTGCCTCCTGCACACTCCCCACCAGGGATGTGCCTGCAACCAAGGTATATGCCCTTGACCGGAATCGAACCTGGGACCCTTCAGTCCGCAGGCCGACACTCTATCCACTGAGCCAATCAGTTAGGGTGCAAGTCAATTTTTATGCAAACTGGAGACTGGGACTCACTGCTATGAGTCATCTTTTATTTCAAACATCTTCTATTGAAGGTATGCCTTCCTATTAACCACCTCAAAATGTGTTTGGGTGTTTAAGGATTTTGAATAATAAATAAAGCCTGAAATGGAATACTATGTAGCTATGAAAATAAATGAGTGAGCTTATTAAGAAATAAAAAAATCTCCAAGATATTTCATGAGGTGAAAAAAGCAAAAAGCAAAATGGCATGTATAGGACACTAACTTTTGTGGAAAACAGGGAGAAATTGAAACATATATTTGGTTTTGCTTAAAAGCCAGCGACCGCAATGCCATAACGACCAGAATGCCCAGTTGCTATGATGCCCACTGCGGCCAACGAACCAGCCCAATGGGGGGGGGTGGTCAGCCGGCCAAACCCCCTCCGCCGTGGCCCTTCCCCCAGGCGGGCCCACCCCTGATCGTCCCCCTCCCAATAGGAGGTGGGGCCAGCCGGCCAACCTCCTGCAGCCCCTCCCCTGGCAAGCCCCACCCCCAATGAGCCCCCACCACCCATCAACCCACAGCCTCTCCCCCCAGCCGGCCCCACTCCTGATTGCCCCCCCATCCCAATAGGGGGAAGGGCCAGCCAGCCAACCTCCTGAAGCCCCTCCCCTGCCCGGCCCCACCCCAGATAGGCCCCCCACCCAGATCAGGGGCAGGGCCAGCCAGCCAACTGCCTGCGGCCCCTCCCCACAGCTGGCCCCACCCCCGATGCGCCCCCACCACCTCGATAGGCCCACGGCCCCTCTCCCTAGCCAGCTTTGCCCTCGATTGACTACCTCCACCCCATTCAGGGGCAGGACCAGCCGGCCCACCACCCACAGCCTCTCCCCATGGCTGGCCCTACCCCTAATCAGGCCCCCCACCCCAATAAGGGGCAGGGCCCACCAGCCAATCACCCATGGCCCCTCCCCCCAGCTGGCCTGACCCTGATCAGGCCTCAATAGTGGCAGGCTGGCTGGCCAACCTACCACCATCTCTTTCTCCCAACAGGCCCATCCCTGATCCACCCTGATTGGGGCTGGACCGGCAGGACCCTACCCATGCACAAATTTGTGCACTCGGGGGCCTCTAGTAATAAACATAAAGATACTCTGGAAGACTTCATAAGAAATGAACAGCAGTTGAATGGGGGAGTAGTGGAAACTGGATTTTAGATGGGAATGAAAGAAAACATTTCACTATATACCTTTAATATTTTTTCATTTTGGAACCATGTGAAGATATTTCAGATTCAAAAAACTTAAAAAATATATGTCTCTGGTCAAAAGGCACTGCTATGTCAGAACCATGTTACCTGATTTATTAAGACAGGTGTTTGGAGCCACAGAGATTCTTCTGTGTGAATGCTTACCTCACACTCCAGGTCAGCCTCCTCTAAAAGGACTCCTGGAGGCCCCTGCTTTGGACAGAACCAGCTACATCCTCATAAGAGTGGAAAGTGGACTGAGGAAATTAGAGTGGAAATGTTTCCCAGCTTCTAAGCACATTAGATGTCCAATGCCCAGATTCAGGAATGTTTCTCCATCATTTCTTCATGAGGGTTTCTTACTAAGGCAGTCTCTGATGTCATCTACAATAATAAAAGCATAATATGCTAATTAGACCGGACGACCTCCTGGACAAAGCTGGGGCTACAAGGGAAGCCTGGGTCCCGGGTGCCAGAGGGAAGCCGGTGCCAGCAGCCAGGTGAAGGAAGGCCTACTCTTGCACGAATTTCATGCATCAGGCCTCTAGTTAAACAACTAGACCAATCAGAATTCAGAAACTGAGGCTTCAGATTCTGACCTTGGGTGGGACAACACTGGGACCATTTCTGGTTTGACAAAATATGGTTTGAAATAAATAGTTTGTGGGAAGCAGGATGGCAAAGTTCAAGCAGGTATAAATCAGATGAGAAGGAAAGAGAGGAAGGAAGCGGGCAGAGGAAAAGATGGGATGGGAGCCAGCAGTGAAGCACCAAAAAGAATAGCTCCCAATGGGATCCCCCAATGTGAAGGTGACTAAGTGTCATCTTCACAGCCCAGCCTTCGTCTTTGGCTCTGGCTTCTCTCTGGAACTCCGGAATGCCGACCCTTAGCCAGGCTTTGCCTTGAATGAGCTGAGGCCTCCAGGACCTGTGCTTACCCAGTTTTGAAGTGGGAAGAACCATTAAGGTTTGTCTAATTTGATCCGGTCATTTAATGGAGAAGGTGACAGTCCCAAGTGTGAAGAGTGGTACCCAGAATTGCCATTGTTCCCCTAGGGCCAGTAGGGTGAGAGACAAGAGCTCCCCTGGAATGCTCACATTCCCAGAAGGTCAAGTAGGTAAATCAAAAAAGGGACCTTATTTCCTCCTCCCCATACAATTTATACTCTGGTCACCTCTTCTCCCAGGTGAGGCAGGGGCTTCCCCAAGGTGAGAGGCTGACTCGTGGGACCAGGGGATATCATGGAGAAAACACCCCCCAGAAAAGGGCTGCTGGTGGGCAGACACACATGTCTTGGGTTATTAGGAATAGCAAGTCAGAGAGATAGAGATGTTTCAGGAAGACTGTCCCTAAAAGGAAAAAGAGTGGCATTCATTGTGATTTAACACCCCAATAAATCCCGATCTTACATTCCAGTGTTCTGGCTGCAGGCCTAAATGCGCAGCCTGTGACGGACAGCCAGATGGTGTGCTTGATGCAGTGCTCCTGCTTTGTCTCCAGTTTCTTGGATGGTGCCTGCCCTGTGCTATGCTCAGTACCTGTAACAAAGGTGTGTCCTGTGATGAATGATGGTCCAGGGATGGTAGGATCAACCTATCTCCATTACATTTTCCCTGGCAACAGAGGACTGCAGGGTCAGCGCTGGAGCCAAAGGAGCTCATGGTCCAGCTCCTGGAGGAAGGGAAGTGCACAGGCACTGGCCTCCTCTCCCCAAACTTGCGTCTCTCCACTTCTTGGACATGGGGAGGGTGGAATGACTGATCCCTCACCATCAGCACAGCAGAGGGTCATCACTTATTCCAATCTGGTTTCATTTTCTGTGGCTTAGGGTCAGGACTTGTGTAACCTGCTCCACAAATCCAAGACTGAGGACTACAGGGGCCATTCAGATATGGACTGACCTCCTAGAGATGAATCTGTCCACTTGGGGAAATTAATTCATCCCTGGGCACAGGCTCCTTTCATGGAGAAACATTTGTTCATAAAGTGGTCTTGGACCTGCTGGAATCACCAAGGATCTATTTTCAGCCCCCTGACCTTAGCTCTGAGCTGAAGTTCAGAAACTCTCTTTCTGAATACTCTTTTCCACCTCTACATGTATATTATACACTGAGCCCACCTGGGATGCATTCCCCTCCTCTAATCTTCTGAGCCATTCTTTCTTATCCTGCAAAGGTCAGATTTAAACTCTACCTCATCCAAGAAGCCTATACTGATTACTCTGGCCTATACCCAATTCTTCCCTCCCCTAGCTCCTATGCACTTAATATGTGAACCACGTGTGACTTGAGTTAATACCTGGCGATTTCACTTATATCTAACTAGGGGCCCAGTGCACAAATTTGTGCACCTTGAAAGGAACTGTGGGCTGCGAGGCTGCAGTGGGCACAGGGGTGGATCTCAACCCATCCTCCGTGCCCCTGCTCAGCCCCTCCTGCCACAGCCCCTGGTCCCCTGTCTGCCGGTGGCCCTGCTCCTGCCACTGCTGCTCCCACACACTGACAGCGCTGGCCCCTCTCGCAGCTGCTGATGGTGCAGAGCGATTGGGGCCAGCACCAGCAGTGGGTGCAAGTGGGGCCGGCACTGTCAGTGGGTGCGAGCAGTGGCTGCTGCCCCGATCGACCCTCAGGAGCAGGAGGAGGTGGAGAAGCCCTCGGGGCCAGCAGCCACTGTTTGCACCCTGATTGGGGACCGGTGCCAGGCGCTGGCAGTGGGTGAGAGTGCCGGGCAGGACCACAGCACACGGGAGCAAAGTATTTTCAATAACCACCAGAGGCTTGCCCCGATGACAGCGACTGGCACCCACCTTGGTCTAGGGCCCCCCACTCACCTGCTCCACCCCGCTCACCTGCTGCATCCCACCTCAGCCGATACCCACCATGTTCCATGCACGCCCCCTGGTGGTCAGCGCATGTCATAGCGACCAGTTGTTCGGTTGTTCCTCCATTCGGTCTATTTGCATATTAGCCTTTTATTATATAGGATTGTTTCTATGCCTCAATTCCCAGCCAACTATAAACTTTTTAACCTCCACAGTGGGCTTCTACCTTGGCCATGCCTAGAAAAGGTAGATGCTCAATAAATGGAAACTTACCTTGATTACTTTGAGTTGGAGTGTGAGTCTCTTCTTTCTCACCAACCTGGGAACTTACCAAGCATAAGGAGGCCACCTTCTCTCCTGCCCCATTTCCCAGCACAGAGCCCTGGCAGAAGGGGTTGATGGAATGGGGACCAATGAAACTGGCCAGTTCAGTCCTTCATAGTAAAGCTAAACCAGATCTCTCAGCAGTAGTTGGCAACGCAAGTCTGCTCCAGATGTTGGTGCTAAGCTCTCCAATTCTTGCATGAATATTTCCACAGATCCCAGGAACCCCATCTGCCACATGGGCCTAGACAGGCTTCCCTCCATCAGAGCCTCAAAGAGCCCAGGGCTAGGCAGTCTGCTGTTTCCTCCTGAGGAGCGGCCACCATGCCTGCTCTGCCCCTGGTCTGACATAGGGGAAGGAAGCTCAGAAGGAACAAAAGGAGTCACTCAGAGACCTACTCACATTGTCAGGGCCAAGCATTGTGATGTCCACCTGCATGGGGCCTGCTCTCCAGCTCTGTTTGAAGGAAGCCCTCTGGGACTTGCTACACACGGAGCCCTCTTCCTCTTGCCCTCTTCTCAAATGCCATCTGCCTCCACCAGCACAGACTTCTCATTTGATAATGGAGCCATTCTTATTCCCACAGATCTTGGAGGGGTCCTGTTGTACAGAGCCCTGTGTCCAAGCCTGTCCAGGAGGGATATACATGTCCTTGGGAAAGGAGGTGATGTCACACTTATGCCAATGTTTAAGCACCCTCACCTCTAGGAAGTTCATCCTTGTATCTGACCCCAATCTCTATCAGTGCAGTGCAGCTGAAGCCGTTTGCTCACTGTCCTCCACAGAGCTTGGCTCCTGTCCTCAAGCTCATTCTCTTGTCTCCTCTTTGCTGGTTGTGTGGCCAAGATGGGGTCATTCTGTGACCTCACTTTAAATCTCAGAGCCTGGGGATCAGTTTTTATCATTCCTGCCGGTTGGTCCATCTGTCATAATTACATTTTCGATTTTGTCACTTACCATCACTTTGTATTTCCTTGAGCAGCTGAGCATGCCCATGAGGAGCTGGGTGGGGGGCTCCCTGTCCTTTCTGGCCACTTGGTGGTTCCTGACTCCATCACTCAGGGCTGGGAAATTGCTGGCACCTGCCCCCAGGCTTGCTGTAGAACTGGCTGAGTAAACTTCGGCCCTCACCCTCTGCCCCAACTAAACTGCCTTGGCTATGGCCCAAGGCTCTGATCCAGGACATTCCTGCTGCCAACTCCTCCAGCTGGCCGCCTGCCTGTGGGCTTCAGGGTGACCTGGGGCTTCTCTCCAAATCACTGCAGGAAGCTGTGAGTGTACGAGGCTGCCCTGGGCTGGGCACCTGTTCAACTGGCTGCTTGCCTGGCTCCTTCTCCTGAACTTACTGTGAGAACGAAGAAAGCTTGTTTTAATTCTCTGTGCCTGCAGGTCCTCTTCCACCAGGAGGGGATAAGGGTCTAAACCTAAGTTTTGGGGAAGAGTAAAGAGAGGGTTCAGAGTAAAATGGTTTGAAGGCTAAGCATGATACAAATGAAGAAATTACACACACTGAAAGCCTTTCATTGGGGCTTATTGTCCAAGGAACTAATGAAATTGAGCTCACACACGGGTCACACACAGGGGTCAACACTTTCCCCATCAAAAAATGCGCCAGACACCAGTCCCAGACTGAGTCCTGCCACTGGTCCTAGATTGAGCTGTAGTCCTTGTCACAGTTTACACTGTGAGCCTGGACCAGCACAGGCCGGTCTCTGGCCAAGACTAATTTCTAATCCTGGCCCTGGACTCTGCCTTCACCCTGGACAGTCCCAGCCTGGCCCCTAAATAAGCCCTGACCCTGGCCATTTGGGGCCTAATCCCCACAGCCTGCATGTACACTCTTTATAAAGGTGGGTGAAGAGAGAATGGCTAGTTGGGTGTGGCCCAACCCCAATGCTTGACATGCAGCTCATGTGCCTGTTCTTGTGCCCTGGGCTGCAGGCCTGCTAGGAACATCCCTGTTTGAAGCGAGAATGTTGTGTGCCTTTAGGCAGAGGAGCCGCAGGGCAGAAATGGAAGCAAGCCAGAACCAGGCACTACCTCATGACTTGAGGCTATTTCTTGAGTGGGTCCAGCCCCATCCTTGTCTTCAGAGTCTTGAAACTAATGTCTCAGAGACACAGGTCCCTTCCATTTGGAGCAATGCCCAGCTCCTTTCCCTTCATTCCTTCTAGGCCACCCTCTGGTCTCCATCTTGCTCCAGGTTGAAGGTCAGCTTTGTGGTTAACTGGGCACCACACCTCTGTCTCCTGCCCCCACAGTTGGTAGGGTGACTCTCTGGTCAGTGAGGCTCTGGGGAAGGGACAGAAAATGGCCTCCACCAGAAAGCTTTTCTCTTCCTCTCCGTCCCCAGCTCCACCTCCTACAAGAAGTCTTCCCCAAACCCCCTGTCCCCTCTGAGCGTACTCCAGTTTCCCTTAGCATAGACTCAACGATCCACATTTGGCACCAGCCACCCACAGCCCTAAATACTGCTTTGCCAATAGATAGAGTATTGACTGTTGCAGCCCTTATAGCCAGGTAGAATCGATACTCCAGTACCGTCAACACCACAGGTTCTGGAAGTGATACCTCTGAGGCCTCATTTTACACTTTGTGGTGCTGTATCAGAACAGGTTTGGCTGCTGAAACAATGACTTAAACATGACAGAAGTTTACTTCTCACCCAGCTCCTGGGGCATTTCTGAGACCTCTGTTGTGATTCTCTGCCATCCCAGGATGTTGCTGTCCCCATTGTGTCCCAGCTGGCAGGAAGGGTGATAGTAAGTACTGTCCAGGTGCATTTGGCCTGCTCTGTCCCTGCCCTGCTATGCTTTTGCTTTATCACAGAGCCTAGAAGCCTCAACACTGAATGACTCAGACTCCTTTGACACTAGGATTCTGGATGTGACTAGTTCCAGCCACAACCACGTGGGCTCTGGAAGGCAGAAAGAAGGTGGAGGCCATTCTTCCTGAGGCAGTGGACACAGCTGGCCTTTAGCCTCTGGCCCATGGGAGTTTCGACTAGTGGCTAGATCTCCAGTGTGCTGGAGGTCACCTTGTGTCTGTGGGCAGCTGCAACATTGGAGTGTTTTCTGGAGCTTCCTGACCTCGGGTCTATAGCTGCCATGACTACAAATCCTAGCAGTATTTCACCACCTTCCTGTTTCGGGCCCTGCCAATGACTTTTTAAGTGCCCACCTCATTATTAAGTCCCATTTTACTTGGAACACCTAGAGTCGATCCTGCTTCCTGCACTGCACCCAGACTGATTCCCCGGCTATGTCTACCACACCCTATTGGCAAAATCACATCTAGGGAGGCTGGGAGTAGACTTGGTTCTGAGAGGCCATGTCCCAAGCTAAAACACAGGCAATCTATTAGCAAAGGAAGAGGGAGAGAATGGATTCTGTCTTAGGTGCTATGATGAACCTGAAAAAATAGAACAGGTCTTGTAAGGGCTACTACCCCAGCGCTGGTAACTTTAAAGTCTTTCAAGGCCACATAATCACTACGAATTCTAGAACCCAATCACGTGAATACAAGGCTACTGACATAACCAGTTGCTCTGCCACTGATATTCTGACCAAGATGTGGAGATGATGTGAATGAGTGAGGGCCTGGGATATAGACTCTGGGTCACTGTGTCAGTTGGGCCTCCTCTTGGCCTTGCCTTTGCCCTGCACTAAGTTTACATTAAATTCATTCATCCAACAAGCCCTGGGCTCCCCCAGCTCCAGTGTTGACCTCCAATTCAGCACCAGAACGTAGGATGATACTGGTCTGCCTGTAGCTCTTCCTCTCCTATGAGATAGGGCGGGGTCCGAGATGGCAACAACTTTGTCTGATTAAAATCCGGATTCGTAGAGCCCAGCTCTGCTGGCTCAAACCCCGTCCTTCATCCATGTTCCCCCTGCCCTTCCCTAACCTGCAATTCTTCTCCACCGGGACTCCACAAATGGCGCTTCTTCACCTGGCACACCTTCGCTACCTTTCTCCCCTGAGTCTTACCCGCCAAGACCCACCAGGTACCACCTCCTCCAAAAACACCCCAGAGGGAACCAGGTACCTCCTCGGAGCTCCCACAGCTTCTAAGCTTCCCTCTGCACCTTCTCTTACTCAGAGTGTGTCAGGGATCAGTGGTAACAGCATCTCCCAGAGGTATTTGGAAATGTGGAATCTTGGGCTTCACCCCGGGCTCCCTAAAGCAGAGCTGCAGTTTAACAACATCCTCAGGTGATTCCTGAGCACATGCAAGTTTGGGAAGTGCAGCCCTCACCCCACTGATCGTATGGACCTGGATCATCTGTCTGGGATCTTTTGTCTCCAGTCAGGCTGTGAACTTATTCTGAGGGCAAGCAACGTTTTTTATTCTTTTTATTCCCTCCTTCCTTCCCCAGTCAGGGTGCCAGATTTAGCAAATAAAATACAGGACACCCAGTTAAACTTGATGAATAATAAATAATATTTTAGTATAAGCACATAACCTATACATAACATGTACTCAACCCACATTTACCAAATGTGAGCCTCATTTATAAACCAAAGAAGTTTGCCTGTCTGTCTACTTCCCAGTGTCTCTGCAAAACAAAACAAAACAAAACAAACAAACAAACAAACAAACAAACTAGTGGAAGTGCTTTAGAATCTCCAAAGCTTTGTACAAATGCAGTTTGGTGTTACAGCTGTCATAACCATTGCCATATTCCAAATGGCCCCAAATATTTCTAAGCTAGACTTTGTGAGCATTTGTGTATGTCAGTAATTCTTTTATATTGCTCAGGTTAATCTGGATTTAGCATATTATGGCAGATGACATTATCTTATAATCATGTTATTACTATTATTATTGCCACTATTGATGGTTATATCATGCTACTTTATGGATCACTGTGATTATTTTCCCTGCAGAGAATTTTATGCTCTTGTCAGTGACTTCATTATAGTACTTATGGCTGAAACCTTCCTCAGGACTCTGAATGGCAGGTGCCTGGAAGCTCAGCTTCTCCCTCAGGCACCACAGCCATCAATGAAAGCCTAACCAGAGAGTGGGTGTGTTTGCATTGGGTCCTTTGGGGAAACAGAGATACAAGGTTAACTTCTGAATCAGAATCTAGGTCAGCAGTTCCCAGAGTGTGGTCTTTGGCCCAGCAGTATTGACATTACTTGGTAGCTTGTTAGAAATGAAAATACTTGGACTCCACTCCAGACCTCCTGAATCAGAAACTCTGGTGGTGGGCCTCTCAGGGGATTTGATGCATCCTAAATATGAGAATAACTGATCTAGGGTGGGTGTGGGAGGACTTGGAGCTCTCGGGTCCCT
The DNA here is from genome assembly GCF_951640355.1 of Cnephaeus nilssonii. NCBI lineage: Eukaryota > Metazoa > Chordata > Mammalia > Chiroptera > Vespertilionidae > Cnephaeus > Cnephaeus nilssonii. The sequence goes on along the minus strand of NC_137075.1, from coordinate 2,621,643 downwards.
TCCAACCCCATGACAATAATCCTGCTGCATTCCCCAGGATCCAGGGAGACAAAGGCCGTGGGGCAGGGGGAGCATGGGCACCAGGGAAAGGGGTAATATTGGCTGACAGTCTCAGGCCTGTTGGCCTGGGTTCTCCACAGTGGGAAAGAGGACGGTGGGGCCCTCCACTCAGAGGACATGCCATGTGCCAAGGCTCTGAGGCTGGGCAGCAACGGGCAAGTTTAGGCAAGTTTAGGTTTAACTGGCATCTGTGACATGAGTAAAGGTGGTTTAGAGCCAGAGCATGGCAGCTCAGCCAGTGGGCTTTATAAAATCTTTTATGGTTGTTGAACAGGAGAGGGGCGTGGTCAGAGCTGTGCTTGTGGAGAGTGGAGAGGGTGAGAAAAGAAGCTGGAGCACAACAAGGAGGGTCTTCCAGGGCTGCGTCTAACAGCCACAACATGCCACCTGTCGCCCTGGCTCCAAGAGTAAGTTGGTGTCCTTCTCCACAAAGGCAGCATTTTTACTCACAGCCCTGGCCAGCTGGACTTTGCAGCTCTTGCCAGCTGGGGATTTGGGATCTGTTACAGTGAAGGCCACAATGGCTCTGACACCCTCCGGCAGGCCTTGGGCCTGAGCTTCCCGGCAGATGCTTTGATCTGGCAGCAGCTGTTGCCACAGGCATTAGTGAGGGCTGGTTTTGGGGGGAAAAGTGGAAGGGGATTGGGACTCACAGAGAGCATGATGGCAGACAGGATCTTGCCCTGTCCCCTTCCTGCTTCCCTGGCCTGTGGGGAGGTGGCCGCCCTGGATATGGTCTTGTTAAGTCAAAAGAAGGAGGAAGCAGGATGGGTGTTGGGGAGGGCAGGGGAGAAGGAAAGAATATTTGCACCACTCCTATTCACCCCCTCTCACAGTCGTTACCCAACTCCAGGCCTGCCTCAGGAAGTGAACGGGGTCTCTTCTTTTCCTTTGAGTTGCGTCAAAGAGAACAGCAGGCTTTGCGGTCCCTTGTGGACTGGCATCTTCGGGAGCACAGCCAGCTGTGGCCTTCTTATTAAAGGCATTGGCCATAGAGTCAGCAGTGGAGTCCTCTCCTGCGGCTCTATAGGCAGTGGGCATCACTGGGAGGGTTTCTGGCAGCAGAGCAAGGACATGGCATAACCCCACTTGATAGCAGAGAACAATTCCCCCAGAACAGTAGAGGCACCCCATGGAAACTTCAAATATCACTGTGTGTGTTGCTGGGGGCGGGGTGGTCTTTACATAGGGCAAGGGTCAGTGAATTGATGACAATTGCTGTGAAGTCGTCTCCATTGCACCCCTGCAGATTTACAAGTGCAGAGTCCCTGGCATAATACAAGCACCTGACAAAACTTGACAGATGAGTGTTCCATAAATGGACATTGAGTGGTCATTGCAACCCAGGTTTTTCTGTAGCCCCGTGGACCCTTCCTCCAATCCCTTGGGGACAAAGCCATTGATTCCTGCAGGTCCTGGGATGTATCTTCCTGCTTTTCATGGACAGACATCTGGGCTCACCCTCTGGTGAGAGATCCCCAGAGAAGCCCCAAGTTTCTAATTCCTAAAGCCAAAAAGTCAGATCTAGGGCTCTCATGAAACAGAGGCCCACTGGTGAAAATTATTCGTCCCAAGTCCCGAAGGTGGCTCTAGAGTCTGGGTTATCTGACTTCCACACTAGCATTGGCTCCACGGAGTCATGTTATCAGTCTCAGTACCATCCCTGCAGCGGTTGGGGAGAGTTTGCCTAAAAGTGTGCTCTGACATCATGGGGCCAGAGCTGCAGGGTTCCCCAACTTCCTGTGCCTCAATCCCCCTGAAAGAGACCTTGGGAAAAGCTATCCCTTATCTCTCTGGTTGCCCATGCCTCTAGGGCAGTTGCTAGGGTTAGTGGTTACATGTTGGGCAGCATGATGGTTAAGGTTACAGAGTCTGCAACCAGGTTGACTGAGATCATCTTCCTGTTCTGCACTTACTATCTATGTTGATCTTGGGCAAATCTCTCAACCGCTCTGTGTCTCAGTTTTCTTATCTCAAAATAGGGATGCTAACAATGCCTACTTCACAGAATTGCTATAAGGATGAAATTAAATCCTCTCTAATAAAACGGTAATATGCAAATTAACCATCACTCCGCTACATAAGCCATGCCCACCAGTCAAGCCACGCCCACCAGCCAATCAGGGCAAGTATGCAAATTAACCCCAATCCAAGATGGCTACAGCCACAGAGAGCAAGATTTCCCAGGTAACAGAGCAAGCCAAGCTTTCCATAGCCGTCGCAGGCCTAAGCCTCCACTCAAGCTACAAAGTTTCAATTATAGAAGGTAAACAAATTCAAACAAATGGCGGCAGAATGGAGCTTGAGAGAGCAGGCCAGGGTTGCCGGCAGCAACAGGGGAAGCAAAGCTTTCCACACACCCTGGCCGGGCTCACCCGCTTAAGGCTACAAAGTTTCAATTGTAGAAGGTGAATTAACTGCCACAGAAATGGCTGCCACCCCAGGCTACAAAGTTTCAATTGTAGAAGGAAAAAAAATCCAGATACCAGGGCCTCCCTTTGGGTTGCCAGGGGGCGTGGCCGGCCTGCAAACCACCACAGGCCCCTCGCTCAGGCCGCCCCACACCCCAAGGGAACCCCCACCCTTATCTGTGACACCCTTCAGGGCAAACCAGCTGGCCCCCACCCCTGTACCAGGCCTCTATCCTATCTAATAAAAAAGTAATATACAGATTGATCATCACTGCAACACACAATATAGCTGTCCCCATGTGGTCAAAGATCCTGCCCCCATGTGGACACAAGATGGCCACTACAAGATGGCCAGCAGGAGAGGGCAGTTGGGAGGCACCCGGCCTGCAAGGGAGGGCAGTTGTGAGGGACCAGGCTTGCAAGGGAGGGCAGTTGGAGGTGATCAACCCTGCAGGAGAGGGCAGTTAGGGGTGACCAGGCTGGCAGAGGAGGGAAGTTGGGGGCAAACAGGCTGGCAGCGGAGTGGTTAGGGGGTGATCAGGCTGGCAGGCAGAAGCGGTTAGGGGCAATCAGGAAGGCAGGCAGGCAAGCAGTTGGGAGCCAGCAGCCCTGGATTGTGAGAGGGATGTCCGACTGCCCTTTTAGGCCCGATCCCTGATTGGAGAGGGTACAGGCTGGGCTGAGGGACAACCCCCCGCCATGCACGAATTTTGTGCACCGGGCTTCTAGTTTTTTAATAAAAGACTTAGAACATTATCTATACACCGTAAGAGATAGACAAGAGTTTAATGTAATAAAGTACCGTTGTAGTTTGGATTCCCCAGAGCTGAGCCCAAGACAGAGATTGAGGTGCATGGGATTTGTTGAGCAATCCTGAAAGGAGAAAGGGAGGGAGGGAGAAGGACACAATATAAGAAAGACTTAAGTAAGAACATGATCTCAGCTGGCATCTGGCTGCACACTCTGGAACACTAACCACAGCACAGAGGCAGCCTCACCCTGTGGCAAGAGGCAGGGGTCAGGACAGGTGCAACAGGGCAACATTTTGTTTATACCACTCTGCACTTGTCTACAGGATGCCAGAGCAGCAGGGAAGGTGGAGCCTCCCAGCAGAGGTGAATTCCATTTGCCAAAGGCAATTCTAAAGAAGTGGGTGCTTTGCACCATTAGCAGCTAACACTTGCAGCAGCTGGGCATAGGCCCAGCAAAGAGGATCTGGGCAGGCACCAATGGTCCTGGCTCAGAGCACTAAGGTCTCAAAAATCCCCCCTTTGCTTGACAGAAGGAAGGACATTGTCCTTAGTCCTGCAGCATCCCTTATAGTTCCAGCAGGGGTGGGCTTCCTCTGCTACCCCACTCTCACCAAGAGCCAGCGAAATTTAAGGGCATCATCACCCCTGCACCACTTTATCAGCTCTCCTCTGTCACCTAATCCCATCAAGAACCCCCTTGACTCAGGAGGCTCTGACTTCTGCATCCAGGTAGGGCCCAGCCTTCTGGTGATAATTTGACCTCAACCAGGTCCCCATGGTGGGGACTTTACCATGCAGGAATTTCTATCACACCGTGAGCACCTCAAAGGAAAAATTGGCAAAAATAATTGGAAATTAAAGTCACCAAAATGAGCACTGAATTAAGAAACCATTAACTCCAAATGACTGCTGGAAGGGAGACGAAGTTAATTATAAAGGCTGCCTGGTTATTTTGTGTATTTTCTGCCTCACAGTATCATCTTAGATCCTGATGTCTGAGTCTGATCAGCATTCTGTGGATACCAGTGTTGGTTTTGAGGAGGTGTGTGGTCCTCCCCAGGACCCATGGACCAACTCAGGCAATGAGGAAGCCTCCTTGGCCTGAGACAGGGCCTCCCTACTAACCCCATGCCTGATGAATAGCAGCTTGAGCCCATACATGCCCCCTGCCTCAGTACTCTCTAAGGGAAGCCATTGCCAGGGGCATCCCAAAAGTCCTTTCCCACACATTATCATTGCATAATAGGCACCACCATCCACCTCATTAGGCTCTGCTGGGGATCAGGACTAAATTGGATAAAATGGAAGAAGCACATGGCTTATTAGCCAATGGGACTGTGGGAGAGAGTTGGGGTAGGGAAAGCTGATTGATTGCCAAAAGAACCTCCCAGATGTACTTTCCTGAAAGACAATTCTGGACCACTTTCCTCTCTCCCTGGGAGCAATCTATGGCAGTACAAAAGACTATTAGGGTGGGAGCCCCACAAAGACACGGGATTTCATTGTTTTGATCACAGATTTATTCCCAGTACCTAGACCTGAATTTAGAACAATATATATTTGTTAAATGAATGAGTGAGTTGCAACCCCCCAGAAATATTTACTAGACCAGGTGCCAAGGGAAAGGAACTATTTGTGATGGCTATTCAGCTGCTGGGAGCCAGGTATCTCAAATGAAGGATGTGATTGAGGCTGCCATGATTTTTCACTGGTGCTATGGCAAAGCTAGTTCCCCTTGATCTTATCTCACATCCCCACCTCCCACCCTCATCTCTATATTATGTATGAGATTAATTTTTCTAAAATCCATATCTAATTATACCCCTCCCAGGTCAATACTTTTCAATGATTCTTTGCTACCTACAGAGTAAACTGTAACTGTATAAAAGGGCCCCAACCTTCCATTGGAGAGCCTCAGAGGTCTAAAGTCCCCACAGCTCCCCATCCTGAATGTTCCTCCTCCAAGAAGCTTTTTCCAAACACCTGAGACCACTATGAACCTGAGTTCTCTCTTTTGTGACTTTCTTTGTCTTGAATTTAGCATGTAGCCAGCCATTGTCTACTAATTTTCTTCTTAGTGTCTTATGAGTGTTTCCCCCCATCATCCTATATAATAAAGAGGTAATATGCAAATTGACCATCACACCCTCACAAGATGGCTGCCCACAACCAGGTCACCAGGGGGGTTAGTGAGAGATGACCAAACAACTGAACAAGCAGGCTGCGTGAGGCAACCAGGCCAGCAGGGGGGGTTAGTGAGGGACGACCAAATGACTGAACAAGCAGGCTGCATGGGGCAACCAGGCCGGCAGGGGGGTTAGTGAGGGACAACCAAACAACTGAACAGCAGGCTGCATGGGGTGACCAGGCTGGCAGGGGGACCGTGAGGGGCAACCAGGACAGCAGAGGGGGTAGTTGGAGGTGACCAGGCCAGCACAGGGGACAGTTAGGGATGACCAGGCCGGCCGGGGGGTGCAGTTGTGGGCAACCAGGCCAGCAGAGGGGGCAGTTGGGGGTGATTAGGCTGACAGGGGGTCAGTGAGGGGTAACTAGGCTGGCGGGGGGCAGTTGGGGGTGACCAGGCTGGCAGGGGGGGCAGTTAGGGGAGACCAGGCCGGCAGGGAGGGGGAAGTTGGGGGCAACCTACCTGGCAGCGGGGGGCAGTTAGGGACAATCAGACCAGCATGCAGAGGCCGTGAGGGGTGATCAGGTTGGCGGGGGAGGGTGCTGTTAGGGGCAACCAGGCAGGCAGGCAGGTGAGCAATTAGGAGCCAGTGGTCCAAGATTGTGAGAGGGATGTCTGACTGCCGATTTAGGCCCGATCTCCGGGATTGGGCCTAAACCAGCAGTCAGACATTCCCCAAGGGGTCCTGGATTGGAGAGCATGCAGGCTGGGTAAGGGGACTCCCCCTCGCCACCCTCCTGTGCATGAATTTTGTGCACCAGGCCTCTAAATGAATGATAATTTCCTTGAGCAAATGGATTAGTATTTTCTTGGGGCTCCCACAGAAAACTGTGGAAAGGGCTGAGAACATAGAGGTCTCATTATGAAAGACACTCACTGCTCAATCAAGAAATTCATTGGCTTCCCTCTTTACACTCCCTCACCACATTTTCTTATCATAGCTCTCAGCCCACCTCTACTTGGCAATTCTCACACGCTCTTGTAAGCATGGGGGGCATTGGCCATGGAGTCAGCAGTGGGTTGTCCCTTCTCCCTGAATTGCAGCAACTGGCACAGTTCCTGGCACTCTCAGTATACAGGAGACAATGGAACAATACCTCTCCAGCTGTCTATTTTGATCCCATACTCTGACAGAGCCTTAGCTACACCTTCCAAAGCATTAGCTCCTTCATGTACTCATTTACTCATTTATTTATTCAGCAACTTTAGTAAACATTTACTATGTGTCAGATACTAAGTTAGGTATTGGGGAGAGAGTGATAAAAAGGCAAGACATTTTCCTTTGTTTATCATAAACTGGGTTTCTTGAGGTTGAAAACATAACTAAATCATCCCATGGTTTCATTGCTTGGCACATAAAGTGTTCACTAAATGTTTACTGAATTAGTTAGTAATGTGTCTAGCCTGTGGTATCCCATTAATACTATGGGATTTCAGAGGGACTGGCATTGCTATAAGTCTGGAGTTGGAAAAGTCATACAAAGACCAGCTCACTGATAAGATGCGTACATTCAGTGGACATTTCCTAAAAATGTCCCTGTCCTTGAGGAACCCATGTCTAAAAGAGAAGACAAAGATACACCCTGTGGGGGTAAGTGCCAGATCAGAGAAACAGCAAGACATTGGTGCAGGGGCAGTGATAACATAGGAGAGATTCTGTCTTCTACTCTAGAGGGTAGGGGGATTCCCAGGGGATGGGATTCTTGACCTGGAGAGTCTAACCGAAGTGCCTCCTGCAGACAAAGTGAGAAAGGGAGAAGGAATGAGGTGTGAAAAGACACAGTGAAGACCTGGGACATTCAGGGAACTGATGGTGGGAGCTGAACATCCCCAGAGCGTATGAGAGAAAGGAGAGGGTGGATGAACAGGTAAGAGGGAAGGTATATTATAGCCCATGAAGCACAGGCTTTATCATGTGGTTCTGGAAGAGACTCAAATGTTGGTTCAGCCTCTTAAGAAGACAGCAGAGAAGGAGAAAGCAAAAATTTGGAGGCATAAGTAATACAAACCCAGCAGGTGGAGTGAGATGTTTATCTATAGTTCTTGTCTGGTCAGCATCCATTCACTCTCCATCTGGTAGGAGCATTTTCCTCTGTGAAACAGTCCTCTTCCAGGTTAAGTCTGCCTATCCATTTGGGTTGCCTACCCAACATCCACCCCAGGACAATCACAATATTCCACTCTCCTGGCCACAGTGATTGTCTCAGAGATGATCACATGACCCCATACAAGCCACTGAGACTCAGTTATTAGTTGTTGTTGTTATAATGAAGGGGATATTTCTTTTCTGAAGATGTTGAGAGATAGAGAAGCTGAAAATGTTTATAGCCCTCTGACTGCCACGTGGTAAAGGCCTGCTCAAATGAAGCTAATACTGAGGAATACAGCACCAAGAAATGACATAAGTTTGAGTTCATATGGTATCACCTGAGTTCTGTGAGCCATAGATCAGCTTCTAGATTTTGTAGAAAACTTTTTGTTTTAAAATTAAGCTAATTTGGATAAGGTTTCTGTAATTTGCAACTGAAAAATCCTTAACACACTGAGAAAGGTTATAAAGAAGTTTGAGTCTCCTGGGGGTGAATATTGAGTTAACTGTTGGTACTGTCTAGCTTGGAATGGGGAAGATGAGCAGAAAGCTGTGTGACCAAGATGAGTGGGTTTAGGAAACTTCTGTGGAAAGAGTCCAGAGAACACAACTGAATTATTAGTTGAGAAAAGTAGTTTAAATTTAAAGAGATGATGGACCTAGGACACATACAGGTAGGAAAGCTTGTTTATTCAGGAACTGGGGCAGGTACGGTGTAGGGAGTGGCTTTACAGTTAAGCCTCAGACTGACCAGTGGCAGGGCCATAAGCAAGTCCCAGCTTGGAGGGCAGAGCCCTCTTAGCATAATTAAGCTTGACCTTATAGTCTTCCCTTGCTCCTTTCTAGGTAGCTAATGGGCTGTGGGAGGTGCAACAAGTGCTGCCAAAACAAGGTGAAACTCACAAGAACATTGTAAACATGTTGACCACTTCTCTTGTTTTGCTTTGTGTAATCTGACTATAAAATAAAGCTTTGTCTTGCAGGCTGGGTCTTTCTGTGTCCTCATCCAGTCACAGGAGATCCACTGAGCCCCAGCTGTATTCTCCTGTCTGTCTTCTTTAATCCTTCACTGCCCCTCCTCAGGTTCACCCTTGGCTATGCTGGCATGGCACACGTGGCGCCCAACATGGGGCCTGAGTATGGGGGAACTACAATTGCAAGGTGAAAGGATGCTCCAGTGAAGCACGTGCAGAAAGCAGAAAGTAGAAAGTAAGGTAAGGAGAGCAGTTTGGTAATAGCTAGGCGTAAAACATGGGAAATTCAAGATCTTAGGAAAGGGATCTCTAAAGAAATGCTCAAAAAAGCATAGTCAAATTCCTAAATTTCTTAAGGTGTCAAAAGGTACTCTCTTAAATTAGGCTCAAGGAATACAAATGCCCTTGTCATCTTTAACTATGTGGGCTCTTGTTCGAACTGCATTATGCTCACTTTGTACTGAGGATCAAAATATGTAACACCTAAGGCCCCAGATCCTCCGCCTCTAGTGTGGGAAGGCTCAACAGCTAGAGAAAATGGGGCTAACAGTCATCTTACAAAGGACTCTTTAATGCTTTGTCTGAAAATTACAATATGATACCTTGGGACAGGCAGATTTTAGCAAAAATAACTTTAGACACCAGTCAATGCTATGGAAAGCAGAATATGACAAGATCTGTGAACAACAGGTTGAGATCTAGGCTGCATTCTGGCTGTAAGTCTCAGGCAATATAAAAAACATCTGAAAGATCCATGAAAAGAACTCTGATTTATTAAGTCTTGTCTATGTCTTATGGGTGCTTGTTGGTTGATTGTTGTTTTATCTGTCTTTGTTGTTTGGTTTAATTTGTTCATTGTTAGTCTATTAAGAAACAGTAGATGGCCAGACCATTACTAAATTTCCCCAGAGCAAACAGAATGTGGGGATGGAGAGAAAGAATATAAACAATACACATGGCTGATGACACAGGTTCTAGGAAAATTTCCTAGACAAAGGTAAGTAACTAAAAAAAGCCCCAGCCCATTAACTACTAAGTCTTTGGGTGATCCTGTAAAATGGATGCCCACTCTCCAGAGTGTTGTTAAAAGTCTCATTTGTGCCATATTTTTATTTCCCAGTTCGTCACTTGAAATTTGGAAAGATGAGACATTTCTCACAATTTAGGGATACGTCTGGCATTTCTGTACCTGTGAAGAGAAAAAGGCTAGCTTAAGAGAAGGCACGCCCTGCCCGATTTTGGGTGGCCTCTTGGACTGAGCCCCATCTCTTCACAGATGCTATAGACTAAACCCAAGACTGTTTCTCTTTAAAAGATGGCAAAAATTACACAAGAAAAATATACAGTCTGGGTTTGGGCAACAAGATTAGTGTTTCCATATTAATGGGTAGTTCTTGAATAATAATGGACTGCATTCCAAGGTTTCCTCACAGGTTCCGGGGCACTCCTGTTTTTATAAAGGAAAATAAAATAAAATAATACTTTAACATTAAAACCACTGAAAGTCAGGAAGTTATCTCTGTTACAGAATTTGCCAAAGAAAATGCCTTGGATAATAATAATTGACTTTAAAATCTCAAAATTGTTAAAATATAAATAGATGTTACTAAAATGACAGAATTTGTAATAAAGCTTATTTAGTAATAATTATAACTATATTAATAATGAAAGTCCAGTCACTCAAGAAGAGACTGCCTCTCTGTTAGAGAAAAGGGCCAGTCATCTTTCTCCCTGTAAAAGCAGAAAAACCACAGCAGCAACCTTAGATGTTATCTCTAAGAAAGAATGTGGCAGTTTTAAAATTCAAGCAGCCTGGAGGCCTGCTTCCTCCTCCCCTGCCTTTTCTCCATGCCTATACATAATTTTCGAAAGTCCTTGGTAACTTAAAGACTTTAGAACATTGCTGAATTAAATTTAAAAAGTTATTAAATATCTAGGTATTTAAAAATTACAAAATAATGAAATATAAATATTTTTTATTGTTTAAAATATTACATATTATTACATATAGTAGTACATATATCTCATTTTTCCCCCATTGGCCTTCCCCCATGAAATATAAATCTTATCTTCCCTAAACCAAGGACACTTAAAAGTACAAAAACAAAAAGAGGGAGAAAGATGTTATGGAAGGATGTTATGTGTTAAATTTTTTGAATTATGATGCAGAGGGTTGTACAGCAGCCGAAAGGCATTGGGCCTTCAGTACAATAGCCTCCGCCGGGTTAGCCCGGTGGAAGGATGCACCAACTGGGCAATAGTTTGGATCAGATCCAGTAATGATGTGGGGAAGATGTTGTGTTTTGTATCTTTCCAGAAGAAGCAGTGCAGCCAATTTGGGTGTCAGAGCATTACGTGCATCACCACAATGGACCCAGAGAAGCTCCTTGTCCCTTTGTTCAAAAGACTGAGAGTTGTCCCATAAAAGCAATGCAGAAGAAGAAGAAAACGAAGGCTATACAAGGGGTCGAGGTGCCAACATGGGGTCAGCTGAAGAAGTTAACAACTGAGGCCCAGCAGATGGTAGAAAAGCAAGAAGTGGAAGCTACTACCTCAACCATGTTCCTGCTCATGCTAGCATTGGTTAGCTGCCAGTCTTCTGCAAACTCTTGCGCAGCCAAGTCTGAGGACTCTGACATCAGCAGCAAAAGAAACTTTCATTTTGTAGCTAAAAATGTTAACATGTCTTTAGTTTGATTTCTCTCTTACTGCTGTGTTACATTGGCATTATTTTGTTATTGTTTTAATAGCTAGAGTTTTGTTATTGATGTTCAAGTTTTAAAATGTTAACATGTCTGTATTTTGGTTTTTGCATTGGCATTGTTTTGTTACTATTGTAATAGTCAGAGCTTTGATGTTCAAGTTTGACTTTTATTATAGTAGCTTAAAAAAACAAAAAACAAAAAACAAAAACGGGGAGATGTAGGGAGTGGCTATAGAGTTAAGCCTCAGACTGACCAGTGGCAGGGCCACAAACAAGTCCCAGCTTGGAGGGCAGAGCCCTCTTAGCATAATTAAGCTTGACCTTATAGTCTTCCCTTGCTCCTTTCTAGGTAGCTAATGGGCTATGGGAGGTGCAACAAGTGCTGCCAAAACAAGGTGAAACTCACAAGAATATTGTAAACATCTTGAACACTTCCCTTGTTTTGCTTTGTGTAATCTGACTATAAAATAAAGCTTTGGCTTGCAGGCTGGGTCTTTCTGTGTCCTCATCCAGTCACAGGAGATCCACTGAGCCCCAGCTGTATTCTCCTGTCTGTCTTCTTTAATCCTTCACTGTCCCTCCTCAGGTTCACCCTTGGCTGTGCTGGCATGACACACTAGGGAAAGACCTCATCCTGAGCTGGGACGGAAGGTAGGAATAAAGGGAGTCATGAATAATACAGGATTGTGCTCAAAACAAAAATCTGCTCCAAATGGAATAAACTAGAGCAGAAGTTGGCAATGTTTTTTCTGTAAAAGGGCAGTTAGTAAATATTTAGGCTTTGTGGGTCATACGGTCTCTGTTGCAACTGCTCAACTCTGCTGTTGTAGACCTAAAGCAGCCAAAGACAATTAGGAAACAAATTAATATAATTATGTTTCAGTAAAAATTTATTTACAAAAACAGGTAGTGGACCAGACTTGACTGTGGGCCATAGTTTGTCAGCCCTTGAACTAAAGAATGTAGACAGTTTAGTGCTATCGGCTAAGCTAACTAAGCTGTGAGTGCATGAGAGCATGTGTCTGGAACTCACAAATAATTTTTCATTTCATTTCTACTTTGTCTGCCATAGAGGAATTCCTCAGTGGGGTAGCAAAGGTGATTCTAGGGAGGCCAGTGATTGCCATAATCTCTCTAGATCTTAGTTTAAGAATTTCACCTCAAAGCTGAAAAAGAAAGGCATCAAGGACAGTATGTGGTGGGAAGTAACAGCCAGCATCAAGAACAGTGCCACTCCCTGGAGGGCAATGTTGGTTTGGGAATACCCTGTTTCCATCTAATCTAATAATAGAGGAACATGCAAATTTGTCCATTACAGCGTCACATCACGACCGGATTAGCAGGCTGCATCCCTGCCCTCTGCTCTGGCAGCTGCAAGGCCTGGGGTAGGATAGGATACATTAGGAGGGGATAAGAAAGGAGAGGGAGAGGAAGGCAGGCCTGCATGCAGACAGGCCAAGAGGAGAAACAGAAATACAGAAAGGGAACAAGAAAAAGATGCAGGGATGGAAAAGGGAAGGAAACTGCACATGGAAGGGGACCGCAGGGGTGCAGAGCAGGTGTGCCAGGCGAGGGGCAGGGCGCAGGCGGTGTGGAGCAGGGAACCCCGCCCAGACGCAGGAGGAGGGCAGTGGTGGCAGTTGGCGGGAGGCGCCCATGGTCCGGATGGAGTGTAGGACAGTCCGAGGCCTTCTGGGCGGAGGCGCTCCTGCTTCACTTCACGGCAACAGCACCTGGGCCGCGTGGGCCTCGGCCACCCTCGCTGGGCTGGGCATCCTGGGCAGGGAATGGGAGCAGGACAGCGGCAGAGAGGCCAGGAGATGGGGGGCAGTGAACACCTGTCTGGGGCTGAGCCCTGGGCTGGGGGTTAATGCACCGCCCCCCACCCCAATGGAAGCTTTAAGAAGGGAGGGAGGGAAGAACTTATAAAGGAGTCAGTGGAGAGCAGAGTTGAAGGAAAGAGGATGTATGAGTGAACTGTAGGAGCTATAATGAAAATCAAGTATACTTGTGTACTGGGGACAGATTTTAAAAGTAGGAGTCAGAAAAGAAAAAGGATAAATGATAGTGAATAATTAGGCAGATAAATAGATATTAAAACAGTGGAAGTAAAGGATAAAAGATGGCGGCGTGCAGGATGGAGGTGAGGGAGAGTGTGTGAGTGAGTGAGGAGATGAAAGGAGAGTGTGTGGATGTGTGGTGTGTGTGTGTGTGTGTGTGTGTGAGTGAGGGACAGTTAAATCCGGTAGGAGCAGCAGGGACTGGCTGACCAGGCTCTCCTGGACAGAGAGAGACTACCACCGCTGTGGGCACTCCCAGGACTGCGGGACTCGGGCACGGAGCCCATGCCATCTTGAAGGGGAAAGCGGCCTCTTCTAGGAACTCATCAGCACCACCACCCAGACAGGCCTTGGACACTGCCTGCGACCCGGCAGCCACTCCAGCCAAAATCCTGCTGCCCCACCCACAGACCCACGGACCCTGGGACCTCCACTTCCAAGGGTGCACGCTCCCGCAGCAGTAAGTGCAACTTCCCCTCCCCAGCAGCTTAACTCCTGACACCACAGTCGCACTTCTCCATTGCCATAGTCGTGCTTTTCAAGCGCACAGGCTGCCTGAGCCCACCACTCCACAGGCCACTAGTGGGTGCCACTGCGGGGCACAATCTAACCGAAACAAGGGCCCACTGCCCTGGCAGTAGAAATTACGGATTCCCCCTTCCTGGATACCTCCCTGCAGTTCAGCGCCAGAGCTACTCTGGGTGCCTGAGCGCACCACCACTTGGCATGCGCAAACCCAACCAAGGGCATAAGGCCCCGGGCAGTAGAAATACAGACTTCCCCCACTCTGGGCTGCCTGCCCAGAGACACCTCAGTCATGTGGTTTCAGTACAAGGGCCTATCTGAGTGCACCGCCCTGGTAATCGGCCCTGAGGTACCCTGGTGAGCCACCACTGGGCCTGCGCAAATTCAACCAAGGGCACAGCAGCAAAAACTGAGTTTTCCCACTTCACAGCTGCCAACCTCTGACACCACAGCTGCGCTTTGCCAGCGCACAGGCCTCCTGAGCCCGAGGCCGCAAAGGCAGCTCTTGGGTACCCCTGTGAGTCCCCACTGGGCACGCTCTTATCCAAACAAGGGCCCACTGCCCCAGCAATAGAAATTCTGAGTCCCCCTTTCCAGATACCTGCCCACAGACTCCTGATCACACAGCTTCAATGCGAGGGCCACCCTGAGTGCACCGTTCTGGCAAACAGCTCCCGGGTGCCTCTGTGAGCTGCCACTGGGTGCACACAAACCCAACCAAAGAAACAAGGCCCTCGGTAGTAGAAATTCAGATTTACCCCACTCCCGGCTGCCTACACAGAGATACCTCAGTCACGCAGCTTCAGTGCAAGAGCCTCTCTGAGTGCACTGATCTGGCAAACAGCCCCGGGGTACCTCTTTGAGCCACCACTGAGCGCACGCAAATCCAACCAAGGACACAGCAACAAAAACGGAGTCTACCCAATTCACAGCTGCTGACCTCCGGACACCACAGTCGCGCTTTTTCAGCGTGCAGGCCTCCTGAGCTCACTGCCCCAAAGGCGGCTCTTGGGTGCCTCTGTGAGCCCTTGCGGGGTGCACTTGTATCCAAACAAGGGTGCACAGCCCCAGCAATAGAAATTCAGACTTCCCCTTATTCTGGCTGCCTGCCCATAGACACCTTGGTCACGTGGCCTCAACGCAAGGACCACACTGAGTGTGCCACCCTGGCAAACGGCTTCCAGGTGCCTCTGTGAGCTGCCGCTGGGCTCACACAAATCCAACCAAGGGCACAAAGCCTCGGCAGCAAAAACTGAGTCTTCCCACCCCACAGCTGCCAACCTCAGGACACCGTAGTCATGCCTTTCCAGAGCGCAGGCCTCCTGGGCCCCACCACCCTGACAGACAGCTCCTGGATGCCTCTGTGAGCCACCTCTGGGCACGCGCGATTTCAACCAAGGGCAGAAGGCAGCAAAAATTGGGACATCCCCCTCCCTGGCCACTGACCTCTGGACACCGCAATTGCACCTTTCCAGCACACAGGCTTACTGAGCCTGCTGCCCCTATAGGCAGCTCCTGGGTGCCTCCTTGAGCCCAAGCTCAGTGCACTCATATCCAAACAAGAGCACACAGCCATGGCAGTAGAAATTTGGACGTCCCCCTTCACGGCTGCCTACCCACAGACATCAGACACCACGTTGCGTGGTTTCAGCATGCAGGCACCCTGAGGACACTGCCCCAGTAGGCAACTCCTGGGTGCCACTGTGAGCTGCCACTAGGCGCACTTGTATCCAACCAAAGGCTCAACGCCTCACAGCAGAAACTTGGACTTCCCACTCCTCAGCTGCTGACCTCCGGTCACTGCAGTCGCACCGATCCAGTGCACAAGCCCCCTGAGCCCACTGCCCTGGCAGGCAGCCCCCAGGTGCTTCTCTGAACTGCCGCAAGGCACAACCCCAGCCACTGGCATCCAGTCCCTATGGTAGTGCTGCTCTGGCACAAGGGCCTCCTGAGCTCACTGCCCCAGCAGATGGCTCCTGGGCGCCTCTGTAAGCAGTCATTGAGCGGGCATATCCAACCAAGGGTGCACATCTCCTGAACCAGAAACTGGGACAAACCATGGAGTTTTCCCTCCATGGGGCCGGTGGCACACCACAATCGCTCTGATCCAGTGTGTAGGCCTCACGATATCACAATATCACACCCCCAGCAGAAGGTGCCTAGGCCCCTCTGTATGCTGCCACTGGGCATGTGCCTCTCCAACCAGGGGCGCACGGCTCCCTCAGTAGGATCCATGACATCCCTCTCCTGGCTGCCTACCTCTGTACAGTTCAGTGAATTGTTGAGGACTTGCCTCCCTGGACAAGGTCACATTATTTCATCCACAAACCCTGAGATTCCCACATCCCCAGCTACTGGATCCTGAAGCCCCTCGTGATCCAGAGAGGGAAATCACTTTGGCCACTGCCTCAAACAGAGACTACAAGACACCCACCCCCGAATGTCATGGGCTCAGTGTCTCGCGCAGTGAGTTGCAGAGTGATGCTAATCCAGCAGGAGTCACACCACACTGGCCAAAGTAACAGTACCTGAGCCTCAGACCCCGAGACTCCTTCCTCCCAGGCTGTGGACTCTGGGAACCCACAGTGATAACATACCAGAAAGACCTCAGACAACCTTTGCCACAAGAGCCAGAACCACAATCACATCCAAAACAGCATGTACAATGAAGCTGGGGGTGAGTCACATTGCCAAGCCAAGACGAGAATTCATCCGCGAATAAGGAACTAACATTCAAGATCCAACTACATCAAGAGAACCCAAATATTCAAGTAGGGAGCTCTGCTAGATCACCAAGCCCAGGAGACCTGAGAGATTGCACCTCTAGTACCACCCTCAAAAGAACCTGGGTAGCGAAGCAGTTGGATCTAAGAAACAGAAATAATTAAAACATTGCAGCAAAAAAAGGGGAGACAAAAACAAAACAAAACACAACAACAATCCTCAAAGGAAAGGAAAGAAGGAATCACCAGAAAGGGGATTAAATGAAATGGATGCAAGCAACATGCCTGAGAAAGAATTCAGAGTAATTGGTATAAGGATGCTCAAAGGGCAAGATGACAAATACACACAACTCAATGAGAATTATAAGGAGCTGAATGAGAATGTCACCAACATGAAAAGGAACCCAGAGGAAATGAAGGATGAAATAGCTGCAATAAAGAACACAATGGAAGTCTTAAACAGTAGACTAGAAGAGACTGAGGACCGCATCAGCGAATTAGAAGACAAGGTAGGAAAAAACATACAAACACAGCAACAACTGCAAAGAAAACTTAAAAAGCAAGAGGAGAGCCTAAAGGAGCTTTGGGACAACGCAAAACAAAACAACATCTGCATAATATGGGTGCTAGAAGGAGAGGAAACAGAGCAAGGAATAGAAAGCCTGTTTGAAGAAATAATGACAGAAAACTTTCCTGATATAGGCAAGAAAAAACACACGCAAATCCAAGAAGCACACAGAGTCCCAAAGAAGATGAACCCAAAAAGACCAACACCAAGACACATCATAATTAAATTGGCAAACATCAACAACAAAGTAAGAATCTTAAAGGCTGCCAGAGAGAGACAGAAAGTTACCTACAAGGGATCTCCCATTATAATATCAACGGATTTCTCAACAGAAACACACCAGGCCAGAAGAGAATGGAATGAAATATACAAAGTCATGCAAACCAAGGGACTGGATCCAAGAATACTATACCCAGCAAGCTATCATTCAAAACTGAAGGTGGAATCAGGAGCTTCACAGACAAAAAAGGGTTAAGAGAGTTTATCACCACCAAGCCAGCAATGCAAGAAATGCTAAAGGTACTGCTGTAAAAAGAAGAAACAGAAAGGCAAGAAGGAACACAAACATTAAGGATAAAAATGAAGACAAACAAATAGTTATCAATAATAACATTAAACGTAAATGGACTAAATGCTCCAATCAAGAGACATAGGGTAGCTGAAAGGATAAGAAAACATGACCCATATATGTATATGCTGTCTGCAAGAGATGCACCTCAGAACAAAGGATTCACACAGACTGATAGTGAAGGGATGGGAAAAAAATTTTTCAGGCAAATGGAAATGAAAAAAAAGCTGAGGTTGCAATACTTATATCTGACAAAAGAGACCTCAAAGTAAAGGCCATAACAACAGATAAGGAAAGCCACTTCATAATTCTAAAGGGAACAACTCAACAAGAGGATATCACTATGGTAAACATATATGTACCCAATACAGGAGCACCCATATACATAAAACAACTTCTGGAAGATATCAAGAGAGAGATTGATAGCAATACAATCATAGTTGGGGACTTTAATACTCCACTGACACCACTGGACAAATCCTATAAACAAAAAGTCAGCAAAACAACAGCAATCTTAAATGACTCACTAGATCAGATGGACTTAATTGACATTTTCAGAACATTTCACCCCAAAGCTACAGAATATACATTCTTCCCCAGTGTACATGGAACATTTTCAAAGATAGACCACATATTGGGACACAGGAAAAGTCTCTTCAAATTCAAGAAGATAGAAATCATAACAAGCATCTTCTCAGACCATAATGGCATAAAACTAGAAATCAACTACAATAAAAACAATGAAAAAAATCAAGCACTTGGAGGCTAAATAGCATGCTATTAAACAATGATTGGGTTACCAAAGAGATCAAAGAAGAAATTAAAAGCATCCTGGAAACAAATGACAATGAAAACACAACAATCCAAAACATATGGGACACAATGAAAGCAGTCCTGAGAGGGAAGTTCATAGCTCTACAGGCCTACCTCAAAAAACAAGAAAAAATGGCAATAAATTATCTAACCTTGCAACTTAAAGAACTAGAAAGAGAGCAACAGGAAAAGCCCACAGTAACCAGAAGGAAGGAGATATTAAAGATCAGAGCAGAAATAAATGACATAGAAACAAACAAACAAAAAAAGAGTACATAAGATCAATGAAACCAAAAGCTGGTTCTTTGAAAGGATAAACAAGATTGATGAACCTCTAGCCAGGCTCACCAAGAAACAAAGAGAGATGACCCAAATAAACAAAATCAGAAATGAAAGAGGTGATGTAACAACTGACCCCACAGAAATACAAAGGATTGTAAAAAAAATACTATGAACAACTTTACTCCAACAAATTGGACAACCTCGACAAAATAGACACATTTCTAGAAAAATACAAGCTTCCAAAACTCAATCAGGAAGATTAAATAAAACTTGAATAGGCCAATAACTAGTGATGAAATTGAAACAGTAATCAAAAAGCTTCCAGCAAACAAAAACCCTGGACCAGATGTCTTCACAGGGGAGTTTTACCAAACATTCAAAGAAGAACTAAAACCAATCCTTCTCAGACTATTCCAAAAAATTCAAGAGGAAGGCTCACTTCCAAACTCTTTCTATGAATCCAGCATATCCCTAATCTCAAAACCAGATAAAGGCACCACAAAGAAAGCAAATTATAGGACAATATCCCTGATGAACATAGATGCTAAAAACCTCAACAAAATTCTAGCAAACTGAATCCAGCATTACATTAGAAAGATCATACCCCATGACCAAGTGGGATTTATTCCAGGAATGCAAGGCTGGTACAATATCTGCAAATCAATAAACGTGATACATCACATAAACAAAGTGAGAGACAAAAATCACATAATCATATCAATTGATGCAGAAAAGGCATTTGACAAAGTCCAACACCCCTTTCTGATAAAAACTCTCAGCAAAGTGGGAATAGAGGGATCATACCTCAACATAATAAAAGCCTTAGATGACAAACCTACAGCCAACATCATACTCAATGGGCAAAAACTAAAACCATTTCCACTAAGAACAGGAACAAGACAGGGATGCCCGCTTTCACCACTCCTGTTCAACATAGTACTGGAAGTGCTAGCCACTGCAATCAGACAAGAAGAAATAAAGGGCATCCAAACTGGAAAAGAAGAAGTAAAATTGTCATTATTCGCAGATGACATGATACTGTACATAGAAAACCCTAAAGACTCCATCAAAAAATTATTAGACTTAATAAATTAATTTGGCAATGTAGCAGGATACAAAATTAACGCCAAGAAATCTATGGCATTTCTATACACCAACAGTGAACTTACCAAAAGAGAGACTAAGAAAACAATGCCATTTACCATCGCACCAAAAAAATTAAGATACCTAGGAATAAACTTAACTAAGGAGGTAAAAGACCTCTACGCGGAAAACTACAGGACATTGAAAAAAGAGATAGAGGAAGGCATAAATAGATGGAAGAGCATACCGTGTTCATGGCTTGGTAGAATCAACATCATTAAAATGCCCATACTACCCAAAGCAATCTATAGATTCAATGCAATCCCCATTAAAATAACAACAGCATATTTCAGAGACCTAGAACGAACTCTCCAAAAATTCATCTGGATTAAAAAAGGACCTCGAATAGCTGCTGCAATCCTGAGAAAGAAGAGAAACGGAGGAGGCCTCTCAATACCAGACCTCAAGCTGTATTACAAAGCCACTGTTCTCAAAACAGCATGGTACTGGCACAAGAACAGACATATAGATCAATGGAATAGAATAGAGAACCCAGAAATCGAGCCAAACCACTACGCTCAATTAATATTTGACAACGGAAGCAAGAGCATACAATGGAGTCAAGACAGTCTCTTCAATAAATGGTGTTGGGAAAATTGGACAGATACATGCAAAAAAAAAAAATTAAACTAGACTACCAACTTACACCATACACAAAAATAAACTCAAAATGGATAAAAGATTTAAATGTAAGATGAGAAACCATAAAAATATTAGAGGAATCCACAGGCAGCAAAATCTCAGACATATGCCAAAGCAATATCTTTACCGATACAGCTCCTAGGGCAATAGAAACTAAAGAGAAAATAAACAAATGGGACTACATCAAAATAAAAAACTTCTGCACAGCAAAAGAAACCATCCACAAAACAACAAAAAAGCCCACTGCATGGGAGAACATATTTGCCAATGTTATCTCCGATAAGGGTTTAATCTCCAACATTTACAGGGAACTCATACAACTTAACAAAAGGAAGATAAACAACCCGATTAAAAAAATGGGCAACGTACCTAAATAGATACTTTTTGAAAGAGGACATAAGGAAGGCCAAGAGACCTATGAACACATGCTCAAAGTCACTAATCATCTGAGAGATGCAAATCAATATGACAATGAGGTACCATCTCACACCTGTCAGAATGGCCGTCATCAACAAATCAACAAATGACAAGTGCTGGATGAGGATGCGGAGAAAAAGGAACCCTCATGCACTGCTGGTGGGAATGCAGATTGGTGCAGTCACTATGGAAAACAGTATGGAGTTTCCTCAAAAAACTGAAAATGGAACTCCCATTTGACCCAGTGATTCCACTTCTAGGACTATATCCCAAGAAACTAGAAACACCAGTCAGAAAGGATATATGCACCTCTATGTTCATAGCAGTACAATTCACCATAGCTAAGATTTGGAAACAGCCTAAGTGCCCATCAGCAGATGAGTGGATTAGAATACTATGGTATATCTACACAATAGAATACTATGCTGCTTTAAAAAAGAAGGAATTCTTACCATTTGCAGCAGCATGGATGGAACTGGAGAGCATTATGCTAAGTGAAATAAGCCAGGCAGTGAAAGAAAAATACCACATGAACTCACTCATCTATGGATAATAAAGAACATTATAACCTGATGAACAAAAAGATAGATACAGAGGCAGAGAAGCATCAACCAGGCTGTCAAATTACAGCGGGAAGGCTGGGGAGGAGGGGAGGTAAGAGATCAACTGAAGGACTTGTGTGCATGCATATAAGCATAACCAATGGACACAAGACACTGGGAGCAGCGGGTGAGGTCATGTATGGGAGTGGGGTGGGGGCAATGGGGGGATATGGACACATGTGTAATACCTTAATCAATAATAAAAAAAAGTACAGGTAAAAAAAAAACACCACACACACAGTGGAAGTAAGTAGAGAAGAATGTGGATGAGAGAGAAAGAGGGAGGGAAGAAAAGTTTTAAAGGGGAGCCAGTAGAGCTTAAAAGGAGTATGGGAAGAAGGAAGAAATGGGGGAGGGAGCAAAGCAGGTCCGAGGGATGAAGTGAAGAAAAAATTAAGGTGGGAAGGAAGGAAAAGGAGAGGGAGGGAGGGGTAAAGATAAAGGAAAGAAGGAATGTGGGGAGGGAGGGAGGGTAGAAGAAAGATGGGAGGAAGGATAATGGAACAGAAGTAGGAAGTAAGGAGGAAAGAAAAGTTTTAAATGATGAGTCAGCAGGAAAAAGTGTTAGATAAAGGAGAGAGAAAAATTGTGTGAGAGGGAGAAGCCAATAAGGAAGTCAAATACAATTGTGTGTGAAGGGGATAAGATTTTAAAAAAAGTTAATAGGGACTACTAGGCTGGCAGGGGAGGGCAGTTAGGGGTGACTAGGCCTGTAGGGGAGGGCAGTTAGGGGAATCTGGCCAGCAGGTGAGAGCAGTTAGGGGGATCAGGCAGGCAGTCAGAGTGATTAGGGCAGGCAGGCAGGTGAGTGGTTAGAAGCCAGAGGTCCCATATTGAGTTGGACATCCCCCAAGGGCTCCCACATTGGAGAAGGTGCAGGTCGAACTGAGGGACCCCTCTCCCCCGTGCACGAATTTCATGTACTGGGCCTCTACTACTAATATTAAAGGCCTGTGATCAGGCCTGGGAAGGACATCTTTGCATCTCCTCCCATGAGGTGGAAGAGAAAAAAAAAAAAAGCCTGGATATTCTGAAAAGTGTCCTGAGAATCCAGATGCTTGACTCCACAGGCTGACCCCTGCGACCATGTAACCAATGAGACTGAATCATTTTACACAAAGATCTAAAAATAAGCCACGATTTCATGCTGGTTTATCTAGGTGGTGTGAATGAAAGGGGAACCTGGAAGGGAAGTCACTTTATCTTCTAGTGTCTCCTCTTCCTCACCTGTCAAATGGAGATAATAGTTACTTCTCTGCCTTTCTCAAAAGGTCTGCATGATTACTGAATAAGACAATAGATGGAAAAGTGCTGTGAGCAGCAAAAAATACAGACTTTCTGCTCAGTCCAAATGTCCAGTTCAGCCCCTGATCTGCCATGACTCTCATGCCTTTTTTCTTATTGCTAAAAATAATTGTCTTATCGCACTCCCTCCCCACTTCCCTTCCCCCACCCCATCCCAAGTGATACAGAGAAAGAGCACAAACTGATTTCAGCCTTACTATCTGCAATGGGCAGTGTTTGTTACTCACTCAACTTACTTGCCAACCATTTGTTCCACTAACAGAACCTAGATTGTGTTTAAGGGTGATTTCCTTTTATGGAAAGTGATGGATTTCACTAAGAAATCCTTGACAACTGTTGTTATAAGAATGGATGTTTGAACAATTCTGGCCAAGGATATGTGAGAGAAAGCCTTCTGGGAGGTATAGATATGAGCTCACATTGATTTAAGAAATTAAAAGGACCATGCAGGGAGAGATTAAAAATGGCAGCAGAGTAAGTAGATGCTGCACAGACATGCTCCCAGGACCAAACTAGAATTACAACTAAAATACAGAAAAACTTCCTGAATATTCAATGAAAGACTTGCTGGAGAGAACCTTGAAAACTGAGGAGCGAAGATGGAGACCACATAGAGAATAGAAGGAGGGGCAGAGGCGAGAAAGGGCTGGCTGGGCACCCACAGACAGCAACTAAAGTTCTGGAGAGATATCTCAGCTGTGGGGGGTTGCCACTGAGAACTCTGATCTAATCCTCAAGCTGGCCCCCCCAGCAGAGAGCACCACATAACATCTGGCTGTGAAAAGCAGTAGGGGTGCTGTCTGCCAGGGAGCAACAGCTGGAAATGCAGGCAATACACAAAAGGGGCCAATACACAAAATTTCCTATGGAGCTACCCACCTTGTGCTCCTGTAGAGGGAAGGCAGAGTGTACTGGAGCTGTGAGAGCAGAAGCCAGGATTTGGGATTCAGGGGTTAAAGCTCAGAAAGCAGATACCCCTGGTTTCTCATGCTGAGTCATTCTTTCACTCAGCAGAGGACATCTTTCCCACACAGATATTTGCCTGGCCTCGGGGCGGGGGGGGGAGACAGTTGCCCCACCCTATTGGAAAACACCTTGCCCTAAGGCCACTTAAGAGACTAAAATAACAATTAGCCTCTAGGCAGAAGCAATTGCCCCACACTGTTGGGGGAAAAAACACACACACAAAAAAAACCTCTGGCCACACCTGAAGATGATTGCCTGGGGCAATTCAAGTTGGAATCCTATCAGTATGTAGACAGAGGTGGTCTCTGGAGGCTTTGAGTCTTTACCTGATTTAATTAGTCAGAAACAGCATTTGACACTGTCCTGCACTAAAGATTGAGAGGCATAGAGGATCTACCTAATACATAGTCACAAACCCAAACAGACAGCCAAAATGAGGAGACAAAGAAACAACCCCCAAATGAAAGAACAAGAGAATTCTCCAGAAGAAGAGATAAATGAAGCAGAGATAAGAAATTTATCTGAAACAGTTCAGAGTAATGATGGTAAAGATGCTCAACAGCATGAGAAAAGATATAATAACTATGAAAAAAGAACAGTCAGAAATAAAAAGAACCATGCAAGAAGAGCTGGTCTCTTCCAGAATAATAGAGTGAAGCCAAGAGTGGAAAGCAGTCAGAGCTGCTCCTGGAGTCGCTAGTACCCACCTCCACTTTGGCCTTCTTGTTTTGTGAGATACTAAAACTCATTGTTTAAGCCACTTGAGCCGGAGCTTTCTCTCACCTACAGCCAAAGGCATCCTCATGGGTAGTCACCAATCATGAGGAGACAGCCAAAAAACACTAGTTACTTGTTGGCACCCACTTCTTCCCAGAACTTCTCTTTCTACTCACAGATTACCCTACATTTTCTTCAGACTTCACCTGGAAACAAAACTGACAAGCCATATGCTCCCCAGGCCTGTGATCATCTAATTAATCCTTGAAGACAGAATGCTGGAACTGTGGGGGAGAGGTCTGACTGTAAGAAGCATGGTCCCTGTCTCCTTATCCCCAGTCCTACAGAAACTCCCCCCTCTACTCACATTTCTCTCCCATTCAGTACTCAGGGATGGAGCAGTTTTGGGAAAATATTTACTCTTACTTGGACCAAGAATGGACGAAGAAAATTTGTAGCTACTGGGGTATACGCTTTAGAATTGCTGGGAGTTAAGGTCACTACAGTTGGGAGCACAGAGCCAGGAATTGGGTCCTTGGACTTCATCACATAGCTTGGGTCTGGAATGGCTTGTCTGTGGTGGAGAGCGCAAGTCACTCCCAGAGTAAAGGAGCCAGTAGTTACCACTCTGCCCCTCTTGGCTCCACCAAACACAGCTATCCTTGAACAGAAGACGTTCAGAGCCAGTGGATGCTCAAAAGCATGGAAAACGTGGCTGCGTTAGAGGTGGGGTGTGACTAGAGAGGGACCATGACAAGGTCCAGAACTTCTTCATAGGGTGAAGTAGATCAGGTGATCAGGAGCCCAGACTGAGTCAGCAAAAGCATAAGGTATAGCTGGACTTATTCAGATGGAAAAAAGCAGAAACCCCGGTTTCAGAAGCTGATAGGCAAAAAGAGAACAGGAAAGGTGTGTAGTCATAGGCCAGGGCTGAGAATAGACGGCATTTTGTTTCCTGGAGGGCTAGGTTCTGTTGCGCCCAAGCCCAATCCATGAAATGCATGGACTTTGCATTGACTTTTCTTCCCAGCTCCCCAATACAGTCATCCTCTTGACGTCTTTCTCTCTGACAACAGAGAGAAGTGGATGAAAAAAGTTTGCAGACTCCACTGAGGTGAGGAGCTCTGCAGGAGGAAGCATGGCCTCTGCTCTACTCATTCTCCAAATCACAGAAGACTTTCAGGCATTCCTCCTCTCAATCATTCTTAATCTTCCTCTCCTCTTCATATTCACCAGCACTGCCCATGTCCAACCCACAACCATCTCTCACCCTGAGAACCTCCTAACTGTTGCCCCCACCTCCAGTATTTTCCTCTGATCTATTGCCTCCACTCTGGAAACTAGAATGATCTTTCTAGAGTGTCTGTTTAGAACTTCCAGTGGCTCCCCATTATATTCAAGATGAAGTCTAGTCCAATGTCCTAACATGGAGGCCCTTTATTACCCTGCCCTGCTTACTTCCCAGACTTCACCTCCCACCAGACCCCTTCTTGAACTCAGTGCATTGGCCACACCAGGTCTTCAAATATGCCAGGTTCTCTTGCATCTCTGGGCCTTTCTGCATATTTCCTACAATTCCCCCCATCTCCTCTCCTGCCCCCATCCTTGCCTGGCTGCCCCTACCCATCCTTCAGCTTTTATTAATGCCACTTTCTCTGGAAAGCCTTCTATGATGCCCTGGTTCAGGCTTCTCCTCTCCTTGGGGTTTCTATAGCTCCCTGTGTTTGTCATATCCAAGCTTGTCATAATATATTCCAGTTACCTCTTTACCTGTCTGTCTCCCTAACCTACCTTTGAGCTTCTCAAGTATTAATTGAAACACATGAAATATCCAATGCTTAACGATTTTGACTTACAAAATGGGCAATTTCATGTGGTTCATCCCAACACAATGACCATGACTATTTTGTTACCTATTTGGATCCCAGTGTCTAACAGCGGTCACCAACCTATCGGACCTCACGGACCACCAGTTGGCAACCACTGGCTCTAGCACAAAGTCTAAAACACACTGAATTCTCAGTAACTATAGTTCATTGTTTTTCAGTGTAACTTCTTCAATTTAACTTTTTATGCCTAATGGCCAACATCAGCAGAAATCTCTTTGGTGATAGAACCAGGAAATATAAGGATGGGATCTCCTAAGGCAGTGGTCGGCAAACCGTGGCTTGTGAGCCACATGTGACTCTTTGGCCCCTTGAGTGTGGCTCTTCCACAAAATACCACGTGCGGGCGCGCACGTACAGTGCGATTGAAACTTCGTGGCCCATGCGCAGAAGTCGGTTTTCGGCTCTCAAAAGAAATTTCAATCGTTGTACTGTTGATATTTGGCTCTGTTGACTAGAGTTTGCCTACCACTGTCCTAAGGTCATCTGTTACAGCCTCCTGCCTCCTCTTGGCACTGGCCACACCTGTGAGAAGCATCAAGATTTTTGCCTAGCCTGACTTAGTCTAGACTTGTCTTCAGCCTATTGTGCATTTCAACCAGGCCTACAACATGTTCTGAAGCTGGGGGAGTCTGTCATCCAAACCTAAATTGGTGACATCATCATGGCCACAGATGGTGATTGTCTAACATAAACATTCTAGTGTTTCTTGGGCAAAGGATTCAACATGCCTCATACACCCCTGAAAAGCCAGGCCATACCTTTTGGACTATGAAAAAATTGCACATGGCAGAGCACCATTAAATTTCTGGAAACATGTAGAAAACATCAGAAAAACCAGACTCAGTGCTCTGACTCTCCTCATTGACACATCACATTGTGCTGCCTCAGGGATCACACAGGTTCTTGGGTCAGGATGCAGAGTCTCCAACTGCCTCTCCCAGACCAGGGATATACTGCTTAAGTGAGGTCAGAGTTAAGGCAACAACAACTTATATGTCCTCTCCATTAGGGAGAAGTGCAAAATGAGATTGCATCCTTTTACCAATAAAATGACATAATAACCTCTCTCTACCCTCATTGACTATATTTTTCCTTTCTCAGGGCCTCCTGCCTATGATAAAACCAAGAATCCCAGGGGTGCATGCACAGTCCAATATATAGGTTGATCCTGGTGCTATGGCCTCAAGGAGAGAAACCAGAGAGCAGTGGGCCAGCAAAGCCATCCCGTGATCTGAAGCTGAGTGTCCATGCCCTTGCAGAGCTGAGGCAGTTTGGCAGGCTGGTAGAGTCAGTCTCTGTCAGTGGCTACAGCTGTGTTGGCACTGATAGTCCAGCAGCATTTTCTCCAGGGATATGGGAGGTGGAAAGCTTACACTGACCCGTGGTCACATCAAATCTCTGTAGGCCTGAGGTTCCAATGCAGTTTTCTTAGCTCACATGCACACTCTCTACACACACACACACACACACACACACACACACACACACACACACTAACTCACATAACCCTTCACCCTCCTCTAGGACCAAGCCATCCATTTCTGCTCAGGAATGGTAGACCATACATTGCTTTGTTCTCATGTCCCCCAATCACAAAAGGGGTCCAATATAGAAGGTCTTTGGGAATCCCCAGGGCTATCTCAGGCCTCCTTCTTCTCCTGCCTTTGTGCCCTCAGTGCCTTTCTCTGCCCTCCCCAGGATCATCCAGGTAAGAAACCCAACTCCCTCCAGACTTTCCCAAGCAATGCACTCACCTGAGCATTAGTGAGAGATGTAGATTTTACTAAAGATCTTACAGAGCAGATAAGGAGGACTCTATATTGCATACCCCAGAAACATCCTACAGATCTGTCTCCAGAACCTCTCTGTCTGGCTGACCCTCAGCAGGATCTCTCTTGGGCCCTTTTTACTCCTGCCCCAGCCTCTGTGGCTCCTCTCTCCTCCTCCAGGATCTAACCATCCCCACCCCAAATTCCCTCTTCAGCCCTCTGGGCTCCTATTCCCACACCTGAGCAAACAAGCTCAGCACAGGACCTGGAGGATGGGACGCCTTCCCAGTTTTCATTGATGCCCCTAGAGAACAGCTTTAGATGCAGAAATTATCTTGTTCCACCTGATTCTGCTGGTTGTGATCAGAGTCCTTGCATCCCCACCCCCTTGCCACTGTGTCTTAGCACACCCTCTGGGTTATTTCTTGGCTCTCCCCAGCTACAATTCTGCCTCAGGTCCAGGATTGCCTCTTCCAACAGACTCGGGGAAAGCCCCCCAAGACCCCTCATCTGTGCGCACCCCCCACCTCTGACAGGCCATATATCCATCCTTTTCTTGCTCCTAGTCTTTCAGGGGAGGGATGTGGGGGAAACCCAGACAGAGGAGAGAGCATCTGAATAACAACAGGAATGGTTTACCCTTGACTTGCCAGAGAACTGTGCTATGAAGAGGACAGGATGGAAATGGAATTTGGGGACAATATTTTGGCAATGAGTGAAGAGGAGCCATTTGAGTGTCTCAGCTAGAGTGGCAACCTTGGGAGTGAGCTGAAAGGGACAGCTGTGAGAGCTCTTTCTGTGAAAAGTGTGGCAGGCCATGGAGCTAACTGGGCATGGACAGTTGGAGTTGAGAGAAAGACTGAAAAAGAAATGAAAAAAAAAAAAGGAAAGATTGACAGCTGGATAACTGGGATTTCAAGGGTCCAGGAGGGAGAGAAAATAAAGCAGATATCAGGAGAGAGAACCAGAGGCAGAGAAACACCTAGAAAATAAGATGGAGATCACCTGGGCCTGGCTCCAGACCAGGAGCCTGTTCTCTGGGGAAGCTGCAGGGCAGACCAGCTGTGTGCACCCATCTCTGGACACTAGAACCCTAGCTGATGCAGCTTCATGGAGTGTGCATTCTTCTGGGGATCAGAGGAGAGTCCTGAGGCCCTGGGAGAGTTCCTGGTTTACTCAGCAGAGGTTGGCTTTGAGCACAGACCCTGGCCCTGGAATCTGCCTCTCCATCCCAACCTGTCCTGGCCTGCCTCTGAGTCTTTTTTTCCAGGAAGATTCTGTTTGGATCCACACACCTCATATAACAGAACTGGGGCTTAAGTCCTCACTGGGGAGAGGAGAGACAGCAGGCCCAGGAAGGGAGCCAGGCTGGCAGCCTTAGAGAGAGAAGCAGGGAATGAGTGTGCAGGGAGCTTGGCCTTCCCCCTGTACTGCCTTAGGCTGGGGGATCCTTCCTGTGCCTTCCCTAGAGTGAAGGCTCACTCAGCCTGGCCTCCTTACACACCTGGATGTCCCCACTTCCTCATCTATCCTCAGGCAGTTCCCCTGAGTGGGCAGGACAGGGTGCAAGTTGGTCCAACGGAACCCTCACTTAGGCCCAGCTTCCCCTTCCCTGACCTCCCAGGCCCATAGCCCTGGGAGGTGAAATCTGCCCAAAAAAAGTCAGGCAAATATGGCAGAGCCAAGATTTTAGCCTAAAAGTGTCTGACACCAAACTCTCCCCACCCTCACCCTGGTTGTGGCTCCTGGAGGCTGTGAGGCTACAGGCAGGAATGCACGGGTATGGGGGAAGCAAAGTGATCCATGGTGACAGTTCTCTGTCCTCTGTCTGTGTTCCCCCCTCATCCCTCCCCTGCAAGACACAGACTTAGAGGTTCTACAGACTTGTCTGGAATGGTCTGAGAGGTTATCATCTTCCCTTGGTGAGGGTGTGCAGTGGGCATAATCTGGGCCAACTGGGAGCATTGACAAGGGAATAGAGTCCTGGGGTGTTCAAAAAGCCTGGGTCTATGGCCTCTCCACCCAGTCTGCCAGCTTGGCCTGGGTTCCATCTGGCCTGAAACAAACAGCCAGTGTCAAGACCCTGCAATCATCGGTTCTCAGCTAAACCCATGATCCCCATAGATCTAGACAATACTTTATCCACAGGAAGACTTCATTGCCATGTGCCTGGGATCAATTTTGTCTAGTGGCAATGAATGTCACTCCTTGACTGTCACTACTTGGTTTGGTTGAAAATCAATAACTTGCATTTCCCTCAGCATGTGGTAGTTAGAATTGCACAGTGATAGGACCGGGAGGATCCTTACAGGTCATTTTGTCCATTGTTTCTCAACCCTTTTAAACTCCTCCTTCCCTTTGATAAATACAAGAACCTCACACTTGCTTTTAGTGATGGGTGACATTTCTAAATGAATTTAATGCTATGGTTATAGTAGGTTGAATAATGGCCTCCAAAGATATCAAGTCCTAATTCCTGGGACCTGTAAATGTTACCTTATTTGAAAAAAAGAGTCTTTGCAGATGTGATTAAGGATCTTGAGATGGGGAGATTATCGTTGATTATCTGGTGAACCCTAAATACTATCTAATGTATCCTTAGATGAGGGAGGCAGAGAGAGATGTGACATACACAGAGGTAAGGCAGTATGACCAAGGAGGCAGAGATAGTAGTGATGTGGCCATAAGCCAAGGAATGCTAGCAGCCACCAAAACTTAGAAGAGACAAGGAATAAATTCTCCTCTAGAGCTTCTGGAGGGAATGCTGATCTGCTAAAATCCCTAGCTTCAGCCTTCTAGGCCCCAAACCATGAGAAAATAAATTTATGTTGTTTTAAGCTACCTGGTTTGTGGTCATTTGTTATGGCAGTTACAGGAAACTAATATAATGACTTAAAACAAATTACATAATACAATGATTTAAAACAAATAAGCTCTTTGCAAATCTCAAAAGTCACCCTTGGAGGTACTGACAGTCCCCCAGAATGACTCATGCACCCAAATTAAAGAGAAGAAAATGGGTCCAAATAAAGGTAGGAACTTGTCCAAGGTCACAAAAGCAGTTATAAGCAGAGACAGGACTGGAACCCAAAAAACTCAACTCTCAGTCCTCCCATGGCCCAGGTCACCTCTTCCTACCTTGGGAAGAGAGCAGAATCTAGAAAGGTCTGAGGAGGCAGAAAAGTGAGACTGGAGCCAGGGTGGGAAGAGCCTGGAACAGAACACCTAGGGCTGGAAACATACAATAGGTGCAGATGTTCTAATATTTTTCTTACTAAATAGTAACTTCCAGAGACTGTGAGAAATATCAAATCTGGTTAATAAGGCCTTAAAGAAAAAGCTGTGTTTATAGATGGTATCCTATATAATAAAGAGGTAATATGCGAATTGACCCTCACACCGTCACAAGATGGCTGCACCCACAGCGGAGGTTTCCATAACACAAGATGGCTGCACCCTCAGCAGAGGCGGGGTTCCCTAACGAGCCCTAATGAGTGGTCAGCAGGGACCTGAGGCTGTGTGGCACCGGGCCAGGGTGGGGGACCTGAGGGTGCACTGGGGGACCTGAGGCTGCACCCCTCGCCCAGTGGGGCTTGATGGGGGACCTAAGGCTGTGACCCCCGCCTGGTGCCAGGCCAGGGGACCTGAGGTTGCTCCCCCACCCGGTGGGGCTTGACGGGGGTGGGGACGGCCAGATCTGGATCTCACCCAATGGGGGAGGGGCTGGCTGGGTCTGGGTCTCGCACGATTTTGAGGTGCACGCAGGTGGGCGGGGACTTGAGTGTGGATCCCGCGGTGTGCCCCAGACTCTGACAGGAGGAAGATTTTCATATACGTTTTACTAATTTTCTTTCATCTCTGACACTTCTATTATAGAGAAAGGGCAAATAGCACTATTAAAATACCTCCTATAATTAATTCCCTTTTAATGTGCACAAATTTTGTGCACTGGGCCACTAGTTCTTTATAACCTGTTATGGAAATCAAAATGGGCACTTGTCAGTCAAGAGAGGAATCTTGTGGGGAAACAGTGCAGAAGGGAGGCCAGAGGGGCAGGCTAGGGAGTGGGGAAAGCCAGGGCCAGGGCTGTGAGGGGGATGGAGCACCAGCCGCAGATGCTTCAGAATCCTCAAACTTCTCAGCTCTGCTGAAGATTGGCCCTTGCCATGAGCAGAAGATGTGGGCAGATGTAGGCAGGCCTTAGCATGTATACAGATTACATGCATGTGTGTTCATAAGTACACACATGACCCAGTCATACACATACATAATGTACACATACAACAAGGGCTGGAGCTAAGCCATAATTTATCAGTTGCCCTTTGGGTTTCACTTTAAGTCCAAAAGCCAAATGGAGCATGTTGCCATGATTTGTTCTCCTGCTATCACAGCTCTTGAATGACCCTAGATCCCCAACATGAGGATATAACGTTGCTGGGAATCATACAGCTTCCTCTCTCAGAGGTTTACTGTGGAGCCTACCAAGGGCTCCTTCCTGGGCCGGAATCTCTCTCCTCTTCCTTACTCACTGTGCTAGAGCCCTGGCATAGGAAATGCAGGCCCAAATCCCCAGGCACAATCACCAGACTCAAATGCTCTAGGATTTAGGAAGTACTTGTTTCTAAGTATTTTTAATTGGACAGAAACATGTTCTGCCTAGAGGGAGAGAGAGGGCCCAGTGTAGCAGCTGACATGGGAAGGAGTGACCCAAGACTAGTCTTGCCCTCCTCCCTTAAAAGCTTGTATGGAGATAGCCTGGGGTCAGGGCATAGGGCCTTAGCCCCGGCTCCCATGGTTGGGGTGGTGGGGAGGGGGTGCAGCACTAACACACAGCTCACTCTCCATTCTGCTATGTTGGGGGCTCACTGTCCATAGGTCTGTCTAGCTGCCAGGCCGACAGCCTTGGGGACTGTGTTCAATTCACCCTGACTATTGCATTGCCAGGCTGTCCTGGACCAGAACATACCTAGTGAGTCCCTATCTTGGGAAAAGTGAGGGGATGCCTATCAGGGGCCCCCAAGTTCTACACAGAGACTTCACTAGAAGCTCCCAGAGGTCCCTTCCCCTCCAGAGTTTTACATTTTCAGTCCCTCCTGGTGACCAATGGTGGACAGCGATTTGAGCCAGCAAGGCACAAAGGGGATGTTACTAAACCACAAAACTAAATGTTGGGTAAGGTGGGGACAGCAGGCCTCCTGGAGACTGGATGTGACTCCTACCCCACAGGCTCCCTTGTGGCCTCTCTTCTCTGCTGACAGAGACTGGCAGCCACCTTTCCGCATGCTAGCCTTCTCTCCTGGCCAGAACCTTGTCCACGGGCTCCAGGGTTCCTTCTGCCAAGAGCTCTCTGCTTTTTATTGGGTTCTAGCTGTTTAAATCTAAGGGAAGGATATTAATTGGCCAGGTTTGAGTTATGTACCTGTCCCTTTAGGTGGGGACAAGGGTGGGAGGCGGGGCTGAGGAGGGGTGGTTTAGTGATGGGCAGGTTCCTGAGAAGCAGGAAGAGGGGCTAAGCAGACAAAATAATGGAGATCTTACTATATTACCTATAATATTTCCTCCTCCTCTGAGCTGGAGGAAGCCAGAAGTGGTGGTGCTCTAGGTGGGAAAGAGGTACAGGTAACATACAGAGACTGTCACTTCTACTTCCCAGTCACCCACTGGATCAGCTCTGAAATCCTCTCTTTGGCATTTAAGTGCCTTTCCAACTCCTCTCCCATGCCCTTACTTCTCCAACTCCTCCTGTCACAGACCTTCCCACCACTCATAACCAAAGAGCAGAGTGGTTATGAGCCTTGTGTCTGGAGCTAGACTTTCTGGGTTCAAATCCCAGCCTTGCCACTTAGTAGCTAAGTGACTATGGGCAAGTTACTTAACTTCTCTGTACCTTAGATGCTGTGAGGATAAAATAAATTCAGCCCTGCAAAACCACTTGGAACAGCTCCTGGCACACAGTCAGCCCTCAGGAAGTACTAGCGCTTTGGTTCTCACTGCCCCCCATCTAGCATACCCCTCTTCTTGTTTAAACCTTCCCCATCCTAAGGCTCCCCTGACCACTGCACTACTCCAGACCCTCCTCATGGCAGAATCTCCATGGCACTCAGGTTGGGCATCTGTGGGGAAGATTCATTTCCCCAACTGGTCCAGGCTCCCTTCTCCCAGAGCACTCTAGCAGGTCTAGGCACCCCGGAAAAACTTGACTCTCCTCTCCTGCAGGTCAGGAAGCACTGGAAAGAAAAAGCTATTAGTGACCTTGGAGACTAGCACTAATGGGAACTAGTAGAGCTAAGCAGGCA
Source organism: Cnephaeus nilssonii (assembly GCF_951640355.1). NCBI lineage: Eukaryota > Metazoa > Chordata > Mammalia > Chiroptera > Vespertilionidae > Cnephaeus > Cnephaeus nilssonii. The sequence goes on along the minus strand of NC_137075.1, from coordinate 2,587,183 downwards.
TGACCCCTCTTCCCAGCTGCCAGTGCCCCTGGGAGCAAGGAAGTCCCTGTACTTGTGACATCACACCTTCACCCATAAAAATAAGCAACACAACTTAGCAGCCTCGGTGAAGTCTGCTCTGTGCAGTGACAGGCTATGAGTGTGAGTCAGCCCCTGGCGGATGGATGACACACCTCCTTTCTGACCCAGCACAGGGAGATGTGCATCCATTGGTAGAGTTCACTGAGACTGGGAGAGACAGGAGAAGCAGGAAGACAGACAGAAGCAGAGTCCAGATTTTCTCAATATAATTCTGGAAACTGGAGCCTGGCTGCTGTGGCCTCTTGGTCTGGCTCTAGATCTGGGCCTCCACCCCTGCTCCTGCCTTCATTCCTCCCTCCCTGAGCCTGTCTTGGCTGAGGGCATGCTCAGGGCTGTGGTCACTAGGGAGGAAAAGGCAGCGTGGCAGGGGTTGGAGGAAGATAAACACAGATTAGTCAAGGACCGTTAGACCCAATTACATCCCCAGAGAATCTGGCAGTGACATTATTTCGTCTTTGGGCCCCTAAACCAGACAGGCTGGACTCGACTGCCCCCCACAGGACCTCCCCTGAGCTCTGGCCTCAGAGGGCCCCTGGGTGCCCCTCCCAACTCTCTGAGTGAACGAGGATCAGAGGGGGTGCCTTCCAGTCCTTCTGTGCTCAGCAAATAGCCTGGGGTGGGCAGGGGCATTCCTGTGCCTTCCAGCCTGGGGGGAAACAGGCAGTGACGACTAGGAGTCTCAGGTCACTTTTGGGTCCAGGACTCCCAATCTCTCTGTTCCCTAGCATCTAGAAGGTTAGAAACAGCAGTGGCCTGGAGAAACACGCAGGATAGCCCAGAGTGTGAATATAACACACACAAACACACACACACACACACACACACACACACACACACACACACACACACAGTTTGGGAGTCTGCATGTGCTCAGAGGTGAGTATGTGACTGAGCTCGGATGTGAGCGCTCAGTGGTGACTGTAGAGTAGCTGGTGATAGTATATGGTGGGAGGCTGTCTATGTGTGTGCCTACCAGAGTGAAAACTGAGGAGGTATCCTGGAGGGGGTGAAGGAGGCTCCCCACACATGCTAACCTTCTTTATCCTTTTGTTGTTGCTGTTAATACTCACCTGAGGATATTGATTTTTGGAGAGAGTGGAAGGGAGGAGGGAAGGGGAGAGAGAGAGAGGGGAGAGAAACATCGTAGAGGAGAGAAAGATACGTAGTTGGTTGCCTCCTGTACACACCCCCACCAGGGCCAGGGATTGAACCTGCAACCCAAGTATGTGCCCTTGACCGGGAATCATACCCATGACCCTTCAGTATGTGGATCAATGCTCTAACTACTTAGCCATGCCATCCAGGACTAACCCCATTTATTCTTATATCTCACTTCTGTCCTTTCTGGCAAAGTGTGGGGCCTCATTACAGAATTATTTTTTCCAATAGAAAATTTGCTGAACCAAAATGCTGTTTGGCTTCAGCAAAAATTAAGCTCATTTCCTTTCCCAGAGCTCACACTGGAGGAAGGGTAGTGAGGAGCCCAGGTCCCTGTGAGGCCAAATGGGGACCTTTAATTGGCAGGGAGAACCCTCCATGGCTGTCCAGTGAGCAGCCTCAAGCCCGGGGCTCACCCCTGCCTGCCTTTGTGCCACCTCTGCCTGGAATGTTCTGCCTTGCCCACCTGCTGAACAAATACTCTGCCTTCATGCGTCTGTGCACCTGCCATCTCTGCAAAGCCATCTGATTCCCTTCTCCGCATGATGCCACAGGACCCACATCTTGTCTTGAATCCTCTGATGGTGACTCTGAACCTCTCCCCACAAACTGGTGTCTCCTTGCAGAGAAGGTTTTATTCAATTCTCTAACCCTAGAGTCTAGCACACAGTAGGGACTTTTTAATAGTTAACACATATTAATCACCTACTATGCACCAGGCACTTTATAAGGATGACTCTTTCATTCCTCAAATAACCTATGAGCTCAGTTATCTTTAGCATTCCCATTTTACAGAGGCAACTGAGATTCACAGTGGCCAGGAGACGAGGTGGACAGTGAAGCCACATCTGTTTGCCATCGCAACCTGCAGTCTTCACTGTTACATTGTGCTGCCTCCCTATAGAGAGGAGGCTCTGGGTTCAAGGTTAGGATGCTCAAGGTCTATCATGACCATGTCCTTCATTCTTTGTCATTGTGGCCTTGGCTTCTCCATCGTGAATGGATGCTTTCAGCTTTAAAGATGTATGCCAGTAGCCCAAAAGGCAATGATTGACATCTTGTTTCCAAAGTTGTTCTCTCAGTTTTAATTCCAACCTCTGTCTGTGGCCCCTGGAAACCTGGATTGGGGTCTCAGACACTGGGGTTCAGTTCCCACTCTGCCTACGCACCTCTGTGTGGCCAGCACCATTCAGCCCTGGGTCTGGTGTCTAAGGCCAAGGGGAACCAGCTGAGCTGGATCCAGAGCTGGCCTCCAGGGCTGTGAGACAGGCACTATCGACTACAGAGACCCTCCCTTTCTCCTGTCTCTAAGGGGCCTGTCACCCTGAGTGCCCCTAAAGCTCAGGCTGAATCCTGCACAGTCTCCCAGCCCCTCTAGGGGAGCCAGAAAACCAAGTTCCTAGCTGGGTGGGCAGGACTATGGGAGGCAGTGCCCAGGTGCTGGCTGCCTGAGTGCCCAGCTGTGCCCACACCACCCCCAGGCACACCCAGACAAGCCTGTTCACACCACCCAGACCCAGACAAAGAAACTCTGGGAGAATGAATCAATGGCCCCTGAGCCAGTGGCACCTAAACAATTCCAACAGGACATGACTCTCTCGTCCTCTCCCTCCTCTCCTCACCTCTTTGTTGTCTCCTTCTTCCTTGCCCGCCCCCAACCCCCGACTTCTTTTTTCTTTTCCTCTCTCCCACACAGCTGCCTTGTAAGAACTCCTGAGGACAGACACTTCACAGCCTTAAAGCAGAGGAAGGCTACAGAGTTGCAGCTGTGCTGTTTGTTCTCAATCAGAGAAATTCTCCCTGGAGACAGACAGCCTGACTCAGCTTACCTAAACCCCCATCTGTAGGGACCATGACCTTCTCATCTGCCTTTAACCTCTGATTAAAGTCTCAAACACAGCTGGAGTTTATCAAGTAGTACAGTCATCCACCACACACACACACACACACACACACACACACACACACACACACACACGCTCGCGCGCGCGCATGCATGTGTACAACAGGCACGCACCCCACCTGATTAGACTACAGGCTAAGTGGATGTTCAAGAGATGGAAGAGTGGGTGATACCATGAGTGGACAAATGAGACTGGCTTGGCAGGTGAAGAGGTGATGGGTAGGAGGATGGCAGTGAATGGGGGAACAGTCGTTGAATGGAAAGATGAAAACAAGTGTTTTGCGTTGTTAGTACATGGAGGTGTCAATGAACCCACTGCAGGTGAGGCTGATCACACCCTCACACAGTGCTCATGATGTGCCAATGTGTGTGCGGGAAGCAAGAGGTTGGCTAAATTTCACTACTGGGCAACTGGGGCAGCTTCCGTGATCCAAGTGATGTCCAAATAATCTCAGGTCAACAGGGTTGAAGGGTGACAGAAATTCAGTAAAGATATAAAGGCCACAGATGGGTGAGGGGTTGGCCTAGAGCATGAGCCGGCAAACTTCTCTAGAAAGGGGCAGATAGTAAATAGTTTAGGCTTTGTAGGCCACACAGTCTCTGTTGTAACTACTCTACTCTGAGGTTGTAACAAATAAGCAGCCATAGAGAATAGGTAACAAATAAATGGGCTGTGTTCTATTAAAACTTTATCTAGGGTGCTGAAATTTGAATTTTATGTAATTTTCTCATGTCATGAAATATTTTTCTTTCAATTTATTTTCAATCATTTGGAAATATAAAAACCATTTTTAGCTCACAGGCTGTACAAACATAGGCAGTGACTGGTTTGAGCCTGTGGGCTGTAGTTTGTTGACCCCTGGGGTAGAGGGTGCTTGAAACAGATCAGTTCCCAGAGTGGGGCAGATGCATGAGGCCATCAGACAGTAAATCCCACAGCCAACCCCCTGCCCAACACCAGCTCTAATATAGGGTCACCCAGGGGTCTTCTGACAATCTTCTCTTGTAACTTGCTTTTAAGGGATAAGATAGACCCCTCAGAAGTTCTATTTCTCACTGTGAATTACTAAGCCAGCATTTCTGATGATAATTTGACTTCCCATGTTACTTACCTACTGGGAGAGACTCTGCTTATTACAAATTAATAAGTTGGCATCAGAGTATGTACACAAGCACCAGTCCCTGTGAGCCTGGTAAATGTGAGTCTGACAGAGAGATCAATCTCCTTAGCACTGGCTCCCCAAAGCAGATTCTGCAGCTCTAAGGCAGGCAGCCGAGTCCTTGGTACCTCCCAAGGTAGTACAACCTTGAGGAGCCTCCAGGTTACCAGGCAGGCTGATGGTGAGGAGTTTCTGTACTGTGCTCCACTGCCTGCCTGTCTATTGTGTAGGGAGCTGGCTGAATGAGTGGCTGGATGTGGGAGGGGGACTGGCTAACTGGGTAGGTGAGTGAATGGGTAGATGATAGATGGGAGCTGGTGGGTGGGAGGATAGATGAATGGGTGGACCCAATCTACAGATGTGTGCACACCAGAAAGAGTGGCCCTGGTGGCACTGAGGGGAACAAGGAAGCCACATGTGCCCCAAGAGTTAAAGGCAGAGCCAAGAACTAACATGTGTTAAGCACCTACCACATGTAAACACGGAACACAGGGCGGTTCCCTCTCCCCTTGTCTCCTTCGTCCCCTCTCCCTGCCCTCATGACCTTGTATTCATGAGATTGACCTTCACAGACCTTACCCAGGCCCTTACTGGCTCAGTTACTAACTAAGACAACTCTCTTATGTTCTGAGGTCTTTCAGGAGCTGGGGTCTCCTCCCACACCCTCTCAACAGCTCCAGCCCTTCGTTTATTTGCAGTAGATGCAAAGTGGTTTTGCCCCAAACCTTACTTGCTGGGGCAGAACCCATCTCAATAGAGAGTTTGCAAAAATTTTGGCTTCCAAAATTGGTTCTAGCCCGCCCTCTGGCCTTCTCTCCCCTTCCCTCCTTCATAGCAGCACTGTATCTGTCCCTGCCTTTGACCCATTATGAGTCAGACTCAGATGCCCCCTTTTCCTTCGGGAAGCCCTCCCTCATTGTTCCCAGGTGAGCCCAGTCTCCTACAGAATGTTGCCTGAACTTCATAATTCTACACAGAGAGATGCAGCAGGCTGTTTTTTCTGTGTGTGCATGTTGGAGGGCTGCTCTGAGGCTTCCCCATCTCTTCCATCAAGCTGAGATGGCATGAGCCCCATAAGTGCTAAACAGCAACCAGCACAGGCTGATTGCTCCGTCTTAAATGTGGAACCATTTAATTTTCCCAGCGAAGCTTCCCTTTGTGGATGCACTAAGGGAGCACAGCGGGCCCATCAGAGGAGGGAAACACCAGAAAATAAACACCAAACTGGCCATTAGTACTCTTTTTGTTGTTAATTTTCCCCTGCTTGGCTTCTGATAGGCTCCAACATGACTAATAAACCCAGAAATCAACTCCCCACTCCTCAAACTTGATCTTCAGCAAGGAAGAACTCAGTCTGTGGCATAATTTAGCAGAAGCCCGAGTGTAAAAATATGAGTCTGAGGGCTTTCAGGAGCTTGTGAACAAACAAGCCTCCAGTCCTGAGACCAGCAGTGGCCGAGTGTTCCTGCTGCCCTCAGCTCTGTTTCCAAGCAGTTAAAAGGCAGAGAGAAGAGAGAGAACAGCAAACCGCCCCCCTCCTGTGGGGCCAGGAGGGAGGTTCCCAGAGCCCTGCGGCTGCCCTCAAGACCCTTGTAGCTTGTAGCTGGTGCCAGGGCAGGCCTGGCAGCCAGGAGACCTGGTCTGTCTGGCCCCAGGCTGCTAGGAGATCATCAGGCATAGTTTTTGCCTCTTGGCTTTAGTTTCTTCATCTTTAGAATGAGCATAACTGCTGTTGGGTTTCTCGCCTATCTGTGAGAATCAGACAAAATAAAAGGTGAGGAAGGGTTTGAGAAAGGCAAGGTTTGTGAGAGGTGATTGCTGGACTTGTATTTAGCCAAAGCGCTGCTGGGAGGGTGCATCTCTGAGACCTCCCTTTCTGTTTACACCCTCCACCCCTCCTCATTATGCAGATGCCAAAAGTGAGGCTCAAGGAGGTTGGATCTGGCCCAATGTCACTTTCCAGAAATCAAGCCATGTCTGCCAGACACAGAAGCCTGCGGCCTCCCCATCCCACCTTGTAGTCAGAGCACTGTCTGGCAAACTTCGACCAGATAGTTGAGGCAAGTGGGAGTTGTGGACCGAGCCAGTGCAGGGGTGTATTGGCAACGTGGACCTGGTTCACCGGGCTGACGTCCAGGAGAGACTGGGCAGCTCACAGAACAGCACCGGCCAGGATGGTTAGACTAACGCGACCCTTGTCAGACCCTAGAGGCATTGGTTCTCTGGCCCTCAAATCCCAAGAGGGTCCATTATGGGCAAGGACATTGGGGACCCTGAAATGACAAGACATGGTCTGTGTCCCCAAAGGGCTTCCAGTTTGGTGCTGGCAATAGACTCATGGGCAACCTCCATCCAACCTCCGGCCTTGGATGGAGGATTCCCTGCCCAAAACGCCACATTGGAGACTCCAGAAATGCTAGAAGTGAGAGCCACGTTCACTGCACTTGCTGACTCAGAGCCCTGTGCTCCTCCTGCTCTCTTGGGCCAGCCCTCCCACATGGTTCCATGCACCCTCCTCTCCAGGCACAAGGCAGTGAGGGAAGCAGGCACACCTGCCCTCTTGGAGCTTATATTCAAGAGAGGGCAGAAAGGCCTTGAGCCAAGTGAAACAGGATGTTAAAGGGTGATAGTACTATGAAAATAATTAAGCAGTAAATGGTGTTAATGGTTTTAAGTCAGGTCATCTAACTTAATCCTTAAAATATCCCTCATTTGACAGTTGAGGAAACTGAGACCCTAAAAAGTGAAGTAGCTTGGCCCAGGTCAGACAGTGAGGAAGGGAGGTGTTCTGATGGGGGAACTCTGCTCTGAACTACCAGGCAATCATGACTCCAAAAGACCCCACAGCAGACAGAAAGCAATCTGGTTCCAGCAAGGAAGCTAGCAGATTGAGAAGTTCCATTTATTCTGTGCAATCAGGAAGGCTTCATGTAGGAGGTGGCACTTGAGGCTGATGGGGAAGAGGTCCCTACTGCCCTGTCAGATGTGTTGTGCCTGGTGGAGGGTGCTAGTGCAGGCTAGGGCTGTCTCTGTTTCTCTGCCTTCCCTCTGCCTGGATGACCAGCTACATTCTCTCAGCCAACATCTGCCTTCTGATTTGGCTTGGGAAGCAAGCATAGACAAGAGGTCCCTGGCTGTGCCAGTCTATGCCAGGCCCACAGCCAGTTCAGCCTGTGGCTCTTCCTGGTTGCTTGTTCAGCTGAGGAGCCTCTAACCCTGAACTCTGGTCATCAGCCTGTTGGCCCAACAGAAAGGCTGCTAGGGGAAGTTTGGCTGACAAAATGTAGAGTAGGGATTTTTTTTTTCAGCTTACATTTATGGAAATGTAAACTGGAAGATACATCTCTTCCTTTATGGGAGACAACCAAAAACACAATACAAGTTTATGGAGAGAATGTCTTTCTTACACAGGATATTTTCCCCCAAACACTTGGCAGTCTGAAACCAGTTCATTCCAGAGATAAGTAATTAGTGGAAGAGAAAGGGTGGGAGAGACAACTGATGGTTTTTTGAGCAGAGGCCCTAGTCAGTTAGGACCTCATTTCTTGCTCCACTGAGACCCAGGGCAGACTAAGATGAGTCCAGGGACCTACCGTCCCCTTTTGGCAGCCCAGGGCATAGGCTGGGTACGCACTCTAATTTTTTCAGTGCAGCTTCCCCGGCAGCTCCTCTGTACCAGGCCCTGCGCTGGGAGCTGTGGACAGGCAGATCAGATTAGATCCTCTCTCTTGAGGAGCCAGCCAGCCAGTAGGGAAGGAAGATACTTAGGCAATTGATGCTATCAGCAAAATGAATTAAGAGTACATGGATGTATTTTTTTTTAATCTTTATTGGGGAGCAGAGCCCCACCCCCATCTTGGCCTTTCTGCTAATGCACGTAAAACCATCGGTTGTCTCTCCCCACCCTTTCTCTTCCACTGATTACTTATGGCTGGAATGAAGTGGTTTCAAACTGCCAAGTGTTTTGGGGAAAATATCCTGTGTAAGAAAGACACATTCCCTCCATTAACTTGTATTGTGTTTTTAACTGTCTATCATAAAGGAAGAGATGTATCTTCCAGTTTATATTTACCACTGAGAGTATTATAAATGCCCCCTTTGTCCCCCGTCCACAGCTCCCCATCCACCCAGTTCCTGCCTTGCCCCAGCCTTCACCACCCTATTGTCTGTGTCTATGGGTAATGCATATCTATACTAATAATAGCCCAGGTGGTGTCATGCCCTCATGTCATCACAAGATGGCCATCACAAGATAGCTGTGCACACAGTGGAGGTGGGGCCTGGATGCCACTCCATGCAGTAATGCCTGGGGCTCCCACAGCTCTGCATGGCGTGGAGGAGGCAGGTCCCAGTGGAACAGGCAGGCTGTGGCAGGGGAGGGAAGTTGTGGGCAATCAGGCCAGCAGGGGAGGGCAATTGGGGGTGATCAGGATGGCAGGGGAGGGCAGTTGGGGGTGATCGGGCTGGCAGGCAGAAGCGGTTAGGGGCAATCAGGGACCTGGCCTAAACCAGAAGTTGGACATCTCCTGAGGGGTCCCAGATTGGAGAGGGTGCAGGCTGGGCTGAGGGACACCCTCCCTCCACCCCCCTGCACAAACTTCATGCACTGGGCCTCTAGCATGCATATAAATTCTTTAGTCAATCTCTTCCTGCCCCCCTACCCTTTGAGTTTTGTCAGTCTGTTCCGTGTTTCCATGCCTCTGGTTCTATTTTATTCATCAGTTTATTTTGTTCATTAGATTCCTTGTTTGTTTTTTATTTTTAAATTCAATTGTTGATATATATGTATTTATTGCCATTTTATTGCTTATATTTCTTCTTCTTCCTCTTCTTCTTCAAGAATACCCTTTAGCCAAGAGACATGAAAACATGCTCAAAGTCACTAATCATCTGATAGATGCAAATAAAAATGACAATGAGGAACCATCTCACACCTGTCAGAATGGCTATCATCAACAAATCAACAAACAAGTGCTGGCGAGGATGCGGAGAAAAAGGAACCATCGTGCACTGCTGGTGGGAATGCAGACTTGTGCAGCCACTGTGGAAGACAGTATGGAGTTTCCTCAAAAAATTAAAAATGGAACTCCCATTTAACCCAATAATCCAACTTCTAGGAATATAGCCCCAGAAATTAGAAACACCAATCAGAAAGAATATATGCACCCCTATGTTCATAGCAGCACAATTTACAATAGCTAAGATTTGGAAACTGCCTAAATGTCCATCAGCAAATGAATAGATTAAAAAACTGTGGTATATCTACACAATGGAATACTACGCAGCTATAAAAAAGAAGGAAGTCCTACCATTCGCAACAGCATGGATGGACATGGAGAGCATTATGCTAAGCGAAATAAGCCAGTTGGAGAAAGATAAATACCACATCATCTCACTCATTTGTGGAAAATAATGAACAACATAAACTGATGAACAAAAGTGGATCCAGAGACAGAGAAGCATCGAACAGACCGTCAAATCTCAGAGGGAAGGCAGGGATGGGGCGGGGGGGGGGGGGGGCGGGCGGTGAGGGGGTAGAGATCAGCCAAAGAACTTGTATGCATGCATATGAGCATGACCAATGGACACAGACACTAGGGAGGTGAGGGCATGTGCTGGGGCGGGGGCCAATGGAGGGAAAAGGAGACATATTTATTACCTTAATCAATAAAGAATTAAAAATTAAACTAAATTAAATTAAATTAGAAAAAGATACCCTTACACATTTCATGTAATACTGGTTTGGTGATGATGAACTCCTTTAGCTTTTTCTTGTCTGTGAGGCTCTTTTCTGACCTTCAATTCTAAATGAGAGCTTTGCTGGGTAGATATCTTATTTGTCACTCTTTTATATCTTTTCTTAGCTTCTCTGCACTGTACTCCAGGGCACCCAGCTAGGCACCTGCTGGGACTGCTCAATAAAGCATATCCTCTGGATCACTGAGGCAGGCCCAGAATTTGGCTCAGAACAAAATACATCTTATCCCCTAGAGCAATGGTTGGCAAACCATGGCTCGCGAGCCACATGTGGCTCTTTGGCCCCTTGAGTGTGGCTCTTCCACAAAATACCACAGCCTGGGCAAGTCTATTTTGAAGAAGTGGCATTAGAAGAAGTTTAAGTTTAAAAAAATTGGCTCTCAAAAGAAATTTCAATCATTGTACTGTTGATATTTGGCTCTGCTGACTAATGAGTTTGCCGACCACTGTGCTAGAGCAAAACCCACTTTTGGCTCAACTGCATTTAGGGATGGACAGTTCTATGCCAGCTCAGCGTCCACCTCAAGCACCTAAAATTAATCTTTCCAATATCTTTCTGATGCCACAGGTGCCAGCTGGGCTCATGAGCAAGTACATACTGTAAGGCAGAGGAGTGAACATCAGCTGGGCCAGCCCCCAAACAGTGGGGTTTGGAGCCAGTGGATCACCTGTTCCAGCCTTCCATCTTTTAGGCAAACAGTTTGGGAGGTGCCAGAGGAGCAGAGCCCACCCCCACCTTGGCCTTTCTGCTAATGTTCCTTTTTGTCAGCTTTTCTGCCTTTCTTCTCTCACTCTCGCCACCCCCCCCCCCTTTCTAGCTCCCAAGTATATCACCGACACCCTAATCCTAATCTCAAATTTTGCTTTCAAGGGAACTCAAACTAAGACGCCTTTCCAATTCCCACTTTCAGGTCTCTGACATGCAATATCTCTGGCCTGCCAAGCACCTCAAGACTTGCTCAAGACCTCTATGTTCTCCCAGCAGAGGAGCACAACCCAGGCTCAGCTGGGGGAGAGAGGACAGTGGCCCCTCCTCCCAGAGCTGTCCCTGCCTTTTCTCCGATTTGACCAGATAGTGAGGCTTGGGGCTTGATGGATGCAGGTCAGGGCTCAACTCTGTCACAGTGCCCCTTTGACCTTAACCTCTCAAAGCCCGGTGTTCCCGTCAGTGAAGTGAGCATAGTAACACCCGTGCTGAAGGGTTGTGAGAACAAATGAAATTGTTGTGGAAGTAGAAGCACAATCCTCCTAAAAGCCATGAACTACGGTTTGTATAAATTTTGTCTCCCCAAACGGACTGCCAATCCCTTAAAGGCAAGGGCTTCTTTATTTTTCCTGTCTATCCTACAGCCCCAGCATGGAGCTGGGACATCGGAGGCTTTCACTGAGCACTCTCTGGGGGGAGTGGGAATTGGCACTGGGCCTCAGGCTCCTCTCAGACTAGCTATGCTGAACGTCTGGGTGACTGAGCACGCCCTGGACTGCATGGAGCTGGCCTGGCCCCTGCCTGGTGCCAGTAGGAAGACATACAAGCTGGGAATGGAAAGTGAGCTGGCCAGAACCTCAGGAGGTGACTGGCTGGCACAACCACACCCACCCTCCTGAGAAATCCAGATGACAGTGTAGGGCACTTTCCTCAGCCCTGATCTCTCTTTGAGTAAAGGGGAAAAACTGGCTTCCACTTCAAGCCCAACAGCATCTGGCATCTGGCAGCTCAAAGTGAAGTGACTCATGCAATCCTTAGATACAAGGAAGTGGGGGGAGGAGGGGAAGAGAAAAGAAGAAAATTGCAGAGGGCGGTCAGGCAGGCCATGTGGTCCCAGACAGAAGGATTAGCAGCCAGAGTAGAGTACAAACGGTGGTCCCGTGCCCTGGTGGCTGACGATGAGTTGCCTAGCCTTTGTTCTGCTCACCCAGCTTTGGGCCTCATGTCAGGACCTCTGGCACCAGGCACTGCAGACCTAAAGAGACACAAGTTCTGACCACTCAGGCAAGATACGAAGTGATGCTACTGGTAGTGAGCAGCCTGTCACTTAAGGCATGTAAGAGAAGACGAATGAGCCTTAGTGTTAAAGGCTCTGGTCTAATACCCACATGTGCTTGTCTGACCATGAGATGATCCACAAAGGGCTTGGGAGGGGGCTGGTCTAGGTGGTGGATGAAGTCATAGATATTAGGGGGCATCTGATCTCATGCCTAAAGCCATTTCTCTGTCCATGAAGGTGACAAGGGCAGGCAGAATGGGGTGCAGGAGCCCATCTCTGGCTTCCCCTATAGTCCAGGGCTTGGCGGCCTTCTCTTCTCCAGCATGATTGCTGTGCGGGCAAGGTGGTTGGGAAAGTGTGATTGGAGAGTAGCCTGCCACAGGCTCATACCCTTAGGGAGCTCAGAGCATGGCAGGGGAGGAGCAGCAGGCCAGTGAAAGGACAGAGGAAGAAACCCTGATTTCACACAATCCCATTAATTTTATCAGAACAGACTAGGTTGAGAACACCTAGGGGAAATGAGGGGTCAGCAGGTGAGGGCGATCTTTGAAGACATCTTGGAGGAAGTAGAACTTGGAGCTGGGCCCAGCTATAGATAAAGGCCCAGCCAGTATAAGGGAGATTTAGAGAGGTGGAAAGGAGGATGGAGGTCATTTGTGGTTCTGGGAGCTGCTGGGCAAATATCTGGAGTAGGATAGAGGCTGGCCTGTGAGGAGCAGAAGCAGCGTCAGGGGCTTAGGGGTGGGGGTCAGCCTCTCCTTTCTAGGCCTTAGTTTGGGCCTCTCTCAGAGATTTATCTTTTCAGGGTTCCTCCTGGATGGTTGGAAGCATCCTGCCTATTGCTGTCCCCGAGGTAAGGAGGCCTCCAAGCTGCCCTCCCCTCCCGGACCTACCATTTCCCACTTGTACAAGGCAGGTTCGGCCCTCTGATCTGTGACGGTCCTTCTAGCCCAACTATTCCCAAAGTCGGGCCAAAGCAAAGGTTACCTCTTGGTCAACATAGCAGCATAACTGCCACATCTCCCCTTTGCATGAGCCAGACAATTTCAATTCAACACTAGCCCCTGGGTCCTCACCACCCCTTCCCCACCAAGGTGGGAATTCCCTTCCAAGGTTCCTCTCTAGGAATGCCCCCCAACCGTCCTCACTGCCAACACCCATCTCATGCGATTCCTTGTCCTGACAATGCCCTCGCTCTTCATCTCTGGCCAAACTACAGGTCCCCAAAGGGCTGGTGGGAGACCCACAAGGTATTCCTTCATTCAGCCTTCCTGGAGAGCAGAGGTTGTGCAGGGCCCTGTGCTGGGAGGGGTCACCGGCAGGGGTCTGCTCAGCATCTGCCTTGAGGAGCACCCTCCTGTAGGCATCTTCGCAGAATACCCCGTCCACAGGAACTTCACTCCTCCAAGCACTGAGGAACCGACTGCTGTCTTTCTTGCTTGTCATAACCTTGCCCTGCTGTTCCCGATTTGCCTCTCAGGAGGGAACAGTGTGGGCTTTAGAATCCCTGGCTGTGTGCAAGCTCCTCACCCTTACCTGGATGATCATGGGCGAGTGAAGGAACCTCCCGCACTTGTAAAATGGGGATATGATAGAACCTACTCCCTAGAGTTCTCACGAGCAATAAATGGGTGATATACATTAAGCACCAAGAATCACACCCACCATGTCACAGGGGGGCAATGTTAGATGCAATGTTCACATGGTGCTATTGTGAGGACCCAGACCCCTCTCCCCACTTGCATCCAGGCTCCTCAAGGGCAGCACTTTGGAGGCCCGTGCGTTTACAGAATGTGTGGTTGGGGGCTATCTATGAATGTGTTTGTGATCTGTTTCATTAGTCCCTGAGTTCCATGGACTCTTAGGAACAGCTGAAAGAAAAGGACCAGGACAGAAATGTTTTGAGGGACGTAGGGACTTGAGGCATCCCACAGGGTTCCTGTTGAGATGCCTGGTAAATCCTGGGATGAGGGCTACTGACTAGGGCAAAGCAGCTTTGGCCTCTTTCAGTACAGGGAGATTAAGGGAATGATATGAAGGGACAGTCAGGCCCTGTGGGCTCCACAGCCCCTCAGTCCCTGGCTGGGTCAGAGCCCCAGGCCACTTACTTGCCTTAGTGCTCATCTGAACTAGAGATAGAGAACTTGGGGTGCTGCCAGGGAGGAGCCTAGCCAGAGGGTCAGTCTGAGAACCACACTACAGGAGAGACTCTCACCTGAGAAAAAAGGGTGCTCTGAGGACAGGTATTCTTGTCTGTTTCCTTCCTGAGATTCCCTCAGTGCCCAGGATGGAGCCTGCATATGGCAGCTGCTCAGTCAGTTTCTGTTGAATGAATGAATGAATGAATGAGTGAGTGAGTGTGAGCCAAAGTTGGCAGAGATTGCCCATGGGACCCTCTCTGAACTCCCCAGAAAATCCCACCTTCCCCAATCCTCCCACTACTTGCGTCCCTGCCCCTGGCCCAGCTACTATCCCAGGCCCAACCCCTCTCCCTGACCTACTAAAACCCATCTCCGGCACCCCCGCCCCACACTGCTGGCAGCTCCATGCAGGCTTCTAGGTAGCCAGGGAGGAAAGCCAACTTGCAGGTTTTCTGTTGTCATTAGCTGTCAGGTATCAGGTAATAAAGGCTCCTGCCAAAGTTTGCAAATACTGGAGGGAGTGGCCAGCCAAGGGGCAGGTGACCTCTTAGTTGGCTCCTGCCCTTGACATCAGCCCCACCACAGACCTATATCTCCCACTCTGAGAGCTTTTCCAGAAGTAGAAGCTGCAGAGGACCTCCCTGTCCATCCTGATCCCACCTAGCCTGGAAATCTTCATTTCAGCCACAGCCCTACCTGGTCCAGGTCACTCCTGGGAAGGCATATGAGAAAACTGAGGCTCAAACCAGGCACATGCCTCACTCCAGATCAAATATCAAGCTGCTTGTCGAGCAAGGGGGCCAGAGTGCATGTCTGTCTCACCCATAAAGTGGGCCAAGTACAGTGGTTGGGCAGAATTCATGAATGAATCTAGCCAAGGATACAAGTGGCACCAACAGACCCTGTGGGTCACAATGTTGGCCCTAAAGGTCAAGAGGCCAGAGATGGGAGTGTTACTGGAAAGGGGACCTGGCCCCTGGCGGGTCTGCCTAGGGCCGGCTGTAGTGTGTGGGTTCTTGACTTCATGCAGAAAAACATTTCACAATAGGAGTCCAGGTGATTATGGGGGACTATTTATTAAAGCTGGGCCAATAAAACAAGAAAGGACTTAGCATAGAAAAGGGGTGGGGAACCTTTTTTCTACCAAGGGCCATTTGGATATTTATAACATCATTCACTTAATATACTTCATTTAATATAAATTTATGTTGCTATAAAAAAAGCTCCTAAATTTATTGAATTTTGAGTCCTGACTGTGGTTGCCTTGGCTTGACCAGACCAAATGATTTCACAGGCCTCATACAGCCCATGGACCAGATGTTCCCCACCCCTGGTGTAGAAGAAGCAACAGGAGAACCTAGGCTAGGCTGCCATAGCTCTCTGGGAAGTCAGAGACAAGGGGGCCTTGGAGACAGGTTCAAAGGATGAGCTGCTGCTGCCCATTGCTCCCCTGGTTGCAAGTCTCATGGAGTCCTTTAGAGTTTAGGAAATGCAGGCCTGTGGGGGGAAAGAAGGGGAAGGGAATGGCGTGGGCTGCTCCCCAGAGGGAGAATGAGCCCTGGGTCCTTCGTCTTGATGTGGGAATCTTAGGAGAGGTCTCAGGGGGAGGGTTTTAGTAGAATATTCATCAGTTTTCTGGGCGTGGTCCTTCAGGGTTATGGTCATGGTTAGGACGATAGGGGATTGTTAGATATTGCAGCTGGTCCTGGCTTCACTCACCTGGTTTTGCTGCTTTTCTGGGCCTGGAGCTGAAATACAACGGAGACCTAGTTATCTGCTGTAAATTGCTCAGCCGGTTAGTTCAGCTATCTATCTCAGTTTCCCCATTCCAATTGTCCTGGCTTACTGGCCTGTCTCAGGAGAAAGGAAGGGATGAACTATAGTTAGGAGGTTGTACCACCCAGGAGGACCCTCAGGACAGCTATCACTCCCCAAAACTAGTTTTGTCAAAGGGGCTAATTGCTTCTAATTAGGGTGACCAACTCATCTCATTTTGCCTGGGACTTTCCTGGTTTTAGCACCATAAGTCCTACATTTCAGGAAAGCTCTCAGTTCAGAAAAATCAGGACCACTTCCACCTTGCCCTGCATCCCCCCCTCCCAGCTGAGTACAGTCTGGGCTCCAATCTTAAGGGCTCCTCAGTCACCTGTGCCACCTCTGCAGCACCTGGGCCTCCCTGGACACAGCCCTGGTCTCATGTGAGGGCCCCCAAAGGCCTTCCACCCCAAAAAGCTCCAGCAGAGGGCCCTAGCTGGCCTCAAGCAGAGCATGCTGCATCATCCTGTCAGGACCCTCTGTGGCCATAATGAGACTTCTGACAAATGGGACTTCTCAGGTAGCCCTCCACAGAGGGCAGGTCAAAGTGCAGGCCTCTGGCTGCAAAGGGGCAGGCCTGGGGCCCAAGATGTAACTGCTCTGATGTTGTTACTGGGGTAATTGGCCAGAGTGTCAAGCCAAGCTCAAACTGCCCTCTGACCCCTGCTCTGCTGGCTCAGTGCCTGGTCCAGAAGAGGCCAAGCATCTCTAACTGGATCACCCCACACCACCCTCTCCAACATGCCTCCACCAGTGATAGCATTTCAGCTGCAATTAAGAATTTCAAGTTGCAATTAAATATTAATTGAAAATTGTGGGTTGTTTATGGCTCTCTGACCTCAGTCACCTGTGGGCTAGGGGGGGTGAGGGGTGGAGGAGGGAAGAAGAGCAGGTGAGAGGAGGAAGCCTTTCAGTGCAGTTAGCATGGGAAGAAGGAATCTCTGAACTGGCCTAGGTTGCACTGGAGCAGATTTCTCCTGGAGTTGGAAGGAATGGCATTAACTAGTTGGCCTTGAATGTCAAAGTCCATGAATCCTTTGAGAGCCTCAGAGCATGGGGATCTATGGGTGGGAGAAGAGAGAGAGAGAGGAAGAAACTCTTGTAAGAGAACTGATGGCAGATCCAGGCCTAGAGGTAAAAGTAATGGTTGCTTTCTTGGACCCGTGGCTCCTCTTCCCCAGAGGCACTGACAGCCAGTGGGGTGGGCAAAGAACTAGAACTAGGTAGTTCAGCTTCCTCAGAGGTTACAGAGAGGCACTGGGTGCAGGGCAGAGTGGGGAGGGAAGGAGCGTGGAAACTTTTAGTATCCAGTCTCTGAAATGGGCCCCATGCTCTCTGACCCCAGGTGCCTTGGGCCAGGCCCATGGGCAAAGTTCTCACTGATGTTCTCAGGCAAAGAGATTCTGAATTCATAGTCCTCAGTCTCCCACCAGGGTTCAGTGATGTGATCTCTAATTTCAGGTGAAGACGTTCCTCCTGCTGAGTCCCTTGTGTACATAGAAGCCAAAGTCCCCTTAGCTGTAAGCATCATCTCAGCCTCTGCCTGCTGGTGGCCTCTGCTCCCCACCCCCCTCCCCCATGCTCCCCAATGTCTCCTTCTCAAAGCTTGCTGCCCTCATCTGGCCCTTCCAAGTCCAGGGTTCCCTCGCCCTCCAGGCAATCCCCTCTAATTCCTGCAGGCCACCATCTCCTCTGAGATCCTGAGCATCTCATGGTTATGGCCCACCATGGACCCAAATTTTATTCTGTCTGTATTGATGATAAACTAAAGCAGTGGTTCTCAACCTTTCTAATGCCACGACCCTTTAATACAGTTCCTCGTGTTGTGGTGACCCCCAACCATAAAATTATTTTCGTTGCTACTTCATAACTGTAATTTTGCTACTGTTATGAATCGTAATGTAAATGTCTGTGTTTTCCGATGGTCTTATGCTCTACAGAGAACTGCTAGCAGGGTCGCCTAAGACCACTGGAAAACACAGATATTTACATTACGATTCATAACAGTAGCAAAATTACAGTTATGAAGTAGCAACGAAAATTATTTTATGGTTGGGGGTCACCATAACACGAGGAACTGTATTAAAGGGTCGCAGCATTAGGAAGGCTGAGAACCACTGAGCTAAAAGCTGTATGAGTCCAGTTTCCCAGGGTTTGGTTAGGGCAGGTCCTGGGTTCACTTCTATCCCCTGATCCAGAATCCAATCTCACAGCACTAGAAGCAAAAATACTGTCAATAAAGCAGGTTTTAGGTGCCGAATTCTAGGTGGTTTTGTGTCCCAAAGCTCCAGAAGCAGTGAGCCACAGTGACTAAAGCCTGGGGTGGGGAACGGAGGAGATAGTTGGGCTCCTTACTTAGAGAATATGACTACTTCTCTCAGACCAAAGTCATGTGCAAAATTGTGTGTGTGTGTGTGTGTGTGTGTGTGTGTGTGTGTGTGTGTGACATGCCTGTGCCTGCATACAGGTATCTGTGCCTGCAGAGTGGAATCCCATCTTTTATCACATGCTCAGAGTATTTATTGCATTAATTATGATTTTCACTAAGCTACTAGTGACATAAACCCAACTAAAGTTAGCTTAAGCAGATTAGAGGTTTATTCTCTCTCAAAGGAGAAGTCTAGATTTAAGTAGTCCAAAGCAGTATAGCAACTCATGATTATTAGGGACCTGGGTTTCTTCTATCTTTTGACCCACCATCCTTGGCATACAGCTTTCATCCTTGAAGTCCCAAAATGGTTGCTTGAGCTCCAACCATCACCTCTACTGTTTAACCAAGAAGTAGAAATCAGAAGGATAATGCAAAAGGACATGTATCATCTATCTTCCCCTTAAGGAATATTCTTGAAAGTACACCCTACGAGAGAGCCTTGGAAATGTAGTCTTTTGGCTGAGTATCTTGCTACCTGGAATAAAATTGAGGTTCTATTACTAAGAACAAATGGGGGAAATGAGTATCATGTGGTAAATGGGCTATGTCCCAGGCAGCAACCCCCACACGCCAAATAAGCCCTAAGACGTTGAGTTCGGCTGGCCTGGACAAAGGTATTATCTCTTCCAGGAAGGACTGGGCCTGGACACAGTCCCAGGACCGTGCCTGAGCCACCACCAACCTGTCCAAAGATAGAGGGAGGGCAAAAGATTACCTGAGCAGGTGCTCAGCAGAGCTGCCTCTTAGCTGGACCTGTGGCTATGCAGGAAAGAGTTGGTGGGAGGAGGAGTGGCCAGGTGAAGCCTCAGCTGGGAGGTGGAGAGGCAGATGAGGGACTTAGTTATTTCATTCTTGTATTTGCTGTTTAACTGTGCCTCTAAATTGCGGACCTCCCCATAGCTCTCCTAGGAGGAGGTGGGTACCATGACTGCCCCCCTTCCCTAACTCTTTTCTAATGAAACATCTTTGCCTGCCTCTGGCTCCTGCGAGGAGAAGCTCAGGATGCTGCCCAGAGTCTGCAATCCAGCCGCTGTTTTAATTAGGAAAGAGGCATCTTCTGAGGATGTCCACAGAGGGTGAGGCTGGTAATTAGGGAGCAAACGAACTGCCTGCTCCTTCACAACTGACTTGGGTATGCTGCAAGGGGCTGCCTTGACCTGCTTGGAGGCTCATTAACAAACTGGTTTTGAGCAGTTAGGATGGGTCAGGCAGGGGCTAGATAAACCTCCCAACTCTAGCAAGTAGTTACAAATGCAGTAGGGTTGGGAAGAAGAATACAGGATGGAAGGGGCTGGCGGCATTAATATGGTGAGTTGATTGGTGGGAAAGATGGAGGAGCCAGAGGAGGAGGAGCCCTAGCCCCTCTCCTGGGAGTCTAGGCTAGGGAGAGACAGAGCTCAGCTGCATGGGAGAGGAGTAGAGGCACATTCATTTACCCAGTATTTACTGAGCACCTGCTGTATGTCAGCCTCAGTTCTAGGCCTGGGGATGCCTCAGTGAACATGGCAAAGGTCTGTCTAATAGAGCTTATAATCTAGAGATAGAAGGTAAATGAATGAGCTATTAAATGCAAGTGCTATGGAAAAATAAAGCAGGTTAAGGAAATAGGGAGTGATGAGGCACTGGGAGGTTGCTATTTGCTACTGGCTGGTCAGGAAAAGTGCCATTTGAGATGAAATGGAAAAGCAGTCACAGAGGAAGCCTTGAGGGTCATCTAGGCCTAAGGGCTGTAACAGCAGAAGGAACAAGTGCAAAGGCCCAAAGATGTGTGTGTGTGTGTGTGTGTGTGTGTGTGTGAGTGTGAGTGTGTGTAGAGGTGCCCTGCATTTGTTGAGAAGCTTCAAGGAGACCAATGTGGTTTGAACAGGATGAGGGAAGAGGAGGGGGACAGGAGGGGAGGTCAGGTTGGTGAGGAGAGTCAGGTCATTGAGGGCCTTACAGGCCACAGTGAGGCATAGGATGTTGAGTCTGCTGTAGTGTAGAGAGCAGGCCAGAGAGGGCAAGTGCTCTTTGCAGGGAGAAGATTAGTCACCATAGGAGATTGTGAATGTTGCTCAAAACTGTCAGGTACATTACTAGATTATAAAATAAAAGAAAGAAAACCTCAAAATGGCCTAAGCACAAACAAAGGAATTTCTGACTCACATAAAGGAATAAGTTAATAAGTTTCAAGTATAGTTGAAGCAGAGGCTCCACTGAGGTCCTCAAGAATCCACATGCTTTTTGCCTGTGCCACCTCCCCTTGTGGTGGCAAATAGTCCCCAGCAGTTCCCAGCTTATATTCTATCAGTTTAGCAATTACAGTGGAGGGTACCTCTTTCCCAGTGGTTCCAGTGGCCTGGGATGGATCATGTGACCACCAATGGGACTCTGATTGGCTAGGCCTGGGTGATGTGCCCATTCTTAGAACCATGGGAGTGAGGGCAGTACCACCCAAGTCTCATAGCCTGAAATGAGATAGGGGACATTTCATAAAAGGAGAAGATGATTATGGTTTCCAGAAGAAGGGAAACTGATGCTGGAAGAGCAAAAACAACAGGTACACTTTACATGCCATACATAGAATAGAGCTAGTACAGAGCCATTAGTAGATGAAAGAAAGAGAGGGAGAGAGGAAGAAAGCTTGGAGGGAGGAAGATTCAAATAAGAGGACTTGTTCCAAGTGGAGATTATGGAGCACAGGAGAGACTGATTCAGAGGCAGAAGAGGATAGTGGGTTTGGGCAGGGAAGGGGCAGACTGACCAATTGCACTGGGCAGGCACTTTTTGCAGCAAGAAGACACCGAGTAGCAAGAGTGAGTCTGCATATGCCTACCCCATGCCCTTGGAATATGTCCCACCAACTGCCTCCCTGGCCAACTTTCTATTTGTGGAGCAGTCATCACACCTCTGTTAGACATGGCTGCCATTCCAAATGGATTACAAATTACTTAATCACCCACATTAGCACTCCTTGGCTCCCACGTGGGGCCCTGGAACTTATCCTCTCACATCAGCCCTGGCAGAAGCTTTTGTGAAGGGGCTGCTGCCTAAATCACTACAATGTATGCTAGTACTGGGGGGGGGGGGGGGGCTGCTAGAACAAGAAGTGGTCACCAAAGCACCGTGCCTGCTTCTAGTGGGGACTCAAAAAGATCCACTGGGGTGTAGAAAGAAAGTATTAGAACTTCTATTTATATATTTTTGTATTATCCTTTTAAAATTACTGTTTTGTATATGTTTTATGGAACAATATATTAGCACTGAAATACATGAATACAAATGATTTGATTTCTCTCTCCTCTCTCTCTCTCTCTCTCTCTCTCTCTCTCTCTCTCTATATATATATATATATATATATATATATATATATATATATATAAAAGAGCCAGAGTGTAACGACTGATCACACCAAAGACTGACCATCGGGAAGTCAGCGCTGGGTTGCCATGGGGACCCAGCGCTGACTACTGTGGCTGCAGGCCTGGTGACTCAGCAGTGACTGCTGAGGGAGCTTTGAATCAGGGCCCGGAAAGAGACCTGAAGAGAGAAGCAGGGGCTGATCTGTAGCCTCTGAGGCAGCTTTTGACCAGCACTTGCCTCTCTCTTTCCCTCCGAGCCTGGCCAGCAGCCCTGCCTCCATTTCTCTTGGAGCCTCCACCAGGGCTACTGATCAGCCCTGCCTTTCTGATCAGGCCCTGTTAATAGGCCCAGAGACGCTGACTGGCATAGAAACTGGCCAATCAGAACCAAATCTGAGTCAACTGTGAGGAGCCAATGGCTGCCTAGGAGGTGGGGCTTTTGACACTAACTGGCATAGAAACTGACCAATTAGAACCAAATTGGCCAGCAGGGGAGGACAGTTGGGGGTAAGATCAGCCCCGCAGGAGAGGGCAGTTGGGGGACAAGATCAGGCCGGCGAGGGAGGGCAGTTAGGAGTGATCAGGCAGGCCGAGGCAGTTAGGGAGGATTAGGCAGGCAGGAAGGTAAGCGGTTAGGAGCCAGCGGTCCCAGATTGTGAGAGGGATGTCCCCCAAGGGGTCCCCAATTGGATAGGGTGCAGGCTGGGCTGAGGGAACTACCCCCTCCATGCACGAATTTCATGCACTGGGCCACTAGTATGTGTGTGTGTGTGTGTGTGTGTGTGTGTGTGTGTGTGTAGAGGGCTGTCAGAAATTATTGGGGTCCACTAGCCTAAATAATGTTAGCTTGTTGCAGAAGACCAAAGAAATTCCAAGCATGCTTCCTAGAGAAAGGGAGGGACCCGTTTATTAACACTAGTGGACTCCGGGAATAATTTCCAAATCAGAGTGAAGAAACAACCTTCTGGGGTCTTTGTCTTGCAGATATGGTTCCACCCCCTTTTGTGGGCCTACAGAAAGGCCCCCAGGTGTTGGGGGTCCCCAGGCCATATCCGATGATCTGTCCTGGGGCCAGCGATAATGACCATCCCATCCCCCAGGGCAGTGCATTGTTCACAGTTTTTATGGCCTGACACGCCTTGCAAGACCAGTTTGCTCTTCATACCCCCTCCCGCCCCCCTCCGCTTGTCCCACAAGCCTCTTTTAGCCTTGTGGAGCAATGACCACGGGATGTTATGGTGAACAGGGGTGACGACCGCTTTTAGCTACTTCCCGCTGGAAAGGGACGATGACCAAGGGGTTAGCATCCCACTTCTTCCTCTCAGAGGGGTTTGTAGGGATTTCTTATGGTTTGTAAGACCATCTGAAGTTTAAAGGCATTCCCATCCAGTTTGCAGGAAGGAAGAGGTAAGCAGTGGTCCCACACGCGTAAAATGTTCCTGCAGGGGGCACCAGGGGTAGGTGGTGTTTTCAGCTTGGGGGTAGAGTTGCATAGTTCATCTGGGAGGTGACCTGTTGGATGTTGGCCCTGTGTACTGCTGAAACAAATAGGAGCAACATTAGTTAGCTGCACATTGGCTGTGACAGGTCCTATTTTATTTTTTTTTCGTTCAATACAATCCTCCCCACCCCCATGTGCATTTGGTAGTAGAGTCGTAACATGCCACAGGCTGGAAAGTATAACTAACAAAAATCTGGCTTGATTGGGTTTTCTCATGGACTACCCGGTCTAGCATATTTGGGTAGTGAGTTTCTAAATAAGGAGCAAAGGATGGCATGACAAGGTGTAATCCAACAATTTATGATAAGGCCTTTGTTTCCTTGCTGTGTGGGTAGCAGTAATTTTATGGTGTTTCTGTGTCCCAGAAAAAGCAGATGAGTTCTCCTCCTGGTACTAGTCTCGGATTCCGCTGGCACTCATAAAAAGACAAAATAAGAATTATTAGATAAAACCAGTGATTATCCAGAAATACTAGAGCATGTTACGTTAGGAGGAGATAAGAAAGAAAGATTAGTGTTAGGGAGAATTCAGCAGGGTGTTATCTGAATTCCTTGGAGCAGGTTGCTCAGCCAGATCTGCTGTCTTCTTGAGGGTGATCTGCAGGGGGTGTTTCTGGTCAGAGTGGATGTCACTCAGACTGGATGTCACTCGGCTGGTGGGCTGCCTTCACCCGGGAGTGGTGAATCCAGGTGTTTAGTCCTGCAACCTTGAGAGCTGTGGGGGTGGTTAATATGACCGGATAGGGTTCCTTCCAGGTAGGCTTGAGGGGCTCCTTTTTCCAATCCTTTACCCAAACCTGGTCTCCAGGTTTATAAGGACGTACGGCTGTTCCTAGAGAGATGGGTAGTCGGTCAATAACCCACCTGTGTACCTCAAAGACAGTTTTTCCAAGTCCTTGTAGTTGTTTCTGGATTTCTAAGTTCCCTATTTTCCCCAAATCTCCCTTTGGCTGAATTAAGGGAGGGGGTCTACTCTATAGAATTTCAAAGGGAGAGAAACCTACCCTGGCCCTCGGGGCACAGCGTACCCACAGGAGTATAAGAGGCAAGATATCTGTCCAGGGTAAGGTTGTCTCTTGGCATAGCTTAGCCATGGCCTGCTTGAGAGTCCGGTTCATGCGCTCTACTTTCCCTGAACTCTGAGGCCTGTAAGCTGTATGTGGATTCCATTTAATTCCTAAAGCCTTGGCTACCTGTTGTACTATTTCTGCTACAAAGGCTGGGCCATTATCGGACCCTATGGTCAGAGGCATTCCATACCGTGGAATTATATCCTTCAGCAATGCCTTAGTGACTTCTCTCGCCTTTTCAGTGTGAGTGGGATATGACTCGACCCAACCTGAAAAGGTGCAAACAAAGACTAGCAGGTATTTATTCCCTCTGCTAGGCCCTATTTCTGTAAAATCTACTTCTAAGTCCTCAAAGGGAGTTTACCCACAGCGCTGAACTCCTATTGGTCCCACAAGACCCTGTTTAGCATTGTTCTGAGCGCAGTGAAGGCAATGCTGAGAGACTGAGGCACACAAGGAGGGAAGACGGGCAATTAGGTAGTACCTGCCTAACAAAGCTTCTAGGGCAGTCTTCCCTAAATGAGTGAGTTCATGCTGCTGGAGGACTACCTATGGGCTAACTGTTCTGGGACATAGACCCCATGATCTGGGAGTATCCACCAGCCTTCCATTGTTCTCTTGCCCCCTTCTTTCTGGGCCCATTCCTCCTCCTGAGGAGTGTACTTTGGAGGTTCAGGTAATTCGGGGCCAACATGATCCGTGCCGGTGCTGCTTGTTCTTTAGCAGCCAGCTTGGCTGCGGCGTCAGCACGCTGGTTTCCTTCTGATTCTGAGTCTTCCCTTTCTGGTGACCTTTGCAATGGATGACGGCTATTTCTTTGGGCTCCCAGACTGCTTCTAGTAACTTTAAAATCTCATTCTGATTTTGGATTCCTTTTCCTCCTGCTGAAAGAGCCCCCTTTCCTTATATATGGCCCCATGGACATGCAGGGTAGCAAAGGCATAGCGCGAGTCAGTGTAGATGTTGGCACGCTTATTCTTACTGAGCTCTAGGGCTCTGACTAGGACCCAAAGTTTTGCCCTCTGTGCTGACCATCCTTCAGGCAGGGCCTGTGCCTCGATTGTCTCAAAGTTTGATACCACTGCATACCCGGCTCGTCTTTTTCCTTCATCTAAGAAGCTGCTGCCGTCTGTGAACAATACCAAGTCCGTGCTCTGCAGGGGCCTATCCCTTAGGTCTGGTCGGCTGGGATAAACCTCCTCTAGGACTTCCACGCAATCATGCTCAGGGCCCCCCTCAGCGATGGGTAGAAAGGTGGCAGGATTAAGTGTTCTCACTGCTTCTAATTGTACCCGCGGATTCTCACATAACAGCCCTTGATACTGAGTCATTCGAGCATGAGTCAGCCAGTGCTGCCCCCTTGCTTCCATCAGGGTGACAACAGCATGAGGTACTTTTACATTTAAGTTTTGTCCTAAGGTAAGCTTATCTGCTTCCTTGACTAATAATGCCGTGGCTGCAAGGGCCCTGAGGCACGGGGGCCACCCAGAGGCAACTGGGTCAATCCGCTTGGAGAGATAGGCTACTGATCTTTGCCAAGGTCCAAACTCCTGTGTTAGAACTCCTAGGGCTACCCCGCTGTTCTCATGTACAAAAAGATTAAAGTCTCGCGTCACATCTGGTAGCCCTAGTGCCAGGGCCTCAGTGAGCTTTGTCTTTATGGTGATGAAGGCTTTCTCCTGTTCGGGACCCCAGTCGATGGGTGCCTTCTCTTCTCCTCTTAAAGCTTCATAGAGAGGCTTGGCCAGGTCTGAAAACCCTGGGATCCAAATTCGACAGAATCCTGCCACTCCCAGGAATTCCCGAATCTGCCGCAGGATGCTAGGGACTGGGATGGCACATACTGCCTGCTTCCTTTCATTCCCTAGCCTTTGTTTCCCTTGGGTGATCCGGAAGCCTAGATACTTGACTTCCTTCTGACAAATCTGTGCCTTTTTCTTAGACACCAGATAACCTGTTTCAGTTAGGAGTCTCAGAAGGGCTCGTGTTCCCTCCCAGCACTGAGCTCGTGTGGAGCTGGCCAGTAGGAGGTCATCTACATACTGGAGTAGAACGCACCCCAAGTCCTGTCCTGGGAACTTAGATCAGATGCTAGTGCTCCACTAAAGAGAGTAGGGGAGTTCTTGAACCTTGTGGCAGTCTGGTTCAGGTGAACTGCTCATTAGCCCCTGTAGTTGGGTTTTCCCATTCGAAAGCAAAGAGAGGCTGACTGGAAGGTGCTAATCGAAGACAGAAAAAGACATCTTTCAGATCTAGGCATGTAAACCATTCCACCTCTGATGGGATAAGTCCCAGAAGTGTGTAGGGGTTCGGCAGTGCTGAATGCAGGGTTGTAACAGCCTCATTAACAGCCTGTAGATCCTGCACCGAGCATTAGTCGTTAGTCCTAGGCTTTTTGACAGGCAAAAGAGGCGTGTTCCATGGAGACCTGCATCGTTTAACAAGTCCCCACTGAAGCAGCCAGTCTAAGTGGACCTGGATTCCTAGGCGTGCTTCCCTTGGAATTGGATATTGGCGGATTTTAACAGGCTGTGCCCCAGGCTTTAACTCGATTAGCACCGGGGCATGGTCCTTAGCCAGGCCTGGAGGATTCCCTTCTGCCCAGACCAGCGGGAATTCCTTCTCTAATTCAGGTTCTAATGGTGAGGCCTTTGTCTGGGGGGCATAAAGTCTCCATTCTTCCTCCCTCACCACTGCTAAGTACAGATCATTGGGGAGGTCTCCTCACTTAGGCGAAGCTGTGCTGAGCCATCTGGAGCAAAAGTGATTTCTGCCCCCGTTTTGGCTAGAAGGTCTCTCCCCATTAGAGGCACTGGACAGTCTGGCAAGTACAGGAATTCATGAATTACTCGGTGGCCGCCAAGTTGGCATCGACAAGGGTGGCAGAATGGTCTATGGGTCTGGTCCCCAGTAGCTCCAATAATGGTGACCTCCTTTCCTGAGAAAGGCACTACTTTCTGTGTGACTACTGAGTGCTCAGCTCCCATATCAACCATAAAGTCCACAGTCTGGCCCCCAATTTTCATTCTGACCATGGGCTCAAGGGGGCCTAGCTGAAATGAGCCCGGTCTGTCCTAGTCGGAATCAGCCATTGCTAGCCCAATGAGATCTGCTTCAGGTGGCTCTGGTTGATAGCAACTGTGTGGAAAAGGGGGCCCAGTCTTTTTACTTTGCCGTTTGGGACATTCATTCTTCCAGTGTCCTGTCTCCTTACAATAGGCACACTGGTCTCGTCTCAGACTCGCTGTTCCTTTTCCCCCTGATCTGTATTCTTGCTTCCCCTTCTGATCTGACTTGGAGCCTGAGCCTCTAAAAGCCACTGCTATTATATTGGCCCTGCTTTGTATTCTCTTTTCTTCCTCCCTCCTTGCCACATTGTCGCAGTTGATGAAAACCTTGTTGGCTATCTCCAGCAGTTCGTTGGCATTTTTTCCTGCAAACCCTTCCAGCTTCTGTAATTTTCTCCTGATATCAGGCTGGACTTGGCCTACAAAAGCAGCATTTACCATGGTTTGATTTTCTGGGGCCTCAGGGTTAAAGGGAGTGTAGATTCGGTATGCCTCACATAATCTCTCATAGAAAGCTGCTGGACTTTCGTCAGGCTTCTGGAAAACTTCAGAGATTTTATCCATGTTTGTGGGCTTCTTGGCTCTGGCCCTGACCCCCTGGAGGAAGGCCAGCCAATATCTTTATAGCCAGGCCCTTCCATTGTCTGACTTCGGGTTCCAATCAGGTTCCTCATCTGAGAAGGCCTCTCTGGCCCATCTGTCTGTATCTAATATTCCTGCCGGGGCCTCGGTCTGGAGCCACTTCCGAGCCTCTGTTACTACTCTCATGCGCTCCTCAGTGTTAAAGAACGTGAAAAGGAGCTGCTTGCAGTCCACCCCGGTGGGCTTCTGGGTCTGGAAGATCATTTCTAGGAGGTCTACCATGGCCTGAGGTTTTCAGAATAAGCTGGGGTGTGATGTTTCCAATTCAGGATGTCACTGGTGGTAAAGGGCTGATAATAATAGACCGGCCCTCCCTCCTGCAAGGTCCCATCTTTGCCAACTACTTTGGCACCCCGAATCTCCCTGAGAGGCATCTGATGTGCCGGTTGTGGCCTGGGCCCTTGATCGGCTGAATGCAAGCGCTACCCAACTGGATCTGGAGAGCCTGGTTGAGGAGAAACGGAAGGGGGCGGTGTTTCTGGACCTTTCAGACCAGCTGGGGAAGCACTTGGTGCTGCCTGTGGCACATATGGAGATGGTAAAACTAGCGGGACTTCCTCAGGGGATCCTGGCAGAACAAGGGGTTGGATTCAGAAAAGAAACAGGACTCTCAGAAGGGAATCCAACCCCTTGTTCTGCCAGGATCCCCTGAGGAAGTCCCGCTAGTTTTACCATCTCCATATGTGCCACAGGCAGCACCAAGTGCTTCCCCAGCTGGTCTGAAAGGTCCAGAAACACCGCTCCCTTCCGTTTCTCCTCAAACCTTACAGAACTAGACCCAAGGTGGCAAAGTTTGAGCAATTCCTAACCAGCTGTCTATGTAAGGGAACTGATCTGGGTGTCCGGGGTCTGTCATGACTACATTCCAGACTACCCTGACCAGTCCTACATCTAAAGAGCCTTCCAGGGGCCAGCCGACCCTAAAGACTGGCCATTCTAATTCACAGAATTTCCTCAGTGTTTTGGGGTTCATTTTAATACCATAGTCCTCAATAAAACCCTTTTCAAAATTTTCCAACATGCAATTGAAAACAGTGGGTTTACTTTGTCCCAACCCCATGATGATTGGTGGCGAGAGACAGACAAGGATGCAGGGAAATTTACTAAAAGCCTGGAGGGTCTCCTTAAAGAAAAGATCCTTAATCAGCACAGGCAGGGGCAGGGTGGGTAAAATCTCTCTGCCCTGCAGAGCTGTGAGCCCCACCCCTGAAAATCCCAGCCAGCCAAAAGAGACAAGAAAAGCCGAAAATACCTTTAAATCTACCCCAGAATTCCAAAATTTCAACCTAACACAGCAAAATCACAGAGCAAACCAAAGCCCCTAGTACACAAACATAGACAGAAATTTTTATCAACTATCCCTTCTGATAGAGAGCAAACGTCTCTGAGAAAACTAATGCAACAGTGCTGCTTGAGACTTTTGCAGACCATCACGGGGTTAGCCTTCAGTACATCAAATGTTTTAACAAGATGAACAAACAGAAAATCAAAGTAGCTTTCGCTTTCACACAGACCAGTTAATCAGCAGATAATTATGCCAAGACAGACAAACATCCGTACTCACACTCTCTCAGTAGACTAACCCAGACTGGAGCTGAGCAGATAATGCCCAACTCCCCAGATGGGCATGGGGGCACTCCCAGCACCCACTCTCCAGAACAGAATTCTCGACCAACATCTTGGTGAGAACTTACCAGAGGAGTTAAGACTGCATCCAGCCCGCCTTCTTGGTAGCAAATTGGCTAGTCCCACACACAAACAAACAGAAGAGTGAACCCATAATTCCTTAATAGGATCTGAATTCACTCACCTCC
The DNA here is from genome assembly GCF_951640355.1 of Cnephaeus nilssonii. NCBI lineage: Eukaryota > Metazoa > Chordata > Mammalia > Chiroptera > Vespertilionidae > Cnephaeus > Cnephaeus nilssonii. The sequence goes on along the minus strand of NC_137075.1, from coordinate 2,557,317 downwards.
GGAGTCCTGATTCCTGATTTACCTGACAAAGTCTTATGACTTCCAGGGAGGTGATCAAGCTCCCCCTTCCACTCACTTGGAGTGGGCCTGACTGACTGGGGTCCCTAATGTTAGAGAGTGGGAATTTTTGAGCATGCTTCCTCCTAGTTGACTTGGCCTTGAATCCCAGCTGCACCTCAAAAAATAAGACTACTCACATTCCAGAGAGGCTGTGGACTATGCCCCAGATAGAGTTGTCAGTGCTGACACCAGGCCAGGCCTTGAGATATGGTCTCATGGCCCCTTCCCAGCATGTGGGCCTTCTTTCATAGATCACTGTCAGCTTTCTTGAGAACAGGATGACCCTGTAAATAACATGGTCATCAATAACATGACCCTGACATTACTTAAGAAAAACTGTTTTGTCTTAAATTACTTACTCTGCAAAAAGAAGATGTGGTAAATGGGTTTAAAAGCGGTCCTGCACAAAGGGTCGGGGCTGCTCTCTGGACTCCCTGCATGGAGAAAGGCAGAGCAGTCGCCGGCCAGCTAATAAAGGCTCTCTAAATTTTAATTTGGTCTGGAATCCAGTGGTCGTTCACTCGCCTTCGCTCCACAACACTACCTTACCAATTCTGTCAACAGGTCCAGAGGTGTCTGTCCACTTTTTCCAGATGCCAGCCGGGTCCTGGGCTGAGGTCCAGGAGCGCCTGGAGTCTGCCCTCCCCCCATTCAATTCTGCTAAAATCAGCAGTGCACGCCTTCTGGAGGCCTGTCCCGTGCCCCCGGGCCCCAAACCCCGTCCACTCACTGGAGGCAAGAGCCAAACGTGGTTAGCTTCATGGTCAGGGAACAAAATGTTGCAGAAGACCAAAGAAATACCAAGCACTCTTCCTAGAGAAAGGGAGGGACCCGTTTATTAACACTAGTGGACTCCAGGAATAATTTCCAAATCAGAGTGAAGAAACACGCAGAGGGCTCACTTTTTATAGCCTTCTGGGGTCTTTGTCTTGCAGATATGGTTCTGCCCCATTTTGTGGGCTTACAGGAAGGCCCCCAGGTATTGGGGGTCCCCAGGCCATATCAGATGATCTGTCCTGGGGCCAGTGATAATGACCCTCCCTTCCCCAGGGCAGTGCATTGTTCACAGTTTTTATGGCCTGACATGCCTTGCAAGACCAGTTTCCTCCTCAAGATAACAATTATATGAAACTTGCTGTGTTCTAGGTCCTGTGTCCAGTGGTTATTTACTCCTCATAATAGCCCATTTTACAGGTAGTACAGAGAGGTTGATAACTTGCCTACCCCTTTTCAGCCTGGAAGATGCAGAGTTGGGATTGCCTTAGTGGTTTGGTTTGGAATCCATGATGCCTATCTGATAAGACTGGAATCCTCTGGACAAAGAGAGAGGATCTGAGATTGAGTTCATTTTTTTAAAATTCAATTCCAAGTAATTTTATTCAGAATTTTGTTTTTCTCCTGAACCAATAAATACTATACAAAACAATGTGAAAAATGGCTACTATTTTTTCTCTCCTGCCCACCCCCCCCCCCACACACACACACATGGGGACAATCCCCTGGGCCACCTAACTCAGGGGTTCTCTCTCCAAATTTGGTCCAGTAAATGAGAGTGAGTGACATTATAGCCCCCTTGAGTCATTTTCAGAGGATCAGGAAATCTCTGGGATTTCGAGGTTGATTAGATTAGGGAAGTGGATCAGTGTTTTTGGGAGAATAGATGGCACCTGGGGCATGAACCTACCCCAAAGAAAAGGGTATCTAAATTGTTCACGGTTCCAGAGAAACCAAGATGGCGGCATAAGGTAAACACCTATACTGCTGCCTTGCACAACAATTTTAAAACTGCAACTGGAAGACAGAGCGGACATCATCCAGAACCATCGGAAAGCTGGCTGAGTGGAAATTCCACAACTAGAAGGAAAGAGAAAAGGACACAGACTCAGAGGAGCTGTGGAGGTGCAGAGACCCGTGTGCGCGGAAAGGGCAGGTGGCTGAATACGCGGCTGGCTTACTTGCGGCACGGAGAGGGCAGGCAGCAAACACGCGGCTAGCTTTCTCGTTCGGGAGGAAAACAAAACCTCCAGACTGCACTGAAATCCAGCTCCTGGTGAGACTTTGGGTACCAGACTCATTCAGGGAGAAACTGGACTGTCTGGCAGTGGGTGATACTCGAGAGCAGCCTTCTCTCAGAGGTGCACGCAGCCATTGCCACGGGACATGGAGACACAGGGCCCTCGTAGGGCGGGGCTGACAGGAAACCAAGGCTGTCTGCTCCACCCTGAGACTCCGCCCCTTCCAAGCTAAGCACAGAAGCTCTCCCAGTGGAGACACTGCTGATCCTCACAGCCAATTGGCGTGGAGGTTAACTCCCCCCAGTGATACCAACAACAATCAAGGCTTAACTACAAGACTGCACACACAGCCCACAAAGGGCTGCACCAAGAGTGTCCACCTCAGGTAACTGGGGAGGCTGAGCCACTGGGCCCTAGAGGACACCTAGCACACAAAGCCACTCTATCAACACAGGGAAGCAGCCAAAATGTGGAGACAAAGAGGCAGGCCACAAATGAAGGAAATGGAGGAAATCAAAAGATTGGATATAGAGTTCAAAACCATAGTTATAAGGTTTTTCAAGAATTTCCTAGAAAAGGCCGATAAATTTAATGAGACCCTCGAGGATATGAAAAATGATCAAGTAGAAATTAAGCATACACTGACTGAAATAAAGAATATTATACAGAGACCCAACAGCAGACTAGAGGAACACAAGAATCAAGTCAAAGATTTGGAATACCAAGAAGCAAAAAACACTCCTCCGGAAAAGCAAAAAGAAAAAAGAATCCAAAAAGTTGAAGATAGTGTAAGAAGCCTCTGGGACAACTTCAAGCATACCAACATCGGAATTATGGGGCTCCCAGAAGAAGAGAGAGAGCAACTTCAAGCATACCAACATCGGAATTATGGGGGTCCCAGAAGAAGAGAGAGAGCAAGATACTGAAAACCTATTTGAAGAAATAGTGACAGAAAACTTCCCCCACCTGGTGAAAGAAATAGACTTACAAGTCCAGGAAGCACACAGAACCCCAAACAAAAGGAATCCAAAGAGGACCACACCAAGACACATCATAATTAAAATACCAAGAGCAAAAGACAAAGAGAGAATATTAAAAGCAGCAAGAGAAAAACAGTTAGTTACCTACAAGGGAGCATCCATACGATTGTCACCTGATTTCTCAATAGAAACTATGCAGGCCAGATGGGAATGGCAAGAAATATTCAAAGTGATGAACAGCAAGAACCTACAACCAAGATTACTCTACCCAGCAAAGCTATCGTTCAGAATTGAAGGTCAGATAAAGAGCTTCACAGATAAGAAAAAGCTAAAGGAGTTCATCACCGCCAAACCAGAATTATATGAAATGCTGAAAGGTATTCTTTAAGAAGAGGAAGAAGAAGAAAAAGGTAAAGATAAAAATTATGAACAACAAATACATATCTATCAACAAGTGAATCTAAAAACCAAGGGAATAAAAAATCTAATGAACAGTATTAACTGGTGAATATAATAGAATCAGGGGCATAGAAAGGGAGTGAACTGACAATTCTTGGGGGAAAAGGGGAGTGGGGAGTGCGGGAAGAGACTGAACAAAAAATGTACACCTATGGATGAGGACAGTGGGTGGGGGGTAAGGGCAGAGGTTGGGGTAGGAACCTGGTGGAGGGGAGCTATTGGGGGGAAAAAGAGGAACAATTGTAATAATCTGAACAATAAAGATTTATTAAATTTAAAAAAATAAAAAAATAAATTGTTCACAGTTCCTTTTTTTAAAAATATATTTTATTGATTTTTTTACAAAGAGGAAGGGAGAGGGTTAGAGAGTTAGAAACATCGATAAGAGAGAAACATTGATCAGCTGCCTCCTGCACACCTCCTACCAGGGATGTGCCCACAACCAAGGTACATGCCCTTGACTGGAATCGAACCTGGGACCTTTCAGTCCGCAGACCGATGCTCTATCCACTGAGCCAAACCGGTTAGGGCCACGGTTCCTTCTTTGCCTAAAAAATGACATTTATTCAAAGGAAAACTAAAGACAAGATGTCCATCTTTTGGCTTCCTTCCCTCCCCACTCCTGCTCCTCAGCCTGCCAAGGACTGAGAACACTAGCTGGGATGAGGTAGCAAGCCAGACCCTCTCAGGTGAGGTCAGCAACATTGAGGGGCATTTACTCAATGGAAGTGTTGTAGAAGGTCTCAATGTCTCGAAGAGTCCTCTTGTCTTCTTCTGTCAACATATTAATAGCCACACCCTTACGGCCAAAACGTCCACCTGACTGATTCTGTGGATAGTTTTCCCTGTTGGTGGGAAGGTCATAGCTGATGACTAAAGAAACCTGCTGCACATCACTGCCTCTGGCCAGCAGGTCAGTGGTGATCAATACTCTGCTAGAGCCAGAATGGAACTCCCTCATGATTACATCTTGTTCCTTTTGGTCCATATCTCCATGCATGGCAGAGACAGTGAAGTCTCCGGTGTTCATCTTCTCAGTGAGCCAATCAACCTTTTTTTAGAGTGTTGATGAAGATGACTGCCTGGGTGATGTAAGGTTTCATATAAAACACAATGTATCCAGCTTCCACTCCTGTCATTCCATGTTGATATAGAATTGGCGGATACCCTCCAGAGTCAACTCTTCCTTCTTGACAAGAATCTGAATGGGGCCCTCATGAACTTCTCAGTTACCTCAAGCACATCGGAAGGCATTGTAGCTGACAGCAATACCACCTGCGTGTTGCTGTTGAGCTTTTGGAATATGTCATAGATCTGGTCCTTGAACCCATGGCTTAAAATTTCGTCAACTTTATCCAGTACCAACATCTTGATGTATTTGGGAGACAGGTATCTGCAATTAAGCATGTCAAACACAAGTCCTCGGGTGCCCACCATTATATGGGGAGCTTCCATCTGCAGCTTCTGCACCTCAGCATGCATGTTGGTATCCCCAATGAAGGCATGGCAGGAAGCACCCACGTAATCTCCTAAAGCCATGACTACCTTTTGTATCTGCTGTGCCAATTCTCTAGTGGATTCCAGGACCAAGGCCTGGGTAGCCTTTAGATCCAATTCAATCTGTTGCATAATCTATATGGCAAAAGTGGCTGTTTTTCCTGTCCCAGATTGGGCTTGAGCGATCACATCATAACCCTTGATACAGGGAAGAATGGTTCACTGCTAGATGGCAGAGGGCTTCTCAAAACCATAGGCATAGATGCCACAGAGGAAGGACTCTGAGAGGTTCATGTCATCAAAGCTGTCAATGATCTCATTCCAGTTATTCTTGACTAGGGGCCTGGTGCATGGGTGGGGTCTGGCCGGCCCGCCCCAATGGGGGCCAATCAGGGCTGGGCTGGCAGGGAGGAGGGGATGCAGGAGGTTGGCCAGCCTTGCCCGAAGTGGGGGGGGGGGGGGGCGCCGGGGCGACCGGGGACAGGGCCAGCCAGGGGCAGGGTCCACAGGATGTTGGCTGGCCAGCTCCACCCCTGATTGTGGGTGTCATAGTGACCGGTGTTCTGGTCATTCTGGTCATTTTAGCATTCTGGTCGCTGGCTTTTTATATATATAGATGATGCCTTCAGGCTCCATTCTATCAGGGCCATTGTCTCTGGATCTTTTCTTGCCACTCAGCACCAGGGCTTTGGGAACCGTCTCTGGCTGAGGCCTAATGAACCTCACACTCTAGGCCCCAAAATCCAGGCTGTGTTCACTTCTGCCATGGGTCTGCACCGTCCCTCCTCCAGGACTGGTCTTTCTGGCTTGGTTTCCCTGCAACCCTCTGAGTTCACCTTTTGTTTCTAGCCTCAGAGAATCTTAATCACTCTTCAGCACACCCTCAGATGCTCAAATTCTAGCATGGAGCTCCTGGATCCTCCCAGAGGCCCCTAACAGGAAGGAAGGGCAGGGATGCCACTTCCTGTTTCTAAATAAGGCAACTTGGATACAGAGAGGGGAAGTAGCCCATCCAAGTTCCAGCCACACTTTTCTAGGAAGCCTTTCTGATACCACTGATCCTCTCAGAGATCTTCATCCTCCTCCTACTGGCATGAAGGGCCCAGGGTTCCCCTTTTACAAGACCATGGTCTCTCTTTACAACTATGCAGGTCCAGATGTTTGAGTCAGTGATGGAATGAATGAATAAATCACTGCATGCATTACTGGATGGCTGGCTTACTTCATGGATAGGGTCTGTGTCAACTCACAGATTCTCCAAAATGGCTTGTCCATCCTTCACCCAGGGGTCTGGCCTCAGTTCTCCCATCCTCTTCACTATAGAGATCAGGCTCATCCCAGCTGGGGTGGATGGGGTTGTTAAACCCTGTGTGACCTTGGGCAAGTCATTGGCCTCTCTGTGCTGTTCCCTTGTGGGAAATTATGATAGCAATAGTGTTCATCTCAAAGGTCTACTATAAGTATTGTATCTGGAGCTGCATGTAAAGCAGCTTATGAGTGTGTGGGATCCAATGGAGCATCTGGCACAATGCCTGGCACTTAATAGATGGTCAATTCAGCAGAATCCCAGTTCCCACCCTCTACCTACCACATTCTCTATGTTCTAATTTGCAAGAAATGAGGGATTGTCTGGCCAATCCCTTATCCCCAATGAATCCTCAGCTGCCCCACCACACCACCATCACCAGTTCATTCCAGCATTTTCCCACTCTGCCTTCCCCACCCTTTTGCTCCTGGAGTTGTTTGTTTAATGTGCACAATACAATTAAGACAAAATGGCTTTCCCATAAAACCTCCAACAACTTCCCTCAACAACCCCAACCCAGCATCACCAGCCCTATTTCTTTCCTCTGGGGACCCTCTACCCACTGGCTCCTATTCCCCAGTTGGCTAAGGGTTGGCACTTTCAGCCTATGTTTGCTCAGGGGTCAAGCAGAGTTCCCTGGCATTGGACAAGACCCTGAGGCAGAAAGTGAACCACCTCAGGGATATGCTGGGGTGGTGGGAGGGGAGGCACTGCCAGCACAGCTGGAAGCAGAAGTGAACAGAGATGTGGTGCTGGAATGGAGAGATCCACTATGCTAGCTGTCACCTTCCTGCTTTGATTTAAGTGCCTTTCTTTTGTTGAAGACTCTACAAGAGTGATGATCACAGTTTTTCTCAATTGGAGCCATCCTGCACACTCACTCATTCATTCTGCAAACATTCCTGGAGGCATAATGAGTGCCAGGCCCCATGCTTGGTGCTCAAATTATGGAGATGACTCATGCAATGGTCCTTTCCTCAAGAACTTCCCAGGATAGGGGAGGAGGCAGAGCCACATCTAAGTGGTGCCACAGAAGTTTGGGAAAGTGGGAGCACAGAGGTAGTTAGCTTGGAGGAGTCAGGGAGGACTTACTGGGGAGGTGGTGTTTGAATTGGGCCTTAAAGAATGAGTAGAAGTTCACCAAGATAAGAAATAGGCAAGGGTTGTCTAAATCTATGGCCTGCCCACAGAATACCCCATAAGCAGCCAGCAGACCACCTGCTTAAAATCCATGTCAATCCCTTTAAAAAGAGCTCCTGCCCAGCTCTTTCTGCTTCTCCACAAACCCCAGGAGGGCCTGAGCTGAAAACTCTGAGATTCAGCACTGGAGGAGGTGCCTACTGAACCTGAGCCACCTTTCCTGGGTCCCTTTCAGACAGTTGGGTCCTGCCTATGCCTGCACCTCCCAGAGCCTAGATCTGTCTGTGCGAACCCCACCTCCCTCACATACCAGGCCTCCCTGATGCCATCATGTCACTCACAAGATCTTCAATACCAGCCAAAAGTCCTTAAGCTGGAGTCCTGGGGTACACACACCTGGATTTGGATCAGGGTACCACAGCTGTGAGGTTTGGAACAAAGTGCCACTCTCTGTGAGTCTCATTTCCATGGGCTACTGGGTGAGAATTGCAAGAGACAACTCCGATGAATGAAGCACCTCACAAAGAAGGGCAGAAGAGAGGTGAGGTAGAAGCAATTGTTATTGTCAAATATTTGCATGGGAGATTGGAAGGGGCAATTGTCCAGCTCATGGACTCTGCACTGTGGAACCCACCCAGCCCACCAGAAGACTTGTCAAAACTACAGGGCTAGAACCCTGTGCTGAGTATGTGGTGGTGAGTACTAGGAGGCTTGGCTGGAAAGGAGGCGGGGTCTTGTCCCCAGAGCCTGGCAGGAGGTAGATTTCCTATAGTCAGCAATTTCCCCTTCATGCTACTCCCAACCTCTCTCTGTATTAGCATGAGAATGGGACACCAGCTGACATTGGAGGGTCCAAAGGTATTTGTATTCCAAAGAGCTCCCTCTGTCCCCTAAAAGGCATTGCCCTTGGAGCTGGTTAGCTGGGTTGGGATCCAGAGGCCTCTTGGGGTAAGTAGGCAGGCAAGCTAGAGTAGAGGGTCCCTCTCCCCTCTCTCCCCAACCCCTCCTAGCACACTATCTGGTTGGCTTGAAGGAGCCACAAGTCCAGTCCAAGCTATTCTTACCTCCCCACTCCACAGCCTCCAAGTGAGCCTAAGCTGTGTGGGAAAGCACTCCTTAGTTTGAAAAAAAAAAAAAAAAAAAAAAGCATATTCCATATAAGTGCTTTGATTTTTTTTGCTTCAACCTTTTATTTCTTTGGCATTTTCAATCCTGTACTATTAAAAGGAGGAGTTTGGACCCATGCCACCAATTATGCTAAGCAGTTTACATACATTATGTTTATTGATCTTCATAACACACCTATGAGATGCTATTACAATCCCCATTTTACAGATGAAGCAACTAAGGCTTAGAAATATCCAAGATCATACAACTAGTCAATGGCAGGGGGACCGCAGTCCCAAGCAGCCCCCAAGCAGCCCCCCATTACTTCAACTACCTCTCTAGGAAGGAGTAGCACTGGCATGGAAGGGAGGGCAGGGGATGTTCAGGCACCAGGGTTCCCCGTCAGAAGTTCCCCATCAAACTCCTCCCCACCAATCCTACTCTGGAGGTCCCATTCCATCAGCCCCCTCCAGCTTTGTGTGCAACCCTGGGCTCAGAGCCTGAAGCCAGGGTCTCTAATGGGCTGAGCTCTAGGACATTTCCAAGGAAAGGTCAGAAAAGTGTCTCCAGGTTGAGGCACAGCAGCCAGCACCACCCACAAGGAAGAATCCAGGATGATGGGTCTGCCCTGCAATGCTGCCCAACTTTTCTCCCTCTCCCTCTCCCCTGTTTCTTGCTCAGACACTATTTTTTTTCTTTTATTATTATTACTAGTAGCCCGTTTGCACGAAGATTCGTGCAATAGACCTTCATTCACCTGGCTGCCTGCACCAGTTTTCTGCCGGCACCAGGGACCCAGGCCTTGGCTGTGGCCACCGCCTTCTGCCTTTTTCAGGGTCGGGGCTTGGCCCCGGGCGGTGGCCTTGGGCTCGTCGGCACCCAACATCCTTGCTAAGGATCGCACGAGCCGACCCCCAGTGGTTTCCTGCGATCCGTGCAGGCTGCCCACTGGTGCCCAAGGCCGGGAAAGCCTCCGCCCCAGGCTTTCCTGGCCTTGGGCTCGCCGCACCCAGCGTCCCTGCTACGGATCACAGGAGCCGACCCCCAGTGGTTTCCTGCGAGATCGGTGCAGGCTCCCCGCTGGTGCCCAAGGCCCGGAAAGCCTCGGCCGCTGGGACCCCCGGGAGCGGCGGGATGGGCCCGGCCACGCCCCCCCAAGTGGGCAATCGACCCCCGGACCCCGGGGAGGGGCGGGAGGGGCCGGGCCACGCCCTCCCAGGTGGACGATCAACCCCAGGACCCCCGGGAGGGGCGGGAGGGGCGGGAGTGGCCCGGACACGCCCCCCCCAGGTGGCCGATCTCCCCAGGCACCCCCAGGAGTGGCGGCATGGTCCGGCCACGCCCCCCGGGGTGCCGATGGCCCCAGGCACCCCCGGGAGCGGCGGCATGGGCCTGGCCACGCCCCCCCGGGGTGCCGATGGCCCCAGGCACCCCCGGGAGCGGCGGCATGGGCCCGGCCACGCCCCCCCCCCCCCCGGGGTGCCGATTGTCCCAGGCAACCCAGGGAGCGGCAGCATGGGCCCGGCCACGCCCCCCCGGGGTGCCGATCGCCCCAGGCACCCCCCCCGGAGCAGCGGCATGGGCCCGGCCACTGGGCACCGCCATCTTGATCTTCTCAACGGCGGATATGCCACCCGGAGTCCCGCCCCCAGCCTCCTGCCGGCCCAATCGTGGGCATAGCGGAGGTGCTGTCAATTTGCATGTTTCTCTATTATAAGGTAAGATTTTTAAAATATTTATTATTGATGTTCCCTCCCTATATACCCCCCATTGCCCTTCTCCACCCAGATTCCACCCTGCCCCAGGCCTTCACCACCCTTTTGTCTGTGTCTATTGATAATGTCTATCCTATATAATAAAAGGCTAATATGAAAATAGACCAAATGGCAGAACAACCAGAACAACCAAACAACCGGTCGCTATGATATGCGCTGCCCACCAGAGGGTGTGTGAGGAACATGGTGGGCGTCGGCCATGGCGGGATGGTGAAGCAGGTGAGTGGGGTGCCAGACCAAGGCAGGGCACCAGTTGCTGTCATTGGGGCGAGCTTCTGGTGGTTACTGAGAATTCCTTCCTCCCACGTGCCGCGGTCCTGCCCAGCACTTGCACCTGCTGCTGGCACTGGCCCCACTTGCACCCACTGCCAGTGCTGGAGCTGCCACTCGCACCTGCTGCGGCGCCTGGCACTGGTCCCGATTGCTCTGTGCCCAACAGCAGGTGCAAGTGGTGGCTGCCGGCCCCAATTGCCCCTCATGGCTTCTCCACCTCCCCCTGCTCCGGAGGGCTGATTGGAGCCAGCAGCCACCTCTCGCACCCACTGCCAGAGATGGTCCCACTCGCACCTGCTGCTGGAGCCAGCCCCAATCGTGTCTCGCCATCAGTGGATGTCAGCAGAGCTGGTGCTGTCAGCACGTGGGAGTGGCAGCAGCAGGACCAGGGCTGCTGGCAGAGAGGGGACTGGGGGCCATGGCAGGAGGGGCCAGGCGGGGCCAGGCAGGGCCACGGAGGATGGGCCGAGACTCATGCCTGTGCCCACTGCAGCCTCGCAGCCCTCAGTTTCTTTCAAGGTGCACAAATTCATGCACTAGGCCCCTAGTCTATATCTTATCTAATAAAAGAGTAATATGCAAATTAACCATCACTCGGCTACACCCCACAAGCCATGCCCACAAACCACGCCCACCAGCCCATCAGGAGCGAATATGCAAATAAACCCAACCAATATGGCTGCGGCCACAGAGAGCAGGAGGGAGGCTTGGGTTTCCCCGGCAATAGAGGAAGCCAAGCTTTCTGCCTGCCCTTGCCGACCTAGGCCTCCACTCAAGGCTACAAAGTTTCAATGATAGAAGATACATAAATCCAAACAGAAATGGCGGCAGCCAAGGAGCTGGAAAGAGCAGGAGGCTAGGGTTGCCCCCTGTGATGGAGGAAGCCAAGCTTTCCGCACACCCTGGCCAGCCCAGGCCTCTGCTTAAGGATACAAAGTTTCAATTATAGAAGATACATAAATCCCAACAGAAATGGCTGCCACCAAGGAGCAAGCAGGAGGCTTGGCTCCACTCCAGGCTGCCCCACACCCCAAGGGAACCCCCACCCTGATCCGGGATACCCTTCAGGGAAAACCAGCTGGCCCCCACCCATGCACCAGGCCTCTATCCTATCTAATAAAAGAGTAATATGCAGATTGACCATCACTCCAACACACAAGATGGCTGCCCCCATGTGGTTAAAGATCCTGCCCCCATGTGGACACAAGATGGCCAGCAGGGGAGGACAGTTGGGAGAAACCAGGCCTGCAGGGGAGGGCAGTTAGGGGTGACCAAGCTGGCAGAGGAGGGAAGTTGGGGGCAACCAGGCCTGCAGGGAAGGGCAGTTGGGATGGACCCAGGCCTCAGGGGAGAGCAGTTGGGGGGGGACCAGGCCTGCAGGGGAGGGCAGTTAGGGGCAAACAGGCTGTCAAGGGAGCAGTTAGGCATCAATCAGGCTAGCAGGGGAGTGGTTAGGGGATTATCAGGCTGGCAGGCAGAAGTGGTTAGGGGCAATCAGGAAGGCAGGCAGGCGAGCAGTTGGGAGCCAGCAGTCCTGGATTGTGAGAGGGATGTCTGACTGCCCATTTAGGCCCGATCCTACTGGGCCTAAATGGGCAGTCGGACATCCCTTGAGGGATCCCAGATTGGAGAGGGTTCAGGCTGGGCTGAGGGACACCCCCCCCATGCACGAATTTCGTGCACCGTGCCTCTAGTATATATATATATATATATTATGCTAAGTGTCTGTCCGACCGGTTGCTGTGATTTGCACTGACCACCAGGGTGCAGATGCTCAATGCAGGAACTGCCATGATGCACACTGGCCATTTACAGAGAAACAGCACCGCGGACCTGGTGCCCACAAAGCAACACTCGGCTTCCCCCAAGTGGGACACAGGCCCCACCACCACCCTGGTGCAACAGCACTCCAAATCACAGCCAATGTTGCCAAGACCCCATGGTGCAAAATGCGGCTCACAGCCCAGCCCAACCTGGAAATGGTGGCTGTGGGCACCAGGTAATGATGTCACATAGCAATACCCGCTTCCTCTTCCTAGTGACTAGCCTCCTTGCAGTTTCTTCAGCACAGGAACATGACTTGCTTTATAGCCAGGTGGAAACATTTCACACTGTAACCAAATGTCTGTGAAGCATTTTCCTGTGCCTCATCTCATTTGATCCTCACAGAAGTCCTGGAGTAGGTAGATGGGAGACTCGGTGGAATCCTATTTTCTTTTCATTAGCCTGAAAATGGAGATTTAGAAAGTTGAGAAACTTGACCCAACTGAAAAGAAGTAAGAAATGTGGACCTTGAAAATGACTTCAGGTTTTCTCACTGTGTAGAATATAGTCAAACACTACTGCAGTTAAATATTTTACCCTTTGTTCTCCCTGCGTGATCTACAATAATAATCTGCTTCGTGTTGACATTTACTGCTGTGTTGCTGACAAATACTTGAAAGGAAAGTTGCGGTGCTTCACTGGACTGGAAAAAGTTTAGCTAAATCAGAAAGCAGGTCTAATGAAGCAAGTTTATTCCATCCTATCTAATAAAAGGGTAATATGCAAATTGACCATCACTCCATCACAAAGATGGAAGCACCCAGTCCTCTCAGCCCCACCAGAGTGCACCAATCCCAGGGGGTCGGCCGCTGAGAGGGGGCATCGTGAGCAGCCTGGCGGAATGCGGATGGGCCTCTGGGCCACGGAGAGCCTCTGGGCAGTGGGCACGGAGTGGCCAGGCCCCGCAGAGAGCTACTGGCAGACGGATTCATGCGCAGGGCTACTAGTATATATATAAGGCTAAGTTAACTCATACATGTGCGATCATATAAAGCTCTCGCTGGCACCAATCACACAAGTGTTTCAATCTGTCATTGTTGAGCGTGAAATTGGTTGACACTTCTATTATAGAGAAAGGGCAAATAGCAATATTAAAATATTTCTTCTAATTAATTTCCTTTCAAAGTGCATGAATCCATGCACTGGGCCACTAGTACGCATATAAGTTCTTTAGTTAATCTCTTCCTGCCCCTCCTTCCCTCTGAAATTTGTCAGTCTGTTCCATGTTTCCATGCCTCTGATTCTATTTTATTCATCAGTTTATTTTGTTCATTAGATTCCTTGTTTATTTTGATATTCAATTGTTGATAGATATGTATTTATTGCCATTTTATTGTTCATATTTTTTTCTTCTTTTCTTTTTTTTGTTTTATTTATTTATTTTTAATTTCTTTATTGATTAAGGTATCACATATTTGTCCTCATCCTCTCATTCCCATCCCACACCCCTCCCCACACATGCCTCCACCCCCCTGTTGTCCTTAAACGCTGGTTAGGCTCATATGTTTGCACACAATATTTTCTTCTTTTTAAATAAGACCCTTTAACATTTCATGTAATACTGGTTTGGTGATGATGAATTCCTTAAGCTTTTCCTTGTTTCTGAAGCTCTTTATCTGACCTTCAATTCTAAATGAGAGCTTTGCTGGTAGATTAATCTTGGTTGTAGATCCTTGCTTTTCATCACTTTGAATACTTCTTGCCACTCCCTTCTGGCCTGCAAAGTTTCTGTAAGAAATCAGCTGGCAGTCTTATGGGAACTCCCTTATAGGTAACTAACTACTTTTTTCTTGCTACTTTTAAGATTCTCTCTTTCACTTTAATCTTTGGCATTTTAATTATGATCATCTTGCTGTGTGCCTCTGTGGGTTCATCTTGTTTGGGACTCTCTGCACTTCCTGGACTTGTAAGTCTATTTATTTCACCAGACAGAGGAAGTTTTCTCTCATTATTTCTTCAAATAGGTTTTCAATTTCTTGTCCCCTCTCTTCTCCTTCTGGCACCCCCAAAATGTGTATCCCAGAAGCTCCTTACACTATCTTTATATTTTTGGATTCTGTTTCTTTTTGCTCTTCTGATTGGGTGTTTTTGCTTTCTCGTATTCCAAATCACTGATTTGATTCTCCGTGTCCTCCACTCTACTGTAGATTCCATGTAAATTGTTCTTCATTTCAATTAGTGTACCCTTCATTTCTGACTGGTCCTTTTTCATGTCTTTGATGTTCTCACTAAGTTCCTTGAAGCTCTCAGTAAGAGCCTTGAGCATCCTTATAACCATTGCTTTGAACTCTGTATCTAGTAGTTTGCTTGCTTCCATTACATTTAGTTTTACTTATGGAGATTTCTTTTATTCTTTAATTTGTGACATATTTCTTTGTCTTCGCATGTTGGCTGCTTCCCAGTGTTTGTTTCTATGTATTGGGTACAGCTGCTATGTCTCCTGGAATTGGTAGAGTGGCTTTGTGTAGTAGGTGTCCTGTAGGGTCCCGTGGCTCAGCCTTCCCAGGCACCTGAGCTGAGCACTCTAGGTGAGCCCTTGTGTGGGCTGTGTGTACTGTCCTGTTGTAGTTGAGCCTTGATTGCTGTTAGTGTCAGCTGGGAGGAATTGACTCCCAGGCCAATTGGCTGTGAGGACAAGCTGTGACTACAGTGGGAGAACTGCTGTGCAAGAGACACTCCTATGGAGCAGGACTGGCTTCAATAGGATCTTGGTGCACACTGAGTCCACCCCTTGAGTGTGTCACTTGTGGATGTGGTAGAGTTGTAATCTGGTGTGGTCTGAAGCTTTCCAATGGGTGCACTGGCTCTGGGGCCTCCTGGGATGTGCAAAATCAGCCACTTCCTGTGCCCTGCTGGGGCCACCCAGCACAAGCTACAAAGTGATCTGCAGGTGGCTGCTACTTGTGTTGGGTTTGGAGGTGCCAGGGGAGGCCAAGCTGTGAACCTTGGCAAGCTGCTGCTAGTGGTGGGCCTGGGGCCACTTATTGAGAGGTATGGGGCATGCTGAGCCCAGCTGCTACTTGTTTGGGAGATTTTAGGAAAGTCTGAAGCCTGAGTCAGGACAGGCCATTCATATGGAAAAGTCACTGTAAACAGCTTGGTTGGGGCTGCAAATTGGATGGGGAAGGATCTCAGGAAATCACCAGGGCAGGGTGAACGGTGAGGTCCAGGTTGATGGAGACTCAGATATGGCACCTGCTAGTCATCTGTATGTGTGTGTGTGTGGGGGGGGGGGGGGGCGGTAGATGGGGCAGGTCTCAGCAGAGGAACAATGAGCTCTGCCAGCACTTTTGTCTGGGAAAAAGCTGTCCCCCAGTTCTTGCCCTGATTCCAGACAATTTAGTTCCTCCCAGTATGCCCCTGGATCCTCTCAAACTGCTGTTCCAGTGCTGGAACTCAGAAGGAGTGAGTCCAAGTAAGTCCATGCACCAGCCCTTTAAGAGGAACACCTGTATCTCCAACAGCCTCCGTGTGACTCAACCATAGTTCCCACTGGTTTTTATAGCCTGAAGTTACAGGAACTTCTCTTCCCAGCTGTGAAACACTGGGCTGGGAGCCTGCTATGCAGCTGGGACCTCTTGCTCCTCACAGGAGGCCTCCTCAGCCAAGTTATGCCTCCTGATTAAAAATATGCCACACATGGGTGTGAGACCAGCCAGTTCCACATCTCCGCTACTCCTATCAGTCTCGATGTACTTTCTTGTTTAATTCTTTAATTGTTGGGCTTCCATTCAGCCAGATTTCAGGTGATTCTGAATGATGGTTGTTCTGTATTTTATTTGTAATTTTTATGTGGTTGTGGGAGGTGGCGAGTACCAATTTACCTACACTGCCATCTTGGTTCCTCCTCTCAGACACTCTTGACACCTTCTCCTCTTTTCCCTCCTCTCCCCTCCCCTGTTGCCCACTGAGAGCCAAGAGCATACCAGCCACTCTGCAATGGACAGAAGGAAGCTTCAGAGCCCAGCTATGTTGTCACAAATGCAGACCCCCAGCAGGCCCATGGGAGGCAGGCCCATGACCCCATTGACTCTCATTTGAGAAATCTGTGCCTGGCTTCCTTTAGGATTCCATCACACAAACCAGAAGCTCTCATGTCTGTTTTGTCACTTCCTCCTTCATCCAAAGGGTCCCAGGATTACAATGCAATCTAGGGGATCTTGACCAATGTTTCCATACTGGGTAGGAGTACTTGGTGTGACCCCCAACAGGAAGTGCTACTGGGGGATTTCAGGCACTGGGTAGAACCCAAGAAGGTCTGATCCTAAAGAGGCGGGGGCAGGCTGGTTGCTGAGAGGGAGTGGCCCTGGCTTTTTATCTGCTCCTCTATAGCCAATGACTGAGAAGGTAATTAAGTCTTCCTCCCATCAAAGGCTGAGGGCTGGCTGCACCCCAAGGCCTAGCTTGCAAGGAAGGGAGATAATAAGTGCTCTCACCCTGCCCGCAACCCCATCACACACATTTAGAAGGGAAGTCACCCATTAGCACCCGTGGGAATGAGGAGGAAAGCTCTCCGGAGTGTACTGGAGGCCAAGAGTGTGTGTTATGTTGTCCTGGGCCCTGGGGAGCCCAGGAGGAGGGGCTCTGCCCCTAAATAACTCTTCTAATTCAACAGAGCACAGGATAGGGGCCAAGGGTGCTCTGGGAGATCTACAGAGAGAACTACAGAGTCCCATAGAGGGATGAGGATGATGAAAAAGTTGATGTAGCTCCTCTGCCTGAGCCCTCAGTGTGTGCACATGGGGGAGGGGTGGCACGGAGGCAGATTCTTGTTCCCTTATTTTTTCCATAGATATAATTGAAAAGTTCGAGAGGTTAAATCACTTGCTCCAATTACATAGTGCAGATTGGAAATCTTCCTGGAGGAGTCCCTTTCCAAAGATGGGTGGGTGGCAAGAAGTCCACAGTGGGAATAGAGGGGAGGTTGGTGGCACAGGAGGGTGCTGAGAGGGTGAGGAGCAGTCCAATCAGGTTGAGGCTGGTGATGTGGGAAGGGTAGGTGGAGGGAATGGGGACAGTGGGTCCTGGAGGTGATGGGGAGCTATTTCATATTTAGGAGTAGGAGAGTAATAGGAATATGCCTTAGGAACAGCATTGTGGGATGGAAAGAAAGGGCTAATGTGTGGAGCATCAGGAGTCTAGTCTGACCCCAGACTTCAAAAGCCCACATTTCAAGCTCTGATCCAGCAGAGGGGGAGCTCAAGCCAGGGATAAGGTAGAGGCCTAGTCATACATTTGGCTTTGCCATCTGACCTCATGAGCAGCAAACTGTTCTGACACTTGACATGGTACAATACTCTTGAGCCTCCTCAGTTTCCTCATCTGTGAAATGGGATAATGGTGATGTCCATCTCATGGAGCAACAGAGGATTGCATGGCAATGTTTCTGTCAACAGACCTGCTCTAGGTTGTCACAGGTTTCTTCCAGCCAGATGAGGACCTGCATGGGCTCCCTGCCTTCTGAGGGGGCTCTCAAATCTCAGGGATGAGTACATTTAATGGGAGGGTTTGAGGGAGGCCTCCAACTTTCAAGTAGTAAGCATCATGCCCAGAGTAACTACTCAAGTAACCTTAATTTTATTGATGATGTGGAGCTGGGCCAGTCACTGCAGGGCCCAAACCAAGTTCTCAAGTCCTGTCTATAGTTACACTACCCATAATGTCCTCCCTATCATTCCCAGCTAATTGGGTGGGGATGTGGATGGCTCAGGACAACTTTTTCCGCCTGCTTAAAACTGTTTCCTTGTGCCAGTGGTCAGACTGGCAGGCTGAAAGAGAAAATGTTTTGGGCCATGGAGATCTGGTTTGAAATTTCACCTTTTGCTCTTGGCTTTGGGCTGGAAGGCCCTTCTCAACCTGTTAGTCCCCACAGGGCAACCTTAGTAGTTATATGGCTCTAACCAACAGATCTGTGCATAGGAGCTGGTTTGGATGGTGGAAGAGCAGAGCAGAGGGTGTTAGTCTCATGGCGCGAGAAAGAAAGCCAAGAACACTGAGCACTGACAACCAACTAGGTTGGGGCACTCATCTCAAAAGCAAACACTATATTCCCTGCCTCACAGCTTGGTTTGGGTTGAATCCATTTCATTGCAGGAGCCCTAGGAAGAACTTCCCTGGTTGCATGAAAACACACACACACACACGCACGCACGCACGCACGCACGCACGCACGCACACATACTCTTCCTGGCTACTTGTGGGTTGAGTGAGACCCTACACACATCTGAGAAGGTAAAATGATTGGAAGTCTAGAGGTTAGTAACCCAGGTGAAGCTTCACTCTACCATGGACTCACTTTCTCTTTCTGAAAAATGGGGAGATTTTCGGACTTCATGTAATCAGCACATGTCCCCTACATCTTATTCCCAGACCTGATGAAAGTATCATGAAGGACAGAGCTCTGAGACCTGCAATTCAAGTCTGGAGGACTGAGCTGCAATTGCTTCCCTGGGGAAGTGTGGCTAAATCACATGACTAGGAGAGGGTGGATCAGATATGCTACCCTTCTGCCTTGTGGTTAGACAAACAGTCCTGGGCTTGGCCTAAAGGGACTGGTGAGAAGGCAATATATATTTTTTTTAAAATAAATCTTTATTGTTCAGATTATTACAGGTGTTTCTCTTTCCCCTCCCCCCCCCATAGCTCCCCTCCACCTGATTCCCCACCCCACCCCCATGCCCTTACCCCCTGCCACTGTCTTCATCCATAGGTATAAGATTTTTGTCCAATCTCTTCCTGCACCTCTCAGACCCCCTTCCCCCTGAAAATTGTCCATCCCCTCCCTTTCTATGTCTCTGATTCTATTGTATTCACCAGTCCATTCTGTTCTTCAGATTTTTTATTCACTTGATTTTTAGATTCACTTGTTGGTAGGTATGTATTTGATGTCTTTTTGTTGTTCATAATTTTTATCTTTACCTTTTTTTTCTTCTTTCTCTTCTTAAAGAATACCCTTCAACATTTCATGTAATCCTGGTTTGGTGGTGATGAACTCCTTTAGCTTTTTCTTGTCTGTGAAGCTCTTCGTCTGACCTTCAATTCTGAATGATAGCTTTGCTGGGTAGAGTAATCTTGGTTGTAGGTTCTTGCTGTTCATCACTTTGAATATTTCTTGCCACTCCCGTCTGGCCTGCATAGTTTCTGTTGAGAAATCAGCTGACAGTCGTATGGGTACTCCCTTGTAGGTAACTAACTGTTTTTCTCTTGCTGCTTTCAAGATTCTCTCTTTGTCTTTTGCCCTTGGCATTTTAATTATGATGTGTCTTGGTGTGGTCCTCTTTGGATTCCTCTTGTTTGGGGTTCTGTGCGCTTCCTGAACTTGTAAGTCTATTTCTTTCACCAGGTAGGGCAAGTTTTCTGTCATTATTTCTTCAAATAGGTTTTCAGTATCTTGCTCTCTCTCCTCTTCTGGCACCCCAAAAATTCGGATGTTGGTACGCTTAAAGCCATCCCAGAGGCTCCTTACGCTATCCTCACACTTTTGGATTCTTCTTTCTTTCCGCCTCTCTGGTTGGGTGTTTTTTGCTTCCTCATGTTCCAGATCTTTGGTTTGACTCTTTGGGTACAGTGGTCTACAGTTGAGTGTCTGTATATTCTTTATTTCAGACAGTGGTCCTTTTCCATTTTTTTTTTTTTTTGTATTCTCATTAAGGTCCTTGAAGGTCTCTTCAAGTTTCTCAGCGGTTTTTAGAAGATTCTTGAGTAACCTTATAAATGTGGTTCTGAACACTGTGTCGTCCAGTAGTTTGCTTTCCTCCATATATCCTATTCGTGACATACTTCAGTGTCTCCGCATTTTGGCTGCCTCCCTGTGTTGATGGAGTGGCTTTGTGTGGTCAGTGACCTATAGGGGCCGGTAGCTCAGCTTTCCCAATCACGCTAGGTGGTCGCTCTTGGTACACCCCTTTGTGGGCTGAGTGGAGAGTCTTGGTGTAGTTAAAAGCCTTGATTGCTGTTGGTACACTGGGAGGAATTGACCTCCAGGCCGATTGGCTGTGAGGACCTGCTGTGTCTATAATGGAAGCGCTGCTGCGCTGGAGACACGCTTGTGGTACAGGGCTTGTTTGAGTGGGGCTTTGGTGCTCACTGAGTCCGCCTCCTGAATGTGTCACTTATGGATGTGAGGAGTTGAAATCTGGTGTCTCACGCTGACCACTAGGTGCATTGGCTAGTTCAGCTGCTGCCTGAGGCTACCCTGCAGGAGCTACAGCAAGAACTGCCGTCCTCTCCTCCCTGCTTGGAGTTTGGAGGCCTTGGAGCTATCTGTACTGGGTTGCAAGTTTACTAGTTTAAATTGCAATAGAGAAGGCCATTCATATGCAAAAGCCGCTGCTAGGAGCTTGGGTGTGTTTGTAGATTGTTCGGGGCGGAGTCTCAGGGCGTCAGTAGGCTAGGGCATGGCCAACAGCTATGGCTGGCAGTGAGCCACCTCCAACCGCGTCCCCACAACCGCGTCCCCGCAGTCTCGTGCCCCGGCGCAGCCAACAATTCTACCTCCACGCAGCTCTGCTAGTAAGCCAGTCTCACTCCGACCCGATGGCAGACAGCCCAGTCTCTCCCCAGAAACTGGATTTCAGAGAGATTGGGGGCTTGTCTCTCTTCGGATTGAAGAAAGCAACGCCGCCTCCAGCTGGGCTCCGCCGCCAGTTCGTATCGCGCGCGCACTCCCCTGTACCTCAGTTTTTCAGCGTTTGTGCCCTGATTGCTCCCATCTCTTTCGGTCTAGTTGTAGAGGTTCCGCTCAGCCAGCTTTCCCGTGGTTCTGGGTGATAGACGTTCTGTCTTTTAGTTGTAGTTTTGGAAATTGTTGTGGGCGGCAGCAGCCCAGATGCTTATCTATGCCACCATCTTGGATCCTCCCTGAAAGCAATATATTTTGTTTTGTTTGTTTTTTTTCACTCAAGCTGCCACAAGGTGTCACTAAAGGCCCAGAGAGGTTGACAGACTTGACCAAGCCACACAGGTCTTCTGAGGCCCATCCCTGGGTATTTCTCACCAGACTTAGAGTGAAAGCAGGTTGGATGGGGGAAACTGTGAGGAAGCTCAGAAAGACTTGAAGGACCTTGCTCTGTTGTAATGTGAGAAGTATTTTCTTGGGGTCAGGGCTCTGACCATTAAGCATTAGTGGGAAGACAGGCCTGGGCTCTCTGACATGGGGGCTGAACTTGCTGGAGAGCAGTGACCCATTCATACCACATTCAATTCACAGTGTAACTATACCACCTCACTTGTCTGCACATCTTTTCCAACTTCCAATGGAAGCCACTTCATAACTGGTCAGATAAAGAGGCTGGATCCTCTCCTCTGGGGTTTGGAGGCCTTATTGAAGCCCTTTTCCTTCTGGAAGGAAAGTGGGAAGGACATCCTTACCTCAGGGAGGAGTTCATTTTGGTCTCTTGTCCTTTCTGACTGACCTTGGATTGCAGCTCAAGCCTCATTGGGCACCAGGGGCTCAATCACTGGGCACAGGGAGCATCATTAACACTGGTTGAATGACTGCTCAAAAGAGGCCATTTTTTAATTGCCTGGCTCCTGTGTCCAAGGCCTTAGGGCTATGTGTTCTGGCACGAACACCCACCTATAGCAGACACTGCTGGCTGGTTGACTCAAACCCCTACATACCTCTTTCTCCCAGCCACCTTCCAGTGATTGGGCTACAGATAGCCATATGATCCACTTCTGGCCAATGAGATGTAAGTGAAGCACTGGGTGGAGGTTCAAGGCACTCTTTAAAAGGTGTAGAACTGACATTCCCTTTAGGCTTTCCATATTCTTTCTGTCTGCAACATAGAAGTCTGAAGTCACTGCAGCCCTCTTGCTATTATGAGGCAAGAAGCATGCAAACTAAAGCTTTCACACTAAGGATGGTGGAAAGGATGATGGAAGAAACCTGGGGCCTGCACAGCCTAGTGGATTTTCACACAAGCCCTGGACTGCCCATCCCTGAACTTCTTGCCATATAGAACAAACACCACCCCTAAGTGTTAGGACACTGTTTGCTAGGTTTTCTGTTACTTACAGCCATGTGCATCCTTGTTATACCACCCTCCTCCAGTTTAGAATGCTGAGCTTAAGTAGAAAAGGATCTCTTTCCCCTAACCTTGGTATATGCAAGGGAAATCGGGACCCTGAATCCAGGACTCTGTAGGAGCAGGAAATGCCCTGGGAATAAGCTGAGAATTAAATAACCTCACTATTTGACTGAGGTCAGGACTCTCACTGCCCTATGTAATTGCACTTCTTACTCCCTGAACTCTCCCAGTCCCATTGATCTCCTGGCTAACTCCTACTTATTATTCAAAACTCAGACCATGCCACCTCTTCCAAAAAATCACTGCCTACCCACTTGACCACACCACCAGAATAGACTAGACATTTTTCCTTTGTACGCCACAATGCCCTGGGCCACCTTGAACACTGCATTCATCACCCAAAGATGTAATGCTACAGTGTATATCACCCCCCTCTCCAACAAGGTATCTTTTCACCTTACAAGTTGGTACAGGTAGTAGGTGTTTCAGTCTTTCAGTGAGACATCATTCATTGATTCATTCATTTATTCCCCGGTTTATTGAGCTGTCCTAGAGATCCCAGTGCCACGCATAGCAGCTCTGCTGTGCCAAGCTGTCTTAGGGACTAGAACATCTGTACACAGAGGATCCCAGAAGCCCAAGACCTGGGACAACCTGGAGAAATAGAGCACTCAGGCTCTTCACATCAATTGTTTTAAAATGCTGAGCACCCGACTGGCACTCAGGTAATGCTTATGGAGGGAGAAAAAGGGAACAAGGGAATGGGAACAGGGGCAGTACAGAAGAAAGGTTTTTGAGTCCAGGGGATGGGGGGGGGCAGGTGTTTTCGGAGCTTCCTTTTCCAGTAAGCTTTAGGGCCATGTGGTTACACATAGCCCTGAGCCCTGTCTCTGGATTCAGAGACAGGTACTTCTAACCACGGATCTAGCTCCTTACAGCTTCACAGAGCAGGGAGGAGATGCAAGCCCAGAGAAAAGATAGCAAAGTAGGTTCTCATTCTGGGCATTCTGCCCCAGCCCCACTCAACCTTGCTGTTCAGTGAGGAAACAGAGTCACAACCAAAGTGTCATGGGGGCAGGCTCTCCAACCTCAGCTCTAGAGCTGGAGCGGTGGTCATGGGGGTATCTTGGAGGGTCTGAAATTATAACCACCTCCTCTAGAACTCATATTTGGGAGTTGGGGATCCAGGAGGAGGCAGGGGCAGGGGACATCCCCTCTGGTTGTAATACACACAGATGGCTGCATTAATTATTCCAGGGTTTATTGAGCTCTGCAGTTATTAATTTAAATGACTGCAGCCATCCTGTGTGTATTGCTCTGCAACTTGCTTGTTTTGCTTCACAATCCCATGTGCTATTTATATCTTCTCTACTCCTCAAAAGGATTTGAGGAGGTTTACCAGTTCCAGAGGGTGAGGTGCAGAGCAGAGTGGGAGCAGGGGCCCCGGAGTGACGCTGAGCTGGACTGATAACCTAGCTCTGCTGCCTGCATCTGAGTGACCCTGGGCCAGTCCCTAAACATTCTGAGCTGCAGTTTCCTTATCTGTGAGATGGGGATAATAGTAATAACAGTTACCTCGCAGGGTCAGTGTGATGTCACTATGAGCATACAAAGAGGGTGTTGAGTCATTTTAGCTCCCCAGCCTTCCTAGGGCTTTGAGAACAAGGACCTAAGTGGTCTGAAGACCAGACGTGGCCAGCTGGTCCTTTGAGCTCATAGCCTTGAGCCCTCCCCTTCCCCAAAACAGGAGAGAGAAAGAGAGAGAGAGAGAGAGAGAGAGAGAGAGAGAGAGAGAGAGAGAGGCCAGGAGAGCAGGGGGAAATACACGGCAGATCTGTCCTTGTGGCTTCACAGCTGCTTGTCACGTTGGGTCTCTCTAGCTGTGCTGGATGTTCTGAGGGAGGGGCTGGGTCTTCTGCTCTTCTACGTCCCATGGAGGTGGCAGCTGTGACATCAACCTGGCCCTGCTTTCCCTAAGCAAGCTGTATAAATTGCTGTTCTTAGAATGAATGATTCCTGAATCCATCCCCTCACTTGTGAAACCTGCTAGGAAGTGGGAAAACTGAGGGCAGGGAGAAGCAGAGCTGCTGGGCCTCTAGACATCATCTGGTCGAGCCTCCTCATTTGACATAGGAAACTGAGCCCAAAGGAAAGAAAATAACTGGCATGTAGACAGCTCTGGTATAGAGTTAGTACAATCAGTGTTCACTATAGCTGGGACCCAGATGCTTTAGCCAATTCTCACCCAGCCTTGTGAGGTAAGCATTAGAAAGCTTACGTCAATTTCTCAAGATAATGCCACAAATAGGAGCCAGAATTAGAGCTGCGTGTGAGTCTCACCAACCTGCTTCCCAGGCTGCCCGCCTGCATGGAATGCCCTCTCTGCCTCTGACCAGCACCTCTTGTACTCTGTCTCATCCTTTCTCTCCCTGAGCTGCAGGTCTCCGAGGAAGCCTCTCCAGGCCCCAAGGGTGGTCTCTCCACCCTCCTGTGTCCCCCTACTCCATCCTGACCTTCAGGGCTCCAAGCTCGCTGGCCGGATGTTGAGTATGTCCTCCTAGCTCCAGACCCTGAGTCCTCAAGCAGAAGGGTCTGGTTCCTCTCTGCATCCCCACACCCGGCACAGGGCCTGGCACAGAGTGAGCCACATTGAATGTTTCTGGAAGAAAAGGATGGAGAGAGGGATTCCAAAGCCCATGCTCTTTCCTCTATCCCACAGAGTCAGGAGATAGGACCCTAGGTTTTATACCAAATTTTATCTCCTTCCCTCTCTCATCCCCACTGACCCTTTCCTCTTTCCCAATCTTTCTCTCCCATATGCTAGTGCCCTCCACTGCCAACAGCTGTCAGGAACTCCTGCTAACCTCACTCCCACAAGGGCCCAGGCCTCAGTAAGGGGTCCCTCATCAAGCCACTCTCCCTGCACAGGTAATAAGACCTTGACCACAACCAGAGGGAGAAGGGCTTAGAGGCCCAGCCTTGCCTGGACTTTTAAAGCCACTGAGAAAAGTGGCACTTCCTCCACAAGTACCATCCTCTTGCTTGTTGGGGTCCACACTCTGTCTCCAAGGTGGGTGGGGGCCTGGTGAGACTCCCAGTGTTTGTCACCAAGAGTACTGTAGTTGGGGAGGACTGTGTTTCCATGGATACAAGCCATGGGAGCTGCTGGGAGATGGGGCCATGGTGTACACAAACACAGATCCACATGGATCTGCAAGAAAAATAGCAGCAGATTTGCTGAGTCATTGGCCCCACATATTTATAGTCTTTGGCAAAGGCAGACCTGCCTATCAGAGGCTAATAATACTGCAGCAGCGTGTTAATTGCAAAGAGACTTCAAGCATCCATTCAAGCTCCTTGAATAAAAAGTGTGGCCACCATGAGAGCCGGCACTCATGTGAGTGTGTGTGTTTAGGAGTGCATGTGTGCAGGTATGTGGAACCCAGCTCAGGAAGATAAAGAAAGCTTAAGCATCACATCACCCTGTCTGAATCCACCCACGGCAGTGTTACAGAGCACTCTGCAATCACCTAAGGATGTCTAGGACTCCATCCATGTGGAGAGGTAGGCAGAAGAGGAGAAGGGGCTGGGCTGGTGCTGTCTCCCAGGATGGGGGAGGGGCCAAGGTGCTGGTGTGCAGCCCTGAAACCTTCATCCCACAGACCGTGGGGACAGCTCTGGGCAGATGGGTAGTTAGAAGAAAGGGAGAAGAAAAAGACCCCTGCCTTCTGGGAAGTCATCTGGGCCCACTTGGCTTCCCCCACCTGTGTCTCCAATGGCAGCAGCTTTGGGGGGAAGCACTCTCCCCTGGGATCCAACTGTGCTAAGTATAAGTCATTGTTTATGAGGAGGAAATAAGGCTGATTGAATTTTCTAAAGAGGCCCCAGAGAGCTGCAGTCACCTGTGAGGCCTCAATTGGGGCCCCTCAACACTTAACTGCTGGGAGTTAGGACATGGAGCCCTGGGGGTGAACAGCAGTGCAGGGCTCAGCAGGTACATTCAGGAATATGGGCACAAGAGTGTGTGTATGGGTGTTTTCGGCATGTGCTCGTGCTGATCCTGATGGAGCAGCACTGCTGTGGAGCAGGGCTGGGCTGGAAGATGGGACCCTGGGAGGGGTCTAGGTGGTGCTTGGCTTGCTGGAGCTCCTGGAGATAGAGGTGCACACAGGACCACCTTCCACCTGGTAAGTACCAAAGAGGCGGTGAGCTCAGGAACTTTCACCTGGGGAGAGACTCCTACACCAGCCTGCTGGGTCAGGAAGGCTCTCTGGAGGGACCTCTGAGTCCTATCTGAGGAGGAAAGTGGGAAGGACATTTCAGGCAGGGGAACAGCATGTAAGAGGGTTGCCACCTTCCAGGATTTCTGTGAAGTTAGAAGGGAGAAGGTGGGGTAACAAGGTAGAGTATTGGACAGGACCAGGTGTAAGAGGCCTGGGCAATGCACCTAGAAACTTGGGTTTCTGCTAAGGGCAATGAGGAGCCACCAAAGGGAGTCATCTGATCTGACTTGCCTTTCAAGATCACTTTTGGGACCAGCTGACACCTCATCCAGCTCTCCAGAGACCCAGCTCAAGCCCCTGGGCATTTACCGTGAGCCTGCCTGAGATTGGGGGCCAAGGCAGAGCAAAAGCTAGGTCTGCTATTCAACCAGATTTCTCTGGGTCAGTGGATTGCCTTCCCATTTCATGTATGACTACATTAGAAATTAGAAATACAATGAGGTGAAGACAGTTGCATATAAAAAATCAGTCCATATAATTAATCATGTCAATTAATAGAAAGAAAAAGGTTATGTGACCGTCTTAACTGATGCCAAAGACACATTTGATGAAAACACTTCATAAAATAAAAAAAGAAAGCATTTCCTTGACATAATAAAAATATCTATGTGCAAACAGCAGTCAACATCATTTTTAGCAATAAAACACCAGCAAGAGGTATTCATATTTAAGTCAGAGTGGGACAAGAATGCCTGCAATTAACACAGTTGATTTACATTGTTCTGGAAGTTCTAGCCAATGCAACAGTACATTAAAAAGAAAAAGAAGCGAGATCTAAGATGGCTGCCAATGGGACTGCAGGCTGCTAGATAGTGTGAGAATGAGAGAATGAAAGGAGACTGCGTGGACATGTGGGGAGTGTCAGTATTTGTGAGTGAAGGACAGCTATACTCCAAGGGACTGTTGGGGACTGGCCGACTGGCCTCCCATGACTGGGAAGCCTATACTGCAGCTGAAATCTCTCCCAGAGCAGCCGGCTCTGCTGCAGAGGCTGCACCATCTTGAAGGGGAGATGGCTATGATCAGAGACTGACTGTGATCAGAACCCCAGCCTTACCTTCAACTGGGGAAATCTCAGATGCCACTCGGGACCTTAAAACCACAATGCCCAGGGACCAGTTACCTCAGCTGTGAATCCACGAATGCCAGAACTCCAACCTCCCTGACCACAGGCGACTGGGAGGTCTGCTCAGGGGGAGACAAAAGCGCAAAATCACAGACAGGCCCTGCGCCTTCTCACAGAGCATAAGGAAGAGCTGAATCAAAGAGCAACCACCTGGAACTGGCAAATTAAGCACAGCTAGCATTGCCTAAAGAAAGTTAATGCAGGAGGGAAAGAGCTACATAATCAGGAACCTTGAGCGTAGCTAACATGGGGAGACAAAGAAACAGCCCGCATATGAAAGAAAAGGAGGAATCACCAGAAAAGGAAGTAAATGAAATGGAGGCAAGCAATATGACAGAGAAATAATTCAGAGCAATGGTCATAAGGTGGCTGAAAAGGATAGAAGACAAATTCAACAATATGTGTAAGAACCAAGAGGAAATGAAGAAGAACCAAGAAGAAATGAAAAATGACATCGCTGCAATAAAGAACTAAATAGAAAGCACCAACAGTAGACTAGAGGAAGTGAAGGACTGCATCAGTGAGCTAGAAGACAAGGTAGGAAAAAACACCCAAGCAGAGCAGCATCTAGAAAAAAAACAAAAAACTTAAAAAACAGAAGGAGAGCCTAAGGGAACTTGGGGACAACACAAAACAAAACAACATCTGAATAATAGGGGTACCAGTATCAGAGCAAAGAATAGAAAACCTGTTTGAAGAAATAATGACAGAAAACTTCCCTGATATTGGGAAGAAAAAAACTCACACAAGTCCAAGAAGCTCACAGAGTCCCAAACAAGATGAACCCCAAAAGATTGACACCAAGACACATTATAATTAAATTGGCAAACACCAACAACAAAGAGATTCTTAAAGGCTGCCAGAGAGAGAGAGAGACAGAAAGTTACCTACAAAGGATCTCCCATCAGACTATTGACTGATTTCTCAACAGAAACACATCAGGCCAGAAGGGAATGGAATGGAATATAAAAGTCATGCAAAGCAAGGGTCTGAATCCAAGAATAGTGTACCCAGCAAGGCTATCAATCAAAATAGGGGGTGAAATCAGGACATTCACAGACAAAAAAGGACTAAGGGAGTTTATTACCACCAAACCAGAATGCAAGAAATGCTAAAGGTTCTGCTATAAAAAGAAGAAATATAAAGGGAAGAAGGAACACAGACATAAAGAATAAAAATGGCGGGGGACAACCAAGATGGTGGCATAGGTAAACATCTAAACAGCTGCCGCGCACAACCACATTAAAACTACATCTAAAAGACAAAACAAATATCATCCAAAACTACGGGAAGGCTGGTTGAGTGGAAATTCTACAAAGAGAAAAGTGCATTGAGTCCGGTAGGAGTTGCTGAGATGTGGAAGTGAAGTGCAGAAGTACAGAGGTGCACTCGAAAGGGGCTGGTAACTGGGTACACTGTTGTCTTTTTCAATCGGGAGGGAGATACAAGCTCCCAACTGCTCTGAACTCCAGTTCTGGGCGAGACTCTGGGGACCCAGACTCATATGGAGAGAAACTGGACTGTCTGGCATCAGGCCGGAATGCGAGGGCAGCTTACTCTCAGAGGTGCTTGTAGCGATCATTGTTCCAGCCTGGTGCAGTGGGTCACAGAGACCTGGGGGCCTCTTCAGGGCAGGTCTGACAAGCAGCCATTGCTATTTGCTCCACCCTGGTGATTCCCTGAGAACCCGCCCCACCCAATTTACAACCTCACCCAAGCTGTGCACAGAGGCTTTTGCATAAGAATGGCCTAGCCTTTCTCCACCTAAAAACCTGTCAAACTGCAGCTGGGTCAGAGAGCCCTAGAGCTTCCAAAAGAAGGCCCAAGGCTGGACAGCAGCTTGCATTGCTTCACAGCTGGGCCTCATCTGGGCACCTCCAAACCCCAAACAAAGAGGAGGAATCTGCAGATCTCTCTGTAGCTCCTGCTGGGTGGCCTCAGCCAGTGGCTGACTTTGCACCTCCTTGGAGATCCAAGAGCCAGTGTACCCAGTGGTCAGAGTGAGACCATCCAGATTACAGCTCTTCACATCCATAAGAGACACACTCAGGGGGCAGACTCAGTGAGTGCCAAAGCCCCACTGAAGCAAGTCCTGTCCCATAAGGGTGTCTCCAGCACAG
This sequence comes from Cnephaeus nilssonii, assembly GCF_951640355.1. Classification (NCBI taxonomy): domain Eukaryota; kingdom Metazoa; phylum Chordata; class Mammalia; order Chiroptera; family Vespertilionidae; genus Cnephaeus; species Cnephaeus nilssonii. The sequence goes on along the minus strand of NC_137075.1, from coordinate 2,527,321 downwards.
AAGTTCTCCCATTGTAGACACATGTGGTCCTCATAGCCAATTGGCCTGGAGGTCAATTCCTCACAGTGATACCAACAGCAATCAAGGCTTAACTACAACAAGACTGTGCACACAGTCCACAAAGGGGTGCACCAAGAGTGTCCACCTCAGGTAATTAGGGAGGCTGAGCCACTGGGCCCTATAGGACACCTAGCACACAAAGCCACTCTATCAACACAGGGAAGCAGCCAAAATGCAGAGATAACAAACAGGTCACAAATGAAAGAAATGGAGGAAAGCAAACTACTGGATATAGAGTTCAAAACCATGGTTATAAGGTCACTCAAGAATCTTCTAGAAACCTCTGAGAAATATAGTGAGACCCTCAAGGATATGAAAAAGGACCAATTAGTAATTAAGCATACGCTGACTGAAATAAAGAATAATATACAGAGATCCAACAGCAGACTAGAGAATTGCAAGAATCAAGTCAAAGATTTGAAGTACGAAGAAGCAAAAAAACACCCAACTGGAAAAGCAAAAGGAAAAAAGAATCGAAAAATATGAAGATAGTGCAAGGAGCCTCTGGGACAACTTCAAGTGTACCAACATCCAAATTATAGGGGTGCCAGAAGAATAGAGAGAGTAAGATATTGAAAACCTATTTGAAGAAATAATGACAAAAAACTTCCCCTACCTGGTGAAAGAAATAGACTTATAAGTCTAGGAAGCTCAGAGAACCCCAAACAAAAGGAATCCAAAGAGGACCACACCAAGACACATCATAATTAAAATGCCAAGGGCAAAAGACAAAGAGAGAATATTAAAAGCAGCAAGAGAAAAACAGCTAGTTACCTACAAGGGAGTACCCATATGACTGTCAGCTAATTTCTCAACAGAAACTATGCAGGCCAGAGGGAGTGGCAAGAAATATTCAAAGTGATGAACCTACAACTAAGATTACTCTACCCAGCAAAGCTGACATTTAGAATTGAAGGTCAGATAAAGAGCTTCACAGATAAGAAAAACCTAAAGGAGTTCATCACCACCAAACCAGTATTATATGTAATGCTGAAGGGTATTCTTTAAGAAGAGGAAGAAGAAGGTAAAGATAAAAATTATGAACAAAAAAGTGACAACAAATACATATCTATCAACAAGTGAATCTAAAAATCAAGTGAATAAAAAATCTGATGAACAGAATAAACTGGTGAATAGAATAGAATCAGGGGCATAGAAAGGGAGTAGACTGACAATTCTCGGGGGGGAGGGGGTGTGAGGTGTGTGGGAAGAGACTGTACAAAAATCGTACACCTATGGACGAGGACAGTGGGAGGGGGTAAGTGCAGGGGGTGGAGTGGGAACCGAGTGGAGGGGAGCTCTGAGGGGGGCAGTGGGGGGAGAGGAACACACTGTAATAATCTGAACAATAAAGATTTACTTAAAAAAAAGAATAAAAATGGCAACAAACAACTACCTATCATTAATAACTTTAAATGTGAATGGATTAAATGCTCCAATCAAAAGATATAGGGTAGCTGAGTGGATAAGAAAACAAGACCCATATATCTGCTGTCTACAGAAAACCCACCTTAAACAAAGGACTATACAGACTGATGGTGAAGGGATGGAAAAAGGTTTTTCAGGTGAATGGAAATGAAAAAAAAAAAAGCTGGGGTAACAATACTTATATCTGACAAATTAAACCTCAAAGTGAAGGCCATAACAACAGATAAGGAAGGCCACTTCATAATACTAAAGGGAGCAATTCAACAAGAAGATATACCTCTGGTAAACATATATGCACCCAATACAGGAGCATCCAAATAGATAAAAAAAAAACTTCTGGAGGATATCAAGGGAGAGATTGACAGCAATATAGTCATAGTAGGGGACTTTAATACCCCACTAACACCACTGGACAAATCTTCTAAACAAAAAATCAGCAAAGAAACAACAATCCTAAATGACTCACTAGATAATATGGAATTAATTGACATCTTCAGAACATTTCACCCCAAAGCCACAGAATATACATTCTTCTCAAGTGCACATGGGACATTTTCAAAGATACACCACATATTGGGGCACAGGCAAAGTCTCTTCAAATTCAAGAAGATAGAAATCATATCAAGGATCTTCTCAGATCACAATGGCATACAAGTAGAAATCAACTACAATAAAAACAATTTTAAAAAGCAAACACCTGGAGGCTAAATAGCATGCTATTAAACAATGATTGGGTTATCAAAGAGATCAAAGAAGAAATAAAAGCATCCTGGCCACAAAAGAAAAGGAAAGCACAACAATCCAAATCTATGGGACACAGTGAAGGCAGGCTTGAGAGGGAAGTTCATACCTCTGCAGGTCTATCTCAAAAACAAGAAAAAATGGTAATAAATTATCTAACCCTACAACTCAAAGAGTTAGAAAGAGAGCAACAAGAAAAGCCCAGCATAAGCAGAAGGAAGGAAATAATACAGATCAGAGCAGAGATAAATGACTTAGAGACAAAAATAAATAAATAAATAAATAAATAAATAAATAAATAAATAAATAAATAAAACAAAAGATCAACAAAACCAAGAGCTAGTTCTTTGAAAGGATAAACAAGATTGATTAACCTCTAGCCAGACTCACCAAGAAGCAAAGAGAGAGGACCCAAATAAACAAAATCAGAAATGAAAGAGATGAAGTAACAACTGATCCCACAGAAATACAAACGACTATGAAAAAAATGCTATAAACAACTCTATTCCAACAAAATGGACAACCTAGATGAAGTGGACATATTCTTAGAAAAATACAAGCTCCCAAAACTCAATCAAGAAGAATCAAAAAACCTGACTAGGCCAATAACTACTGAAGAAATTGAAGAAGCGATAAAAAATCTTCTAGCAAACTAAAGCCCTGGTCCGAATGGCTTTACAGGGGAGTTCTACCAAGCATTCAAAGAAGAACTAAAACCTATCCTCCTCAGACTATTCAAAAAAATTCAAGAGGAAGGCACACTTCCAAGCTCTTTCTATGAAGCCAGCATTATCCTAATCCCAAAACCAGATAAAGACACCACCAAAAAAGAGAACTACAGGCCAATATCCTTGATGAACATAGATGCTAAAATCCTCAACAAAATTCTAGCAAATTTGATCCAGCATTACATTAGAAAGATCATACATCATGACCAAGTGGGATTTATTCCGGGGATGCAAGGATGGTACAATATCCGCAAATCAATAAATGTGACAACAAATAAACAATTTGAGAGACAAAAATCACATAATCATATCAATTGATGCAGAAAAAGCATTTGACAAAATTCAACACCCTTTCTTGATAAAAACCTCTCAGCAAAGTGGGAATAGAGGGATTATGCCTCAACATAATAAAAGCCTTATATGACAAACCTACCGCCAACATCATACTCAATGGGCAAAAACTAAACTCATTTCCCCTAAGAATGGGAACAAGACAGGGATGCCCACTTTCACCACTCCTGTTCGACATCGTACTGGAAGTGCTAGCCATAGCAATCAGACAAGAAGAAATAAAAGGCATCCAAATTGGAAAAGAAGAAGTAAAACTCTCCTTATTTGCAGATGACAGGATACTATACATAGAAAAGTCCAAAAACTCCACTAAAAAAATACTGGACCTAATAAGTGAATTTGACAAAGTAGCAGGATACAAAATTAACACCCAGAAATCAATGGCCTTTTTATACACTAATAATAAACTCACAGAAGGAGAAGCAAAAAAAGCAATCCCATTTACCATTGCACCAAAAAAATTAAGATACCTAGGAATAAACTTAACTAAGGACATAAAAGACCTGTACTCTGAAAACTACAGGACATTGAAAAAAGAGATAGAGGAAGACATGAGCAAATGGAAGAATATACCATGTTCATGGATTGGTAGAATCAACATCATCTAAATGTCCATACTACTCAAAGCAATCTATAAATTTAATGCAATCCCCATTAAAATACCAATGGCATACTTTAAAGACCTAGAACAAACTCTCCAAAAATTCATCTGGAATAAAAAAAGACCCTGAATAACTGCAGCAATCTTGAGAAAGAAGAAAAACATAGGAGGGATCACAATACCAAATATCAAGCTATATTACAAAGCGACTGTTCTCAAAACTGCCTGGTACTAGCACCAGAACAGACATATAGACCAGTGGAACAGAACAGAGAACCTAGAAATTGACATAAACCAGTATGCTCATTTAATATTTGACAAAGGAGGCAAGAGCATACAATGGAGACAAGACAGTTATCTTCAATACATGGTGTTGGGAAAACTGGACAGATACTTAGAAAAAAAAATGAAACTAGACCACGAACTTACACCATACACAAAAATAAACTCAAAATGGATAAAGGACTTAAATGTAAGATGGGAAACCATACAAATCTTAGAAGAAGCCATAGGCAGCAAAATATCAGCCATTTGTCGTAGTAATATCTTTACCGATACAGCTCCTAGGGCAATGGAAACTAAAGAGAAAATAAACAAATGGGACTACACCAAAATAAAAAGCTTCTGCACAGGAAAATAAACCATCAACAAAACAACAAAAAAGCCCACTGCATGGGAGAACATATTTGCTAATTTATCTCCAATAAGGGTTTAATCTCCAACTTTTACAGGGAACTCATACAACTTAACAAAAGGAAGATAAACAATCCAATCAAAAAATGGGCAATGAACCTAAATAGACACTTTTCAAAAGAGGACATTCAGAAAGACAAGAGACATATGAAAACATGCTCAAAGTCACTAATCATCCAAGAGATGCAAATCAAAACAACAATGAAGTACCATCTCACACCTGTCAGAATAGCTATCACCAACAAATCAACAAACGACAAGTGTTGGTGAGGATGTGGAGAAAAAGGAACCCTCTTTCACTGCTGGTGGGAATGCAGACTGGTGCAGCCACTGTGGAAGACAGTATGGAGTTTCCTCAAAAAATTAAAAATGGAACTCCCATTTGACCCAGTAATCCCACTCCTGGGAATATATCCCAAGAAAACAGAAACACGAATCAGAAAGGCTATATGCAACCCTATGTTCATAGCAGCACAATTCACCATAGCTAAGATTTGGAAACAGCCTGGGTGCCCGTCAGCAGATGAGTGGATTAGAAAACTATGGTACATCTACACAATGGAATACTACGCTGCTGTAAAAAAGAAGGAACTCTTACCATTTGCAACAGCATGGATGGAACTGGAAAGCATTATGCTAAGTGAAATAAGCCAGTCAATGAAAGAAAAATACCACATGATCTCACTCATTTCATTTATGGATAATAAAGAACATTATAAACTGATGAACAAAAATAGATACAGAGGCAGAGCAGCATCGAACAGACTGTCAAACTACAGCAGGAAGGCTTGGGAGGGTTGGCAGGGGGAGGTAAGAGATCAACCGCAGGACTTGTATGCATGCATATAAGCATAACCAATGGACGAAAGATACTGGGGGGTAGGGGAGACCGGGGGAAGGTCAATGGGGAGAAAAAGGAGACATATGTACTACTCTTTGTAATACTTTAAGCAATAAAATAATTTTTTTAAAAGAAGCAAAATGTTCAGGAAGGAGGAGAAATTGCTATCATTATTTGTTCATGATATGATTGCTTATCCAGAAAACTCAAGAGAATCAACTGAAAAACTAATAAGAGAATATGAGAGAGGTCAGTAAGATGGCCAGTATCAAAATAATACACTAGCGGTATATTCTAGTCAGAAAACACAAAATAAAGAAGTCCCCAGTGTGGTTTCTTCAGTGACTCCCCATGCCCTGAGCAAATGGACTGATGAAGTTAAAAAATAAGCTCCAAGCCCCAGCCCTTGTGAGGGAGAATAAGAAAGTGGGGTGGGAAGGGGGGATTGCAGAGGGAATGGAGAAGAAAGGCTGTCTTGGACCAGGCTGGTGACAGGCTTGGTCTGGGAACTCCCCTGTTAGGAGAAAACCCAGCCCGTTGGGCCTGGTTCCCAGGAGCCCTGGCAGACAGCAGTCCAGGACAGTGAGACCAGGCAGCTCCCTATGGTTCAGTGAGCATGGACTCCTGAGGAGAAGAACCCAGCCCCGTAGCTCCCGGCTACGCTGGATACGGGGTAGGAGGACTACAGACCCTGATGAAGAACCTTCATTCACTACAGAGCCCAGACTGCCAGAAAGAGATTCCAGCTGAAAGAGGGCTGCGGAACATTTGACAGGCTGATGACAAATTATTCCCCTGGATTCATTAAAGCAGACTTCCTGAGAGAACACATCCACGGCAGAAGCACACCCAGCCAACCTGCAAACTTCACTCTGATGCCAGGGGCTCTGCCTCCAGACTCCTGGCAACTGGGCGCTGTCTAGCTACTGCGGCCTGCGGCCCCCGGAGGCCCCAGCAGGGCTGCAGTTGCACCAGCACTAGCTGAGGCCCTCCGGCGGCCCACTCTCAGAAAAACAAAGCTTGAGGGTTTCTCGCCCATTTTCCATGGTGTGAGTATGGCATGACATGCATGCCTGGATCCTCTGGACGCTGGGCTATGTCTGGGTTTTCCATAGCTCACCCTCAGAGAAACCCCACCGCTGAAGGCAGGACAGCTCATGATTTCAGAATAACAAACTCTTGTACCCACCCGCTTTCCCTTTTGTCCTCACTCACAGGCTCCATCTGCACATAAAAAGTTCACTGCCCCTGCCCTGGCCAGTTTTGCTTAGTGGTTAGAGCATCGGATCACCCACTGAAGGGTCTCGGGTTTGATTCCCCGTGAAGGGCACACACCTGGGTTGCAGATTCAATCCTCTCCCTCTCTTCCACTCTCTAAAAATCAATGAAAAAAATGTCCTTGTGTGAGGATTAACAAAACAAACACAAACATTCACTGCCCCCAACCCCTGCACTACAGCTCCAGGGGACAGGGTGGTCCCCATCCAGGTAAGATGTGGCCATATAGAGAGAGGTTTGGTGCAAAGCAGTGGAGCTTCTGTGGTGGAATTTCTATAGGGGCATTTATTCACTGAATTATGTGAGGATCAAACCATTTAGTGCCTGAAAGCAGGAAATTAATGAGGGGCATTGTGGGGCTTCAAGCCCCGTCAGATTAGTGGTGGAGAGGAGGGGAGGGCAGAACAGAGGAAACAAACCGCGCCTGGCCCCTGCTAGGCGCCTTAGCTGTGATGTCCCAGGAAACCCACAGCAGAGGGCATAGGTGTCGTTTACACTGGGCTTCAAACCCTGGTCACTTGGACTCCACAGCCTTTGTTCTGAAGTGCTGGCCTCTGGATGCTCCTTAGAAAACCAGGCTTTAGATGGCAAGCCCCGATTCTTCACCAAAAGCTAATCTTGCAAACCCACCCCTCTGCTCTGTTTCCCACCAGCTTTGGAGCCTAGAATTACCCCCATCAATGCTTCCTACTCTTGGGATCAGAACTGCCCTCCTGTGGTGCTCTGTGACCATCAGTTCTCCTTGTCAGAGGGAACTTTTCAGGCAGGACAGGGGTGGGGCACAGGAAGGAAAGGAGAGCTCAGATTTTTTTTGTGGGCACTGCCTTTGTACCCAGCCCCCCCCCCCCCCTTACTTGAGGGTTTCTCTCCCATTTTCCATGGTGTGAGTATGGCATGACATGCATGTTCATTGCTTATCTAGAACCCCCTCCCCAAACCCAGAGTTGAGGACACGACTTTGGGGGGAAGGGGGTTTATTTGGTTTAGTTTACCAAGTCTCCTCCCACCCCATCTTGGTCTTGTCACCATGAAAACCTGGTGAGATAATCAGTATAATTAAAATGGGAGGGGAAAAAATTTTCTCCCAAATTAAGAGGCTTCTGTGTAGGAGTGAGGAGGACTGGGGGCATTCTGAGGGGAGAGACCTAGCTCCATCCTCAGGCATGGACGCCCAGCTGCTGGCTGCTCAGACACAAGTTGTGTGCCCCCCTGAAATTTTTCAGGTGCCCTTGCCTAGGACGAGAGAAACCTGTAGCTTTGTGCACACATGAGCAGGCTTCATGAGACACCTGGAGAAGTGGAAGAGAGCCCCTTCCAAGCAACGGCACTGAGTAAATGCTCATCTAGCAGACTTGGGGAGCTGCTGTGGGGGAAAAGAGAGGGAGTCAGAGTTGTGGACCAGTATTCTAGATCCTTCTTCCTCTCAAGCAGAGGTGAGAGCAGGGATTGCTAGAGGGTTCAGGGGCCCTCCCCATGCCCAGAGGTGCTGAGGTTGGATCATGAGCCATCCTTCACACCTTCTTCCTCCATGCTGCCAGCAGGATGTGGATGGTCACTCACACTGGAGAGGCCAGCAATGGGGCACACAGCTCAGCTCCTGTTCTTCCTGGCTCTGTCTTGCAGGCAACTCAGCTCCAGCCCATTTTCCTCCCAAGAACCAAAAAGTCTCTCTATGCTTCCCGCTGGAGTCCAAATTCCTCTTGCGACTTTCAAGACTCTTCCCAGTACCCATTGCCTTTGAATTTCTCTTTCTGATCATCTCCTCTGGCAAATGGATCTCCTTGTTGTTCTAGAGTCTCCTGCTGCTTCCTTTATCCATTTTGCTTCCCACACCTAAGACAAACTCTTCCCTTGATATCTATTTAATTTTGTATGATATTCTCTTTTTAAATATATTTGTATTGATTTTAGAGAGAGGAAGGGAGAGGGATAGATAAAAACATTGATGAGAGAGAAATATCATTAGGCTGCCTCCTACATGGCCCCCACTGGGGATTGAGCCCACAACCTGGGCATATGCTCCAACCAGGAATCGAACTATGACTTCCTGGTTCATGGGCCGACACAACCACTGAGCCACACTGGCTGAACTTGTATGATATTCTTCATCCTCACTTACATCATTTCACCTTCATATATCACAGTGCCAAACACTACCATCAGGAACTTCTCTGATACTCCATCACCACTGCCTTCAGCAGCACCACCACCACCACCATTGGGCTCACCTCACCACCAACACTGCTTTTACCACCATTGATCTACCACCACTGCCCCCTTCTATCACTCATGCTGCCTCTCGCCACCATCATCATACCTCATCACTGGACCTCACTGTCAGTGCCACCTCCACCATCTCCATCATCAACACGACACTCACCATCACCACCATTCTCAGCATCATCATAAATCATCACCATCAACAACACTGTCACCACTGCCACCACCATAGCTGCCATTCTCTTGTCAATACCGCCACCATCATGTCCTTCCTGGACACTGCACTCACCATCACCACCACTGTTACCTGTCCCCACTAACATCCTAATCACATCATCACTACAGTACTACCACTGCACTATTCACCATCATTTGAAGGAAATGATGTCTTCCTTCATAAAATCAATCAAGCAATCAATTTCACAGGATTCTTTCTCCTTTAAGAATCTCTCAATGGTTGCCATTGTTGCCACCAAAGTGGCTGTGAAGGCTCTTCCTTGACTACCTCAAGGCATAGCTGAAACAACACTAAAACATTTACAGTAAGTGGGACAATAATATAAGCTGCTTGTGAGAGTATATATTGATACAAACTTTCTGAAAACTGGTTTAACAATACGACAAAGCCTTTAGAAAGTGCATTCTCAAATTTTACTTCTAAGAAACTATCTTAAGGAAATAATTAGATAAATGTAAAAGATTATGTGTGGGTATTATAATAGCAATAATTGGAAATGGCCTAAATGCATAGGAAAAAAAGAGATGGTTTAAAGAAACCATATGGACTAATATGTAGCCATTAGAACAGGAAATATAGCCCTCGCTGGTTTGGCTCAGTAGTTAAGAGTGTCGGCTGTGAACCGAAGGGTCGCAGGTTCAGTTCTGGCCAAGGGCACCTAGCTCAGTTGCAGGTTCATTCCCAGACCTGGCGTAGGTACATGCTGGGGAAGGGGGGGGGGGGGGGGGCAACCAATTGATGTGTCTCTCTCACATCGATGTTTCTCTCTCCCTCCCTTCCCTCTTTCTAAAAAAATTAATGAAAAAAATATCCTCAGGTGAGGATTTTTTTTAAAAACAGAAAATATAGCTTTATCTATTGACATAAAAATAGGCTGACTCTAGCCCCAGCCGGTTTGGTTTGGTGGATAGATCATCGGCCTGTGGACCACAGGGTCCCAAGTTCAATTCAGGTCAAGGGCACATACCTCAGTTGCAGGCTCCTCTCCGGCCTGGGCCCTGGTCAGGGTGCGTGCAGGAGGCAACCAATCGATGTGTTTCTCTCACATCAATATTGCTCTCTGTCTTTCCCTCTCTCTTCCATTCTCCCTAAAAATCAATGGACAAATATTCTTAGGTGAGGATTAACCAAAAAATAGGCTGACTACCAGTATATTGTTAATGAACAAAAGCAGGTTTTATATTGGGATTTGTAGAATAACCTCCTATTTTGAAATATATAAATGTGTTTATGAAACACTGTGAAAACATTTTATCTTAAAACTGGTACCCAAATCCTTCTTAAAGCAGAAACTGTCTTTGTTTGGGGGGAGGCGGGGGGGCGGAAACTTTCATGAACTGTTTAGACAAATGGTGGTTGCAAACTACACAGCATGAGACAAGGTGAAGATTTAATTTTGCTCCTGAAGAAGACGGCAGAGAAATGTATGATGATCAGAGAAGAAGGGAGAGGGACAGGGAAGTTGGCAAGGAGAAGAGAGGCAGAGATGAAGAGCTTGTCAGGAAACCCCTGGTGGTGTGGGGAGGTGGAGGAAGGTTTTTACTAAGAGCTGGGATACTACCCTTTGCTGTGTGGCTACAGTTTGGGCCAGTACTTCTCTCCTCACACCAAATATTTAGTCAAGTCTACTAAGAGCTCAGAATTTCTGGGTGAATGGTTTTACATTCATTCAAATCGAATTGGAGAAGGAATAAGAGTTTCAGGTCTGATTTACCCCAAAATAATTATTTTTGGTGGTGTAAATTATGGGTGGTATATGTAATTTTAGTTTGTTTATTTGTATTTTCTAATTTTCTAAAATAAACTTCAAAGAAAAAAAGAAAGTTTCAGGAGCCACATTGGAAATATGTAGAGTCAGATGGAACCAGATAATCTAGGTGTAAAAGTATGGCCTATGCCCTCCCACCGCAGACCCCAGCCTGCCTGCATTATTGTGGGCATGGTCTTAATGGCCCGGATCCAGCCTAGGAACATCCATCTACATGTTTCAGCACTTTGAAGCCTGGTCCCAAGAGAGCAACATTTTGGGGAGACACAGGGAATTCCCACTGTAGTGCCTGAATTTAAACCCATTTTACTCTGGTCTCTGCTTAGAAGACCCACGTTTTCCTTTAGTTTGGGTAACAAAAGACATTTTATCTTAACTGGCACCCAAATCCTACCACTCCTAAGGACATAGGCACATGAGCTTGCATAAGATATTAACTTAAGATAACACACAGCAGTTGTAGTAATCATACAAAAGACCCACACAAGAGATAGCAGGGTGATCATCTGTTTTGGTACAATACCATCACCACCGTCATCATCACCTCTACCACCATCATTATTACCTCACCACCATCACCACCACTACCATCACCAACTACCTATGACCAACACCATCACCTCCATCATTACCACTAATATCATTACCTCCACCACTACTACCACCATCACCTCCACTTTCACCACCATCAGCATCAAAACCTCCAGCCTCCTTTTTTGATTTAAATAAATATATTTTCATTGATTTCATTACAAATGTCAATGACGAGAAGAACCATTGATCAGCTACCTCTTGTATGCTCCCCACTGGGGAGTCCACAACCAGGGCATATGCCCTGACCAGGAATCGAACCGTGACCTCCTGATTCACAGGACGAGGCTCAACTACTGAGCCACACTGGCTGGGCTCCAGCCTCCTTTGTATCCAAGCAGAGTATACCATCCAGTTTTATCTATATTCAGGGTTAGCTTGAGGTCGTCTGAAAGGACATAAAGAAGAGGAAAGTGGGGTGAGGGCTGTTTTGTCCCCATCTCCTGACATGTCCCTGATCTACACAAAACTCTATGCAGTTCATTCACTTGGTATTCAGTGGAATAATGTAGCTAGTAATGAGTTTGTTTTGCATTCAGTTGGATAACACTGTTAGTTATGAAGTTATAATTTGCAGAGGCATAGGCTTTTTTTTCCTGAGGCATCAGAGAAGCTGTTACTTACAAACTGGTAATTTGCTGCTGCAAATGACAACACTGCAAGCTGAAAACCTCCCGGGCACGAGGAATACTGCCTCCGAATTAAATTGTATGTTTGACAGGACCTGCTCTTCTGTCCTGCCCTGGTGCCCCCCCCCCCTCCTCTTGGGTTCAGCCTCAGCCTTGCCAGTTTGTCTCCATCAGTTTGGCCCCATCACCCTCCTCCCCCAGCAGTCCAGTGCCCCACACTTGCTCCTCTCCTTCCAGGTCCAAAGGGGGAGGGGGGTCAATGGCCCTGCCAACGTCACACAGCTCTGGCTGTGCCCAGAAAGTGCAGACTGGCTCAGCTAGCACAGGCATAATCTGAGTTATGGGAAGAACAGGGAACCCCACTGTCCACTTTTCCTAACTCTCTCTGGGCCTTTGTCTCCCCATCATTAATGGGACCCCAGGCCCCCTTAAGAGTGTTCTCCCCAGATCCGTCAGCCAGAGTATGGATAGTCAGAGTCTGCCAGGAAAGTGCCCCACTAACCCGGACTGAGCCCAGATGAAGGGGTAAGAGGGTGGGTGAGGTATTGAGCCAAAGCCCAAAAGGACAGAATTGGTGCAGGGCAATGATTTGTGAGGGCGCAGCACACAGGCTATATGAGACCAACCCTCTTTCCTCAACTATTTCTAGGCGTTTGTATTTTATACTTTTTTCTCTTATTTCCTTCTGTGCTCCTCTCAATTATTCACCAACTTATTCTTTTTTAAAATAGTAAAAAATTATTTTTAAACGTTTATGTTTCTTTAACTTAGAATAGAAATAAAAAAGGAGGCTCAGTCCATAGCTGGGATGAAAAATGAAGTTGGTGCTTGGTAGCAAGGCAGAGCTGGGAAAGAACTGGGGGACTCATCAACCAAGAGCCAATGGACAAGCACTCACATGATTCCCTTCCCACCGAGTGCCAGAGACTGAGCGAGGAGGCAGGAACACAGGGACAAATGAGACAGCATGGCCTCTGCTTAGAGGCTTAGCATAGAGGCAGGCCATTGCTCACGCAGCCAGGATAAGGTGGGATCACTGTTTTGATGAAGGGAATTTGTGTGTTGTGGGGCCCCATGGCAGAGTCACCAAAACTAAAGAGTTTAATATGAGACCTGCCACTGATAAGCTGTGACCTCAAGCATGTTGCTTAACCACCGGACTTCCTCAGTTGTCAGTCAATATTTGCTGCACACTTCCATTGTAGTCAACAGGAGGATGTACATTCTAGCAAGGAATGCAGACGCGACATCCCAGGGGCAAGGGCTAGTCTTGAGGGGGCTCTGGGAAGGCTTCCTGAGGACTGAATTGTAAACCAGAGCCTCAAGGTTGACCAGGAGTTAGCTGAGTCAAAAAGGGTAAGACCGCCCCTGGGCAAAGGGAATAGCATATGCCAACATCCAGAGGCAAGAAATGTGTCTGTTCAAGGCATGAAAAAGTTAGTGTAACTGAAGAACAGAGACTAATGAGAGGTGAAGAGAGAGGGGATTGCGAGAGTTAAAGGAGCCAGAGTGGGAACGTGATGAGAATTTGAGACTTTAGGAAAATGTGGAACACATGAGGGATTTTGAGCAGAGGAATGATATGTCCATCTCAAAGTTTTTTTAAATCCTTGTGGCTGTTGTGGGTCAAATACCTTGGATAGGACCAGAGAGCATGTGGTAGGGGCTGGATTTCCTTGTCTGGTGGAGAGATGATGGTGCCTCAGACAGAGAGGTGGCAGCAGAGAATGGAGACAGGACATGGATTCAGGAGGCTGAATGAGAAGGCAGGATTCGATGGCGGGGTGGGGGTGGGGGGGTGGGGGGAGGTGAGGAGAAAATAAAAAGGAAGATTCCCAGAGTTTCGGTAAGAGCAGTTGAGATAGGGGACATATTTTGGTGATGCCCCAAGTTCAGTTTTGACAGGAGGATCCAAGAGTCTGGAACTTGGAGAGATCTGTGCTGGAGATGCGTGTTTGGGATGAGAGGCCATATAGGTGGTAACAGCAACCATGAGAGAGAAGGGAATGATGGAGGGGAAGAGAGAGGGGTGCGAATGAAAAGGACATAGAATTAAAACTTGAAAAACTCCAGTGTTCAAAGATGCGCAGTGTGAAAAATGGGCAGAGGAAGTTGAGAGTCAGCGGTGAGAATGCAGCCAGCAGGCAGGCTTGGTGTCCCTGAGGCTGAGGGAAAAGAGGTAGTTGATTGTACCAACTACAGTGGGAAGACAAGTCAGATCAGGACTGTGGATTGAGAACCTTGGAGGTCACCAGTGACTTTAGCATTTAAAGTTTTGTTAGGTGAGTAGTGGAAGTGGACTCCAGACCACAAAACAAAGAGAAATTATTGGGTGAGAGCTGGAGAAGAAGAGGCAGGAAATGGGGACAACTCTTCAGGTAAGCCTGGCAATGGAAAGAAGGAAGATGAGACAGTACTTAGAGAGGGCACTGGAATCTTACTTTTAAGATGGAAAAATTTAGAGAGCAGTTTAGATGCTGACCAGATGGGGGAAGGGAGGGAGGGGCCCAGAAGGGCAGGGTAATGCACAGCATTGAGGATTCTTAGTGTGAGGTACTCTGCAAAATATCATCTTCCTAGGATATCCCTTTTCAGAAGAGGAAGCAGAGGGACAGAGAGGTATGTGATTGGTCTAAGTCACACAGCAGGGCTTTCTATACAGGTCTCTCCTGAGGAGAGCAGGGTCTGAGTATTAGAGGTTCAGGGATGTGAAGGTTCAGGATGTGTCTTGGGGGCCCCTGAACTCTGAGCCCTGCCCTTTCCCCCAGTTTTTCACACCTCAGGTCACCTTTAAAATATTTTGTTTAATAAAGATGTAAAACCAATAAGTATTTTACAGATTCAATATTCAAAAAACATACCTTCAGAACTGACTACAGCAGACTCTGCTGGACATTGTGGGCATGGAGGTGTCTGCTCTCCAGCAGCTCATGGTCTGGTGGGAGGGTCAGAGTCACAATGGCAATGTAATGTGGTAAGTGCTACACTTGTGGATGAGGGCTCTGTGGCAGTGCAGAGGAGGGACCTTACACACTGGGAGAAGATTTCAGGAGGTGCTGGTGGTTGACCTCCAGGAGAAGGGTGAGAAGCAGAGCATTCCAGACAAACAAGAGAGCAAGTGTAAGGCGGGTAGTAGGGAAAAGCTGCAAGTAGCTCAGTCTGGCAGAAGCATATGGAGCAAGAGGCAACAGAATGGAGGCTGGAGAGATGGATGATGGCAAGCTTCTGGAAAAACATGAATACCAAACTAAGGAGACTGGACTTGCCTTATGGGGACTGGGAGTCCTACAGTGACAAACAGGTACTACATAAAGCTGGTGCCAACAATAGTGGAATCTGCAGGGTAAGTCTGAAGGTTGGCAGATCCATTAGTTGGCCATTAGCTAATGCAGGGGCCAATGGGTATAAGTAAGGGCCTGGTCATCAGTAGAGAGAAGAAACCTGTTTATACAATGCCCAGAGGGTAGAATCAATAGGACTTAGTGACTAATTAGATGTAGGAGAATTGAAGCTTAGGGTAATCTCAAGTTTCTGGCTTGAATATGCTCACTCTGGTTCAGGCGCTGTCAGGACCCACTCCTTCTGTGAATTCAACTTGCACATTGAACTTTTGTTCCCTCCTGTCCTGCATGCCAATCTCAGTCCTACATATTCAGCCTCAATGGATGGCAGGCCAATAAAAAGCTACCATTTTTCCAGCTCCTGGCTCCCTGGCCCTAACCTAGGGCACTGTGTTTGATGCATCTTGTTCTTTATCTCATTCCATCCTCAAGGCAACTGTATATGTCACTATTATTTTGCCTACTTTACAGATAAGGAACCTCAAATTCAGAGAGGGCAAATAACTTGCCCAAGATCACACAGCTGGTGAATGGCAGAACTGGGACCCAAATCCAAGTCTGCATGATGCAATAACCTCCCAAATAGCCACCCTCCTGTCTGTGACCAAAGGGCAGCAGGTCCTGACCCTCTGGTTTCAGAATCTTTGGACATCCTCTCCCCCATGGGGAAGTCCAGTCATTTAGTAGATCATCTATTCATTTAGTATTCCCTGAGAATACATGTCAGACTCCCATTGGTTGCATGAGACAGAAACTTGCCAAATCAACTGGAGCAGTTGAGGAATTTATTGGCTCTTATAGATGAGTAGGGTGTTGTTGCAGCTCTCAGGACTGAAAGAAGAACAGCAGGAACCAAGGCATGAAAGCCAAAATCAGGACTGTGCTGCCATCATGCTCTCTAAATTCCTCTCCCATCTGTTGCCTTGCTTGGCCCCTACATTTAGTGGAAAAGATGCCTTGTGGGAAGCCTCAATGCCTGGGTCCCATAGCATCCAGCTGTTTGCTCAGCAGGAAGGAGGCGTCCTCCCTTCATTTACATATCAATCCCAGGGAAAGCCTCCAAATGGCCCTGCTTGGGTAATGTGCACACCCCTGGAGCCAATCCCTGGTGCTAGAGAATGGGCTTCCATGATTAGTACAGTATAGGTCACACACCTACCTGCTGGCAATGGGATGGGCATGGGTGGGAGTAGTGGGACTTTAACAAATACCCATCAGGTCTATGTGATAACAGGAAGGAATTGCCTAAAGGAAAGGGATACCAGAAGTGGGACAATGGAAAGCAGCCCAAAGTAAAAGTCACTAGCTATTTCATTCCATCCATGTGAGAACAGGGCAGACACAACACAGATATCATCCTGGGAGTTCACAGCCTCACAAGGAAATAAGGCTTACAGACACAAAGCCTTTAACAAGAGCTGAGAGCAGGTACCATTTGTGGGGTTGTTTATGTTTTTCTTGTGTGTGTGTGTGTGTTTTAACCTTTATTGCTGAAAGCATTACATATGTCCCCATTTTTCCCCCATTGACCACTTCTAGCCCACCCCACCTCACCCCACCCCTGGCCTTCACCACCCTATTGTATGTGTCCATGGGTTAGGCATAAATGCATACAAGTTCTTTGGTTGATTACTTCCCACCCACCCACCCGCCTGCCTTCCCTCTGAGATTCCCCAGTCTGCTCTATCCTTCTGTGTCTCTGAATCTATTTTGTTCATCAGTTTACTAGTATATTGGACATATGAGTGAGATCATGTGATACTTGTCTTTCTCTGACTGGATTATTTTGCTTAGCATCATACTGTCCAGGTCCCTCCATGCTGTCTCAAAGGGTAAGAGATCCTTCTTTTTTACTGTGCATAGTATTCCATGGTATATCTGTGGTCGGCAAACTGGCTCGCGAGCCACATGCGGCTCTTTGGCCCCTTGAGTGTGGCTCTTCCACAAAATACCACGGCCTGGGCGAGTCTATTTTGAAGAAGTGGTGTTAGAAAAAGTTTAAGTTTAAAAAATTTGGCTCTCAAAAGAAATTTCAGTCATTGTACTATTGATATTTGGCTCTGTTGACTAATGAGTTTGCCGACCACTGGTATAAATGTACCACAGATTTTTTTACACTCATCTACTGATGGGTACTTGGGATATTTCCAGACCTTAGCTATTGTAAATAGTGCTGCTAATTACATACATTCTCTCTGATTTGTGTATCAAATCAGATACATTAGGACTAGTGGCCCAAATTCATGTACTTTGAAAGGAAATTAATTAGGAGAAATATTTTAATATCACTATTTGCCCTTTCTCTATAATAGAAGTGTCAACCAATTTCATGATTGACAATGACAGATCGAAACACATGTGTGCCATTGGTGCCAGTGAGAGCTTTATATGTATCATGCATGTGTGAGTCAATTTAGCCTTTTATAGATATAGAATAAACTTGCTTAATTAGACCTGCTTTATTACATAGCTAAACTTTTCCCAGCCCAGTGAAGCACCCCAACTTATCTTTCAGGTAATTATCAGCAACACAGCAGTAAATATCAATACAAAGCAGATGATTATTGTAGATAATGCAGGGAGAACAAAGGGCAAAATACTAGTATTTAACTGAAGCAGTGTTTGACTATATTCTGTGCAGTGAAAAAACCTGAAGTCATTTTCAAGGTCCACATTTCTTATTTCTTTTCAGCCGGGTCAAGTTTCTCAACTTTCCTAAATCTCTATTTTCCGGCTAATGAAAAGAAAATAGGATTCCACCAAGTCTTCTATCTACCTACTCCAGGACTTCTTTGAGGATCAAATGAGATGAGGCACAGGAAAACAATTCACAGACATTTGGTTAAAGTGTAAAATGTTTCCACCTGGCTATAAAGCAAGTCATGTTCCTGGACTGAAGAAACTGCAAGGAGGCTAGTCACTAGGGAGAGGCACCGTTTTGTGCTGGGCTGGGCTGTGTGTTGCATTTAATGCTGTGGGGTCTCGGCGCGTCAGCTGTAATTTGGTGGGCTGTCACTCCAGGGTGGTAGTGGGTCCTGTTTCCCACCAGGGGGAAGCTGAGTGTTGCTTTGTGGGTGCCAGGTCCATGGTGCCGTTTCTTTCTAAATGGCCAATGTGCATGACGGCAGCTCCTGCATTGAGCATCTGCAGGATGATGGTCAGTGCGCATCATAGCGACCAATAGGACGATCGGACACTTAGCATATTAGACTTTAATATATAGAGATATGTTCCTAGAAGTGGAATCACTGGGTCAAATGGCAGTTCCAAATTTAATTTTTTGAGGAAACTCCATACTGTTTTCCATAGTGGCTGCTCCAGTCTGCATTCCCATCAGCAGTGTACTAGGGTTCCCTTTTTTCCACATCCTCACCAGCACTTGTCATTTGTTGGTTTGTTGATGGGAGCCATTCTGACAGGTGTGAGGTGATACCTCATTGTCATTTTAATTTGCATCTCTCTGATGATCAGTGACTTTGAGCATTTTTTTCTGTCTCTTGGCCATCTGTAAGTCCACTTTGGAGAAGTGTCTGTTTAGGTCCTTTGCCCATTTTTAATAGGATTGTCTTCTTTTTCTTAAGTTGTATGAGTTCCTTATATAGTTTAGATATTAACCCTTTATCAGATGTATCATTGCCAAATATGTTTTCCCATACAATGGGCTCTCTTTTTATTTTGTTGATGGTTTCTTTTGCTGTGCAGAAGCTTTTTATTTCTATGTAGCTCCATTTGTTTATTTTCTCCTTAGTTTCCTTTGCCCTAAGAGATGTATCTGTAAACATATTGCTAGGAGAGATGTCTGAGATTTAGCTGCCTATGGTTTCTTCTAGGATTTATATGGTTTTACAGCTTATATTTAATTCTTTTATCCAGTTTGAGTTTATTTTTGTGTATGGTGTAAGTTGGTGGCCTAGTTTCATTTTTTTGCATGTATCTGTCCAATTTTCCCAGCACCATTTATTGAAGAGACTGTCTTGACTCCATTGTATGTTCTTGCCTCCTTTGTCAAATATTAATTGAGAGTTATGGCTTGGGTCAATTTCTGGGGCCTCTGTTCTGTTCTATTGTTCTTGTGCCAGTACTAGGCTATTTTGATTACAGAGGCTTTGTAGTATAACTTAATATCTGGTAATGTGATTCCTCCAACTTTGTTATGCTTTCTCAAGATTGCTGTGGATATTTGGGGTCTTTTCTGGTTCCATGTAAATTTTTGGAGTATTTGTTCTAGACCTCTGAAATATGCTGTTGGTATTTTAATAGGGATTGCATTGAATCTGTAAATTATCTTTGGTAGGATGGACATTTTAATGATGTTAATTCTACCAATCCATGAACACGATATATTCTTCCACTTGTTTTTATCTTCCTCTTTCTCTTTTTTCAACATCCTGTAGCTTTCCAAGTATAAGTCTTTTATCTCCTTGGTTAAGTTTATTCCTAGGTATCTTAATTTTTTAGTTGCAATGGTAAATAGGATTGTTTAGTTTTCTTTCTGAGAATTCATTATCTATAATAATAAAAATGTAATATGCTAATTAGACCAGACAGCTGAATGACCTTCTGGACATCCTTCCGGATGACCTTCCAGATGAAGCCAGGGCTGCAAGGGCTGAGGCAAGCCGCCGCAGCTGCAAGGGCCAAGCCCCTTGAACGAATTTTGTGCATTGGGCCTCTAGTTGGTATATAAAAAAGCCATTAATTTTTGAATGTTGATTTTGTATCCTGCTACATTGCCAAATGCATTTATTAAATCTAGTAGTTTTTTGGTGAGGTCTTTAGGGTTTTCTATGTACTATATCATGTCATCTGCGAATAATGAGTGTTTTACTTCCTCCTTTTCAATTTGGGTGCCTTTCATTTCTTCTTCTTGTCTGATCTCTGTGGCTAGGATTTCCAGGACTATGTTGAATAAGAATGGTGAAAGCAGACATCCCTGTCTTGTTCCTATTCTTAGGGGAAATGGTTTTAGTTTTTGCCCATTTAGTGTGATGTTCATCATATTTGGCCTTTAGTATGATGTTCATCATATTTGGCCTTTGCTATGTTAAGATATGCTCCCTCTATTCCCACTTTGCTGAGGGTTTTTATAAAAAATGGGTGTTGGATTTTATTGAATGACTAGAGGCCCATTGCACGAAAATTCATGTAAGAGTAGGCCTTCCTTCCCTGGGCTGCCAGCACTGGCTTCCCTCTGGCACCCGGGACCCGGGCTGCCGGCACTGACTTTCCTCTGGCCCCCAGTACCAGGGCTTCCCTTCCCCCTGGCCAGCCGCGGCTTCACCCAGGCCAGGTCCCAGCTTTGTTAGGAAGGGCATCTGGAATGACATCCAGTCTATCCAGTCTAATTAGCATATTACCCTTTTATTAGTATAGATTTTTCTGCATCAATTGATATGATCGTGTGATTTTGTCTTTCAGTTTGTTTATGTGATGTATCATGTTTATGGATTTGCAAATATGTACCACCCTTGCATCCCTGGAATAAATCCCACTTGGTCATAGTGTATGATCTTTTTAATATATTGCTGGATGCAATTTGCTAGTATTTTGTTGTGGATTTTAGCATCTATGCTCATCAGGGATATTGGCCTGTAATTCTCTTTCTTTGTAGTTTCTTTATTTGGTTTTGGAAATAGGTTAATGTGGTCTTCATAAAAAGAGCTTGGAAGTGTTCCTTCTTCTTGGATATTTTGGAATAATTTGTGGAATATAGGTGTTAGTTCTTCTTTGAGTGTTTGGTAAAGCCCTTTTAAAGCCCTCTGGACCAGGGCTTTTGTGTGCTGGGAGTTTTTTGTTTGTTTGTTTGTTTTTTCATTACTGCTTCTTTTTCCTCCATTATTGTTGGCCTATTCAGGTTTTCTGATTCTTTCTGATTCAGTTTTGGAGATTGTATTTTTCTAGGAATTTGTCCTTTTCATCCACATTGTTCAGCTGGTTGGCATATAGTTGTTCATAGTATTTTTTACAATCCTTTGTATTTCCATGGTGTCAGTTGTTACTTCACCTCTTTCATTTCTGATTTTATTTATTTGGGTCCTCTCTCTGTTTCTTGGTGAGTCTATCTAATGTTCCATCAATTTTGTTTATCTTTTCAAAGAACCAGCTCTTGGTTTCATTGATTGATTGATTGATTGATTTTTTTAGTCTCTATGTCTCTTATTTCTGCTCTAATCTTTATTATTTCCTTCTTTCTACTTACTCTGGGCTTTTCTTGTTGTTCTCTTTCTAATTCTTTAAGTTGTAGGGTTAAATGATTTATTATTTATTTTTCTTACTTTTTGAGGTAGGCCTGTAGTGCTATGAACTTCCCTCCCACAACTGCTTTTGTTGTGTCCTAGAGATTTTGAATTGTTGTGTATTCATTTTCATTTGTTTCCAGAAAGTTTTTTATTTCTTCCTGGATCTCACTGGTAACCCATTCATTGTTTAATACAGTGGTTCCCAACCTTTTTTGGAGGGGCATGCTCCACCTAAGCATCTCTAAAATCCTGATGCCCACCCCCCATGACATATAATTCTTATTATTTAAAAAGTGAACTCCTATTCACATGGAGGAAGCCTAAAAGGCCATTAACTTGGTCTAAACAAGCTTCCAAAGAACATAACATCCAGGAAAGAGAAAATAAAAGAATGAAAGGACAATTGAAGTACTGAGGAAGAAATCATTAAGAAATTGTTTAAAATAATAATAATGTTAATAATAATAATACAAAGTGATATGAAAAATAGCAAATAAAGTTTCAAAACATATAATAGAGGACTGAAATGTGTATATATGTCACAATATATATTTATATACTATATATGAGGCCCCTAGAACCATAAGAAATGCAAAAAAATTCACTGTTAGATAACTCATTCTCAAATTGCCCCCCTTAAAAATCAAATTGCCCCCCTTAGGGGTGTGTGCCACACATTGGGAACCACTGGTTTAATACTATGCTATTTAGCCTCCTTGAGTTTGAATGTTTTTGAGTTTTTACTGTAGTTGATTTCTAATTTAATTCTTTGTGATCTGAGAAGATGCTTGATATGATTTCAATCTTCTTGAAGTTATAGAGACTTGTTTTGTGTCCTAACATGTGATCTATCTTTGTGAATGACCCATGGGTACTTAAGAAGAATGTATATCCTGCAACTTTGGGGTGAAATGTTCTATAAATGTCAATTAAATTCATCTGATCCAATGTGTCATTTAGAGTCACTATTTCCTTGTTAATTTTTTTGTCTGGAAGATCTATCCAGTGAAGTCAGCAGGGTGTTGAAATCCCCTATGATAAGTGTATTGTTGTTGATCTCTCCCTTAACCCTTTGCACTCGCTTGCTTTTTTCTTGATTCCTTTATTCTAAATTCCTTTATTCGACATCCGAGTGCAAAAGGTTAAAGTCCTCTAGAAATATTTTTATGTATTTGGGTGCTCCTATATTGAGTGCACATATGATTATCAGGGTTATATCCTCTTGTTGGTTCAATTATTTTAGTATTATGCAGTGACCTTTGTTGACTCTTGTGATAGCCTTCATTTTGAAGTCTATTTTGTCAGATATGAGTTTTGCTACTGCAGCTTCTTTTTTTTTTCCATTTTTATGGAAATTTGTTTTCCATCCCTTCAGTTTCATCCTGTGTGAATCTTTTTTCCTGAGGTATGTCTCTTGTAAATAGGCTCTATTTGGGTCATGTATTTTTATCCTTTCAGCCACCTATGACTTTTGATTGGAACATTTAATTCATTTACATTTAAGGTTATTACTGACAGGTACTTATTTATTGCCGTTTTAATTTTGTATGCCTATGTTTCTCTATTTCTTCTTTTCATTACAGTCACTTTAGCATTTCTTGTAGTGCTGGTTTGGTGATGATAAACTCCATTTCTCTTTATTTCACCATCTATTTTGAATGATAGCCTTGCTGGATATAGTAATCTTGGTTTCAGATCCTTGCTTTTCATTACCTTGAATACTTCATGCCATTCCCTTGTGGCATGTAGGGTTTCTAATGAGAAATAATATGGCAGCTTTATATGAGCTCCTTTGTAGGTAACAAATTGCTTTTCTCTTGCTGCCTTTAATATTCTCTCTTTGTCTTTAATATTTGGCATTTTAATTATGATGTGTCTGGGCATGGGCCTGTTTCAGTTCTTCTTGCTTGGGGTTCTCTGTGCCTCCTTTACTTATATGACTTTTCCCTTCACCAGGTTAGGAATTTTTTCTGCTATTTTTTCTTCAAACACATTCTACATCCCTTGCTCACTTTCTTCTCCTCCTGGCACATCTATTATGTGAATATTGTTACATTTCACATTGTCCCATAGCTCCCTTAGGCTGTCTTCCTGTTTTTTATTTTATTATTTTTATTTTTGGTTCTCTGATTGCATGATTTTTTTTCTACCCTATCTTCTAATTCACTGATCTGATCCTTGGCTTCCCCTAATCTGCTGTGTATTCCTTCCACTATGTTTTTTATTAGGCTATGTCATTCTTCATAGTTAGTATATCTTTTTTTCTCATGCTGTTGAGCATCTTTGCCATCATTATTCTGAACTCTATATCTGATAAATTTCTTATCTCCATTCATTTAGCTCTTCTTCTGGAGAATTCTCTTGTTCTTTCATTTGGGGATATTTTTTTGTCTCCCCATTTTGGCTGCCTGTTTGGGTTTGTGACTATGTATTGGGTACATCTCCTATGCCTCCCAATCTCTAGTGTCAATCGCTGTTTCTGACTAATTAGATCAGGCAAAGACTCAAAGCCTCCAGAGACTTACTTCTGCCTGCAGTTTGATTGGTTTCAGCCTGGAGTAGCCTCAGGCAGTCATCCACATGTGGGATGAGATGTTTTCCAACAGGGTGGGGCAATTGCTTCTGCCTGGAGGCTAATTGTTATTCTAACTCTCTTAATGGGTCTCAGAAACTCCACAGGGTGGGGTTAAAGGTTTTCCAATAGGATGGGACAACTGTCATCCCCCAGGCAAAAAACTGCCTGGATAGCAAAGGTCTACCCAAGAAAGATATCCTCTGTAGTGTGAGGCAATGACTCAGCACAGGAAACCAGAGTGTCTGCCTTCTGATCTCTAACCTCAAAGCCCCAAACCTGGCTTCTGCTCACATAGCTCTAGTCCACTCTGCCCTCCCTCTGCTGGAGTCAAAGGTGAGTGGCTGCACACAGAATTTTGTGCATTTGTCCTTTTAAGAGGGTACCAGCTATCTCTCCCTGGCAGACAGCAACCCCACTGCTGCTTTTCACAGCCAGATGTTGTGTGGGCACCTGTCTCAGTTCTGGTGCTCTCTGCTGAGGGGCCTAGCTTGGGGTTTAGACCCTTGATTTCTCAGTGGCAACCCCCCACAGCTGAGATATCTCTCCAGAACTTCAGTTGCTGTTTGTGAGAGCCCAGCCAACCCTTTTGTGCCTCCGACTTTCCTACCAGTCTCTATGCATTCTTCCATTTGGTTATCAGGATTTTCTCCAGCTAGTCTTCAGTTGATTACTCAGGATGGTTTTGTTTTTGTTTTGTATTTTAGTTGCAATTCCAGTTTGGTCCTGGAAGCATGTCTGTGTACCATCCACTTACTCCACCACCATTTTAAATCTATTTCTTAGCACTCTTTGAAGCAAAAGAGCAGCAGTTACCATTGTGAAGCACCTACCAGGTGCCAGGCTCTGAGCCAAGTATATTCACATACATTATTTTATTCCATGTTCACAATGACCCTAGAAAGTAGGTAATCTTATCATCCCTATTTTTCTGAATCAATGAGACAGTAGAAAACAAACATTTTGGTCTTTTTCTTCCCTTTTTGGGCCAATGCAGAAAATAATTAAAATGTTATGGGCTCCTAATCCCTGCTCACAGAGGTTAAATGACTTGCCCAAGGTCACACAGCTAGCACATTAAATGAATATTGTGGGAAACATTTAGTTGAGGACCAAAAGAGTGTGTCTGTTTCTTCCTATTGACTAAAGGATCATAGAAGACTCTCTGGGATGGGGGACGGGTAGTGGGTCTAAGTAGAGCTCTGAAGAATGGAACATCTGGGCAGGGAGGCAGGGAGGTTGGGGAAAAGAAAAAACAGGTCAGTTTCCAAACACTAAGGAAGGCAAGCCTGTGAACCACCCAGAACTTATGTATTCCCTCTTGCCCCTGGCAGCCCCTTGGAGATTTACAATCAGAAACCCCTCTTGTGACTCCCCTTCACCAGCCTGCCCTGACCAGCTCAACCCTTCTTCGCAGGAGGTATATACCAATCTCTCCCCTCCTCCATACTGCCTGCCCTCCTGTGGACACACCTAGTGAATTTGTCATCCATGTGGATGACAAAAGAAATGTTACCTCCTTTAAAAAATCCTACTTTTATTAATGAGACCCAAGATCAATAGGTATTAAGCAGTCACATCCCATCCTCTCAAACTGAGTTCATTGTCTCAAAACACTCCCAGTTCAAATAAAACTCCCCCATTTTGGATATGG
Organism: Cnephaeus nilssonii; assembly: GCF_951640355.1. NCBI lineage: Eukaryota > Metazoa > Chordata > Mammalia > Chiroptera > Vespertilionidae > Cnephaeus > Cnephaeus nilssonii. Next base: position 2,501,348 of record NC_137075.1, on the reverse strand, counting down.
GCAGATGGTTCCATGGACCTGAGAGTAGAAACTCATTTTATTTCCTCAGGCTCAGCCTATTTTGATCTTGGCCAACCCTTAGCATCACAGTTTCCATGAAAGTGATGAATGGGACTATATAATTTCACTGTATGAGATACCTAGAGTATCCATTCACAGACACAGAAAATGAAATGGTGGTTGCCAGAGGCCAGGGGAGGAGAGGGAGAATGGGCAATTATTTTTAATGGGGACAGAGTTTGAGCTTTTCTTTTTTTAATTTAATTTTTTATTTATTGCCTAAAGTTTTACATATGTCTCCTTTTTCCCCCCCACGCCCGCCCCCAGCCATTCCCACCCCGGGCAAGCCCCCACCACCCCAGTGTCTGTGTCCATTAGTTATGCTAATATGCATGCATATAAGTCCTTTGGTTGCTCTCTAACCCCTCCTCCCCTGCCATTTGTCTTTGGATTTATTCTTGTTCATCAAATTATGTTGATCATTATATCCCACATATGAGTGAGATCATATGATATTTATCTTTCTCCAACTGGCTTATTTCGCTTGGCATAATGCTCTCCAGTTCCATCCATGCTGTTGCAAATGGTAAAAGTTCCTTCTTTTCTATAGCGGTGTAAAATTCCATTGAGTAGATGTACCACAGTTTTCTAATCCAGTCATCTGCTGATGGGCACTTAGGCTGTTTCCAAATCTCAGCTATTGTAAATTGTGCTGCTATGAACATAGGGGTGCATATATCCTTTCTGATTGGTGTTTCTGGTTTCTTGGGATATAGTCCTAGAAGTGGGATCACTGGGTCAAATGGGAGTTCCATTTTTAACTTTTTGAGGAAACTCCATACTGTTCTCCACGGTGGCTGCACCAATCTGCATTCCCACCAGCAGTGAAGGAGGGTTCCTTTTCCTCCACATCCTCGCCAGCACTTGTCGTTTGTTTTGTTGGTGATAGCCATTCTGACAGGTGTGAGATGGTATCTCATTGTTGTTTTGATTTGCATCTCTCGGATGATTAGTGACTTTGAGCATATTTCATATATCTCTAGGCCTTCTGTATGTCCTCTTTTGAAAAGTGTCTATTTAGGTCCTTTGCCCATTTTTTGATTGGATCACTTATTTTCCTTTTGTTAAGTTGTATGAGTTATCTGAAATTTTTGAAGATTAAACCCTTATCTGAAATATCATTGGCAAATATGTTTTCCCATGCAGTGGGCTTTTTTTGTTGTTGTTGTTTTGTTAATGGTTTCTTTTGCTGTGCAGAGGCTTTTTATTTTGATGTAGTCCCATTTGTTTATTTTCTCTTTAGTCTCTATTGCCCTAGGAGCTGTGTCTGTAAAAATATTGCTACGACATATGTCTATTTTGGTGCCTATGGAGTCTTGTAGGATTTTTATCGTTTCCCGTCTTACATTCAAGTCCTTTAGCCATTTTGAGTTTGATTTTTGTGTATGGTGTAAGTTGGTGATCTAGTTTCACTTTTTTGTATGTATCTGACCAATTTCCCAACACCATTTATTGAAGAGACTGTCTTGACTCCATTGTATGCTCTTGCCTCCTTTGTCAAATATTAATTGAGCATAATGGCTTGGTTCAATTTCTGGGTTCTCTATTCTGTTCCATTGGTCTATATTTCTGTTCTTGGATCAGTACCAGGCAGTTTTGAGAACCGTGGCTTGGTAATATAGCTTGATATCTGGTATTATGATCTCTCCCACGTTGTTCTTCTTTCTCAGGATTGCTGTGGCTATTTGGGGTCTTTTTTATTCCAGATGAATTTTTGGAGAGTTTGTTCTAGATCTTTGAAGTATTCTGTTGGTGTTTTAATGGGGATTGCATTGAATCTGTAGATTGCTTTGGGTAGTATGGACATTTTAATAATGTTGATTCTACCATTTCATGAACATGTTATGTTCTTCCATCTGTTTATGTCTCTTCTATCTCTTTTTTTAATGTCCTGTAGTTTTCCAAGTATGGGTCTTTTACCTCCTTAGTTTATTCCGAGGTATCTTAATTTTTTTTGGTGCAATGATAAATGGAATTGTTTTTTGCATTTCTCTTTCCGTGAGTTCATTATTGGTGTATAAAAAGGCCATTGATTTCTGGGTGTTAATTTTGTATCTTGCTACATTGCTGAATTCACTTATTAGGTCCAGTAGTTTTTTAATGGCGTCTTTGGGGTTTTCTATGTATAGTATCATGTCATCTGCAAATAAGGAGAGTTTTACTTCTTCTTTTCCAATTTGGATTCCTTTTATTTCTTCTTCTTGTATATGGCTAGCACTTCCAGTACTATGTCGAACATGAGTGGTGAAAGTGGGCATACCTGTCTTGTTCCCATTCTCAGGGGAAATGAGTTTAGTTTTTGCCCATTGAGTATGATGTTGGCTGTAGGTTTGTCATATAAGGCTTTTATTATGTTGAGGCATAATCCCTCTATTCCCACTTTGCTGAGAGTTTTTATCAAGAAAGGATGTTGGATTTTGTCAAATGCTTTTTCTGCATCAATTGATATGAGTGTGTGATTTTTGTCTCTCAAATTGTTTATGTGATGTATCATGTTTATTGATTTATGGATATTGTATCATTCTTGCATCCCCGGAATAAATATCACTTGGTCATGATGTATGTTCTTTCTAATGTAATGCTGAATCCGATTTGCTAGAATTTTGTTGAGGGTTTTGGCATCTATGTTCATAAAGGCCTATAGTTCTCTTTCTTTGTGGTGTCTTTATCTGGTTTTGGGATTAGGGTAATGTTGGCTTTAGAAAGAGCTTGGAAGTGTGCCTTCCTCTTGAATTTTTTGGAATAGTCTGAGGAGGATAGGTTTTAGTTCTTTGAATGCTTGGTAGAACTCCCCTATAAAGCTGTCTGGACCAGGGCTTTTGTTTGCTGGAAGGTTTTTGATCAGTGCTTCAATTTCTTTGGTAGTTATCAGCCTATTCAGGTTTTTTTATTCTTCCTGGTTGAGTTTTGGGAGCTTGCATTTTTCTAAGAATATGTCCATTTCGTCAAGGCTGTCCATTGGGTTGGAAAGAGTTGTTCATAGTATTTTTTCATACTCCTTTGTATTTCTGTGGAATCAGTTGTTACTTCACCTCTTTCATTTCTGATTTTGTTTATTTGGGTCCTCTCTCTTTGCTTCTTGGTGAGCCTGGCTAGAGGTTCATCATTTTATTTATCCTTTCAAGGAACCAGCTCTTGGTTTTGTTGATCTTTTCTATGTGGTTTTTTGTTGTTTTTTCTCTATGTCATTTATTTCCACTCCGATCTTCATTATTTCCTTCCTTCTTGCTTACGTTGGGCTTTTCTTGTTGCTCTCTTTCTAACTCTGAGTTGTAGGGTTAGGTAATTTATAACCATTTTTTATTGCTTTTTTGAGGTAGGCCTGTAGAGCTATGAACTTCCCTCTCAAGACTCCTTTCACTGTGTCCCATAGATTTTGGATTGTTGTGTTTTCATTGTCGTTTGTTGCCATAATGCTTTTTATTTCTACTTTGATCTCTTTGATAACCCAATCATTATTTAATAGCATGCTATTTAGCCTCCAGGTGTTGATTTTTTTCATTGTTTTTATTGTAGTTGATTTCTAGTTTTATGCCATTGTGATCTGAGAAGATGCTTGGTATGATTTCTATCTTCTTGAATTTGAAGAGACTTTGCCTGCGCCCCAATATGTGGTGTATCTTTGAAAATGACCCACATGTACTTGAGAAGAATGTATATTCTGTGGCTTTGGGGTGAAATGTTCTGAAGATGTCAATTAATTCCATCTGGTCTAGTGAGTCATTTAGGATTGCTGTTTCTTTGCTTATTCTTTCTTTAGAGGATTTGTCTAGTGGTGTTAGTGGGGTTTTAAAGTCCCCTACTATGACTCTATTGCTGTCAATCTCTCTCTTGATATCCTCCAGAAGTTTTTTTTATGTATTTTGGGTGCTCCTGTATTGGGTGCATATATGTTTACCAGATTTATATCTTCTTGTTGTATTGCTCCCTTTAGTATTATGAAGTGGCCTTCCTTATCTCTTGTTCTTGTTATGGCCTTCACTTTGAGGTCTTATTTGTCAGATATAAGTATTGCTACCCCAGATTTTTTTTTCATTTCCATTTGCCTGAAAAGCCTTTTTCCATACCTTCACCATTAGTCTGTGTGAGTCCTTTGTTCTGAGGTGGGTCTCCTGTAGACAGCAGATATATGGGTCACGTTTTCTTATCCACTCAGCTACCCTATATCTTTTGATTGGGGCATTTAATCCATTTACATTTAAAGTTATTATTGATAGGTACTTGTTTGTTGCCAATTTTATTCTTTATGCCTGTGTTCCTTCTTCCCTTCCTATTTCTTCTTTTTATAGCAGACCCTTTAGCATTTCTTGCATTGCTGGTTTGGTGGTTATAAACTCCCTTAGTCCTTTTTTGTCTGTGAATCTCCTGATTTCACCATCTATTTTGATTGATAGCCTTGCTGGGTACAGTATTCTTGGATTCAGACCCTTGCTTTGCATGACTTTGTATATTTCATTCCATTCCCTTCTGGCCTGATGTGTTTCTGTTGAGAAATCAGTCGATAGTCTGATGGGAGATCCTTTGTAGGTAACTTTCTGTCTCTCTCTGGCAACCTTTAAGATTTTGCCAATCCTATCTAATAATAGAGTAACATGTAAATTACCATCACTCTGCTACGCCCACGATTGGGCGGCGGGAGGCTGGGGGGCGGGACTCAGGGTGGCCTATCCAGCCATTGAGAGGCATGGATCCGCTGCCACTGAGAGGGGCTACCCTGCTGTTGAGAAGCACAGGGGGCAGGACTCCCGCCCCCTGTGCCTCTCAACGGCTAGATCCGCAGCCGCTGAAGGGGCCTGCCGCGGACACCCAGCTGAGCCGCTCAATGGCAGGGTAGCCAGGTGTCCACGGCAGCCCCCCTCAGCGGCTGTTGAGAGGCGCAGGGGGCGGGATTCCCACCCCCTGCGCCTCTCAACAGCAGGGTAGCCCCCCTCAGCGGCTGCGGACCATCAAAAGTGGGGGAGCTGGGTGCCTGTCTGCTCTGGCACCAGCGGACAGGCACCCAGCTCCACCGCGAAAAGCGAAAGCGTGTAGGGGACCCTACACGTGCATGATTCAATCATGCCCTGGGCCTCTAGTTTAATTATAATGTGTCTTGGTGTTGATCTTTTGGGGTTCATCTTGTTTGGGACTCTGTGAGCTTCTTGGACTTGTGTGAGTTTTTTCTTCTTCCCAATATCAGGGAAGTTTTCTGTCATTATTTCTTCAAACAGGTTTTCTATCCCTTGCTCAGTTTCCTCTCCTTCTGGGACCCCTATTATGCAAATGTTGTTTCGTTTCGTGTTGTTCCAATGTTCCCTCCTGTTTTTTAAATTTTTTCTCCAGTTGCTGCTCTGCTTGGGTATTTTTTCCTACCTTGTCTTCTAGCTCACTGATGCAGTCCTTCACTTCTTCTAGTCTACTATTGATGCTTTCTATTGTGTTCTTTATTGAAGCGATGTCATTTTTCATTTCTTCTTGGTTCTTCTTCATTTCCTCTTGGTTCTTACACATATTGTTGAATTTGTCTTCCATCCTTTTCAGCGTCCTTATGACCATTGCTCTAAATTCTTTCTCTGGCATATATCTTGCCTCCATTTTGTTTGCTTCCTTTTCCAGTGATTCCTGCTTTTCTTTTGTATGGGTGCTGTTTCTTTGTCTCCCCATGATCACTCCTCTCAGGGTGTCTGGTTATGTAGCTCTGTCTCTCCTGCATTGACTTAAAGGCACAAAATACAACACAACAAGACACAACACATAGGGCACCAAACACAAATGTATTCTTGATACCAATAACCCCAAACAAAGGTGACTACCAGGAAAAAGAGAATTAGGAGAGAAAAAAGAGTGCAAAAAAATTATATTGAGAAAAGGAAAAAATGTAAGAGAAAAGAAAGAAGGGGAAAAATATATGTATATGGGTGAAAACTCCAAAAACCAACAGCTAATCCAAAAAAATTCAAACAACAAACACTCTGAGATGAATGCAAACAACTAATCCAAAATATGCAAACAACGAACACCCAAACAACAAACACCCAGCTGAATCTGAGGAAGCACAGCTTATTTCCAGAAGATACGGTCAAAGAATTGGATGAATAGGGAAATGGCCACAATTCAGTATAGAGGAGGTAGAAAGAGAATGAGTGTATAAGAAGAAAAGTAAAAAACAAACTACAGCCCTAACCGGTTTGGCTCAGTGGATAGAGCGTCGGCCTGTGCACTGAAAGATCCCAGGTTCGATTCCAGTCAAGGGCATGTACCTTGGTTGCAGGCACATCCCCAGTAGGAGGTGTGCAGGAGGCAGCTAACAGATGTTTCTCTCTCATCGATGGTTCTAACTCTCTATCCCTCTCCCTTCCTCTCTGTAAAAAATTAATAAATTAAACTTTTTAAAAACTACAAAAAAAGAGAAAATATATATATAAATTTTAAAAATATATAAAAATATTTAAATATATATATTTACCCTTTCTTTAATCTATCTATCTATGTATTCATCTATTATTAGAAAAGGAGCATAGAGAGTAGATAGGCCTGAGTTGGTGATTGGAAGTAATTAAGCTATTAGTAGAAGAAGAGAACAAGTGAGGAGAGGAAAAACAGAAGCAAAAAAAAAAAAAAAACCTAACAATCAAACAAACAACAACAACAAGTCAGAAAGAAAGAAAGGAAAAAAATTTGCCTAGTGAAGAAAGAGAAGAGAGAAGTGTGCATGGATTTGGAGCAGGGGAGAGGAAATTAGATATATGAGTAAGATCAATTTTTAACAGGGAGTAAAAAGAAAGTATAGAAAAAAACTAAAGCAGGAACAGGGTAAGAGAAACAGGATGAAAAAGGGGAAAAGTGAGGAAGAGAGTGTGGCATAAAGAAAAAATTGAGATAGAGTAAAATAATGCTAAAAGAAAAATAAAAGTAGAATGTAGAACACTAATCCCAGAATAAAATAAAATAAAGAAAAAATAAAACTTTTTTAAAAGGTAAAATAATAATTAAAAATAAAAATATATTAATAAAAAAGTAAAATCAAGAGAGAAAAGAATATTTTAGTTTCTTAAGTAAAAGATAAAAAATAAAAAAAGTTAAGTAGTGAAGGTCGTTCACTTCCTCTACGGTTCTGCCTGGCACATATATTTCCTGTCAGGTAGTCAGCACAGTGTTGAAGTTCCCTGCGATCCACTGCTCCTGTTTGTCATAAGCCACAACCTTGTTTTCAAGCAGGTGGGATCTCTCTGCTCACTTTGTTTCTCTGCCTGCCTTCAGTTGTATTTACACAGCGTCAATTTCTGACACAACCCCTGGGTGGCAGTGTTTCTGTATTGATTTCTGGGACTAAATGGCCACCACTACCCAGTGTTTAGACCAGTGATGGCGAACCTATGACACATGTGTCAGCACTGACACGCGTAGCCATTTCTGATGACACGCGGCCGCATGCCGAGGATGAAACATTTGCTGCTCCTGAGGATGAAACATTTGCGATTAGAGTCTTGGAGTTAGTTTTTTCCTCAAAGTGACACACTACCCGAGTTATGCTCAGTTTTTTGGTGAAGTTTGACACACCAACCTCAAAAGGTTGCCCATCACTGGTTTAGACTCTTCTTTCCCTGTCACACTTAAGACTTGGTTGGAGGGACGGACTGACCCAGAGCTGGTTTCCTGCTCATCTCTCCTTATTCTGATCCCCAGTTTCCACAGAAACAACTTTCCCCTGCAGTCTTGGTGTGTGTTTTTAATTATTGGACTTAGCAAGCAAAAGCAACAAGGTAAAAAAAAAAAAAAAAAAAAAGACAAAGGAACTGTGCTGACTCGCATCTTTTTTCCCTGGCACTGTGAGGCTGGTTAGAACCTCAGGCTGCCTTTCTGGACACAGTCCCCCATGGCTGTGGGCTTATATTTGGAGTCCCCCTCTGCCAGCAGCCCTGGGGACCCCCTTCCACATTCGAGGGCTACACTTAGCGCAGGGCCGCAGATTTGGTGGGGTGCAGTCTCCCTCTGAGACTCTAGTCCCCGCTGCACGCGTTTCTCCCTCCAGCCTGGATCCCAGATCACACCTCTCTCTAGGCGATCTCTGACCTTTCAGTCCATGGACTGCCTCACCAGCTGTGTTTAATTCACCAATTCCGGGTGGATGTTGTTCCATTCAGCTGTTCCTTCTCTCTGCGCTGTGAGAAGGCGCAGGGCCTGTCCACCTATTCGGTGCTGCTTTGTCTCCCCCTGGACAGACTTTCTAGGCGCCCGTGGCCAGGGAGGCTGGAGTCTCTGTGTTCCTCGGTTCGCAGCTGAGACAGCTGATCCCTGGGCAATGTTGTTGTAAGGTCCCAGGAGGTATCCGAGGTCTCCCTGGGTGAAGGTAAGGCTGGGCTTCCGACCACAGCCTCTCTCCCCTTCAGGATGGCGCAGTCTCTGCGGCAGAGCCGGTGGCTCCAGGAGAGATTTCAGCAGCAGTGGAGGCTGCCCGGTCAGGGGAGCCGGTCCGGCAGTCCCCAACAGTCCCTGGGAATATAGCTGTCCCTCACTCACAAATAGACACTCCCCGCACGTCCACACACTCTCCTTTCACTCTCACTCACACACTATCTTGCAGCCTGCCTTCCCGTCAGCCGCCACCTTGGGTTCCCTAGAGTTTCAGCTTTCATGACGAAGCACTCTGGAGTTGGATGGTGGTGATGGAAGCACAACAATCTCTGTCCTTAGCGTTTAAGTTCCCCATGGGCCAGCCTCAAATCACCATCCAGCCCATCTCCCTTGAACCCTCATTCACCTCTAGTTCAAGATCTCTACACCCTTGTTCGAACTTTTAACAGTATCACCTACTAGTATATTCACTAACTCCCACTCCTCACCAATTACTCATCCCTCAATGTCCAACAACTTAGCTCCTGCCACTTTCCTTACCTCCTCCACAAAACCTGCCCCTGTCACATCACCAGTGGCCTCCTATGGAGACTTTCCATTCCTTCTGGAAAGTCAGCAACTGCTGAGCACATGCTTCCCTCCTGGGTCTGAACACTCCTGTTCTCCTACCTCCCTGACAGTCCCTGTTCATCTCATTCAGGGACTCTTTCCCAAGGCTCTTGTCTGGACCTGCTACTTTGTATTTCTGTCTCAATTTCATCCCCCCTAATGATGACTAAACACAAAATAAACAAACAAACAAAAAACTCTCAGGCCAGCCATAGACCCATATACTCATGTCTTCAGGATATCTCCACCTGTTCCAAATTAAACTCCTCTTCCTCACCCAAGACCTGTTCTTCCCCTCTGTTCTCTAACAGAATTGCTGGTGCAACCATCTACTCAGGTCCCCACGCTGTAAGTTAGGGTCCTCCTGGACTCTCCCTTCCTCTTAAAGTTCAACCAAGTCCTGCCATGTTCTTCTAAATTATTTCTCCAAGCATCCCCTCCCCTCTGTCCCTGCTTCCATCCCGGTCCTTCCTCTCTCAGTTCCATTCCAATATCAGCCTCCTAACTGGTCTCCTCCCTATGGTCTAGCCTCAGATCCACCAACACAACACCTCTGAAGAATCTTCTGGGTTCCTTCTGCTCCAGAATAAAATCCAAGCTCTAACCATGGCCTCCGAGTCTCTCCAGGATCTGTTCTTCCTCTAATGCACTTTCCACAGAGCTGTCAAACGGTATTTCTAAAAGGCCACAGTTGAAACTCCCCTCACTTCTGCATCTGAGCCCTGCTGTTCCTCCCCGTTGCTGCCTGGAATGTCAGCCCCAGCCCCGCCTGCCTCCCGGTGACTGCCACCGGCCAGCTCCTACAGCTCAGGGTGGCCTCGCAGGAGAGGCTGCCAGCCTGGGCCTTCCCAGCTCTCCCCGCCACTCACCAATTGCTTCTAGAACTTGCTTTTGTCCTGTGTTTACCACCCTTCAGTTTACTCCGGAGTGTTTCCCCAGGAGCTGTGAGCTTCCGAAAACGTTGCTTTTTCCTTCCTGTACCCCAGAATCTAGCATATGGGGTATGGTGCACAGAGGTGCTGAATAAATGTTGAGTGTCTAACCGTTAGACTTACCTGTCATCTGCGGAGCCTCCAATTCCCAGCCCTCCAGCCAGAGCTTGGCTCACCGTAGGTGCTCAGTAAAAGCTGCCCATGTTTTGTTTCCTAAATTAATCTGATGTGAGGCAATGCCTGGGGTGGTTTGAGGTGTGATAGAAGGAAAGGGTCTGGATGCGGGAAACTTAGCCAAAGGGGAAGCGAGGGGTGCAGGGCGGTAGGGGAAGGGCAATGGGGTGTCTGGACAGGTGAGGAAGAGCCAAGTCCGCAGCCTGCCGTCCCTCCGGGCCCCGCGGTCAGCGGATCCAGCCGGGCCAGTGCGCTCCAGCCCCGCCAGCGCCGGACCTCTCCGGTCCCGGGCGGCGAGGACCCCGCTCTGCGCTCGGCTCGGCTCGGGAGGCGTGTGTGTCGCTTTAAAAGCTCCCTCCCCGCGCGGGGCGGCCCTTCCTGCCGGCGCCGGGCGCGCACAGCCGCGGAGCCCGGGTCTCGGAGGGAGCAGCGCCCGCCGGGCGGCCAGCGGTGGGGGCGGGAGGGCGGGCGCCGGAGGCGCGAGACGACCCTCGAGGAGCGGCCCAGGCCGCGGAGTCCGGCCGGCGGGTCGGGGCGCGGCCGCGGAGGGAGGCCCAGCCCCAGGCGGCGCCCGGTGCCCCTCGGACCGCGGCCCGGCGCCGGGGGCTGGCGAGGCGGCGAGCGGGCCGGGAGCCGGCGGGAGGCGGCCGCCGGGCACGGGCTGCGCCCCCGGTGCTCCCGGCCGGCTGGGCCGCCGCGCCTGCTCCCCGCCGCCCCTCGCCTGCGCGCCCCCGGCCGGGGCCAGCGGGGCCAGTCCCGCGGCCGACGCCGCCTGCCCGCCTTTCCCGGCCGCCGGCCGAGCGCGGGGCTGGGCTGCTCCGACCCTCGCGGCCTCTCGGGACATCCGGGGTCCGGGCGGAGGGCGCCCGGGGCGCCCAGAGGTGCCCGCGCCCCCCGTTCCGGACTGGGCCGTGCCGAGCCCGGGGGGTGCCGGGCGCGGGCTGAGCGGATCCCGGCGCCCTCCGACCCCCGCTACTCTGGCTCACGCACCGGGACGCCCCGCGCCCGGGTCACCTGTGGCCTGAGAGCCCGGACCCACCAGACCCTCCTCCCCCGCTCCCCCCCGGCGCCTGGCGGGGTTTGGGGACATTTGTCCTGCCCCCCGGCAGGGAGCGCAGAAGCCCCGCCCCTCCCACCGCCCATATGTCTCCCGGGGCGGCTCTGAGGACCTCCCTGAGGCCCGGGGCTGAAGGGTCCAGAGAGAGAAGCCCGCCCTAGGGAGCCTGGGGGGCCCCCCAACCTCATCTTGGGGCTTGGCCCCCGCGCTACTCGGAAGGCAGGCCGGTGCCCCCACCCTCGGTGAGTCCGGGTTCTGAGGGAAGGCTGGGCTGGGAAAGGGAGGGTCTGCTGGGAGCGAGGGCACCCTGGGGGCACTGCGAGGGAGGACAGAGACGGGAGACCCTCTGGTGAGCCTCCAGCGCAAGGCCTGGCTGGGGAGGGGTGTTTGGGGGGACCCATCACAGGCTGAGGACTTCTGCCTCAAAAGCAGGGGCTCCCTCCTTTTCTTCCCAAAGAGGGGCTGTGCTGTAGACCATCTGCCTCCACCACCCCTCCCCACAAAGAAAAACAAATCCCCAGCGAGGAAGGGTGCCGGGCGGTGGAGAGTATGGAGGCAGCAGCGTTGCTGGCTGATGCTGCAGCCGGGGAGGGCTGATGCCAGGCTTGCTCTCTCTGCAGGGGGCTGCCCTCCTCCAGTCCAGCTCCCTTCCCAGAGCTGTCCACATCTGGAGCCCCCTCCGCATCTGGAAGACCCCAGCCACAGTCCTTCTGCAGGTGTCACTTGCAACCAGAGACCTCTGCCTTTGCAACTGCCCGGGAACCGTGAGGGGATTGTGCTGCCTTCCCCAGTCCCAAGGGCATCTCTTACCCGTAGTCCCTGCAGAGTCATCCCCCTGCCTCTGTGTCCAGACTCAGCCAGACATCAGCCCAGCATACCTATAGGCACTTCAAGTCCTGAAGGCCTCCTGAGACCCAAGACCCCTCCCCCTGCCCTTCTGTGTCCTCATCTTGGCCCCTTGTGTCAGATTCTGTCTCCTTCTGGGTGTCCCATTCCCCATCCAGAGGCAAAGGAAGCGGGGTGGCAGGAGTCAGGGGCTGGGTGAGGGCCACCCAGGGCCAGCGTAGGCTGGGGGGCCGTTAAGATGTGGAGCTGTGCCTGGCTGAGGGGGGCTCTGTGGAGGCAGACGCAGTGTGTGCCTGGCTGGAGGGAGTATGGGCAGGCCTGCAGCCACGTGGTGAAGGATGAACATCCGGGGCACCCCGGACCTCGGGCAGCCCAGTGACGACCCCAGCAGTGGCGGTGAACGTGAGCGGATTCGACAGCGCATGAAGATGGTTATCGGGCAGCTGGAGGGCATCCTACGGGAGCTTAAGGAGGTGGCCAAGGAGCTCAGGGAGGTGAGTGAGGGGCCAGACGGACCCTAAACCAGTTTTCCTGGGCCTGGCACAAAAACATACTCTGGCATATATGTCTGTGTGTGTGTGTGTGTGTGTGTGTGTGGGTGTGTGTGTGCCACTCCGCTGGGTACCTCCATCTTGTTCTCCTTTCTCCAAGACTGCTCTGCTAAAAATTTCACAACAGCCCAGGGGAGTGGGGGGTCTCAGTGTTGCAGAGAGCATTTGGACAGCACGTAATGGGCCCATGGCTCTGTGGTTATGACTCGTCTGCCAAGATAGCCAATAAGGACTGAGTTCCACAATAATCTCTTCTGGAGCCTAAGCTTTGACCTTTGACCCCACCATCTGCTGGTCACAAGGGTCCCTGGGAGAGTGTAGATGGTTTAATGAGGCAGTCCCCACTGCTTGGAGCATTCCCCAGATATTACAGAACACTTGATCCTGAAAAAATTAGGTCCTCCCTGCCCTGAGGTAGGAATGAGTCTCGGGAGCTGCTAGTGGGTATCAAGAGTTCCTATGTACATTGGCAGGGGCAGGAATCTACTCTAAAGGGATGTATCCCCATCCCGTAGTTCTGAACATTTTTGGCCAAGATTGAAAAGTCACCCAGAGAGCCTAGGATGTGTATCCCTCTAAGTGGAGCCCGATTTAATTACCGCTCCCCACATTGCTCAGGTAATGAAGTACACGTGTCCTCAGCCCTGCCCCCTGGGCTGTGTTTGAGCCCAAATGCATGATGACCAGGGTTCTGAGCCACTGGCCTGAATTTTCCCACCATTATGCCAGCCAGGTGGGCTTTAGGCAAATTCCAACTCCTTGTAACCAGGGCCCCTGCAGAGATGGCAGGGAGAGTGATTGAATTGGAGTTATGGGTTCAGACTCTCCCAGCCAGATGTGCAGGGAGATGGGGGCTCTAGGAAGATTGAGGAGAGGGGGTGATGGTGGATACCAACTCCAGACTGGCAAGGTGGTCTTCTAGCCTGGCCCAAGAGTCAAGGAGCAGGGGATGTTTTAATCTTCAAAGTAGAGATTTGGTCCAGGAACTAAGGTTGGGCAGGCAGCCACTCTGCCCAGAGTCAGCCTCATGGAGCCTGCCATGAAGTCCTTCCTCAGGAGACAGGAATGGCTGTTGCTACAGGCAGAGAGGTGTGGTGCGTCTGCCCATGAACTGGCCTGGCCAGGGTGTGGGCTGAACATCTCTGGGGAATGCCATTTAGTGGTCAATGCCTATGAGTAACTCCTCATTGGCCCGAAGGACTACCATCCCCACTTCATGCCTCCCCACCCTCCATCTATTTCAGATGTTCTGTGGTTCCATCAGTCATGGGAACTGTCCAGCGTCTCCGTCTTGAGCAGGGGCATGGGGCCTATGGCCCAGCAGGCCTCCCCGGAAAGAACCGGGACGGACTCTAAGCCTGGGGTCAGTTTTGATATAGTACAGAGCATGCTCCCACTGACCAGCTGAGCGTCTTGCAGGCATCTGCTCTCCCCACCCCACCCCCACTCCCAACAGCCAACCAGAGCTTGAAGGCCTCACACAGGTCATCCAGACCAGCCTATTCATTTACTGTTGAAGAAACTGAGGCCCAGAGAGGGATAGGGGCTTGTTGAAGGTCACAGAGCCTACCAGGGGTACTCAGTAGAACTCAGGTCCTGATTCCTGCTCTGGGGCTTCAACAGGTGGGCTAATGAGCAACCTCTTTCCATTTTGTTAGGGACCTTCTAGACATGAGACCTTATGCTCATGCTGTGATACTCTGAGGGGGTGCCCTTTAGGGAGTGAGGCAGGAAGATCAGAAGCACTAGGATTTACTTGTAGATCTTTGAGATATCCTCTCCCTCTCTTCTCAGCACACACACTCACCCATTCCCATGTCCTGAACAGCAGAGCTTCAGGTTCACGGACTGTGCAACCCAGAGGCCTGAGCCAGGACAGAGAAAGATGAGTTCCCTCCTCCCATACCCACTATAGGCCATGTGCCTCCACCCAAGACTCTGGCAGGTTGCTATGGCAACCAGAATCTACCCCGTATGCCACCACCTGCCCGCTGCCAATGGCACCCAGCTGGGAAGGGGGCAGGTCTCAGAGCTTCCCCATCCCCTAGGCAGGTCTAGAGATGAGGTGATGGGCAGCACCAGCACAGACTTCACCAACTGAATTCTGTTCTCAGGAGGGTGAAGCACTTAGATGTGAAGCCAGGATTTACATACAAGACTGCCAGAGGGCAGCACAGGGTGCTTGGTAAGGGAGGAAGGCCAGCAGAGAGGAAGGGCTTAGCTGTGTCCCCTCTGCTATCCTCTTCCTCCATCTGCTGCTCCCTTCCCCACATGCCATGGATCATAGCAGAGCCTCCTCATCCTCTTGAGCATCATAGAAAGATGAGAAGCACTAAAGCACTGCTCCCCAGGCCCCCGAGCCTCAGTCTGCTCATCTCTGAAATGGGAATGATGATAATCATACCTCAGAGTGAGCTTACAAGGATGTATTGGGGGACCAACACCTACTCACACCCCTGAAGGATTTGGCGTTCCCTCTCCCATACCTCTCCTGTTCTCCCAAACTCCTGGCTCTCCCCAAGGGATAGGGGGCAAGTTCTGTCCCACGATTGGGGAAAATATTTTTATGGACTAAGTGAGGTGAGGAATGTAAAAGTGTCTTGAAAGCAAAAATTGTGCTGCAGAGGATGTGAGTCAATAATTAGCTAGCCTTCATTTCTTCTAGGTCCCCAGTACTCCAGGTGCCAGGCCAATCCCAGCAGGCTCTCTAAGCTCCTCAGATTTCTGTGGATCATAATTTGGAGAAGCAGCACAGCCTAGACCAGTGATGGCGAACCTATGACACGCGTGTCAGCACTGACACGCGTAGCCATTTCTGATGACACGCGGCCGCTGAGGCGGCCGCATGCCGAGGATGAAACATTTGCAAAATAATCTTTTTTCCTCAAAGTAACACACTATCCAAGTTATGCTCAGTTTTTTGGCGAAGTTTGACACACCAAGCTCAAAAGGTTGCCCATCACTGGCCTAGGGGCTGAGCTTGGGCTTTGCAGCCAGATGTCTCTGGTTCACATATGATCTTCACCGCCTTCCTAGCTGTGTGAACTTAGGAAAGTTACTTTACCTCTCTGTGCTTTTGTTTTGCATCTCTAAAATGAGGATACAGAATAGTATGCCTCCTCATCCTCACCAGCTCTACAGTGGTTGTGAAGATTAAGTGTGATATTATATACAATGTACTTCACACGGTGATGGGCACAAAACTAGCTCCATATCTGTTAGATATTATTGACAAACTGTTCTAGCACTAGTCTGCTCCTCAGCTCTGTGTAAGCCCTTGTTCTTTTGGAGTCACATTGGCATCTTAGCCATGATCAGGGAGGTCAGGCCCAGGGCCCTGCAGCAGGCAGTCCTACCCTCTTCTGGCGGAGGAAAGGGGTTGGTGATGGGGTTGGGAAGCAGGTCTCCAAAGACATGGCGTTTGAACCAAGACCCAAAGGAAGTGAGGATACATACAAGTCAAATGGACTCCTGGAAATGAGCCTCCTAGCAGGGGGAAGTGTCCTCGGCATGGTCAGGATCAGCAAGGAAGCTGATGCAGCTGGAGCCGAGGGAACTAGGGGGAGGAGAGCAGGAGGCCAGGGCACACAGGCATGCAGGCCACAGTACAGAGTTTGATTTTGTCCTCTGAGAATCCCACATACACTCCAGGAATCTCATTGTGTTTCTCGGTGGGAATCTGCCTCCCCACTGTGCTCCCTGTTCCCTACTAATTGGGAGCCCACAAGGGCAGCGGTATAGGACCTTATTCTTGGCCCCCAGATGTTGAGCTTACCTTGAGTAGGTACTTGGCCTCCTCCTTGGTTACCCCTTCCTCAAGATGTCACTCAGCATGGAACTCAAAATGTTCCTGTGTTGATCCCTAGTATCCCTCACATCATCACTGGCGATTGGGTAGGATATAACTTAAGGGCACAGTTGCCCACCTTGGTCTGAACACCTCCAGAGGATGGAGGGTGGGCAAAACCCTTTTGCAGCCTGGAGTGGCAATGAAGACCCCCACCTGATTTTCTTGGGGATCAGGCGCATGCAATTGTGCTATCCCATCGGCAAGGTGCTGTATATGAGGTAGCCAGGAGAGCCATGGGACACACAGCAGGAGATAACGTGGCCCAGCCAGGAAGCAGCTGGAGCAGGAGAGGCTGGGGATCACAGAGCGGTGCCAAAGTGGGTCAGCTCCATCACCCACAGCTCAGCAAGAATTGTGCGGATTTTTTCTTCTTCTTCTTTTTTTTTTTTTTTTTCGCCTCCCTTTTCCCTTTGCATCCTCCTCCTCCAGACAGATTCACGAAGCTCCAGGGCCAATTAGGCCAAATTGCATGATGAGAGTCAAGAATCACAGTCACCTCTCTCCCCCTCCCCAATGCCACAGCCCCCAGGAAGATAAATAACGTAATCACAGAATTAAAAAGTAATCAGTGGTCATAAATATTGCAGAATCCCTAGTTATATAACCAGCTGCCCAGGGAGCTAGGCGGGAGGGAAGGAGGTAGCAACTTGTCAAGAAAAGTGAGGGGCCAGAGGTGAGGGGGAGGACAGGAGAGAGAGGTTGTAGACTCCCCAGTCCTCGGACCTCACTCTAGGGTTTGATGGAGCACATCCATGCTTTTCTTGGAGAGGCAGCTAGGGCTGGGGCAGGCAATATTGTGGTGTCCAGGACCATGGAGCATTTTCTCAGAAAAGAACCCCCCCCCCAGCAATTTTTATTAAGATGTCTCAACTCATCTATTCATTCAATGGCTGCACTGTAGAGTACCAATCGCTACCAAACTGGGGGTGCATGGTGGAGGTGCACTTCCAGGCCCACTCCTTGTGAGGAGAAGGTATCAGCCACATTGTAACCTATATGCTCAAAACATTGTGGCAGTTATAAATACTAGATAATGTTTTAAGGGAAGGTATGAGGTGCTTTGGGAGCCTTTCATAGGAAACCTGTCCTCAACTGGGGATCAAGGAGGACTTCCACAGGAAGTGAGATAGAATGAGTTAGAAAGGTGTGAGGCATTCGGTGAGGCCCAGAGGCAGAGGTGAGCTCGGGGTGTGTGTGTGCAGGTGTGGTGAGGAGGCAGGCTTGGTGTGGGCGGTGTTGGAGGTCCATGAGTTTGGGGAGCACAGGAGTGCTGGAAGTGGAGGGGTGCCGTGGTCCTGTTGGCTTTTTGGAAAGTTCCCTGGATGCACTAGATGAGTGTGGATGCAGTTGTTCAGGTGAGAGGAGCTAAAGCTGTGACCAGGACAGAGGCTGAGTCAGGACCTGGGCCCCCCGGGGGATTCTGTCTCAGCCCTCAGCCCTGCCCTTCTCTCAAGTGTTCCCTCTTGCCTCCCCTTGAGCAGGTGATTCATGTTCTTAAAAGATCAGGCCCAGGAGTCAGGACTCCTGACTTCTGGTCTCAGGTCAGCTCATTATAGCCTCTGGGCCTCAGTTCCCTATCAGTAAACTCAGCAAGAAGGGGACTCAGCAGTGTCTCCAGTCCCTTCTGGCTTTGAGGTTGTAGGATTCTGTGATTTTTATGGTTTCGTTTCTCTCTCCATTCCCCCTCTCCCCTCTTTTATTCTGTGTGTATAATTATTTTGCCTGTACTCTAAGACAGTCTCAAGTTACATGCAGGCAAAATGGTTATTAAATCTCAGGCAGAAATTACAGATTTCAAGATATCCAGAGAGGCGGGTAGCATAGCGCCTGCCCCACACCTGCCCTCCCATTGGCCCCGTGAAATGAGAGGCATCAAGGACAGGTAGGGTTATGGACTGACCAGGCTCTGTATACAATCTGGGTACCCTGGGCATCTCACTTCCCTTTCTGATCCTTACTTAGGTCATTTATCAAGTATGTTTGACCTACACCACCTAATGAACTGAGCCAGATTTTCCTGTGAGCCTCAACCATTTGGCTTTTAGAACCTCTTCTGTTTCCATCTGGAAACAGCCCTACTTCACTGAACATAGGTGCCACCCATGTGTTGACGTTTGAAAGGCCCAACATGTCCCATCATTCTGCCACAGGCACGGAAACATCCCCATCAGAGTGTCATTCCTTTGGTGAAGAACTGGCTTCCATCAACTCTTGGGGCCGGTACCTGGTTACGTGTTGGCTCTCAATGTCCATGGTGGATATATTGTTTTACATGCTTTCTGTGCATTAAGTTATTAAATCATCACAACAGCCTAACACGTAGGTACTATTAGGATTCTCCTTGGCTGAGGATACTTACGCACAGAGACATTGAGCAACCTGGCTAAGGTCATAAAGCTAGTAAGTTGTGATGCCAGGGTTGGACCTAGGTGTGGCTCCAGAGCCCAGGTTCTTAGATGTTTATATGTGCTGACTCTGCAGTTTAATGCACATTCATATCTGTTAAATCCCCACCAACTGGGTGAGTCGAAGAGCATCATCCCACTTTATAGGGGAGGAAAATGAGACTTCCCTCCACACCCCCAGGGTGGAACCAGAGAGGGCGTTCTAAGGGAGGAGAGGAAGGGCCTGAATATGAAGGCCACCTGAGAAGGGTCTCTTGGATGGGGGAGTATGTTCAGGCCTGAAGGCTTCAGAAATCCTGCCCTGTGCTCCCTGGATCTTCCTCACAGGATGTTAGCTTCTGGGCCTGGCCTAGCCTCAGCCAAATCTGTGCCATAACAGCCAGGAAATTTAACTCCAGATTCCTGCTAGTGTTGCCTTCTCTTATGCAGCAGCAGACTATCAGCAGCTGGCTTGCTCTGGGGAGTCTAATTGGAGGGTGTGGCTGCCCAGAGGTACAGGCCACTCCTGAAGCCAGCAATGCCCTGAGGTGCTATTTCTTCATCAGTTTAAGTATCAGGTACCTCAGTCAGTGGTTCTCAAAGTTTGTCCTCAGACCAACAGCAGCAGCACAGGGAAGCCTGTTAGATCTGTACCTTCTCAAACCTTACCCAGAACCTGCAAAATCAGAAACTCTGGAGAGTGGGCTGATACTCATTCCAGTTTGAGGCCAGGGTCCTTACCATCCCTCAGGTGTGGATTGGGTTGAGCAAGGACTTCTGGGGGATGTGACCTTCTCTGTGGTAGGGGGAGTCATTGGAGTGAGAGACATAAGAAGAGGTGGCCAGATTGGAGGGTGGAGCCCTGTGCCCATTGCCTACTCAAGCCCAGAAATCACAGTAGCACTTGGAGCAGTGTGCAGTCTTGCAGGGGTGTGGCGAAGGCAGTAATCTCAGCTTCCCCAGTGACTGGTGCCTCGGCCCATTATCTATGATCTCAGAAGATGTGATCTCATGGGTGGAAAGTCTGACACATAAGTAGGTGCTCAGAGATGGGAGATAATATCACTTTTATCACCAATGCCCCACAGAACCCTTCCCTAGGATCACAGTGATGAAAGGAACCTTGGAGATCAACCAGTTCACCCAACTCCCCATTTACAGATTGAGAAACTGAGACCTAAGTGGGAAATTAACTGACCAGGTCACCTGCGTGGGGTCTCTGACCCCCTAACCAAGCAGACATCCCAGTGACCCAGACTCCTCTTGACCCCTCAGTTTTGTCTTTGCTTTCTTCTTTTGCTGTGGGGCATTCCTCACCCCCACTCCTCACCAAATACCTAGCACATCCCTGGACAGCTGTGGTCCTCAGTAAAGTTTTGTTGATTAGGTAATCAATTAACTGGCTGATCTGACTCCAGGTAAGAATACGGGAAGGGGCCCTGGGCTTGGTGACTCACTGCACATGCCTTTGTCTCTGGGTCTCTTGGTTCCTCCACTTTGCTTTTGATGTTTTGCTATTTGTGTTTTGGGCCTGAAGACTCCCTCCTCCTCTTGGTTCTCCTTTCCCTATCATCTTCATTCCTGACTCATGTGCTGACAGTGGCCAAGGTCAGGGGATGTCCGGAGGCAGGGCTGCCTGCATGGAGTCAGAGCTTTAGTCTGTAGAGTGGATGGGTTGCAGCTGAATTGTCTCCCCTCCCATCCCAAGTGCATTTAACAGGCACCTCTGGGCCCAGAATGGATGGGTTTTTTATTGCTTACCAAATAATGCTTGTTGTATTCATTCCCCAACAAGCCGGGATTGATCTCCAATCATCAGAGGCCAGGGAGAGGAAGGAGGCAGAAGGCTCTGGGGGCGGGGGTGGAGTGATGGAGACCCTTGAGGGACAGCACTGACCAGCTGCACAGGCTGGCCCAGAATGCTTCCTCATGGTCACCCCATATCATTTTCCACCTCTCCACTAAGTGGGTTGGCTGGAGTCTCTCAGCCCTCTTTATTTTTTATTTCATTTTCTGATTAAATTTATTGGGGTGATACTGGTCAATAGGATCATAGGTTTCAAATGTACATTCTAAGATACATGATCTGTACATTGCATTGTGTGCCCCCCACCCAAAGTCAATCACCTTCCATCACTATATACTTGGCCCCCTTTAGCCTTTACTACACTAATCCTTTCATCTATTAACCACCGTCTTTAAATAGCCCCTTTCAGTCATGGGAAGATCAAGCTCTGAGCACCAGAGCCTATAACCCCCTCCACCTTCCCCTCAGAACAGCAGCTGGCTATGGGGAGAGGGCTATGTGAATGGATGGAGTACAGTCCTCCACCCAAGAGACTGAGGAATGAAAAACAAGCTCTGTTCACCCTGGTCCAGTTTGGGCGCTTCACAGAGCAAACAAGCCTGTGGCCTCAAGTCCAGTCGCCATCCTGTAGGGACATCATCAGGGGGGATGTCACGGAGGGGGCACATGCTCACACCCAGGTGATGTCAGGTCTGGCCTGGCCGCTCTAATGCTTCTGCCCTTCCCTGGACAGGTGGTGAGCCAGATAGATAAGTTAACCTCCGACTTCGATTTTGAACTGGAGCCAGACGACTGGACCACCGCCACTGTGAGCAGCACCTCCAGCAGCGACAGGGCCGGTGTCGGCCCCTTTGACCTGGGCCATCTGGACTTCACGACCGCTGACATCCTCTCAGACAGCTGGGAGTTCTGCTCCTTCCTGGATGTCTCTACCCCTTCAGATTCCATGGATGCCCCCGAGCCAGCACGAGCAGGGGCTGGTTCAGACTACCGGCTCATGAACGGTGGCATGCCCATTCCTAATGGGCCACGGGTGGAGACCCCAGACTCCTCCAGTGAGGAGGCCTTCAGCACCGGCCCTCTCAAGGGGCAGCTGCCCCAGCGGACCCCAGGCACGCGGGAGAGGGTGCGCTTCAGCGACAAAGTGCTCTACCATGCTCTGTGCTGTGATGATGAAGAGGGGGATGGTGAGGAGGCAGCGGCAGAGGAGGAGGTGGGCCTGTCACCAGAGCCTCTCAATACAGAGGCCCATGTGAGCCCCCTCAAGCCCTCCCTGGCCCCCAACAAGCCAAGGCGCTCTACACTGACTGGCCGATGCTCAGGCCCCACCTTGGCCCCCGAGCAGACGCGAAGGATCATGAGGAACAGCAGCACCCAAACGGTGTCAGACAAGAGCACACAGACAGTGCTGCCCTACACAGCCTCCAGACAGAAAGCCAAAGGGAAGAATTAGGGGCCGGAGGGGACTGGGGTTGGGTGGGGGAGGTACATAGAGTTATAAATATATATATATATACATATATATACATATATATTTAAACAAACACAGTCATAATAAAATTTTAAAATGCTGAGGATCCAGCCCCACAGGCCCCAAAGCTTTCTCAGAGCTCATCTTAGGCACAGAGATGCCTACTTCCCTACTAGGTTCCAGGAAGTGTTTCTAGAACCTTCCTCCCTTCCTTCCCATTGCAGTCCTCCTGAAGGGGGTGTCCAAATGTCAGGCTGCTGGCCTGGACCATGTCCTGGAGGGATTCATCTGCAGGAGGCATGCTCTCAAGGAGCAGTGTCCAAAGCCAGGGCTAATAGTATGATGTGGAGGAGACTGAGTGGCATCACTGAGTGGGTGGCTCCATGCTCAGCCTTGTCCTCTAGAGATCAAAGACTCATGGCAAAGCCCCAGTGAGGCCCTGAGTGCTGCTGAGATCCATGTGAGAAAAGAGGCAGCAGCCACCATGGGCCAGAGATAGGCCCCTGACCCCATGACTCACTCATGGCTCCTTCCTGTCAGCAGGCAGGCAGCCCCAGGAAGGAATCTAATGCCCCCACTCTACTGCTGCTCCTCCACACCGGGACCCTGAGTTCACTTTGGCAGGTCATGAATGACACCAACAGAGACATATGGGAGCCTAGAGGTACCAAGGCTTCATCTGGGGCGTGGTCCATACAGAGACAGCATCTGAATATCATTGGGCTAATAATCCCAACCATTGCCACATTTACTGAGCAGATCTCCATGTTGCTACTGTGCTAAATATATTGTATAGCATAATCTAATTTAATTTTCACAGTAGCCTGACAAGACAGGAACTATTGCTATTTCCATTTTTCAAACGAGAAGAGTGAGATTCAGAGAAGTAACTGGCCCAAGGCCACAGAGCCTGTGCCCCTCCGCCCCCCTCCCCCTGAGCACATGGCTTCCGCTGTATCTGGCTCTGCTCTCTAGTAGCTGTGTGATCCTGGGAAAGTCCATTTGCCTCTCTGAGCCTATCTACCTCATCTATGAAAGGGTTCTGATAATGTTCATCTACCTCACCAACTGCTGTGGGGCTTCACAAGATGGGGACGTGGTAAACGCCAAGTCACTGGATATGTGTTGTGGTCAGTGGCACCCCAATCAGATTCCAGTGTTTCCCGGGCTGGGATCCCTGAGGGGCTGGGAAAGAAGCCACTGCCTTCAACTGGGCCACAGCTTGATGGTCTCCAATAGCTCAGAGCAGGGAGGAAGTAGTGATGTCACTGCTCAGGGCCTCCCTGACGCACACTCAATGAAAGCACAGGTACAGCCTGCCGGGGACTGTCAGGAGGGCCTCTGGCCCCACACCTGGGCGCCCAGGAGAGCATGGCAAAGAGGTACTGTCCAGCCCCAGTTTGGGGCAGATGCCGGGGATGCTATCAGGATGAGACAGGCCGGGCCTCGGAGGCGTGCTCTGCAGTGTTGGGGTCTCCCCTTGGGCCCTAAATGGCCAGCCAGGGTGCAGCCTCCAGAGTGGAAACACAGCGTAGCTGCTCCTGCCCAGACCTGAGAATAAGAGGTTGAGCTCCTCCCTCAGTCCCAGGAAAACTCTTGGGCAGTGGTATTGATTAGTGATAGGACCCTGGCTCAAAGGATGTATGCCAGGGGCTCCCCTGAAGGATGGCCGGCTGGGTCCTGCCCTACCTGACAGTGAAGAGGGGCAGGCCCTGCCCAGGTATGGGCGCATCTAGCTTTGGGACTCATTTTTGCTCTCCAGTGGCAAGATTGTTTGTCTCACAGCTTTACAACAGTAAAAAAAAAAAAAAAAAAAAAGACATCTGCAGAGAGCACGCATTTCATCAGGAAGAAACTGAGAGAGCCCTGTGGAAGGCATTGTCCTCTCCTGGGAGACCCCACCCCACTCCCTCTGTGTGATTTCATGTGGCCATGGCTAACACCCAACACCTGGCTACTTGCTCCAAATGGGGCAGTAGTGTGAGGCTGTCCCGGAGGAGGGGAAAGTAGGTATTGAAGTGGGCATAGGTTTTCAAAGGCCCAAAAAGTACTTGGCTACCCTTGTATATATGCCACAACTAGTCTGGGCCTCACTCATGGGCCTCCGGGGTTTTCTTATGACTTGAAAGACAGAATGTGGTCACCTATGCAAAGAACTGTGACTATCAGAGCTGGTGAGCACAAAATACACTGCTTCAGAGTAGTGAGCTCCCTGTCCTGGGGACTTCCTCCAGACCTACCTGCTCCTCCAGGTAGTCTCTCACTGCTCTTCACCATCTCTTTGCCAGTCTCTGGGGTTTCTTCACCCAGAATGTCCCATCAGATCTCCCTGTTTACAGGAAGTCTTATTTTACTGACCACCTACTGTGAATTCAGACTTGTGACAACCAGTGCTGTGGGGGGGTCATAATCATAATAGCTCATGTTCATTGAGCACCTACTATGCAGTGGGCATGTCCTAAGCATAGGTTTTACTGCATTTATTCCACTCAGCAAATATGAGATAAGCGATTATATTTATATCTGTTTTCCAGATGAGGAACCTAAAGCTCTGGGAAGTTAATAACTTGCCTAAGGGCACAGGATAGGTATGGCACCAGGATTGATCCCAAACTCAGTGACTTGGTACTCAAACATATGCTATAGTCATATCCCTGGTGGAGATAGTGCCCTGGTCTCTGGGGGTGTGGGAGGAGCTGGGGTCTGAGAGCCAGATGGGCCTTTGGTGGGATGTGGGTATTGGGAGCAGGAAACCTGTGAATGCCATTCATTCTTTGGAGAACTTGGCTACTATTGACGGCTCTTGACACAGAGTCTGGCACCAAATGGATTATGTATTAAATAAATGTTTGCAGAATGAATGAATGAATGAGCCCCATTTACAGAGGGAGCATTCATTCAATCAGCTTTTATTGCAGGCCTCCTACGTGCCAGGTATCATGTTGCTTGTGCACATACATACACACAACTCCCCTGGGAGGGTCTGGTCTGGTGTGGCCCAGCACCTGGGCAAAGTCAAAACAAAGGGGTGTGGGGCTTCAGTGCTGAGAAGCCAGGGGTGGTGGTGAGTCCAGCCTGTGGTCCCTGGGAAAGAAGCCAGGAGCATAAGATAGGGGGCCGGCTTGACAAGGAGACCACTCTGGGAGTGAGTGGGAGGAGTGAGAGGAGGTCCTCAGCCTGACACCACTTTAACGAGGTGGGCACATTGCAGTGTCTCCAATGTCTGAGAATGAGGAGACCTCATTGTCTCCATTTACAGGCAAGGGACAGACCATGTAGTCTACAGAGGTCTGATGGGACCACGGAGCAGAAAGGGGGACAAACTATTCGGAGGCCCCAGCACCATCCCCCACCCTTAGAGACAAAGTGAGACCCTGTCAATGGAAGGGACAAGGGCCGGGGGGAGCCGGGAATTCAAGGCAGACACAGATCTCCACCACTACCCCTCCTAAATTCCCTCACCTCATCCCCTGCCACCCTCCATCTATCTTTCATCATCCAGCTGGAACTTGTGTAAGAAAATGACATTTATTAACCACCTAGTATATGGCAGGCACTGTGCCATGTTTTTTAGCTAACACTAAATGACAGATTTAGTTGCGCCCAGCACATAATAAGTTGTTCAGTAATTATTGAATAAATGGATGAACCACAATCTTTATTTTACAGGTGAGGAAGCGGATGAGCTAATAAGGAATTTGTTCAAAGTTGCACACAGAAATTGGTGGAGCTAGAGATTTGGAATTGTTATTATTTATTATTTAGACTTACATAAGAGCTGCTGTTTCTGGGACACGTACAATTTGATGCATTAGGCACTTTACATAAATTATCTTACCTACTTTACAGCAGCCCTCCAAATAACTGAGACCGTTACCATTTTACACATGAGAAAACAGAGACTCAGCGAGGTGGAGTACCCTGCCCCACATAAACAGCCCCTGTGCAGAAACAAGACCTGACTCTAGGCTTCACTCTGCTTACCACACGCCTAGCTTGCAAGGCCCTAGGATCCCTATCAGACATTGCCAGAGCCCACATTTACCCTTGGCCAACTGAGCAGTACTCACCAGGGCTCAGGCCTGCCCTCCTCAACTCAGTACTTGGGACCCTGGGAGCATTAGCCCAGGTTTCTAGAACCCACCCCAGTTCCCTGTGAGTCTGGGGCACTGACTAGGCAACCAACCCACACAGCTCCAAGTCCAGTGTCCTTCCCCCTTCTCCTATCTGTGGCAGAGCCTGCAAGACTAGGCTGCCCTCAACCCCTTTCTGGTCTGGCCCAAACTGGCTTTAGTTTGGGCTGGTATCTAGAAAAGGCTTCTAGGAGGATGGGGGAACTGAAATAGAATTCATTTGCGAAGGAGTAGAACTTAGGCACCTGGAAATGGGCCAAAAATGCTGGGGTGGCCACACAGGGATTATAGAGAGGCCTTGCTAAAACAGAGGGTGCAGGACAGGAAAAATGTGAGTGCTGCATAAGGGACTTGAGAGTCCCATGGCACCAGGAAGAAACTTCAGAGCCACTCCATCCTCTTGACTGTGTGAGGAGGAGTGGGGTTTTCTGTCTAGTCTGAGGCTGAGAGAATGGATTTAAGAGAGCTCAATAAATGGGGATCCACTGTAATGAACAGACAAGAACAGCACATAATTGCACATTGGTAAGTAAAACAGATATGCTAAAGCCCTTGCAAGTCATTGTGTCTTACAAGTAGGTTAAACATTTCCCCTGTAGTGCATTCTCACTTGACCTCTCTTTTCCCAGAGAGGGTGAGGACGCTGGGCTGCATTGTCCTGTTCCAGTTAAGCTAGCTGAGATTCTGATGAGACCTAACTGTGCCCACCTGCCTGCCCTGAATGAGACTACAGACCCAGCCACCATCACCACCCGCCTCTCCCCCTGTACCTGTCCCCAGCCATACTAGCTAAGGAGATCAAGGGGGTGACCCCAGGCCCACTGTCCACTGTGCTTGTTCAGATTGACTCCCTGCCAGGAACGCTCACACTCACATCCTGCCTGTGGCTCTCAGCTCCCCGTCCTGTCCCAAGGGGGTCTGTTTCACATATTGTTGCCCAGCAAGGCGTCCTCCTTGCAGCCCTCTTAAAAGCACCACAGAAACCCAGTCTCCAGGTGTCAGCTCACCTGCCAAGTCACTCTACCTTTCCTGCACTCTGCCCCTAAGAAGGCAGTATAGGGTGGAGGTCACTAGAGGAGCAGCGGAGAAGAAACTATGGAAAGAGCCCTGGAGGCCCTGATTTTTATGAGGTTTCACTGTGGCCAGTGGTAGGGCCCTCCCAGGAGACCCCTGTAAGGATGGAAAATTTTCCCCACAGCCCAGTAGTAGACTACTTGTAGGAGGAGTTCTAAAGGAGGTAGTGATGGCTATGTCGACTTCGGTGAGGTGGGGAAGGGAAGAAGTTCCCTGGTGACCCAGTTATGAAGGTGTGGAGGGACAGGTCGGGGAAGTCCAGTGGGCACTCTGAGAACTTCTCTTTCCCAGAGATACTTCCCTCGGCCACACTGACCCTACTCACCCTCCAATTCCCTGAGCATTTCTCTTCTCATCCAGAGGTTGCCAATTGGTGGCCTGAACACCTGCCTTGCTTCCCACACATGATGTTTTATTTTAAAGAGATTTCTGGTCAAGATAGTAGAATAGGTATAAATGTTGTGCTCACCTCCTTCCATGACCACATCAAAGTTGCAACAAAATTATAGAACACCCCTCGAAAAACCCCTAGTTGAACAGAAATCCTATAACTAAGGATATAAAAAAGAAGCCACATCCAGACTGGTAGAAGGGGCAGAGAACAGAATGGGCTGATCCCACACCCAGGAGTGGTAGTTAAGAATTGGGAGAAATATCAAGAGGTCCCCCCTTGGGAGTGAGGGGTTCTAGTCCCACACCAGCCTGGACCACAGGTGCCAGAGGAGGAATCCCCACAATAGCTGGCTGTGAAAACCAGTTGGGATTCCATCCAGGGAAGATAAAGATCTGCTGTAGATGCAGGTGTCCTCTTAAAGGGTTCCGTATAAACACACTCTCCCACAAACACTCACCCTAAGTGCCAGCAAAGGGAAAGCAGCTCAAAAGCACCAGACACATACGGAGAGGAAAAGAATTGTCTGGCTTCAGGGCAGCTCTCTCCCAGAAAGAAATGCTAGGCGAGCAGAAGACATTGTTCCTTTGCTGAGCTCTCCCTCCACCCAGACAGCAGGCTAGGTGGGTGCCAAATCTGATGTCATCGACCTGATTAACACTGTTCACCCCACCATGGTGATTCCCTGAGGCCCTGTCCCACCCTACTGAGCACCAACCCCAACCTCTTTCACTACTGTTCCTCACAAGCAGCCTGCCTAGGCTCATGATATGGCCTTTCCTAAAATTGCTCAAAGTTACACAAACCCAAAACAATCTTCAGCTGTCCTCGGCGTGCCCTGTACCTCTTTCTAAGCAACCCCAAGCCTGGCACTAGTAACAGCCAGTCTCGGTTCACAGCATACCCTCTCCCAGGTACCTCAAAGTCCAGCACAGGAAGCTACAAACTGCAGATCACTTTTTAGCCCCTACCAGTCTGGGCAAGGCAGTGACCTGCACCGGAGCCCCTCAAAAGAGGTCCTAGAACCAAAACATTCAGTGTTTTGCTTCAGATCACACCAGAGCACCACACAATTAGCTCCACAAATGGCACACCCAAAGGTGGACTTGGCAGACACCAGAGCTTCTGTGGGGTCAGCTCCCCACACAATAGCTCCTCCAATATAGACACAGTCAGTCCTCACAGCTAGTCAGCCTAAAGGTCAAGCCCTCACACTGACATGCCAACAATAATAAATGCTCAACCACAACCAGCATAAGGAACACCCCTGGAGCCCACAGCTCAGGTGACCAGGGATACTGTGCCATTGGGCCCCACAGGACAACTACCACATAAGGCCGCCCTGCCATGATTGGAAGATGTGTGTGGGGGGGGGAGGGGGGAGGAGACATATTTAACAAAATTAACAATAAAGGATTATTTTTTAAAAAAACTGGAAGATGTAGCATATCTACATAATACATAGAAACAAACACAGAAAAGCAGCCAAAATTTGGAGACAAAGAAACATGTCCCAAATGAAAGAACAGAATAAAACTTCAGAAAAAGAACTGAAAAAATGGAAGCAAACATCTCCCATATACAGAGTTCAAAACACTGGTTATAAGGATGCTCAATAAACTTGAGAATAAACAAACACATTGAGAACTTACACAAAGAGATAGAAAAATATTTTTTAAATAGTAATGAAGAATACAATAACTGAAATGAAGTATACATAACAGGGAATCAAGAACACATTAGATGATGCAGAATATCAAGTTGGTAATTTTGAAGATAAGTAAGCAGAAAACACCTAATCAGGAAAGAAAAAAGTAATCCAAAAAATGAGGACAGTTCAAGGTATCTCTGCTACAACATCAGGCATATCAACATCCTCATCACAGGGGTACCAGAAGGAGAGGAGAGAGAACAAGAGATTGAGAACCTATTTGAAGAAATAAGGACTGAAACTTCCCTAACCTGGTGAAGGAAAAAGACATACAAGTCCAGCAAGTGAAAAGAGTCCCAAACAAGATGAACCCAAAGATCCCTACACCAAGATACAACATAATTAAAATGCCAATGGTTAAAGGCAAAGAGAGAATCTTAAAAGTAGCAAATAAAGGCAGTTAGTTACCTACAAGGAAGCTCCATAAGACTGTCAGATGATTTTTCAACAGAAACATTGCAGGAAAGAAGAAAATGACAAGAAATATTTCAAAGTGATGAAAAACAAGAACCTGCAACCAAGATTACTCTACCCAGCAAGGCTATCATTTAGAATCAAAGGACATATAAAGAGCTTCACAAACAAGAAAAAGCTAAAGAAATTCATCACCACCAAACCAGCATTACAAAAAATATTAAACAGACTTCTTTAAGAATAAGATGAGAAAAAATATCAAAATATAAATAATAACATGAAAATAACTACATACCTATCAATAATTACTTTATATGTAAATGTATTAAACAGTCCAAATAAAAGATATAAAGTGACTGAATGAATAAATTTAGGGGGGAAAAAACAGAACGTATACATATGCTACCCAAAAGAGACCCACTTCAGATCAAAAGACACACACAGACTGAAGAGCTCTAACAAGAGACAAAAAAAATGACATTTCATAATGATAAAAGGGTAATCTAACAAGAAGATATAACCCTTATAAACATTTATGTACCCAATATAGGAGAACCTAAATATATAAAGCAAATATTGATGGACATAAAAGTAGAGATCAACAGTAATACAATAATAGTAGGGGACTTTAACATTCCATTAACATCAATGGATAGATCATCAGGAAAAACTCAATAAGGAAACAGTGACCTTAAATGATACATTAAACCAGATATATTTAGTTGATATTTTTAGAACATTTTGCCCAAAGCAGCAGAATTTATTTTTCAAGGGTACATGAAAGATTTTCCAGGATATACCACATGTTAGGCCACAAAAAAAATTCAATAAGTTTAAGAAGATTGAAATCATATCACAATAATATGAAACTAGAAATTGATTACAAGGAAAAAAACACATAAACACATGGAAGTTAAATAACATGCTACTTAACAGTGAATGGCTTAACAAGAAGATCAAGAGAGAAATAAAAAGATAGCTTGAGACAAATAGAAATGAAAACACAATAACTAAAAAATGTATGAGACACAGCCACAGCAATACTAACAGGGAAATTCATAGCAATATAGGCTTACCTCAAGAAACAAGAAAAATCTAAAATAAATAATCTAACCTTACAACTAAATGAACTAGAAAAAAGAACAACAAACAAACCTCAAAGTAAGTAGGAGAAAATATATTAAAATATCAGAAAGATAATAAACAAAATAGATCCTAAAAAAAAAACACAGTACAAAAGAACAATAATATCAATAATTGGTTCTTTGCAAAGATAAAAAAGATTGATAGAAGCCCAGCCAAAATGGCTCAGTGGTTGAACATCTCGACCTATGAACCAGGAACCAGTTAGATTCCTGGTTAGGGCACATGCCCTGGTTTCTGGCTCAATCCCCAGTAGGGGGCATGCAGGAGGCAGCCAATTGATGACACTCTTTCATCATTGACGTTTCTATCACTCCCTCCCTCTCCCTTTTCCTTCCTCTCTGAAATCAATAAAAATATATTTTAAAAAATATTGATAAACCTTTAACCAGACTATTTTAAAAAAGAGAGGACCCAAATGAATAAAATCAGAAAAAGTAATAACCGACACCACAGAAATACAAAGAATTATAAGAAAACTAGTGTTCCAGTGCACAGATCTGTGCACATTAAAAGGAAATTAATTAGAAGTATTTTAATATCACTATTCGCATCTTGCTAATGAAAAGAAAATAGGATTCTACCAAGTCTCCTATCTACATACTCCAGGACTTCTGTGAGGATCAAATGAGATGAAATACGGGAAAACACTTCACAAACATTTGGTTAAACTGTAAAATGTTTGCACCTGGCTATAAAGCAAGTCAGGTTCCTGGGCTGAAGAAACTCCAAGGAGGCTAGTTGCTAGAGAGAGGAATCCGGGCATTGCTATGTGTCATCATTACCCGGCGCCCACAGCCACCGTTTAAGGGCTGGGCTGGGCTGTGGGCTGCATTTTGCCCCATGGGGTTTTAGCAGTGTTGGCTGCCATTTGGTGGGATATCGCTCTGTGTCCCACTTTGGGGAAGCCGAGTGTTAGTTTGTTGGCACCAGGTCCGTGGTGCCATTTATTTTTTAAATGGCCAGTGCACGTCATGGCAGCTCCTGCATTGAGCATCTGCCCCTGGTAGTCAGTGTGTGTCATAGCTACCGGTCGGATGGACGTACACTTAGTCTTTTATATATATAGATATGACAAACAACTACTAGTCAACAAATTGGACAATCTGAATGAAATGTATTAATTCCCAAAAACATACAATCTTCCAAAACTGAATTAGGAAGAAACAGAAAACCTGAATAAGACTGATTACAATTAATAAAATTGAAGCACTAATTAAAAATCTTCCAACAAACAAGTCCTGGAGCAGATGGTTTCACGGGTGAATTTTATCAAACATTTAAGGAAGAATTAACACCTATGCTTTTCAAACTTCCCAAAAAATTTAAGAGGCGGGGAAATTCCCAAGCTCATTTTACATTACCCAGATTCCAAAACCAGACAAAAACACTATTAAAAAAAGAAGGAAAAAGAAAAATATAGGCCAATATCCCTGATGAACATAGATGCTAAAATCCTCAGCAAAATATTAGCAAACCAGTCCTAACTGGTTTGGCTCAGTGGATAGAGCATCTGCCTGCAGACTCAAGGGTCCCAGGTTCAATTCCAGTCAAGGGCATGTACCTTGGTTGTGGGCACCTCCCCAGTAGGGGGTGTGCAAGAGGCAGTTGATTGATGTTTCTCTCTCATTGATGTTTCTAACTCTCTCTCCCTCTCCCTTCCTCTCTGTAAAAAATCAATAAAATATATTTTTAAAAAATATTAGCAAACCAAATTCAGCAATATATTAAAATGATCATATACCATGATGCATTCTTGGAATGCAATGTTGGTTTAATTTCTGCAAGTCAGTTAATTTTATACACCACATTAAAAAAAGGATAAAAATAGTATAATCAGATCAATACATTCAGAAAAAGCATTAAACAAAATCCAGCATCCACTTATGAAACATACTCTCAGCAAAGTGGTAATAGAGGGAACATACCTCAACATAATAAAAGCCATATATGACAAACCAACAGCTAAAATCATACTCAATGGTGAAAAGCTAAAGGTGTTTTCCTTAACATCTGGCACAAGACAAGGATGTCCACTTTTACCACCTTTATTCAACATAGTAATGGAAGAGAGATCCAAGATGGCGGCATAGGTAAACATCTAAACTGCGGCCGTGCACAACAATTTCAAAACTACAACTAAAAGACAAAACGTCTATCACCCAGAACCACGGGAAAGCTGGCTGAGTGGAAGTTCTACAACTAGACAGAAAGAGAAAAGAGCATTCAGGGCACAGGCACTGAAAAACTGAAGTACGGGGGAGCACACGCGATATGGGCTGGCGGCGGCTGTTGCTTTCTTCAACCCGAAGAGAGACAAGATCCCAATCTCTCTGAAATCCAGTTTCTGGGGAGAAGCTGGACTGTCTGCTATCGGGTCGGAAAGTGAGGGTGGCTTGCTTGCAGAGCTGCTCGCAAGAATAATTGTTTGCTGTGCTGGGGCACAAGATGCGGGGATGTGGTCGGAGAGGCAGAGAGGGCTCACTGCCAGCCATCGCTGTTTGCCACGCCCTAGCCTAGTGACACCCTGGGACTCCGCCCCGCACAATCTACAAACACACCCAAGCTCCAAGCATCAGCTTTTGCATTTGAACGGCCTTCTCTATTGCAATTTAACCTAGCAAACTTGCAACATGGTGCAGACAGCTCCAAAGCCTCCAAGCTCCAAGCAGGGAGGAGAGGACTGTGGTTCTCGCTGTAGCTTCTGCAAGGTGACCTCAGACAGTAGCTGAACTGCACCCCATTGGAGATTCAGAAGCCAATATACCTAGTGGTTCAGGATAAGACACCAGATTTCAACACCTCACATCCATAAGTGACACATTCAGGAGGCGGACTCAGTGAGCACAAAAGCCCTACTGAAACAAGGCCTGCACCATAAGCGTGTCTCCCGCGCAGCAGTTCTTCCATTATAGACACAGCGGGTCCTCACAGCCAATTGGCCTGGAGGTCAATTCCTACCAGTGTACAAACAGCAATCAAGGCTTAACTACACCAAGACTTTGCACTCAGCCCACAAAGGGGTTTACCAAGAGCGACCACCTAGGGTGATTGGGGAAACTGAGCTACTGGCCCCTATAGGTCACCTACCACACAAATCCACTCCATCAACACAGGGAGGCAGCCAAAATGCGGATACACAGAAGCATGTCACGAATGGGAGAGATGGAGGAAAGTAAACTACTGGACGACACAGAGATCAAAACCACATTTGTAAGGTTATTCAAGAATCTTCTAAAAACCGCTGAGAAACTTGAAGAGACCTTCAAGGACCTTAATGAGAATGCCAAAAAAAAAAATGGAAAAGGACCAGTCAGAAATTAAGCATACACTGTCTGAAATAAAGAATATACAGAAACTCAACTGTAGATCACCGTACCCAAAGAGTCAAACCAAAGATCTGGAATATGAGGAAGCAAAAAACACCCTACCAGAGAGGTGGAAAGAAAGAAGAATCCAAAAGTGTGAGGATAGTGTAAGGAGCCTCTGGGACAGCTTTAAGCATACCAACATCCAGATTTTTGGGGTGCCAGAAGAAGAGAGAGAGCAGGATATTGAAGGCCTATTGGAAGAAATAATGACAGAAAACTTTCCCTACCTGGTGAAAGAAATAGACTTACAAGTTCAGGAAGCACACAGAACCCCAAACAAGAGGAACCCAAAGAGGACCACACCAAGACACATCATAATTAAAATGCCAAGGCAAAAGACAAAGAGAGAATCTTGAAAGCAGCAAGAGAAAAACAGTTAGTTACCTACAAGGAAGTACCCATACGACTGTTAGCTGATTTCTCAACAGAAACTATGCAGGCCAGATAGGAGTGGCAAGAAATATTCAAAGTGATGAACAGCAAGAACCTACAACCAAGATTACTCTACCCAGCAAAGCTATCATTCAGAGTGGAAGGGCAGATAAAGAGCTTCACAGATAAGAAAAAGCTAAAGGAGTTCATCACCACCAAACCAGGATTACATGAAATGCTGAAGGGAATTCTTTAAGAAGAGGAAGAAGAAGAAAAAGGTAAAGGTAAAAATTATGAACAACAAGAAGACATCAAATACATACCTACCAACAAGTGAATCTAAAAATCAAGTGAATAAAAAATCTGAAGAACAGAATGGACTGGTGAATATAATAGAATCAGGGACCTAGAAAGGGAGGCGACAGACAATTCTCAGGGGGAAGGGGGTCTGAGGGGTGCAGGAAGAGATTGGACAAAAATCTTACACTTATGGATGAAGACAGTGGCGGGGGGGTAAGGGCATGGAGTGGGGTGGGGAATCAGATGGAGGGGAGCTATGGAAAGGAAAAAAGAGGAACACCTGTAATAATCTGAACAATAAAGATTTATTATAAAAATTTTTTAAAAACATAGTAATGGAAGTCCTACTCATAGCAATCAGAGAAGAAAAGGAAATAAAAGGCATCCAAATTGGAAAAAAAAACTATCATTATTTGCAGATGACATCATACTATATAGAGAGAACCCTAGAGATTCCACCACAAAACTATTCGAACAGATAAGTGAATTCAGTAAAATAACAGGAAAGAAAAATAATATTCAGAAATCAATTGTATTTTATACATCAATAAAAAACTCTCAGAAAGTGAATTTTTAAAAAATTTCCATTTATAATCACATCAAAATACATAAAATACTTAATAATAAATTTAACCAGTGTTGACCCAAGATGGTGGCAGATTAGTTTGGTCCTCCTCCCAGGACCAAACTGGAATTACAACTGAAATACAGAAAAAACATCCTGAATAACCAGCTGAAGACTAGCTGGAGAGAAGCTTCATAACCAAGCAAAGGCCACATTGAGACTGATAGGTGTGAAGGCACAAATGGGTTGGCCAGGCACTCATGGGCAGTAGCTAAAGTTCCAGAGGGATATATCAGCCATAAGGGTTCCCCTTGAGAAGTCTGGGGTCTAAACCCCAAGGCATGTTCCCCAGTCCAGAACACCAAAACAAGGAAAGGTGCCCACATACAACTGACTGTGAAAAGCAACAGGGTTTCTATCCACCAGAGAGAGATGGCTAAAAATGCAGGCACCCTTTTAAAGGGACCACACACAAATCTCACCCTGGGCTCCAATGGAGGGAGGGTAGAATGGAATAGAGCTATGTGAGGAGAGTCTTGGGTTGGTGGCTCTGAGGAGAAAGATGAAGGATCAGCCACCAGAATCCCTGTGTTGAGTCATTCCCCAATACTGCAGAAGCCATCTTTCTCAAGCAGAGCACTCCCCTCCATGCAACATCAGCCTGGGAGGAGGAGAAACAATACCCCACCAAATGGAATCCTTCTGGCCCCATATGGTGGAGCTTACACTCTGCTGTGGACTACAACTGGAGGCTCATTAAGTAAGTGAAACTAATGGACAGCCAGGTTACCTGAGACTTTTGGTGACCTGCCCCTTGGCCTGGTGCTAGTAAAAGCTAGCCTTGGTGCACAGCTTGGTGCTCACCCAGGCCCAGCAAAAGGAGGCACAAGCTGTGGATCACTGATAGCTCGAAATAGGTTGTCCAAGGCTAGTCACAGATGGGTCTAACATTGCTTGAACCAGAGTCCCTCTGAAGAGGCCAAAAACCAATACACCCAGTGGCCAGCTTCAGACAACAACAGAGCAGGATTCCATAAGTTTCACAAGCAGCATATCCACAGGGAGTTCTTGGCAGGCACCAAACTCTGCTGAGGCCAATTTTGCCTCATAATCAGGTTGCACACTGTGTTGGGGGATGAGCCTCAATGTTAGCCAGCCTGAGGATCGATCCCATCCATGAAAGGACAAATACCAGTCAACAATCAATTACAACAGGACGGCCCACATAATGTGCACAAAGGACATTCTTAGCGCACCCAGCTCAAGTGATGAGGGAGACTGTGTCACTGGGTCCCATAGGTCACCTACTACATAGGCCACTCTATCAAGATTGGGAATCATAGAAGACATCAAAACAACCACAAAGAGGCAGCCAAAATGGGGAGACAAAGAGACAGTCCCCAAATAAAAGAATAAGAGAATTCTCCAGAAGAAGGGTTAAATGAATTGGAGGTAAGCAACTTATATAGAGTTCAGAGTAATGATTATAAATGTGCTCAACAACATAAAAAAAGGCATAGAAACCATAGAAAATGAACCAATCAGAAATAAAGAATGCCATATCTGAATTCCATAAAGAATACACTAAAAGGAATAAATAGCAGGCTCCATGAAGCAGAGAATCAAATCAGCAACTTGAAAGACAGGGTAGAAAAAGAACACTCAATCAGAGCAGCAAAAATAAAAAGAATTTTTAAAAATTAGAATAGTTTAGCTCTGGCTGGCATGGCTCAGTGGTTTAGAGTGTCAGCTTGCACACCACTGGGAAATTGTGGGTTCAATTTTAGATCAAGGGTACATACCTCAGTTGCAGGTTTGATCCATGTCCCCAGTTGGGGCACATGTGGGAGGCAACCAATTGATGTCTCTCTCTCTCTCTCTCTCTCTCTCTCTCTCTCTCTCTCTCTCTCTCCCACCCTCTCTGCCTTCCCTTCCACTCTCTCTGAAAACAATCAATGAAAAATTATTTTTTTTATTTTAAAAAAAGAGGATAGTTTATGGGACCTTTGGGACAACATGAAGCGTAACAACATCCATGTCATGGGGTGCCAGAAGGAGAAGAGAGATAGCATGCGATTGAGAATATAGTTGAAGAAATAATGACTTCATTACCCTAATGAAGAAAAAAGACATACAAGTCCAGGAAGTGCAGAAAGTCCCAGACAAGATGGATCCAAAGAGGTCCACAACTAGACACATCATAATTAAAATGGCAAAAGTTAAAGACAAAGAGAGACTCTTAAAAGCTGTAAGAGAAAGGCAATTAGTTACTTACAATGGAGCTCCTATAAGACTGTCAGCTGGAATTGGAGAAACCAAGATGGGCATAGGCAAACAACTAAACTGCTGCCTCGCACAACAATTTCAAAACTACAACTAAAAGACAAAACAGACATCATCCAGAACCACAGGAAGGCTGGCTGAGTGGAAATTCTACAACTAGAAGGAAAGAGAAAAGCACACTGAGACTCACAGAAGCTGCAGAAGGCAGAGGTATGGAGGCGCGTGCGCAGAGAGGGCTGGCAACTGAGTACGTGGCTGGCTTTCCCAATCGGGAGGGAGACAAAAGCTCCCGACTGCTCTGAACTCCAGTTCCAGGCAGACTCTTGGGACCCAGACTCATACGGAGAGAAACTGGACTGTCAGGAAAGAGAAAAGCACACTGAGACTCACAGAAGCTGCAGAAGGCAGAGGTACAGAGGAGCGCACATGGAGAGGGCTGGCAACTGAGTAGGTGGCTGGCTTTCCCAATCGGGAGGGAGACAAAAGCTCCTGACTATTCTGAACTCCAGTTTCGGGCAAGACTCTAGGGACCCAGACTGATTTGGGGAGAAATTGGACTGTCTGACAGTGGGCAAAACTTGAGGGCAGCTTTCTCTCAGAGGTTCTTGCAGCGATTACCGCCGGACACTGAGACCCAGGGGCCTCTTAGGGCAGGGCTGATGGGAAGCCATTGCTGTCTGCTCCGTCCTGAGACTCTGCCCCATCCAAGCTGAGCACAGAGGCTTTTGCAAGTCTTGTCTCATAAGGGTGTCTCCAGCACAGAAGTTCTCCCAGCGTAGACACAGCTTATACTCACAGCCAATTGGCCTGGAGGTCAATTCCTCCCAGCGATACCAACAACAATCAAGGCTTACCTACAACAAGACTGTGCACACAGCCCACAAAGGGGTGCACCAAGAGTGTCCACCTCAGGTAACTGGGGAGGCTGAGTCACTGGGCCCTATAGGACACCTAGCACACAAAGCCACTCTATCAACTAAGGGAAGCAGCCAAAATGTGGAGACAAAGAAACAGGTCACAAATGACAGAAATGGAGGAAAGCAAATGACTGGATATAGAGTTCAAAATAACGGTTATAAGGTTTTTCAAGAATTTTCTAGAAAAGGCCGATAAATTTAGCGAGACCCTTGAGGATATAAAAAAGGACCAACTAGAAATTAAGCATACACTGACTGAAATAAAAATAATATACAGAGATCCAACAGCAGACTTGATGATTGCAAGAATCAAGTCAAAGATTTGAAATACAAATAAGCAAAAAACACCCAACTGGAAAATCAAAAAGAAAAAATAATCCAAAAATATGAAGATAGTGTAAGGAGCCTCTGGGACAACTTCAAGCATACCAACATTAGAATTATGGGGGTGCCAGAAGAAGAGAGAGAGCAAGATATTGAAAACCTATTTGAAGAAATAATGACAGAAAACTTCCCCCACCTGGTAAAAGAAATAGACTTACTAGTCCAGGAAGCACAGAGAACCCCAAACAAAAGGAATCCAAAGAGGAACACATCAAGACACATCATAATTAAAATGCCAAGGGCAAAAGACAAAGAGAGAATATTAAAAGCAGCAAGAGAAAAACAGTTATCTACAAGGGAGCACCCATACGACTGTCAGCTGATTTCTCAACAGAAACTATGCAGGCCAGATGGGAGTGGCAAGAAATATTCAAAGTGATGAACAGCAAGAACCTACAACCAAGATTACTCTACCCAGCAAAGCTATCGTTCAGAGTGGAAGGGCAGATAAAGAGCTTCACAGATAAGAAAAAGCTAAAGGAGTTCATCACCGCCAAACCAGAATTATATGAAATGCTGAAAGGTATTCTTTAAGAAGAGGAAGAAGAAGAAAAAGGTAAAGATAAAAATTATGAACAACAAATACATATCTATCAACAAGTGAATCTAAAAATCAAGTGAATAAAAAATCTGATGAACAGAATAAACTGGTGAATATAATAGAATCAGGGGCATAGAAAGGGAGTGGACTGACAATTCTCAGGGGGAAAGGGACATGAGGGGTGCTGGAAGAGACTGGACAAAAATCGTACACCTATGGATGAGGACAGTGGGGGGGGGGGCTGGTAAGGACAGAGGGTTGGGTGGGAACCGGGTGGAGGGG
This sequence comes from Cnephaeus nilssonii, assembly GCF_951640355.1. Taxonomy (NCBI): domain Eukaryota; kingdom Metazoa; phylum Chordata; class Mammalia; order Chiroptera; family Vespertilionidae; genus Cnephaeus; species Cnephaeus nilssonii. The sequence goes on along the minus strand of NC_137075.1, from coordinate 2,461,392 downwards.
AACTATGAGGGGTAAAAGAGGAACAATCGTAATAATCTGAACAATAAAGATTTATTTTAAAAAGATAAAGACTGTCAGCTTATTTTCCAACAGAAACACATTAGGCCAAAAACGATTGCCATGAAATATTCAAAGGAATAAAAGGAAGGACCTACAATCAAGACTACTTTACCCACAAAGCTATCATTTAAAATTGAAGAAGAAATAAACAGCTTCCTAGACTAAAAGTTAAAGTTTGTTACCACCAAACCAGTATTACAGAAATGTTAATGACCTTGCCAGAAGAAGAAGAGAAAGGAAGAGGAGAAGGAGGAAGCAAGGGGAGAACAGAGGAACATAGTTAAAAATAAAACAAAATGGCAACAAATTCATACCTATCAATTATCACTTTATTTTTTTATTTTTATTGTTGAAAGTATTACATATGTCCATTTTTTCCCCATTGACCCCTTATAGCCTGCCCCCAACCCATGACCTAGGCTTTCACCACCCTATTGTCTGTGTCCATTGGTTGTGCATATGGGTATACAAGTTCTTTTATTGATCTCTTTCCACCCACCCACTCTCCCCCGCCTTTCCTCTGAGATTCGACAGTCTGTTTCAGCCTTTTGTGTCTCTCGATCTATTTTGTTCAACAGTTTAATTTCTTCATTAGATTCCACATATGAGTGAGATCATGTGATACTTGTCTTTCTCTAATTGGCTTATTTCACTTAGCACAATACTCTTCATGCTGTCTCAAAGGGTAAGAGAGCTTTCTTTTTAACTGCTGTACAGTATTCCATGGTGTGAATGTACCACAGCTTTTTTATCCACTCATCTACTGATGGGCACTTGGGCTGTTTTCAGATATTAATAATCAATTTAAATGTAAATGGATTAAGTGCTCCAATTGAAAGACATAAAGTAGGTAAATGGATAAGAAATCAAGACCCTTGTATATGCTGTCTTTAAGCGAACCACCTCAGAATGAAAGTTGTACAAAGACTAAAAGTAAAGGGATGGAAAAGATAATTCATGCAAAATGCAAATGGAATGGGGAAAGAAATGAAATTATAAATCAACTACAGTAAAGCACTCAAAAATATTCAAACTCATGGAGGCTAAATAGCATAGCATTAAACAATGTATGGATTACCAATGAGATCAAGAAAGAAATAAAAAACTTTCTGGAAACAAATGAAAATGAACACACAACAACCCCAAATCTCTGGGACACAGCAAAAGCATTCCTGATAGTGAAGTCCATAGTACTACAGGCCTACCTCAAAAAAATAAGAAAAATTAATAATAAATTATTTAATCCTACAACTTAAAGAATTAGGAAGAGAACAACAAGAAAAGCCCAAAGTACAAGGAAGGAAATCATAAAGATTAGAGCAGAAATAAATGACATACAGACTAAAAAATAAATAAATAAATACAAAAAAAATTAATGAAACCAAGAGCTGGTTCTTTGAAAAGATAAACAAGATTGATGAACCATTAGACAGACTCATCAAGAAACAAAGGGAGAGGATTGAAAAAAATGGCAGTGGAATAGACAGACGTGTCCCAAGCCTTGTCCCAGAGCAGATAGAAAGAACAGCGGAGGGTCGCACGGGGAGTGTTTGTTGGTGAGTTGAGGGACAGCTATACTCCAGGAGACTGTGGGGAACTGCTGGACGGGGCTCCCCGAACTGGGCAGCCCCCACTGCTGCTGGGTTCCCTCTCAGAGCGACCAGCTCGGATGCAGACACCACGCCATCTTGAAGGGGAAAGTGGATGTTATCAGAAGCTTGAAAATCAAGAACTACAGCACCCACCAAACAGCTGCGAACCCCAGAACACCGGTCCCCAATTGGCGCAAACACGCGGATTCAGAGGAGCTCTGCACCCCACCACGGAAAGGTCAGATTTCGCCTGGGATAAGGTGAGGTCTCTGGTCCCAGCAGGAGAGAGAAATGTGCACACTGCTGGAGCTGGAAGAGGGGGAAATCTGTGCCTAGAAAAATTCGTGGCTGTTGGGGCTGGTGTGATCCGTGAATGTGAAAGGGGGTCCTCAGAGCTGCTAATAAAAGGGAACTCTAAAAAGCAACCCATTTTGATCTGATTTAAAGGACAGCCTAAAAATTTTAAAAGTGTGCCAGCTGCTTAGACCCAAGGGGGGAAAAAAGACTGCGCAGACTTGCGCGCAGCCCCGGACTTCGCACACTTATGCTGGCTCTTTTTCCTCTTTAAATCCTTGCTTCTGATTACTAAGCCCAATACATAGGATCACCCAATTGGGGACACCCTAAGAGACTGCAGGGGAAAGTTGTTTTCTGGAACCTGGGGATCAGAGCGGGAAATAACCATCAGTGAACCAGCTCTGGGGCAACCCACTCCCACAAACCGGTATTGAGTGCCACAGGGAAAGCAGGATCTAAGCACAGGCTAGAGAGGACCTATAGACCCGGAGGTCAATCCAGAAACACTGCCACCCAGGGGTTGAATCACAAATTGACTCTTGTGTAAACACAAATAAAGGAATACAAGAAATTAAGACACACTGCCTGCTTAAAAATTAGGACTGGCTTACAACACTGAGGAGCAGTGGAACGCAGGGAACTGCAATACTGTCATGACTAGGAAATAGGCAAAACAGAACAGTAGAGGAAGTGAATGACCTTCACTACTGCACATTTTTATTTTTTTCATCTTTTACTTAAGAAACAATTTTTTTTCTTTTTTCCTCACTTGATTTTACCTTTTTAATTATTACATTTTTATTTTCGATCAGTATTATTACTACTAATATTTTACCTTTTTTTTAAAAAAAAAGTGTCATTTTATTTTCTCTTTATTTTACTTTGGCCTTAGTGTTCTACATTCTATTTTCATCTTTCCTTTAGCATCATTTTACTCTATCTCAACTCTACCTTTATGCCATCACTCTCTTCCTAACTTTTCCCCTTTTTTGTCCTGTTTCTCTTACCCTTTTCCTGCTTTAGATTTTCCCTATTCTTTCTTTTTACCCCCTGTTAAAATTTCACCCTACTTATATATCTAATTTCCAATCCCCTGCTCCAAGTCCATACACACCTCTCTCTTCTCTGTCTTCACTATCCAAAAAAATTGTTTTTCTCTCTGTCCTTTTGTTGTTGTTTGCTTGATTGTTGATTATATCAATTTTTATGCTTATTTGTGAGATTGTTTTGCTTATTCCTTTTGTTTGTTTGTTTTATTTTTGTTTGTTTTTTGCTTCTGTTTTCCCTTGTCTCTCTTGATATTAGTTGTTGTTTGTAGTTTGTATTCATCTCAAAGTAATTGTTGCTGGCATTTGTTGGGATTAGTGGATGTTCTATTGCAGTTTTCTCCCCAAATATATAGTTTGTTCCCCTCTTCCTTCTTATTCTCTTTCTTTTCTCTCTTACTTTTTCTTTCCTTTTCCCAATTTCATTTTTGCACTCCTTTCTTTTTTTCTCTTCTTCTTTCTCTTCTATCCTCTAATTTGCCTTTATCTGGTGGTCACCTTTATTTGGATTATTAATATTGTGAATACATGAATACATTTTTGTTCAGTGCCTTGTGCATTGTACCTGGTTGTGTTGTATTTTGTGCCTTTAAATCAACACAGGAGAGAGAGAACTACATAACCAGACACCAGAGAAGAGAGACCATGGGGAGACAAAGAAACATCCCACATATGAAAGAAAAGCAGGCATCACCAGTGAAGGAAATAAATGAAATTGAGGCAAGCAACCTGTCAGAGAAAGAATTCAGAGAAATGGTCATAAGGTGGCTGAAAAGATGGAAGAAAAATTCGACAATATGTGTAAGAACCAAGAGGAAATGAAGAAGACCCAAGAAGAAATGAAAAATGACATCACTGCTGTAAAGAACTCAATAGAAAGCATCAAGAGTAGACTAGAAGAAGCAGAGGACCACATAAGTGAGCTAGAAGACAAGATGGAAAAAATACCCAAGTAGAGCAGCTTCTAGAAAAAAAAAATTAGAAAGCAGGAGGAGAGCCTAAGGGAACTTTGGGACACCACGAAACAAAACAACATCCGCATAATAGGGATCCCAGAAGGAGAGGAAACTGAGCAAGGAATAGAAAACATGTTTGAAGAAATAATGACAGGAAAATTCTCTGATATAGGAAAGAAAAAACCCACACAAATCCAAGAAGCTCACAGAGTCCCAAGCAAAATGAACCCCAAAAGACCAACGCCAAGGCACATTATAATTAAATTGGCAAATACCAACGACAAAGTAAGAATCTTAAAAGCGGCCAGAGACAGACAGAAAGTTAACTACAAAGAAACCCCCATCAGACTAGCGACTGATTTCTCAACAGAAACTCATCAGGCCAGAAGGGAATAGAATGAATATACAAAGTCATGCAAAGGAAGGGTCTGAATCTAAGGATACTGTACCCAGCAAGGCTATCAATCAAAATTAAAGGTGAAATCAGGAGCTTCACGACAAAAAAAGGACTAAGGGAATTTATTACCACCAAACAATCAATGCAAGAAATGCAAAAGGGTCTGCTATAAAAAAAGAAATAGGAAGCGAAGAAGGGACACAGGGGTGAAGAATAAAAATGGTGACAAATAAGTACCTATCAATAATAACTTTAAATGTAAATGGATTAAATGCCCCAATAAAAAGACATAGGGTCACAGATTGGATAAGAAAACACGACCCATATATCTGCTGTCTAGAAGAAATCCACCTCAAAAAAAAAAAAAAAAAAAAAGACACGCACAGACTGAGGGTGAAGGGATGGAAAAAGGTTTTCCAGGTGAATGGAAATGAAAAAAATCTGGGGTAGCAATACTTATATCTAACAAATTAGATCTCAAAGTGAAGGACATAACAAGAGATAAGGAAGGCCACTTCATAATACTAAAGGGAGCAATCCAACAAGAAGAAATAACTCTGGTAAACATATATGCACCCAATACAGGAGCACACAAATACATTAAAAAAAACTCCTGGAGGATATCAAGGGAGAGATTGACAGCAATGCAATCATAGTAGGAGACTTTAATACCCCACTATCACCATTGGACAAATCCTCTAAACAAAAAATCAGCAAAGAAACATCAATCCTAAATGACTCACTAGACCAGATGGAATTAATTGACATCTTCAGAACATTTCACCCCAAAGCCACAGAATATACATTCTTCTCAAGTGAACATGGGTCATTTTCAAAGATAGACCATATCTTTGGGTCATAGGCAAAGTCTCTTCAAATTCAAGAAGATAGAAATCATATCAAGCATCTTCTCAGATCACAGTGACATAAAACTGGAAATCAACTACAATAAAAACAATCCCAAAAAATCAAACACATGGAGACTAAACAGCATGCTATTAAACAATGACTGGGTTACCAGAGAGATCAAGGAAGAAATAAAAAACATCATGGCAACAAATGACAATGAAAACACAATAATCCAAAATCTATGGGACACAGCAAAAGCAGTCTTGAGAGGGAAGTTCATAGCTCTACAAGCCTACTGTAAAAAAAAAAAAACAAGAAACAATGGTAATAAATTACCTAACCCTACAACTCAAAGAGTTAGAAAGAGAGCAACAAGAAAATCCCAGCATAAGCAGAAGGAAAGAAATAATAAAGATCAGAGTGGAGACAAATCACATTGAGACCCAAAAAAACAATACAAAAGATCAACAAAACCAAGAGCTGGTTGTTTGAAAGGATAAACAAGATTGATGAACCTCTAGCCAGGCTCACCAAGAAGCAAAGAGAGAGGACCCAAATAAACAAAATCAGAAATGAAAGAGGAGAAATGACAACAGACGCCACCAAAATACAAAGGATTGTTAAAAAATAGTATGAACAACACTATTCCAACAAACTGGACAACCTGGAGGAAATGGACATATTCCTAGAAAAATATAACCTTCCAAAACTCAATCCGGAAGAATCTAAACATCTCAATAGGCCAATAACTATGGAAGAAATTGAAGCAGTCATCAAAAAGCTTCCAGCTAACAAAAGCCCGGGGCCAGATGGCTTCACAGGAGAGTTTTACCAAACATTCAAGGAAGAACTAAAACCGATCCTCCTCCTCAGACTATTCCAAAAAATTCAAGAGGAAGGAACACTTCCAAGCTCATTCTATGAAGCCAGCATCACCCTAATACCAAAACCAGATAAAGACAACACAATGAAAGATAATTACAGGCCAATATCCCTCATGAACATAGATGCAAAAATCCTCAACAAAATTCTAGTAAATTGGATCCAGCAGTACATCAGAAATATCATACACCATGACCAAGTAGGATTTATCCCAGGAATGCAAGGATGGTACAATATCTGCAAATCAATAAACATGATACATCACATAAACAAATTGAGAGATAAAAACCACATAGTCATATCAATTGATGCAGAAAAAGCATTTGACAAAATCCAACACCCTTTCTTGTTAAAAACTCTCAACATGGTGGGAATAGAAGGATCATACCTCGACATAATAAAAGCTATATATGACAAATCCACAGCCAAAATCATACTCAATGGGCAAAAACTAAAACCATTTCCCCTAAGAACAGGAAAAAGACAGGGATGCCCACTCTCACCACTCCTGTTCGACATAGTACTGGAAGTATTAGCCATTGCAATTAGACAAGAAAAAGAAATAAAAGGCATCCAAATTGGAAAAGAAGTAAAGCTGTCCTTATTTGCAGATGACATGATATTGTACATAAAAAACCCGAAAGACTCCATCAAAAAACTAATAGACTTAATAAATGAATTCGGCAATGTAGCAGGATACAAAATTAACGTCAAGAAATCTAGGGCATTTCTATACACCATAGTGAACTTACAGAAAGTGACTAAAAAAGCAATCCCATTTACCATCGCACCAAAAAAATTAAGATACCTAGGAATAAACTTAACTAAGGAGGTAGAAAACCTATATGCGGAAAACTACAGAACACTGAAAAAAGAGATAGAGGAAGATGTGAACAGATGGAAGAACATACCATGTTCATAGACTGGTAGAATCAACATCATTAAAATATCCATACTACCCAAAGCAATCTATAGATTCAATGCACTCCCCATTAAAATACCAATGGCATATTTCACAGACCTAGAAAGAACTCTCCAAAAATTCATCTGGAATAGAAAAAGACCCCAAATAGCCACAGCAATCCTGAGAAAGAAGAACAAAGTAGGTGGGATCTCAATACCAGATTTCAAGCTGTACTACAAAGCCACGGTTCTCAAAACAGCCTGGTACTGGCACAAGAACAGACATATACACCAATGGAATAGAATAAAGAATCCAGATAATGACCCAAACCACTATGCTCAATTAATATTTGACAAAGGAGGCATGAACATACAATGGAGTCAAGACAGCCTCTTCAATAAATGGTGTTGGGAAAATTGGACAGATACATGCAAAAAAATGAAACTAGATCACCAACTTACACTATATACAAAAATAAACTCAAAATGGATAAAGGACTTAAACATAAGACGGGAAACCTTAAAAGTACTAGAGGAATCCACAGGCAGAGAAATCTCAGACATATGCCAAAAGAACTTTTTCACTGACACTGCCCCTAGGGCAATGGAAGCTAAAGAGAAAATTAACAAATGGGACTACATCAAAATAAAAAGCTTTTTTACAGCAAAAGAAACCATCAACAAAACAACAAGAAAGCCCACTGCATGGGAGAACATATTTGCAAATGCTAGCACTGATAAAGGTTTAATCTCCAACATCTACAGGCAGCTTATGCAACTTAATAAAAGGAAGATAAATGATCCAATAAAAAAATGGGCAACGGACCTAAACAGAATATTTTCAAAAGAAGACAGAAGGAAGGCCAAGAGACACATGAAAACATGCTCAAAGTCACTTATTATCCGAGAGATGCAAATCAAAACAACAATGAGGTACCATCTCACACCTGTCAGAATGGTTATCATCAACAAATCAACAAACGACAAGTGTTGGCGAGGATGCGGAGAAAAAGGAACCCTCGTGCACTGCTGGTGGGAATGCAGACTGGTGCAGCCACTGTGGAGAACAGTATGGAGTTTCCTCAAAAAACTGAAAATGGAACTCCCATTTGACCCAGTAATCCCACTCCTGGGAATATATCCGAAGAAACTAGAAACTCCAATCAGAAAGGATATATGCACCCCCATGTTCATAGCAGCACAATTTACAATAGCTAAGATTTGGAAACAGCCTAGGTGCCCGTCAGCAGATGACTGGATCAGAAAACTGTGGTACATCTACACAATGGAATACTATGCTGCCATAAAAAAGAAGGAATTCTCATCATTTGCAGCAACCTGGATGGAATTGGAGAATATTATACTAAGTGAAATAAGCCAGTCAATGAAAGAAAAATACCACATGATCTCACTCATTTATGGATAATAAAGAACATTATAAACTGATGAACAAAAAGATAGTTACAGAGACATTAAAGCAATAAACAGACTTTCAAATTACAGGGGGAAAGTTAGGGAGAGGGGGGGTAGATAAGAAATCAAACGAAGGACTTGTATGCATGCATATAAGCATAAACAATGGACGCAAAACTCTGGGGGGTGAGGGCATGTGTGGGTGTGGGGTGGGAGGGTAATGGTAAGATATGTACACATATAATACCTCAATAAAAAAAAAAAAAAAGAAGCTCATAATACACCACACTTGCTGATCCCACTAAACGCAGAGCATTGTCTTCTTTCTGAAGCGATTTGGCCTTGCAGTCGATGTTGATGGTTGTTGACCTAGATCAACCCATGATTTTGTGCATTTGGGATTCTCAAAATAAATCCACTTTTCATCGCCAGTCACAATTCAATGCAAAAAAGGCTTTCTTTTGTGCTGTTGAAGCAACATTTTATTAATAACTTTTTAGTTTTTCATTTGTCTTTTGTTCAATTGATGTGACACCATTTTCCTTCCTTTAAAATCTTTCCCATTGCTTGTAAACTATCGGAAATTGTTTGCTGAGCAACGTTTAATCTTTCTGCAAGTTGTTTTTGAGTTTGGCACACATCTTCATCCAATAATGCTTGTAATTGTTGGTCTTCAAACTTTTTCGGTTGACCTGGACATTCTTTGTCTTTCACATGGAAATCATCACTTTTAAAGCGTTTAAACCAGAGTTCACAAGTATCTTGAGATGGAGCATGTTCACCATAAGCTTCCCGAAGTATACGCTAACTTTCAGCAGCACTTTTCTTCAAAATAAAGTAATGAATTAAAACTTCCCACAAATGCTCTTTTTTTGGCATGAAATTTGACATTTTTAAGCATAAAAATATCTATGATGTTAACACCTTCAGAAAACTTGACATATGAAGTTTTGAAGCTTGCTGTCAATACAACAAAATAGCATACATATCAAATCCCATATATATCAACATATGTGTAACTCCATCTAGTGAAAAAAATCCGCATTATTAACTGGTACAACTGGTAGACACTTCTCCAAAGAGGACATACAGATGGCCAAGAGACATATGAAAAAATGCTCAAAGTTACTGATCATCAGAGAGATGCAAATTAAAACAACAATGAGATATCACCTCACACCTGTCAGAATGGCTACCATCAACAAATCAACAAATGACAAGATTTGGAGAAAAGGGAATCTTAGTACACTGCTGGTGGGAATGCAGACTGGAGCAGCCATTATGAAAAACAGTATGAAGTTTCCTCAAAAAATTAAATATGGAACTGCCATTTGACCCAGTGATCCCACTTCTAGGAATGCATCCTAAGAAAATCGAAACACCAATCAGAAAGAATGTATGCCCCATGTTCATAGCAGCACAATTTACAATAGCTAAGATCTGGAAACAGCCCAAGTGCCCATCAGTAGATGAGTAAATAAAAAATCTGTGGTACATTTATACAATGGAATACTCTGCAGCAGTAAAAATAAAAAATAAAAAAGAAGAAGGATCTCTTTCCCTTTGTGACAGCATGAAGGGACCTGGTATTATGTAAGTGAAATAAGCCAGTCAGAGAAACATAAGTATCACATGATCTCACTCATATGTGGAATCTAATGAACAAAATAAACTGATTAACAAAATAGATCTGGAGACATAGAAGCACAGAACAGACTGGGGAATCACAGAGGGATGGCGGGGGAGGTAGGGAAGGGGAAAAGTGATTAACCAAAGAACTTGTATGCATATATGCATAACTCATGGACACAGACAATAGGGGGGTGAAGGCCTGAGACAGGGGACGGGACAGGCTAGAAGGAGTCATTGGGGGTAAAATGGGACATACGTAATACTTTCAACAATAAAGATTTTTAAAAATACTGGCAAATACGCAGGCTTAACAAAAATGGTTATGGGACTAAATGAACTGAGAATAATTATTACTCTTATGATTCTGTTTAAAATATTGCTTAATTATAAATCTTTTGTTTCCCAAATATAAGGAAAACTAAAAAGCAGACATTCTGCATTATAGGAACTAATAAATTAGTAACATTCATTTCACAGTAATCCCAGGAGACAAATATTCAAAGACCATGATTTACAACCCGAAATTTTTGTCCATTGGGAAATACATTAATTAAAAACTCTCTTCAACAGGTCCCTGATAAGGGACCTTACCTAATCAGTACCTAACTACAAATGGACATCTGCCTCTGTCTCTGACACTTGCCTTCATGTCGAGGATGAGAATCTGTTGACTCTAGAGGAGATAGACAGCTATCGCAAGACATCAACAAGGCCTGGTTGCTCACAAATTAATCCTGCTCAAACCTTGTTCTTACATCACCTAATTGTTAGTGATTGAATTTAAATACAATGAATTTTATATTATTACTAGAAGCCCGGTGCACGAAATTCGTGCAAGGCGGGGGGTTGTCCCTCAGCCCAGCCTGTACCCTCTCCAATCTGGGACTCCTGGAGAGATGTCCGACTGCCCATTTAGGCCCGATCCTGGTGGGATAGGGCCTAAACGGGCAGTCGGACATCCCTCTCACAATCCAGGACTGCTGGCTCCCAACTGCTTGCCTGCCTGCCTTCCTGATTGCCCCTAACCGCTTCTGCCTGCCAGCCTGATCACCCCCTAACCACTCCGCTGCCAGCCTGGTTGATGCTTAACTGCTCCCCTGCCAGCCTGTTTGCCCCCAACTTCTCTCCTCTGCCAGCCTGGTCACCCCTAACTGCCCTCTCCTGCAGGGTTGATCACCTCCAACTGCCCTCCCTTGCAAGCCTGGTCCCTCACAACTGCCCTCCCTTGCAGGCCAGTTGCCTCCCAACTGCCCTCTCCTGCTGGCCATCTTGTAGTGGCCATCTTGTGTCCACATGGGGTCAGGATCTTTGACCACATGGGGGCAGACATATTGTGTATTGGAGTAATGGTCAATCTGCATATTACTCTTTTATTAGATAGGATAGAGGCCTGGTGCACGGGTAGGGGCCAGCTGGTTTGCCCTGAAGGGTGTCCCGGATCAGAGTGGGGGTTCCCTTGGGGTGTGGGGCGGCCTGAGCGAGGGGCCTGTGGTGGTTTGCAGGCTGGCCACGCCCCCTGGTGACCCAAGGGGAGGCCCTGGTATCTGGAATTTATTTTCCTTCTACAATTGAAACTTTGTAGCCTGGAGCGAAGCCAAGCCTGCTGCTCCCTCCGGGGCGGCAGCCATTTCTGTGGTAGTTAATTCACCTTCTACAATTGAAACTTTGTAGCCTTAAGCGGGTGAGCCCGGCCAGGGTGTGCGGAAAGCTTTGCTTCCCCTGTTGCCGCCGGCAACCCTGGCCTGCTCTCTCAAGCTCCATTCTGCCACCATTTGTTTGAATTTGTTTACCTTCTATAATTGAAACTTTGTAGCTTGAGTGGAGGTTTAGGCCTGCAACGGCTATCAGAAAGCTTGGCTTCCTCTGTTACCTGGGAAACCTTGCTCTCTGTGGCTGTAGCCATCTTGGATGGGGTTAATTTGCATACTCGCCCTGATTGGCTGGTGGGTGTGGCTTGGCTGGTGGGCGTGGCTTATGTAGCGGAGTGATGGTTAATTTGCGTATTACCATTTTATTAGAGAGGATTATCCTCCTTATGGTTTCCTAGTGGAAACAGTATCTTCCTGGCTAGACCTCCTTCTCTTATTAGATATGAAAATCATTTAACTTAGGTATCTGCTAAACTTTCCCACCTACTAGACAATAATATTCTGATTATCAGCTATAATAATGAAGTTAATGTTTGTTGATCACACACTGGTCTTCTCTACTATCAATATAAGCTTTGGTACATTTTTTCTCACTATATCTATTATAAATGACCCATCTTGGACAAACCCTTCCAAGAACACCTCCCAAATAATTCCCCTGGTAGAATTATATATGAATCTGAACTAGATGAGTATTTTAGATGAGTATTTTCTAATTATAGGAATGGATGAAACTAACTGCCCAGAAGAAAAATTAAAGCTTCTGCATAATAAAATAGTATAACGTCTTAATTCATCTGGCCAAACATATCATCTATACTAATAAAAGCCTAGGTGGTGCTCGTGCCCTCGCACGACGCCATGTTGTCACAAGATGGCCACCACAAGATGGCCAGGGGAGGGCAGTTGTGGGCGAGATCAGGCCTGCAGGGGAGGGCAGTTAGGGGTGAGATCAGGCCTGCAGGGGAGGGCAGTTAGGGGCGAGATCATGCCTGCAGGGGAGAACAATTGGATGTGATCAGTCCAGCAGGGGAGGGCAGTTGGGGGTGACCAGATCTGCAGGGGAGGGAAATTGGGGGTGAGATTAGGACTGCAGGGGAGGGAAGCTGGTATGTAAATGTTATACTAGATGCAGAAAAGCAACATTTAAGACAAGCAGCAAAAAGACTGGGATCATGGTGGCTCAAAAATTAGAAATGATCCAGAATACTTTTTAACTAGGACATATAAGATCTAATTGCCTCCCATTTATCTGCCTTTTATTTTGAATAATAATAATTGGACCTTAAATGCCATCTAAGGTTATAGTCTTGCCCCATCCCCAGTGGTCCACCCTGTTCAGCAAAACAAATGCTAACACCGAGACTGTCTAGGAATGAGTCCTAGCACTGCAGGACTCCATTATGCAACAAAAAGGTTGGTCATCAATGCATCCTTTGATTTATTTATGACCAAAAGGGGAATGTATGGAAGAAAAGGGGCCACATGCTTAACTGACTAACTCAGGAAAGGCCTGCATGGTGGTCTTGCAAATTTGGAGACCTAAAGTAACTACAAAGGATGGTCTGAAATTTTTTAAAAAATGGGAACACCACAGCCCAAAATACAGTATATGGCACTCAGCTAAAGCAGTTCTAAGAGGGAAATTCATAGCATTATCAAGAAACAAGTAAAAGCTCAAATAAACAATCTAACTTTACACTTAAAGGAAATTTGAAAAGAACAATAAATAAATCCCAGAGGGAGTAGAAGGGAGGAAATAATAAAGATCACAGCAGAAATAAATGAAATAGAGTCTGAAAAAAAAACACACAACAATACAAAAGATCAATGAAAAGAAGAGCTGACTCTTGGAAAAGATAAACAAGATTGACAAACCATTCACCAGGCTCATCCTATATAATAAAAGCCTAATATGCAAAGTGTCCCCTTGGGCAGTCGTTTGACCGAGAGTTCAACCAGGAGACAAGTTCAACCGCTCACTATGACATGCACTGACCTCTGGGGATGGCACGGAACATGGCGGGCATCAGCGAAGTGTTGCAACCTCTCGCTGGCTACCTGGGTGCAGAGGTGATGGGGACAGAGGTGCAGTGAAATCTACAATAATCTACAATAATAAAAGCATAATATGCTAATTAGACTGAACATCCTTCTAGATGACCTTCTGGATGAAGCTGGGGCTGCAAGGGAAGCCCGGGTCCTGGGTACTAGAGGAAAGCTGATGCCAGCAGCCGGTGGAAGGAAGGCCTACTCTTACACGAATTTCGTGCATTGGGCCTCTAATATATACGTATACATACATGTATATATATATATTTTAAAATGAAGTGATTTTTTTTAAAAAAATCATATACCATGCTCAAGTGGGATTTATTCCAGGAGTACAAAGTTGGTAAATATCTGCACTGCAAAACAATAAATGTGATACACCACATAAACAAAATGAAGGGGGGAAAAAACACATGATCATATCAATAGGTGCAGAAAAAGCATTTGATAAAACACAGCACCCATTTTTGATAAGTACTCTCAGAAAAAATAGGAATAGAGGGACCATACCTCAATGAAATAAAGGCAATATATATGACAAACCCACAGACAACATCATACTCAATGGGCAAGACTACAAATATTCCCCTTAAGATTGGGAAGAAAACAGAGATGTCTGCTTTCACCATTCTTATTCAACACTAGAGGCCCAGTGCACAAAATTTGCCTGTGGATTCCTCTAAGATTTTTATGGTTTCCCATCTTAGGTTTAAGTCCTTTAACCATTTTGAGTTTGTTTTTGTGTATGGTGTAAGTTGGTGGTCTAGTTCCATTTTTTTTTTTTTGCATGTATCTGTCCAATTTTCCCAACACCATTTATTGAAGAGACTGTCTTTACTCCATTGTGTGCTCTTGTCTCTTTTGGCAAGTACTGATTTATTATTTGTGTGGCTTGTGTTGATTTCTGGATTCTCTGTTCTGTTCCATTGGTCTATATGCCTGTTCTTGTACCAGTACCAGGCAGTTTTGAGGACAGTGGCTTTGTGATATAGGTTGAGATCCCTCCTAATTTGTTCCTCTTTCTCAGGATTGCTGCAGCTATTCAAGGTCCTTTTTTATTCCATATGAATTTTTGAAGAGTTTGTTCTAGGTCTGTAAAATATGCCGTTGGTATTTAATGGGGAGTGTATTGAATCTATAGATTGCTTTGAGTAGTATGCACATTTTAATGATGTTGATTCTATCAGTCTATGAACACGTTATATTCTTCCATTTGTTTATGTCTTCCCCTATGTCTTTTTTCAATGTCCTGTAGTTTTACGAGTAGAGGTCTTTTACCTCCTTAGTTAAGTTTATTTCTGGGTATCTTAATTTTTTGTTGCGATGGGAAATGGGATTGTCTTTTTAATCTCTTTCTGTAAGTTCACTATTGGTGTATAAAAATGCCATAGATTTCTGGGTGTTAATTTTGTATCTTGCTACATTGCCAAATTCATTTATTAAGTCTAATATATTTTTTATGGAGTCCTTAGGGTTTTCTATGTACAATATCATTATCTTCAAATAATGACAGTTTTATTTCTTTTTCCAATTTGGATGCTTTTAATTTCTTCTTCTTGTCTAATAGCTATGGCTAACACTTCCAGTACAATGTCAAACAGGAGTGGTGAAAGTGGGCATCCCTGTCTTGTTCCTGTTCTTAGGGGAAATGAGTTTAGTTTTTGCCCATTGAGTACGATGTTGGCTGTAGGTTTGTCATATAAGGCTTTTATTATGTTGAGGCATAATCCCTCTATTCCCACTTTGCTGAGAGTTTTTATCAAGAAAGGGTGTTGGATTTTGTCAAATGCTTTTTCTGCATCAATTGATATTACTATGTGATTTTTATCTCTCAGTTTCTTTATGTGATGTATCATGTTTATTGATTTGCAGATATTGTACCATCCTTCTATCCCCAGAATGAACCCCATTTGGTCATGATGTATGATCTTTCTAATGTAATGCTGAATTCAATTTGCTGGAATTTTGTTGAGGATTTTGGCATATGTGTTCATGAGGATATTGGCCTGTAGTTCTCTTTCTTTGTAGCATCTTTATCTGGTTTTGGGATTAGGGTAATGCTGGCTTCATAGAAAGAGCTTGGAAGTGTTCTTTCCTTTTGAATTTTTTGGAACAGTCTGAGGAGGATAGGTTTTAGTTCTTCTTTGACTGTTTGGTAAAATACCCCTGTGAAGCCGTCTGGCCCAGGCTTTTGTTTGCCTGAAGTTTTTTGATTACTGCTTCAATTTCCTCCATAGTTATTGGCCTATTGAGAATTTTTTATTCTTCCTGATTGAGTTTTGGCAGGTCATATTTTTCTAGGAATATGTCCATTTCTTCTGGGTTGTCTAGTTTGTTGGAACAGAGTTGTTCATAGTATTTTTTTTTTACAATCTTTTGTATTTCTGTGGGGTCTGTTGTTATTTCTCACCTTTCATTTCTGATTTTGTTTATTTGGGTCCTCTCTCTTTGCTTCTTGGTGAGCCTGACTAGAGTTTCATCAATCTTGTTTATCCTTTCAAAGAACCAGCTCATGGTTTCATTGATCTTTTGTATTATTTATTTTTTGTCTCTGTCATTTATTTCTGCTCTGATCTTTATTATTTCCTTCCTTCTGCTCACTCTGGGATTTTCTTTTTGCTCTCTTTTTAATTCTTTAAGTTGTGGAGTTAGATCATTTATTAGCAGTTTTCCTTGGTTTGGTTTGGTTTTGGTTTTTGAGGTAGGCCAGTAATGCTATGAACTTCCCTTTCGGGACTGCTTTCACTGTGTCCTATAGATTTTGGATTGCTGTGTTTTCATTGTCATTTGTTTCCAGGATGTTTTTAATTTCTTCTTTGATCTCTTTGATAACCCAATCATTGTTTAATAGCATGCTATTCAGCCTCCAAGTGTTTGCATTTTTTTATTGTTTATATTGTAGTTGATTTCTAATAGTATTCCATTGTGGTATGAGAAAATGCTTGATATGATTTCAATCTTTTTGAATTTGGAGAGACTTTTTCTGTGACTCAATATGTGGTCTATCTTTGAAAATGTCCCGTGTGCACTTGAGAAGAATATATATTCCGTAGCTTTGGGGTGAAATGTTCAGAAGATGTCAATTAAGTCCACCTGATTTAGTGAGTCATTTAGGATTGCTGTTTTTCTTTGCTGATTTTTTGTTTAGAGGATTTTTCCAATGATGCAAGTGATTAAAGTCCTCTACTATAACTGTATTGCTGTTGATTTCTCCCTTGGTATCTTCCAGAAGTTTTTTTATGTATTTGGTGCTCCTGCATTGGGTGCATATATATTTACCAGAGTTATATCCTCTTGTTGTATCAATCCCATTAGTATTATGAAGTGGCCTTCCTTATCTCTTGTTATGGCCTTCACTTTGAGGTCTAATTTGTCAGATATAAGTATTGCTACCCCAGCTTTTTTTTTTTTTTTTTCATTTCCATTTACCTGAAAGATATTTTTCCATCTCTTCACTTTCAGTCTATTTGAGTCCCTTGTTCTGAGTTGGGTCTCTTATACACAACATATATTTGGGTCATGTTTTCTTATCCAATCAGTCACTTGATGTCTTTTGATTACAGCATTTAGTGCATTTACAATTAAGGTTATTATTGATAGGTACTTGTTTGTAGCCATTTTTATTTTTTTGTGTGTGTGTGCCTGTGTTCCTTCTTCCCTTTTTATTTCTTCTTTTTATAACATTAGCATTTCTTGCATTGCTGGCTTGGTAGTGATAAACTCCCTTAGCCTTTTTTTTTTTTTTTTTTTTTTTTGTCTGTGAAGCTCCTGATTTCCCCTTCAGTTTTGAATGATAGCCTTGCTGGATAGAGTATTCTTGGATTCAGTCCCTTGCTTTGCATCACTTTGTATACTTCCTTCCATTCATTTCTGGCCTGATTTGTTTCTGTTGAGAAATCATTTGATAATCTAATGGGAGATCCCTTATAGGTAACTCTGTATCTCTCTTGCAGCCTTTAAGATTCTCTCTTTGTCATTAATGTTTGCCAATGTAATTACAACGTGTCTGGGTGTGGGTCTTTTTGGGTCCATCTTTTTTGGGACTCTGTGCTTGTGTGACTTTTCTTCCCCTAATCAGGGAAGTTTTCTGTCATTATTTCTTCAAGTAGGTTCTATACTCCTTGCTCCTCTTTTTGTTGTTCACCCCTATTATACATATGTTGCTTCGTTTCATGTTGTCCCAAAGCTCCTTTAGGCTCTCCTCCTGCCTTTTAATTTTTTTCTCCAATTGCAGTTCAAATTGGGTGTGTTTTACTGCCCTGTCTACTAATTCACTAATTCAGTCCTCTGCTTCTTCTAGTCTACTGTTGAAACCTCCAATAGTGTTTTCTATTATAACTATATCACTCTTTATTTTCTCTTGATTCTTACATAAGTTGTTGATTTTCTCATCCATCTGATTTATGAACTATATGACCCTTATTCTGAATTCTTTTCCTGAAATGTTGCATGCCTCCATTTCATTTAGTTCCTTTGCTGGCGATTTCTCCTTTTCTTTCCTTTGTGCGTTGTTTCTTTGTTTCCCCATTTTTGCTCTCACTGAAGGGTCTGTGACTGCCAGCAGTAGGCTTGATGGTGGGTTGCGCAGTCACCAGGCCTGGGGTCGATGCAAGCTTGGTGGCTCCAGGGTCGATGCATGGGGCTTGGCGGCAGCTTGTACAGTCACCAGGCTCAGGGTCAAAGTGGTGGTCTTGGCAGTGGGTTGCGCAGTCGCAGCTCCCGGGGTTGGTGCATCTGGCTTGGCAGTGGCTCATGTAGTCGCAGTACCTGGGGCTAAAGCATCAGGCCAGCAGAAGGAGAGCGTGCTCTGGAACTCACAGGAGCCCATGGCTGGGGAGGCTAGAGTCCCGGTGTCTGTGGGTCCACAGCTGAGGCAGCAGGTCCTGGGCCAGAGTGGCTGTAGGGTCCCAGGTAGTGTCTGAAGGCACCCTGGGTGGTGGTGAGGCTGGGCAGCTCTCCCCTTCAATATGGTGTGGCCTCTGTGGCAGAGCTGGCTGCCCTGGGAGTGATCGCAGCAGTAGCAGACACTTCCCAGCTAGGCGAGCCCCATCCACCAGCCCCAAAAGTCTTACAGGATCTAACTGTCCCTCACTCACATGCACACACACACACACCCCACACATCCACACACTCCCCTTTCACTCCTTCACTCACTCACACTCTCTTCCTCACTGCTGTCCTGCCAGCTAAAATCTTCCAAATCCCTTGAAACCTGTGTAATTTTGTTAACCAATGTTACTGCAATAAATTCAATAAAAAGGAAAAAATCATTTTTTAAATCAGTAGATCTGATAACAGTGGGCTGGAATCCCAGCAGGAAATAAGTGGCAGGAGGTGAAAAGCTGGGGTCCTCTAGGTGTGGTGCTTACCAGCCCCCAGTGCCCCTCTCACCCATAGGCCACCCTGGGGCCTCTTTCATTTGCAGTACCTCCTGCAGGCAGATGAGTCTGATTCCTCTGATAACCACCCCCCTCCACCTTCATCTCCCATCATGCCATCCCTTTCTTTCTGCCCCTGCTGAGTCTTAAATATACCTTCCCTTCGCCTTTATTATTGCATCAAGACATATTTTCCTGGCATAGCTGTCTGCTCAATTGGATTGTAAGCCCCTTGAGGGCAGAAATACAGTAGTTAATGTGCTTCCAGGGGTGCCTCAGGGTTGGCACACAGTAGGCAGTCAGTATACAGTGAGTTAAGAGCTCTCCTTTGCCCTAGGACTTAATCTCTCTCCAGACTCAGAGTATGGGCCATGACTCCCAAATTCTTTCCCAAAGGAGGGGGTGTCTTCTGGAAGGGAAGAAACCTGACCCTCTTGCTCTTTGAGGTGGGACCTCTGATGGAAATGCCAAAACACTCACCCTGTTTTGTTTTGCCTTATTTGTTTTCTAATTCAGAGGCAACATTGCAAGGCTGAGGGAAGATTTCATACTTTTTCATAAAGGAAACTTCAAGTGAAATAGCCTTGTAGCTCTTCCATCAGTCCACTGGAGCACCAGCCACAGTGATAACTTGTTCACCAAGTAATTCCATTGTTCAAGTGTTGGATGGGACATTGTGAGATGTCAGTTAAGAGAATTTTTGCTTAATCAAGTGCCTTTGCCCCATAAAGTTGGCACATTCTAAGGCCCCATGAAGCTTCAGACAAGCAGGCCTACTTAAATACACCAGCATCTGAATCCCCCAGCTCCCCACTGCTTGCAGCCTCAGGAGGCTGCCTCAGAAGCCCTCCAGGACAACCTGCTGGCCAGCCATGCACCCTTGGCTTCTTCTGCCCCTCCCCAGCCCTATCAGAACTTCCTTCACTGGAGGCTGTTGAGGGCATCTTCAAGGACCATTGTACATCTCCAGGGATACCATTTACAACCCATTCCATGTAAAATGGCCCCTCAGCACAGCTCCCAAGAATGCACCATGGGGATGGTGTCTTTTAGAATTGTATAAGGTAGTGTTTCTGATACCACACAGGACCACAAGGACACATGGCCCAGACTCTGAGCCGAAGTCATCTGGGATTTCTAGACTCTAGATTCAGAGCCTCTTCATACTTCATGCTCCTGAGATATAGCTGCTCCTGGAGCATCCTCACCTCACACACTGTGGTCCAGAGAGGTTCCAGTGTGGAGCAGAGCACACTCCTTCCTTGTAAGTTATTCCAGAGCCTCAGCCAGTCTCCTCACTCCCTTGATCCCTTTCCTGAGAATTCGGTCATTGAGTTCTGCCCAGTTGTCACACCTCCTCACCTGGCACCAGGCCTGCCCTCTCCTGCAGAGAGGGAAGGGATCCCCACTGCTTAGCTCATTAAGGGAGAGCCCTGAGTGCCCAACCTGGGGCTTCACCTTGTGGGCCAGCCCTGAGGAGCTTTGGAATCAGCGCTCATGCCAAGTTACCTATTAGAAGAAGAAAGTCATTTTAAAGCGATGCTGTGCTGCTTCATTGAACTTGCCTTCATAGTTTAAAGGTGGTTATTAGGAAAACCACAGGGACAGAGAGGAGGTGCTGAGGCTGGGAGGAGAGGAGCCCTGTAAGGTCTCTCTGCTGCAGGGCTACCACCACCATGAACACGTTCGCTCCTTAAGAGGGCTGGTGCTGTGGGGGCTGCAAAAAGGAAGAACCCACATTATTAGGCTGCACCACCCCTTACAGGGGGAGGCTGAGCAGATGCTCATGTTTCTGTCCTTGAATTGAACCCCATAGAGCTATATAACAGAGACCTATGGCCATGGCACTGAGCCAGAGCAGGGGCGTTCTGGGTCCTCCTCTGAGCTTTGCTCCCAACTGCTCCCAGTTCCTCCCCTTCTCTGAGCTCACTGATACAGTGGAGAAGAGGCTGATGTTTCTAAATGTGTGGATGCTGTCTTTTGCTCTCCTCTGCCACTCCCTCATCTACTCCCTCTCTCCCACTCACAACCATACAGGGCCATGTCAGATCAGGAACAGCAGAGCCACAACACGTACACAGAGCCAGATAGACATTTCCATGAGCATCTTGGCCTGCCTCACCCCACCCCACTCCAGCAAGCAGGGAGAGCCGATTCAGGGACTGGGAGGGGTAAGAAAGGCATCTGTCTGCTGCCCCCATCTTCCCTCTGATGGGGGTGGGGCTTGGAGGGAGGCACTATGGCTGTCTCTAACTCAGTGCCTCTCCTTGGAAAGAGCTTTTCTCTTCCACAAGCCAAAGCCAACAAGCCAATTAAACCCTGAGAAAGCAGAATCGATCCGCAGGCTACAGGATGACATTGATCTGTTCTGCTAGTACCCAGGGCCCATGGCTGCTTCCTCATGTGCCTGGAGCTTCTCTATTGCCATCACCCTCTGAGCAATGAACCATCCTCCCACCCCCATCTCTATCCGACCCACCTCACCACCAAACACCCTGTCTTGCTGCCTATCCCCTCTCTATTTCTCAGGGGAAATCTCTCTGCTTTGTCTGGGTGCCACAGTCTTTCCACAGCTAGGGTTCAGGAATCTGGAGAAGGGCTTTGCATAAATGAATAGAGACTAGACAAGAAATATAAATTTGGAAGGCATTTTGGGGGAGCCAGACAAAAACTTAGCTCTAGTGACTAAGCTCCCCAAATCTCCAGACCCATGGCTTTTTATTAACATATTTTTCCCTTTAGCAAAGCAGATATATATATCAAAGTTAAGGTTTGGTAAACAATAAAAGACCATCATGTTAGGGGAATTGCCCTCAGCTGTTTGGCAGCAGGTAATAATATGCAGATCTTCAGCCCTGCTGAAGATGTCCATCAGCCTTCTGACGAACTTCTCGCATTTATTATGCTAACTACTGTCCTTATCCCCCAGCATATTCCCCTTTTTATTTAATAAATTTAACAAGAATATATGCCATTTGCAGAGCTTGGGTCCTTTTAAGATTTTTAAATTCAATGGAAAGGATTGAGTTCTTTTATGTCCTTTTAAATTGCTGCCAGGCATCAAAGGAATCAGTCTCTAGTAAACTCCTTTCTGGGCCAGCAGTTCTTTGAGTCCCCTTCCCAATCACTGTCCAACAGTTTTTATGAGTTCCCTTCTCCATTACTGTCCAACAGTTTTTTATGGGTTCTCCTTTTCAATCACTGTCCCCTGTGACGTGACAGCAATGATACTCTAGTTCTGGATGGTGGACAAACAGTGAGCAATGGCAATACAGGTCCAACCTTCTTTGGCTTGTTCCTGGGCAATCTTCAATGATGCAAAGCATGGCAACTTGTCTTTACCATCCCCCATCTCTGAACTGTTCTCCTCTGTCTCGTCAGCGTGTTGTTTGGGGCCACCACCATCTGTGACTGGAGTAGTCTGGACAGTTCCTCTCTCAGATCCATTGTTGCAGGAATCCACATGGGCTTGGAGGATTTTTCTGGGGATATATAGGCATATTTTCGACCAAAGGTTAATAAAGGAATCCTTGTATAAACTAGACTCTTGGGATCTTTTCATTTTTGCTAAACCATTTTCTTTTGACTTATTCTGACATCATGGGTGTCCTGCTATCAGCATTACAAGTGAAAAAATGTTTAAGTGAAAAAAATTAAAGTAATTAAGGCTTGATGTAATTTAGTTACAGGAGATTACTCCACTATCCTCCCACCCCCCCTTTTTTTGTTTTAAATAATATCAAGAAGCTTTTGGAAATCTTGCAATGCAATCTTGATAGCTTTTAATTCAATTCTTGGTACAGAAATATGACTGGTCTGAATTCATTGTATGATAAGCAGCTTTTACTATGAGATGAAACATCAGTAAAAAATAGTTAATGCTCCAGGAATAGGTTCCTGCCTAGTATAACTAAGTTCCCCTGAATATTCACTTATTTCAATTTGCCAATTTAAATCAATCTGAAATAAGGCTCATTTTCTAACTTTATTTGTCCTTGGGTGTGGACAGTAAACAACACTAATTGAATTTCTGCTACTAGTCTTTGAGCATATCCACATAAGCTTTGTTTAGGGAGGCAAAAACACAAATTATTTACTTTTTTTTTTTTGAGGCCTAATACAGTGACTTTTAATTATAGCTTTCTATATATTTGAAGGGCATTTGCTTTTATTTCCCCCCAGAGTAATTTCTAGACCACATTTAGGAAGTTTCTTTTTTAAAAACCTTTTTTTTTTTTCCTTTCTTTTAAACCAAGCAACAAACTTGGTTGCTTTTCAGATGCTGGCTCATACTGTCATGCCTATATTTTAAGTGACTCTCTTTACTTATGGTGACTTTATTAAAGTGATCAGATTTAATGCTTGAATAATAGTCTTCAGTTTACCCTATAAATATTAGCACAAGAGATTTCAAAATTTCTCCTTTTTATTAAGCTTAAAATTTACTTTTAAACAGCATTCTTTTTGGCTAGTGCTCATTTGCATACACAGAGGGATTATGGGTGGCCTCAGGAACTATTTCAGAGGACTGGCGGTATGCAAATTTTTATGTTGGTCTTTGTTAAAGTCAATTGCTTAGAAAAATATTGGCTTCTCATATGACTGAAATTATATGAGACCTTGATTATATTTTAAAAAGCTAATTTATTAAGTAATTAAAGTAGGCATCTTTATTGAAAAAGTAAAGTAAGAAAACTTATACATTTGACCTATGAAGTACAGATGAAGTTCCATCCCCCAGCCTATTTGAAAAGCAGGCTGCCTGAGGGCTTTAAAATTTCACTGCTGAATCTTAAGAAATATTTAGCAACTTTTGTCCTACCCTCCCTTAGAGGTTGAAATCTTTATAACATTTAAAATGTATGTATGTAAATAAAATATATTTATTAATTTTTATTTGATAAAGCTTTCCACATGATTTCAAGTATATTTGATCAGCCTAATTTAGTTCTTAAGTATTTCTTTTAAGAGAGAATAAATCCTTGAATCACTCCAGGGCCCATGGAATGTTACAAAGTCATCTCTCAGTTAAAGTCTTGAAATTTAACTTGAAAAGGCCATCAAATATATATATTCCAAAGATTATATTATATACTTTTTATAATTATTCTAAATATATCAATTAAATATAAACTGGCTTTTATATTAAAAATTTGGTTGAGACCACAGACTTAATCCTCTTTATTAATTAGACCATCCTACCTAATAATAGAGTAATATGCAAATTGACCATACCTTCGCTATGCCCACGATTGGCCAGGAGGCGTGGGGGGGCGGGACTCGGGGTGGCCAGGGTGGCCGATTGGGCCGGCAGGACGCTGAGCTCACGTCGCCAGCGGCGGCGCGAGCTCAGCGTCTGTGCCATGGCTGTGCTGCGGCACAGAAGGGGTCTCTGGGGCAGCGAGCCCACATCCCACCGCCAACCATCAAAAGCGGGGAGCTGGGTGTCCGCTCCTGCACCAGCGGACAGACACTCAGCTCCCCCGCGATCGAAAGCGAAAGCGGGGGAGCTGGGTGTCTGTCTGCTCCGGCACTAGGCCAAAAGCCTCCGCTGGAGGCTTTTGAAAGGCCTGCTGCACCAGCGGACAGGCACCCAGCTCCCCCGCGATCGAAAGCGGGGAGCTGTGTGTCTGCTCCAGCACCAATGGACCCCCTGCCATCAAAGGCGGGGAGCAGGCTGCCAGCAGTGTCCGCGGAGCGTGCTAGGCTTTGTGGGGCAGTGGATATGGCCTGGATGGCAGGTTAGGCCTAGGGGACCCTACACGTGCATGATTTAATCATGCACTGGGCCTCTAGTATAAAATATTATACTCTAGGTTGAATTTTTAAAAAAATATATATTTTATTGATTTTAGAGAGGAAAGGAGAGGGAGAGAGAGATAGAAACATCAATGATGAGAGAGAATCATTGATTGGCTGCCTCCTGCACGCCCCCTACTGGGGACCAAGCCTGCAACCCAGGCATGTGCCCTTGGCCGGAATTGAACCTGGGACCCTTCAGTCCACAGGCCGATGCTCTATCCATTGAGCCAAACCAGCTAGGGCTCTAGGTTGAAATTTTACCACACATAAAGACTATAATATACTATTTTTAACTACTAATTTCTCCAGAGAAAATACAAGAATTATTTTCTCAAAAATAAATTTCTATACTTTATGCATTTTGTTATCACACTATATAATTTCTCCTAACTTAATTTGAACTTTAAACTCTTAGAAGCCTTAAATTTTAGCTGGCAAGTTAAATGCTTAGCATTTCTTAGATTAGTAATAACCTCACATTTTTAAGAATATGTTTCAAATAAAATGCAAGGCACATGTAATTAATAGATTCAATTCTATCCTCTAGATTTTTCATATGAGGGAAACTCAGATTAATATTTAACTATTTTGTCATTTCAAAATAACTAGATATTTAATAAGTTTTTTATTATTTAATTCAGTAAACGCCAAAGTTTTAAATTGCCAATGACTTTGGAAGCAAGCCTGTAGCTCTTTAAATGTAAAATCGCCACATTCTCTCCTTAGAGGTTGCTGCTGCGGGACCAGCCCCCTCCTTCAACAAGGAGTGAACCCCCACTACCAATATACCTATAATTATAACGGAAAAGCTTCACTACAAGTTCTTCATCTTAGTTATATATATTTATCCACGTTTTAATAATTTTGAGATTTTAAAGCTAGTTATTATTATCTAAGGCATTTTCTTTGGCAAATTCTGTAACAGAGATAACTTACTGACTTTCAATGACCTTAAGGTTAACTTTGGAATGTTAACTAATGGTAATATTCAAAAACTGCCCTCTATTATGGAAATACCAATCTTATTGCCCAAACTCAGCCTGTTTTCCCCCCACCCCCACCCCCACCCCCACACACACACCCTTTGGGTCATTTTTTGCCATATTTTCTTTTTTTTTTTTTTTTTTGAGAAAAACAGTCTTGGGGTTTATCCTATATCATCCGTAAAGAGATTTAAACTTAGCCCAAAACCCATCTGAGATCGGACAGAGCGCACTTTTGTCTTAAGCCAGCTTTCTCTCTTTACAAGTACAGAAATCCCAGATGCATTCCTAAATTCTGCAAAATTTTTAAACGATAAACTAGGAAATAAAAAACCTGAGACCTTTTAATAACACTCTTG
Source organism: Cnephaeus nilssonii (assembly GCF_951640355.1). Classification (NCBI taxonomy): domain Eukaryota; kingdom Metazoa; phylum Chordata; class Mammalia; order Chiroptera; family Vespertilionidae; genus Cnephaeus; species Cnephaeus nilssonii. The sequence continues at coordinate 2,435,142 of NC_137075.1, read as the reverse complement.
GGAGTGGGCGTCCATTTTACAGGATCACCACGTGTCTCCCTACCCCAACATTTTGTTTGCTCTGGGGAAATTCAGTAAATAATTAATAAATAATTAATAAATAACTAGTAAATAGTCTGGCCACCTAGATTTCTTTTCCCAATTAAACTAAAGGCATGCTTAATAAACTAACAATAAACACATTAAACCAAATAAAAAGGACAGATCAATAAACATATAGACAAGACTTAATATATCACAGTTCTTTTCCCGGAAATTTCTCTCCATAGTATTGACTACACTTTAAAATTATTTTAGCTTAACTCTGCCTGTCCCAAGGCATCATATGGTAATTTTTAAACAAAGCATCAGAGTTCCTCTGCGAGAGAGCTGACAGCTTCACCCTTTCTAGCTGCCAAGTCACTCCACAATAGAGGCTGATATCTGAGGCCTTTTTAGTTTTTACAGACTTTTGATGCCCAATATGAATTAGGCATTTTGCAATTTGAACAAGACCCCCCATAGTTAAATATAACAAGGGCACTCTTTTTCCTTGAGCCTGATTTAAGAATACCTTTTGACATTTTAATTTCTTTATAATTTTGCCTTTTAAGCAAATTCTTCCCCGTTATGGCCTGGCTTAAAAACGACTTCTACGCCCTCTTTGGATCGCAAATTCCAAAGCTGGTATGAGCTTTAATCACAGTGAAGCTCCCCACCGAATTTTCAGTGACTCCCACCTTTACCGATGATCCTCACCTTTACCGGTGGTCCTCTTCCTTCGCTCAGGTGAATAATCTTCTCCAGATGTCCCTCGCTGAGGCACCATAAATGCCAGTCTTTCCACAGTTAGGGTTCAGGAATCTGGAGAAAGGCTGTGCATAAATGAATAGAGACTAGACAAGAAATATAAATTTGGAAGGCATTTTGGGAGAGCAAGATGGAAACTTAGCTCTAGTGACTAAGCTCCCCGAATCTCGGGACCCATGGCTTTTTATTAACACACTAGAGGCCCAGTGCACAAAATTTGTGCATGGGGGGTGGGGGGTCCCCTCAGCCCAGCATGCACCCTCTCCAATCTGGGACCCCTCGGGGGATGTCCATCTGCCGGTTTAGTCCCGATCCTAGGGATCGGGACTAAACTGGCAGTCAGACATGCCTCTCACAATCTGGAACCACTGGCTCCTAACTGCTCACCTACCTGCCTGCCTGATTGCCCCTAACTTTCCCCCCTGCTGATATGGTTACCCCCAACTGCACCCCCTGCCAGCATAGTAGCCCCCAGCTGCCCCCTCACGAGCGGGCCTGGTTACCCCTAACTGACTGCCCCACTAGCCTGGTCACCATTTAGTGCCCCCCCATGCCAGTCTGGTTGCTCCCAACTGTCCCCACCTCACTGTCCTGGTCACCCCTAACTGGCCCCCTGCTGGCCTGATCATCCCTTACTGCCTCCCTCTGCCAACCTGGTCACCCCTCACTGCCCCCCCAGCCAGCCTGGTCACCCCAAACTGCTCCCCCGCTTGTGGGCCTGGTTGCCCCATGCAGCCTGCTACTCAGTCATTTGGTCGCCCCTCACTAACCCCCTGGCCGGCCTGGTTGCCCCACTCAGCCTGCTGCTTGGTCATTTGGTAGCCCCTCACTAACCCCCTTGCTGGCCTGGTTACTCCATGCAGCCTGCTGCTCAGTCATTTGGTCACCCCTCACTTGCCCCCCCCCCCCCTTGCCAGTCTGGTCACCCCCAACTGCCCCCCTGTGGGCCTGGTCGCCCCACACAGCCTGCTGCTCAGTCATTTGGTCGCCCCTCACTAACCCCCCTGCCAACCTAGTCGCCCCACACAGCCTGTTCGGTCGTCAGTTCGGTTGTTTCGGATGCAATGGTTGCTTAGGCTTTTATATATATAGATTTTGCCCTTTAGCAAAGCAGATATACATATCAAAGGTAAGGTTTGGTAAACAATGAAGGACCATCATGTTAGGGAAATTGCCCTCAGCTGTTTGGCAGCAGGTAATAATATGCAGATCTTCAGCCCTGCTGAAGATGTCCATCAGCCTTCTGACGAACTTCTCGCATTTATTATGCTAACTACTATCCTCAGCCTCCAGCATCTGGGCTATGCTTGATGCCATCTGCTCAGACCTATTCGATGGGTTGTAAATGGTATCCCTGAGCATGGAGGGAGACACCAAGGCAATCAGCACCCTAGCCAGGACTCTTGGGTCACCCTGCATCATAAGTGCAGATGGGGTGGCCCTGCAGAGCCTCCATCCTCTTGGTGACCTCTTTCCATTTCAGTGAACCAGGGAAGGGGGCACGACTCTTGTCCCTGTTTTACAGGTGCTTACCTGTAAGGTCTCAGAGCATTCAGCTCCCCAAGGGTTAGCAGGGAGTGTCTCCCACACAGAGCACAGGGCAGTGGTCAAACAAGGCTTAGGGAATCTTCTCTGGTAAATATAAATAATGACTTGCAATTACCATATCAATTATTTATGAGCAAATGGGGACTTCTAAGAGATTTTCAAAATAGTTTATTGCTTTAAATAGGTTAAGAACCTTTGGCAGCCTCATTTCCATTAGTCACTTGCTGGGAAACCCTGTTTTCAGAGGGTAGTGCAGAAGTAATCTTCAGCCTGGTCCTTTCCATTTAGAGGTTGGTGAATGTGGTTTGGGTGCTTCCCTGCTTGCACTGTGCTGGCAGGGGACAAATGCAGACCTCTCTGCAGAGGAGATAAACTCCCAGAGAGCAGTGAAGGAGCCAGGGCCTTGTCATGGCTGTAAAACACCAGGTGCAGCCAGAGACCAGAGTGATACATGGGAGGACATGTGTAGGATTTGCCTGGGCAGAGGAGACAGAGGACAGATTCATGAAGGGAAGGGCTTGAGCAAAGGCTTATGACCAAGATTGAATATGATCCATGCAATGTCTGCCCTCCACAGGTCACCTCTGTCCCCTTCTCCCTCATCATCCATCCTCCCAACAGAGCAGAATGACCCCTCTCCCAGTAGTTCGGAGCCTGTTCCACAAACACCTGGGGTCCAGAATCCCTGGCTGCTACCACATTCTCTTTTGGGGCTGACGCAGATCTTCCTTGCTGCAGCAGGCAGGGGACACTCAGGACAGCATGGAGAGAGACACCCAGGCAATCAGCACCCCAGCCAGGCCTCTTGGGTCACCAAGGCCCTTGGCATGGTCACACAAGGAGGCTGAGCTCCCTCTGCAACCTGGCCAGCTGTGGGTTCCCGGAATATTTGCTCAAGCTGCCATCATGAGCACATAGACTTCAAAGCAATTATGAAAGCTAGAGGAACAAGAAGCAGTGCAATCATTTGTTAGCAGCAAATTACACTAAATTATCTCAGCAACTACACCAGAACTTCTAGGGAGGGAGCACAGGTACCTCTATTCTTAAAAGCCTCCTAAGTGATTCTAATGTGCAGCCAGGGTTAAAAACCACTGGATTAATGGGATCCAGAGCAGTATCACTAGGAGCATAACACTCAGGATCAAGGAGGTGAGAGACTGCTCTATTATGACCTGAAATATTACAATCCATGCCGGGGCCTCACTCTAAAAAGACAATGATGAAACAAACATGTCCAGAGGATGGCAGTAGGGGTGGAGAAACCAAATCAGCTGAGGAAGTTGAGGCGAGGGGGCTATTTTGCTGCTCAGATGCTGAGGAAAGGCTGAGGACAAAAGCCACGGGCACTCTTTGTCCCATGAGACCCAGGGTTTCCTGTGCTCTAACAAGCACCACCTCATTAGTGGTGAAATAGTGTCATCATAATTACCTGGAGTTGGTGGAACCAAATGGCAGGTTATGAACATCCTCAGACACAGGAGCCGATTTAACTTGCCCTGAGGCACCTATACCCAGTGAGGTGCTGATGAACTGCCTCCATCCATTATGGTCAGGTGTTCCAAGTGAAGGATTCAGGGCTCAGCCCAGCCCCAGCACACGCTCAGACCACTTCATCCAGCAGGAGGCAGACACACTCACCTCCAGGACTGGGGTCCCAGAAACGTGAAGATAGCTTCCAGGGAACTGAGGCAGCCACTGCCACAAGGCAGATGCTGAAGGGGAAAGCAGTCCGGAGTAGGTGGAGAGGAAGAGATGATCCCAGGCCCGTCCACTGCTGAGTTAGGTTCCACCCCGCAGGTCCCTGACCAGCTAGGGTGGGGATTCCCAGCAGCCTTCCTGCCCTGTCTAGAATCGGTTTTGCTGGTGGCCTAAATGTTCTTTGCTTGCAGGTTCTTGCTGCCACAGGGACTGGCTATAAAGGCAGCCCAAACAATTGGTAATTCTACCAACATTTAAAATGCACAGGCCTGTGACCCCAAGTTTCCACTTATTGGGCTCCATACTATAGAAACTCGAGCACAAGTCCACCTTGTTTATATCCAAACTAGATATAGGAACTGGCAAAATATATTCCAGAACAGTAGTACTATGAGATATTATGTAACAATTTAAATAGAATGAGGAATTCTTTGCAAGAAGCTAGACACAAATAGAATATACTATTCTAGATACAGCTCTGGATCCCATTAATCCAGTGTTTTTTTAACCCTGGCTGCACATTAGAATCACTTAGGTTTTCAAGAATAGAGATACCTGGTGCCGATGGTTGAGATCATCGCTAACCAGGGGCTCTAGCCAGAAGCAGAGCACTCTGAAAGAGGAAACTATAGGATTCCACTTGTATGAAGTTAAAGAACAAGCACAACGACTCTATGGTGAAAGCAGCCAGAATAATCTCTCTGGCGGGGCCACTGACTGGGAAGCATGTGTGGTATGTGAGAACATGGGCCCGCCCCTCCCCAAGCTCCAACTCCCCTCCCACCCTGTGGGAATGTGATGAAGGCCATCAGTAAGCAGACTAGGGCCGACCTCGGGAGCCTGGCCAGCTCCTCAGTCACGAAACTGCCAAAGAGAAACTGCTTCTAGACGAGAGCCTGGGCTGTGAACAACTGTAGAGAATCAGCTAGCGTTCCAACGTCCCACAGCCGTGTGCGAGCCCGGGCCCCTGTGCGTTTGCCTGCTTTCCTACACTCGCTGCGAACCCTGTGCTGCAGACTGCACCACACAGCCGCCACCAGTGCGCAGTAGTAAACCTGTCTTTCACAGCTAGGCCTCCGCGCTATTTCTTTGAAATCCACAAGTAATACCCCCAGGTTTTCTCAGACCTTGGCTCTTGGCATAACAAAGGGGCTCTGGGGAAGTTTCTGGATTTTAAAAGTGTTTTATATCTTGACCTGGATGATGGTTGCATGGGTAGAGATACTTGTGTGAAAATTCATGGAGCTATACACTGAGGACTAGTGTCTTTTAAACACTAGATATATGTTACACCTCACTTAAAAAGTAAAGAAACAGAAGAACTGACTTGGGTAAAGAAAAACAACAACAAAAAGTTGCAGAATATGTCTGACTTCATTTTTGTAAATGTGTAACCTGGGGAAAAGTCTGGAAGGGCAGCAAACCCTTACTAGTGCTTCCCTCTGAGTAGGGGACTGAAGTGAAGGCGAGCACTTTATACATTTCTCTTTTGCTTGCATTTGGATCTGCTGCTCCCCACCCCCATCCATTCTGCCTCCTCACTTCATGTCAGCCTCCAGCTTCTCTGTGGGTTCCCTGCCCTTGGAGGCTTGGGGTTTGGCTACTTGGGGCCAACTTTGGCTCCATATCTCAGTTTAATACTTGGGCTTTGCAACAGGATATGTTGACATTGCCCCACTCAGATCAGCCCTGGTCTCTGCTCATTGGCCCACAAGGATCAGCATCCTACTCAACAACTGCCTCCTGGGATGAGCAAGGTCACAGGCCTACCCCTGAACAGACCCCTTGGAAGGCACCACTCATGCCTGTGAACAGAAGCAGAGCATTCTGGAGGAAAGAGGCCGATAGAGAAAGACGGGGTGACTCAAGGCCCCTGGCCATGCTGATTTCACTTCCACCAGTCTCGTCCCCCGGAGTGGTCAGATATACTAATTGGTCTTCACAGCCTTGGTTACAAATGGTCCTGGAGTTGAATTCCAGTCACACCTCAAGCCAGGCAAATGAACCCTTGCTCTGTCCCCTTTTTAATATGGATGTGACACCTGCAGGCTACAGCTTGACGCACTGTGAGAACTATTTCTCCATTAAAATGCAAGAGTTGGAGCTTTGCCCAGAAAGGGCAGCTAAAAATACTGCTCTCTGGGTACTTGTCACAGGGAACTGAGTGGCCACCTTCCTCAGCCCCTCCCCCCCCCCCCCCCCCAAGGCAAGTCTGTGACCTGCTAGGTCGCTCCTAGAAGCACTTAATACAGTGTCATCTCTAAGCCTAACCGCCCGGTTAGGAAGAAAACGCACTGGTAATCATACCTGTTTCACAGATGGACAAACTGATCCAGTCAGTTTGTTCTGGGCCACAACATCACCGAGGGAGCAAGAGCGTGCACCCTTGACTTCAGGAGAGGAAAGATAAGCCCTCCTATGTGTCCAGTACTTTATAGTTTGCAGTGTCTCCTTACCCACTGCCTGGCCAGCCCTCACAACAATCCTATGAAATGAACTACTGTCATCCCACCTTATAGATGGGGTTGAAGCCCAGTAATATGAGCAAACCCAAGGTGGTAGATGGGGGAAGCAAAGGCAGAGACTCTCAGGGACCTTTTGGTTCTAAACCAGTGGTGGGACTTCAAGCAACGTGACCCTATCACTCCCAGGACCACCTACTTTATAACAAGTGCTCCGGTTAGCAAGAATGTCACATCCTTTTCAGAACAGGACTCATCCTCCCTACTAAATAGATAAGAAAATTAAGGTTCAGAAGTATGAAGGACTTGGTCACAGGTTAGTAGCAGAGCCAGGAACCAAATTCAAGTGTCCTGACCCTCAGCCCTGGCTCCTGCTGCCGCCCCAAGGCCTGTGGCGTTCTGGGACCAGCGGGCTGGTGCTGAGATTCAGTGCATGCGGCAAGCTCCTGCAGCCCGGACGTGGCTCACCCCTCCTTCTCAGTCTTTGGAGGTGGAAGGAGGTGAAAACCTCAGGCCTACTTTTCATAGAAGAAAAGAAGACCCAAGGAAGCTAACACCTTGCTCCGGGTCTCAGGCCCACTGAGTCATGTTGCTCAGGGGTTGAGTGTCGACCCATGAACCAAGAGGTCACTGGTTCCATTCCCTCGTTAGGGCAGGTTTGGGGCTCGATCCCCAGTGAGGGGCGTGCAGGAGACAGTCAATGTCTCTCTCTCATCGATGTTTCTATCTCTCCCTCTCCCTTCCTTTCTCTCCCAAAACCAATAATAATAATAAAATTTTATTAAAAAGAATAGCACGCAGAACTCCTTTCCCGGTACCAGCTTCTCACTAGGTCTCAGCTTCCCCATCTGCAAAATGGGGTATTAGCAGAAGCCCTAAACAAACCTGGGGTCAGAGTCTTCTTTAGGGGGTGTTTTGGAATGAGTGGAGCCCCATAGAGTAACCAAAGGGCCTGACTTTCTACACAGCCAACTTCACTTCACCAAGAGGGAAACTGAGGCCAAGGAGGGGTGACATGGCTCCCAAGACCGAGTGCTGTAAGGATGGTGAAAGGAGGCCCAGCTGTGATGTCCAGGAAGGACTCCTTCCTGCTGAGTCCTGACCCGGCCCTATTCCATGCACTTCACAGAGAAAAAGCTTTCTACAAAGGCATTTATTTTCCTCCAAGTACCCCCCCAGTTAATGAAATTCCTGAGAGTCCCACACTTAAATTAGAAATCGCCACGTCTTCCACTGCTGGCGAACGGAGCTATGGCAGTGGGAGAACATCAGAAGTTCATTCTACCAGAGGCTGGGGGCTGGCCACAGAGAGGCCAGGAAATGTCTGCCCAGCCCCAGAATAGCACCATGGTGGGGGAAGGGCGGAGGGGCTGTACCCCTGGCCGAGGCCCCGGGCGTCCTCCTTCCTGGGCTCTTGGGGTCTGTTTGGTCTTGCCTGACTGCCCACAGAGACATTGATCGACTGTCTCCTGCACACCCCTCACTGGGGATCGAGCCCCAAACCTGCTCACCCTGGAAAGACACTTTGGGAACCATCAGCTTCTCACCAGTTGGAGTGAGAGGTTCCATCCCTCTCTCCAGGTTTCTACCCACCCCCTGCCACTCTGAGTAAGAACCAGGGATGGGATGGGGTGAGGCACCTGGGGCGCTGGGGGCACAGCAGAGAGCACAGCAGGAGCCCCTCCCATGAGCTGCTATTTCCTCACAGGGTTGCAGCTGAAGGGCAAGTCCTTGAGGAAGCAGCTTGTCTTCTCAGGGAGGGTTCCCCACACCTAACGCAGTACCAACCCCCATGGGCTCAGTGAACATTACTTGAATGAATAAGCAAAAGGCAGAAAAGCAGGGAACAGAAGCTGATCCCCAGGACCCAGTGTGACCAGCACACGCTTCCCGCGGGGACGGTGGGCAGAGGGGGGCTCACAGGGCACAGACCAGGGCACCGTGGAAGAGACCGGCCCCAGAGAAAGCCTGTACGTGTCCCAGCACGTGCACCTGTGCCTCTGCATGCCTGGGGAGGGGACCTGCGCTCACTTGGGGGAGGAGGGAAAGGCCAGCCTTGGGGCCAGCATGGGAGAAAGCAAGAGGGGACACCGCTAGACTCAAGGCAATGCTGGGCTAGGGGCCCCATCTGAGGACACGGAGCACAGGCCGGTGGGAGGAAGCCTGAGAAGTGAGAGCTAGTGTATCAGGGCCACTGGAAAAACAAGGCGAGGAGTGACTATGTATCAAGTCTTTGGAGAAACAAGTCAGAAGGTCAGTCTGCATGTTGTGCGCTCTGGAGAAAAAACGCAGCCAGATGGTCCATGTAGCACATCCACTGGAGAAACCAGGTGGTGGGGTCTGTGTTCATAAGGCAGCAGGATGACTTGGGAGTCATGTCCATTGGAGAAACGAGGCTACAAGTGGTCTTGTATCGCGTCCTTTGCAGAATGAGTAGATTGGCCAGGAGGGGAGCCATCTGTTGGGGGCAGGGAAGCCCCAGCCCAGGGCTCACACGGAGGCCCCAGCGCAGGCAGAGGTGAGCCCAGGGCTCGGGCAGCAGCTCCCTGATCCTGGGGTCAGGCTATTTCTGGTCCATCACCTGAATTCCATGATGGAAAGAAAAAAAAGGGGGGCATTAAGTATCTGAGTTCTACTGTTGGGAGAGTGCCAGAAGCCAGGACATGGCCATATACTTCAGAGTGGGCAGTGTGGGGAGTGGGCACGGAGGTCCAGCCAGCAGCCCTGAAGACACAAACACCGGAGCTGGGCATCAGACAGACCACCAGGGCGCCTGAGGGAGACTGCTTAGTCCTCACCAATCCCTATGGGTCCACTCAACTCAAACACTTCCCTCCCACTGCCCCTCTGCCTGGCACACTTTCCCTTCCCACCTCTTCTGTCGGCTAGCAGGAAACCCTTTCCGGCTTCTCTTCCCCACACCAATTTCCCTAGCAGCCATGCTGTGGGAAGCCTTCTTCCCCCTGGCTTCTTGTCTCCATGTAGAGGGCACCTCATGGATTCACAGCCCTGGCCTCACTCTACTCCTGGCCTGAATGGAGAGTTTAGAAGGAAACAGGGACATGTGTGACCCCACCCTTCCCTCTCCCATTCTTTGGCAGTCTGTCTGTCTGGGAAAATAGCTCTCCTCCTGTGGACTGCCCCTGTGCTTGCCCAGCAAGTCCAGAGCCTGGGACCCAGAGGTCCCTAAGTGCAGGGATGAGCATCCAGGAATTCCTAACAGGGACACCAAGGTGACTTGAAAAAACTCTAAGGCTCCATAACCTTTGGCAATCAACCTTGATTTTCTAGGTGGAAGCCACTCAGATCTGTGATAGGCGATTAGAGACATGCACAGAGCAAGGACATATATCACCAGGGTGGTGCCTAGCAAAGGACAATTGTAGAGTAAGACCTTGCCCCAGGGTGATTTCTCCTCCCCTAGCATACGGCTGGTTACGGGGTTTGGACCCCCTAACCTTTCCTCCCTAGAGATAACATCTAGGCCTCAGCTGGATTTCAGTTCCAGGCCCAGATAAGCAACAAAACCAGCCACGGCCCGCCTCAGGACCAGCTGCATTGGATAATGACCCCCTGCCCTGACCACCAATCAATCTGGGGAGACCTAGACCCCGAAAGGACACCTGGAAAGCTGCTGAATATTCTATTGAGATTTTCCCCTGGGACCTCCCTAAACTCTCCACCCTTCAAACCCTTAGGACGGAGGACCCAGTGCCTTCTCCCTTCTGGGAACATGCCCTTGCCTTTCTCTCCTCCTCACTCTTTTTCTCCCCCCGCCCCCACCTTTCCTTCTCCCTCCCCCTGCCCCTCCCTGCCCCAGGCACGTTACCATTTGCTTCCTCACTCCTGAGCCCCAAGGGCCCTGCCTTCACCTCTATAACTGGTTTACTAGGTGCATTTCTTCTAGAATTACTTTTTTACCTCTCTGATTTACTACATAAATGTCCTCTTACAGTCTGGGTCTTGGCTCTGAATCCTTTCCTGGCCAGAACCCAAGTACCGAGGTTGCTGAACCCAGGTTTGGTCTGACCCCACCCTTCAGAGGGTGGAGTAACCAAGGTCCCAGCAGCTCTACTAGGGGGTGTGAGGGGAGTGGAGGCTGCTCTCCTGGGGAGCAGGTCACCACCAAGGAGTGCAATCCCTTCCCCATGACCCTCCGTGCCTCCTACACACAGGTGCACAGACGCACACAATCTCAAGCACCACGTGTCATTACCTTCCTTGTTTTCAGAGTGCTTTAGAGGCCTCAGGACTGCAAAAGAGGAAGAAGCACATGGTTAGGAGGAACTGTGGGAAGTTGTGTTGTAGAGGGTGGTGTGGAGAGAGAAGAACTGGGAGGAGGCGGAGCGTGGGGGCAACATCATAGCACCAAGGACGGGGGCCTACGCTGCTCTCCCAAGTCCCAGCTCCACTCTGTGGCTTGTTATTCCCATCTCTACGCCTCAGTTTTCTGCATCAGTGGAATGAGAACAACTCCCTGCCCGCCTGTGAGCTAGAGATGTGGTATCTACTCCACAAACACAGTGAAGTAAGGAGCCAGAGAGGTTGCAGATTGTCCCCGGATGTCCCCAGGACCGTGTGGAACAGACACTGACCAAATCTCTAAGCCACCAGCTCCTGCCCTCCCTTCTTTCAACTCCATCTGCCTCTGAGCATGAAAAAAGGAGGCCTGATCCCAGAGCCATCTCCACACCCAGACACCAAAGGCAGATAATTAATTGGCATAATTTATAGCAGTCCCAGGTGTCAATTTCTTGCCCTTCGTTCTGTGGGTGTGGGGAGAGAACCGGTGTCAACTGGCATCATCCCAAATGGCTCAGCAGGAACCTGCCTCTCCCAGCCCAGGAGCCAGAAGGCAATGAGGGCACCATGGCCACGGGATACCAGCACCTTGGCACCTACCCCACGCTGGGCTTCCAGTTTGTGTCCCCACAGTACTAGGGCCTTCAAAAACCTCTTTCCTATCCTGTCACTTCAAGCTTCAGGTGCCATCAGGGCAAGGGCAGGATGACATTTACCGATGGGAAACTGAAGCCCAAAGGGGGGAAGTTACCAGAGTTACTTAACCTCTATCCAGAATGGGACTACTTTACACTATCTGCCTAGTAACAGGACTCCAAGGTATTGATCACTTCCTAGGTACCATGTATGATAGTAGGCCATTTATAAACATTACCTCATCTAATCAAACCCACACACCCAATGAAGGGAGGCAGTTCTTAGGAGAAAACTGACTCAAAGATGAGGAGTCCAAGGCCCAGAGAAGCAAAGCTCAAGGCCACTTAGCTTATATGAGCAGGAGCTGGAACTGAACCTCAGGCTGCCCTCTCCCTCTCCCTTAGGAATCCACCAGACTCCACAGTGCAGGGTCCCTAAGGGTGGCACTGGCTGGCAGGTGGGTGAAGGCAGGCAGGCGAGGTGAAGCAGCACCTGGGAAGGAATCAGGGGAGAGCCACCTCCAAGCCTAATGCTGAGCAGAGACCAGACTCACCTGGGTGGTGAGGCCTCAGTTCACAGGACACGCTTCATTCAACCTCAAGCAAATATGGCTCCTCCAGGTCCTGAAAACCTCTGCCCTGTCCCTGTGGCCTTTCCTCAGCCAATAAGGCCAGCTACAAGCTTAGACTTACCAGTCTTAGATCCTTCTCCATCCCCTTCCTGGTCCTCAGCTCCTGGAAGAGCAAACAAAAGCTTTCTCAGCCCCATTTCCCTTATTGCACTTCCCCACCTGGGGGTGCAGGAGGCAGGTAAATGGGAAGCAGGCCTGACCCGTGGTCCAGTATTAGATATAGAGTCATAACTTGAGAGCAAGTATCACAGAGCAGAGCCCTGGGGCAGGATAAAGGGCTCCCAGCCACTCATCTAGCCAAGGACCAGCTACTCACCTTCACCAATCCACTGAACCCATCATCTACCTGTCCATTCACTTACCAATCCAGTCAACCACCACCCTCCAACATGTATACCCACCCATCTATTGGTCCACTCATCCTTCCACCAGCCCACCCAGGCACTGCTGCACAGGCATCACCTATCTGTCACTGACCAGCCTCTTCCCCATTCACACATTCACTGTCCTTCCTGACACCGAGTCATCTTTATCTCTCACCATTACTTTCATGTTTACCCAAGAAAACCTCTGTTAACCTCTGTACCACCAACCAGGGTCAATTCACCCACTCCACTCCCTCACCCACCACTCACCAGAGTCAATTTACCTACCAAGGTCAAGCCACCCATCCTCTGAGATCAGCTCACCACCTGCCAGTCACCAAAGTCAGCTCATACCGATCCTAGCCCAGCAAATGGCAGAGGATCCAGACTCTGCCCCCTCTGAGGCAGACACACCCTCACATAATGACCCCAAACCCATGAAACATTCACACTTACGTTAAATTTCTAAACCTGTGCTCTCACTCACAGACACACTTGTGGGACTTACTGGTATTCTCACAGACACATTCATCACCTCCTCACACTTCAGCCTTACACGTCCACCACTCGCTTCCAGTCACACTCATATACATATTCAACCTGCCATACTTGTACACTCACAGGAAGACTCAACTTGTTCACACGCACAAGACATATTCAGCCCCAAGGTCATACACACACACTCTAGCCCCACTGGCACACCCACATTCATTCTGTCAGGGGAAAGTAAAACTCACATTGACGTCACAGGCACACCAACATGCCAGAGACATGTGCACCCACACCCACACACCCCTCTCACCTGCATTCTCCTCTTCACAGCTCTGTTTGATCTTTCTCCAGCACACGAAGGCCAGGGCCACCAGCAGTGCAACGAGACAGACAGAGAGTCCCACGGTCACCCACAGGGCCTCAGCGGGGAATGTCATGGGCTGTCCTGGGAGGGACAGTGGGGAGAAATCATCGTCTCTGGCCCCATGGCCATGAGACAGTACCCGCTGGTTCCCAGGTGAATGGGGGCTCCCCCCCTTTCTGGGCCCCAACACTATGCGCATGCCCTTTCCCTGCTCATCCATACGCCCTCCAAGCCCTGACAGACCGTGCTGGTAGGAACATGCTTCAACCTGGTAAGGTTGAAGAGTCTTCAGTTGATGCTGCTCAAGAACTTTCTATGGCTCCCTGCGGATCTGAGAATAATGCTTCAATCTTTTTTTACAAGATTCCAGGACCTCAATAATCTAGCTGCCACTTAACTCCCCCTCCCCCTCCTTTGTATCTAATTCCACTATAGGAACCTCTGCTGCAGCCAGACCGGTGTCCTGGTCCTTCTCTGCAGAGATAATTGGCTCCCTCCAGCCACCATACATTGCTGTCAGTTTCCCTGACCTAAAAAATGCTCCTAAGCTCTCCACCTACCTTAAGTCCACTTCCTCAGGAGGCCTTCCCTGACTACCCCAGCCCCACCTGGTGATATTCCCCACCCTACAGATCAGGAGTCAGCAAACTAAGGCCTGTCGGTTAAATCTGGCCTGTGACCTGTGTTTGTATAGCCCGTGAGATAATTTTTGTAAAGGGTTGCCAAGAAATGGCAAGGGAAGAACAGAAGGAAGTGGGAAAGCAGCAGCAGTAAGAGATGGTGTGGCCCATAAAGCCTAAAATATTTATTACCCAGCTCTTGACGGAAAGCGTCTTCAGATCCTGCATGTCAATGAGGATGGGCACTGAGGGCGCTAGAGTGAGGAGCTTGCCATGGGCATCTTTCTGTGAAATGCTGAGGGCCCTCCTGTGAACTCTCTCACGACAGATGGAAGGAGATGAAGTGCCCACACCTGGGTCAGGGCCAGCAGTTGTTCTGAGCATGCCATCCTCCAGCCCAGTCCCCGGATTCCTGCTGGCTCCAGGGTAGAAGGCTTGGGGACAACAAGTCTAACCAAAGACAGCGCTGCCTCCCTGTGCTCTCCGGGAACACAGCACCCCGGGCATTAGCAGCCTGAGGCCCAGTGGCTCCTGTAGGATGCCCCAGCTGTGCTGAGAGTAGTGTCCTCAGCCCTTCAGCAGTGGAGGCCCTGGCATAGATACGGGCATTTGAGGCAGATGCCACCTTCAGCTGGCGTGGCTGGCAAAGCTGCCGGTCTGGACATAGGAAGCAGAGGGACCCATCACCTGATCAGCAGCAGAGGACAGCAGTTATATGAGGAGTCAGGAGGGCCAGTCCATGAAACCCCTGGGGAGCCCCGGGTGGGGCTCCTGCAGCGATGACAGAGCAGAGCCAAAGAAATACCCAGGGGGAGGAAGACTCTTTCGGTGTTCATCGTGGGCTGGTGCCTAGAACACAGGTCAGACTTGCCCTCATTCAACCAGTAAAGGACAGAGCAGGGCTCAGACCTTTGTCTCTGGCGCCCGTACAGTGCCTGCTCCATAAAGCCCACTCAGCTTCACTAACCTCAGCAGGTGTAGGAGAGACTAGGCTGGAGGACTGAAAGTTTCAATCCCAGGATGTTTTACAAAGCTGCCCGAAGTGAAATACAGGCCAAGGACTCCTAAGTAGGCCAGACCTGCTCTAACAAAAACAGGAGGCTGGGTGGTGGGGAGGAGAGAAAATTAGACTGAAAGGCTAAGAGTTGAATTCTGGTCCTGGTTCATCTGCTCACTGGAGGGTGCTAGAGCCAAGGTCAACAGACCCCCCCAGGCATGAATTTAGAGGGGCCACACACCCTCAAAATTTAAATACAAGCTATTGCATTTATCATTTATCCAATTTTCAAAGAGGTGCCTGACCCCGAGAAGAGCCAGAGCCACTGGGCTGGTCTGTGGCCTGGCAGGGCTTCAGTTTCCTCATCTGTGAAATGAAAGCACTTTAAATGTTAGTTACTAAAGTTTTAAATAAAGATCTTTGTCTTTGGTGGGGTAAACATTCTCCTTGCAATTACATTTGACTGGCAAGCCCTTTTTGCACGGCAT
Organism: Cnephaeus nilssonii; assembly: GCF_951640355.1. Taxonomy (NCBI): domain Eukaryota; kingdom Metazoa; phylum Chordata; class Mammalia; order Chiroptera; family Vespertilionidae; genus Cnephaeus; species Cnephaeus nilssonii. The sequence continues at coordinate 2,419,747 of NC_137075.1, read as the reverse complement.
GGCAAATGTCCATTTCAGCCCAGTGTGCAAATTGCCAGGAAGCCCACCGATCCATCAAAGTCTCTCAACTCTCACCAGTCCCTGGAGACTTCTCTTGAACCACTCCAGTAAACCTCACTATCTGATAGTTCTTATTCTCTCCTGCAAACACACCAGAAAATATGCTGTTCTTTAAACAGCCAAGGAGACCCCTCAGAACATCCAAAAGTCTGGGGCAGGGACTTCCCCACAAAGATCACTAGCCCAGGGGGTCTCCAGGAATAGGGTGGGGTTCATCTTGCAGGGTGGGCAGAGAGAACACAGCCTTTACCGAAGGCAACAACTGAAAGGAAGGAGGAGTGAGCCTGAGTGCCCATAAGACAAGTGAAGGCCTTGGAAGGTCCCGGTTCGCCTGTGAGAAGAGACAGGAGTAAGTCAGTGAATTCTGAGGCTTTATAGAAACTGGGGACCAGGTGCAGATCAGGACCTGGGTGGGCTGGGCGGTTGAGTGGAAGTCATAGGAAGAAAAACAGGACAGAACCCAGATTCATGGGGAGGCCCCTGGAAAGGTCAGTTGGCTCACGGGGAGGAACTGAGGAGCCAGACTGAGATCCAAACACAGATGGAGACTGCTTCCCTTGGCCTAAGCCTGCTTCACATCCCCAGGCACAAGGGATGCCCACTAAGATGGGCATTCAAGGAAGAGAAAGGGTGTCTGTGCTAGGACCCCCCAAACCAGAGATTGTGGCATCAACCTAGTATTTGACCACATAGGAGCAGCAGAGAGAGCCCCAGCCATTCTGACTGCTGCCTGGGCTGCGAGCGCAAATATAGAAGAGCTGACATTGATGGGCTGCTGGGGGCTGGCCACCGGAGAAGCCCAGCTGTCTCTCAGGGTCTCAGAATCAAATGGCACCCATGGACGCAGCAAAGCCTTCCCACCAGCCAGAGAAGTCCCCAAAGAAAACACTCCCTCACCATGTCCTGGGACCATGCCTTGGGGCTGCCCCAGAACTCCCACCCACACCTCATATTGCAGGCAGGTACTTTGTTCCCTGTGTAAGAAGCGTAAGTGCTATGAACAACAAATACATACCTATCAACAAGTGAATCTAAAAGTCAAGTGAATTAAAAATCTGAGGAACAGAATAAACTGGTGAACATAATAGAATCAGGGGCAGAGAATCGGAGTGGACTAATAATTCTCAGGGGGAAAGGGGTGTCTGTGTGGGGGGTATGGGAAGAGACTGGACAAAATCATACACCTATGGATGAGGACAGCAGGGGGGGAGGTAAGGCAGAGGGTGGGAGGGAACCGGGTGGAGGGGAGATATGGGGGGGGAGGAGAAACAATTGTAATAATCTGAACAATAAAGATTTATTAAATTTAAAAAAAAAGAAGAAGAAGCATAAGTGCCACCTAAGGTGCTGCTAGGATAGCAAACATTACAAATGCCTCTTACCAGTTCATCAGGCAAGTCCCTTAAGGACTTCTTGGGAGAGAATTTGAGACACCTAAAATGTATGAAAATGGTTTTTCAAGTCTTCTGAACATTCAAAGCTATCTAAATTCCAGCCCAGCATCTAGAAAAGAGGGGGTGGCTCCTCCATCCCACCAGCTGTTCGTCAGTCCCCTACCTGTGATGGTGACGGAGCCGTGAGTGTCCTGCTGCAGCACGGGGTTGCGCACCAGGCAGTTGTAGGTGCCATTCGCACCCAGCACCACTCTCAGAACACTGCGCACGTCAAACAAACCCTGCTCATTGGCCATCTGCGACGTGGTCACATTGCCCGTCAAAGGCACACCCTGCCCATCCTGCCAGAACACCTCAGCCTCAGGGTAGCCCTGGTAGCTGGAGCATGTGATGGTCACTGTATCCCCAGGCTGCAGGTCCTTGTTGGGCTCCAGGGTCATGCTGGGCTTTGAGTAGGGGGCTGGAGGGAGGCAAAGGGTAGAGGTCAAAATGAGGCAAGGACAGAGGGGGCACAGTGGAGGAACAGGGTGCCTGGGGCTGTGAGTAACAGGGGTCAGCACTGGGCAGTGGGTAAGGAGCTAGGGAAGTGAGAGGGGTGACTCAGGGGGAGGGCGCCCCCTTCTGGTGCTCACCTGCCACCTTCAGGCTGACTGCAGCGCTGCCAAAGTCTCGGATGCTCACGAAGCAGGTAAAGCTGCCCTCATCAGCCACTCGGACACGCTGAAGCCTCAGGGATGCGTTGCCCTGAGCCAGGAGGTCAGGGAAGAGCGCGGTGCGGTTGGCATAGGCGCTGCCCTGGTCCTGGCCCTGGGTGAAGCTGTGCACCAGCTGTTTGGTGTCTGTCAGCTGCCAGATGAGGTTGAGCTGCTCCAGGCTGAAGCCGGGCTCCGATGAGAAGGAGCATCGCAGGGTAGCATCGGTGCCCAGCAGGGCCACCACAGGGTCTTCAGGGACCTGGACCTCTACTGCGCCTGACAGCGAGGTTGGAGGAGCAGGGTAGTGAGGAGGGGTAGCAACACTCTACGTTACCACCCTGCAGCCTCCCACACCTCCTTCCCAATCAACCCCAGGCCCCGTTCCACTTTCCCATTTTCTCCCCACACCCAAAAGCAGATCGAGCCTCAGGACTCCCAGACATAGAGTCTCCCTCATCTTCTGACAGAAATCACAGCAGTTGGCCTTGGTCTGACAAGGTCCATTCTGGGGGCCAGACTTGGGCTGCCCCTGGCCCTAGCAAACCTCTCCTCCCAGCTAGGACTCATTTCCCTCCCCTTTCCTTCATCCCTGCTGAGATGAGATCTGAATGCTTCTCCATCCTTCCAGAAATCTCCAGGGCCCTGAGTCAGGAGATCTAGAGAGCAGAGAAGGTCTGTTACCATCACCCTCACCCCTTACCACTACTGACCCTGCTCTTATCTTTTCTTAAATCAACATGACTAGTGGGGGCCTGTATCTCCAAGGCAGTGCCTGGGGGCAGAGTCCGTGGGGCAAGGTGGTCAGGATGGGTGGAGACACTCTGGCCTCTCTAGTCCCCTTCTCCTTCAGGGTGAACCCCAAGCCCCATCCAGCTGTCCTTTGAGGCCTGAGACCTAAAGTAAATTTACTGGCTGCAATCCTCATTCAATCAACACAAATACAGTAAGCACCTATTATTTGCCAAGTAGTTAGGAATGCAAGAGAATAGGACCAAAGTCACATCTATACAGAGCTGACATTTTAATGGAAGAGATGAACACACTAGCACGCAAATCCTTATTAGCATGTGATTGGGGCTAGACTAGGAAGAAAACATGCCAATGAATTAGAAAGTACAGTGGTAGCTTTTCAAACACCTAGCAGGTACTTAACAGCTATCTGTGCTGGTTTCATTTTCCCATGAGTATATTTATAATAATAAAAGTGTAATATACTAATTAGACTGGACAGCCAAACGACCTTCCAGACATCCTTCTGGACGAAGCCACAGCGGCGGGGCCCGAGGCGGAAGCAGTTAGGGGCAATCAGGCAGGCAGGCGAACAGTTAGAGGCGATCAGACAGGCAGGCAGAGTGGTTAGGGGCAACCAGGCAAGCAGGCAGGCAAGCAGTTAGGGGCAATCAGGCAGGCAGGCAGAGTGGTTTAGGGGCAATCAGGCAGGCAGGCAGAGTGGTTAGGAGCAATCAGGCAGGCAGGCAAGTGGTTAGGGGTGATCCGGCAGGCAGGCAGAGTGGTTAGGGGTGATCAGAAAGGCAGGCAGAGTGGTTAGAGGCAATCAGGCAGGCAGGCGAGCAGTTAGGGGCATTGGGCAGGCAGGCAGAGTGTTTAGGGGTGATGAGGCAGGCAGGTAGAGTGGTTAGTGGCGATCATGCAGGCAGGCAGGTGAGCAGTTAGGAGCCAGCGGTCCCAGATTGCGAGAGGGTGCAGGCTGGGCTGAGGAACCATCCCTCTCCTCTGCACAGATTTTGTGCACCAGGCATCTAGTATTATCTTTATAAATTGGAAAGGGGAGTCTAAAAAAGTATGCATTGTAGTGTTAATGGTGGTTTTCTCAGGATGAGAAAGGATCACAAGTGCTTTTTTTCTTTTCTTAAATAAACACGATTAGCTTGTACAGAAGGAAAAAAAGTGCCCATACTTTTAAATATGGTAGTGAGGCACATTCTTAGAGCTATTAAGCTGAGATTTAAAGGGAATGAAAAAGAGCCTGACTCACTGGAGCCCCACTAAAGTAATCTTGTTCTGTATAGTCAATTGCTGTATAACAGTTCTACTGTACTCATAGCCAGTCCTCAGCCAGTCAGCCTAAGCGTCAATCCCTCCCACTGACATGCCAATAACAATCAGGGCTCAACTACAGAGAAGGGCATACACAATCCACACAATGGACACACCTGGAGCACCTGGCTCAGGTGACCACAGAGAATGTGCCACTGGGCCCACAGGAGACCTACTACATAGACCACTCTACCAAGACCAGAAGGCAGAGCAGATCTACCTAATAAATAGAAACCAACACAGGGAGCCAGCCAAAATAAGGATACAAAGAAACAGTCCCAAATGAAATAACAGACCAAAACTCTAGAAAAAGAACTAAACACAATGGAGACAAGCAATCTACCAGATTCAGAATTCAAAACACTGGTTATAAGGATGCTCAATGATCTCAGTAATGACTTCAACAAAGAAATAAAAGACATAAAAATGGAGATAGAAAACATAAAGCAGTTAGAAATAAAGAATTCACTAAGTGAAATGAAGAATATATTAAAGGGAATCAACAGTGGAATAGAAGAAGCAGAGGATCAAATCAGCAATTTGGAAGATAAAGTAGCAGAAAACACCCAATAAAAATAGCAAAAAGAAAAAAGAATTAAAAAATTAGGATAGCTGAAACCGGTTTGGCTCAGTGGATAGAGTGTCGGCCTGGGGACTCAAGGGTCCCAGGTTCGATTCCGGTCGGGGGCATGTGCCTTGATTGTGGGCACATCCCCAGTGGGGGGTGTGCAGGAGGCAGCTGATCGATGTTTCTCTCTCATCGATGTTTCTGACTCTCTATCCCTCTCTCTTCCTCTCTGTAAAAAATCAATAAAATATATTTTTTTAAAAATTAGGATAGCTTTAAGGGACCTCTGGGACAACATCAAATGTATCAACATCCATAGCATAGAGGTCCCAGGAGGAAAAGAGAGGAAGCAAGGAAATGAAAAGCTATTTGAAGAAACAATGACAGAAAAAAATCCCTAACTGGAGAAGGAAATAGACACACAAGACTAGGAAGCACAGAGAGTCCCAAATAAGATAAACCCAAAGAGACCCACACCAAGGCCCATCATAATTAAAATCCCAAAGGTTAAAGACAAAGAGAGAATCTTAAAAGCAGCAAGTAAAAAAGCAGAGAGTTACTTACAAGGGAGCTTCTATAAGACTGACAGCTGATTTCTCAATAGAAACTTTGCAGGCCTGAAGGAATTGGCACAAAATATTCAAAGTGATAAAAAACAAGAACCTAAAACCAAGATTACTCTACTCAGCAAAGCTATCATTTAGAATCAAAGGATAAAGAGCTTTCCAGACAAGAAAAGATATCGAAGTTCATCACCACCAAACCAGTATTACATGAAATATTAAAGGGCTTTCATGAAGAAAAAGAAGAAAAAAAGATCAAAAGTATGAATGATAAGCCCTAGCTGGTTTTTCTCAGTGATTAGAGCATCAGCCTGCAGACTGAAGGTCGCAGGTTCAATTCCAGTCAAGGGCATATACCTTGGTTGCAGACTCCATCCCCAGTCCCCATCAAGATGAGTGCAGGAGGCAACCAATTGATGTGTCTCTCTCACATTGATGGTTCTCTCTGTGTTTCTCCTCCTCCCTTCCACTCTCTCTAAAAAATCAATGGAAAAAATATCCTTAGGTGAAGATTAACAACAAAAAGTGTGAATAATAATATGGCAATAACTACGTATCTATCAGCAATTACTTTAAATATAAATGTATTAAATGCTTAAATGAAAAGACATAGGGTGGCTGAATAGATAAGAAAACAAGACGCTTGCCCTGGCTGGTGATCTTAGTGGTTAGAGCATTGGTCCATGTCTCAAATGGTTGCAGGTTTGATCTCCATTCCCAGTCAGGGCACATGTCTCTCTCACATTGATGTTTCTCTCTCTCCTCCTCCCTCCCCCCACCCTACCCTCTCTAAAATTCAATGGAAAAAATATCCTCAAGTGAGGATTAACACACACAAAAAAAAAAAGAAAGAAAAAAAGATCCTTATATATGCTGCCTACAAGAAACTTACTTCAGATCAAAAGATACACACACACTCTGAAAGTAAAGAGATGGAAAAGGTATTTCATGAAAATGAAATTTAAGTAAAAAAGCTGGGGTAGCAATACTTATACCAGACAAAATAGACTTTTAAAACAAAGGCTATAACAAAAGACAAAGAAGGACCCAGCAATTCCACTTTTGGGTATTTATCCAAAGAGATCAAAAACACTAATTCAAAAAGACATATGCACCCCTAAGTTCATCGCAGCATTATTAACAACTAGGGGCCCAGTGCACGAATTTGTGCACCTTGAAAGGGACTGTGGGCCGCGAGGCTGCAGTGGGCACAGAGGCGGGTCTTGGCCCATCCTCCGCACCCCGCCTGGCCCCTCCCACTGTGGACCCGGTCCCCTGTCTGCCTGCAGCCCCGCTCCCACTGCCGCCCCCATGTGCTGAGGGCGCAGAGCAATTGGGGCTGGTGCCAGCAGTGGGTGCGAGCAGGGCTGGAGCCATCAGTGGGTGCGAGTGGCAGCTGCTGCCCCGATCACACCTCAGGAGCAGGGGGCGGTGGAGAAGCCCTCAGGGGCCATCAGGACCAGCAGCCACCACGCGCATCTGCTGATGGTGCCCAGCGATCAGGATTGGTGCCAGGCGCCGGCTGCAGGTACAAGCGGGGCCGGCACCAGCAGTGGGTGTGAGTGGCGGTTCCAACACCGCAGCGAGTGCGAGCAGGGCTGTGGCTGACAGCGGGTGCGAGAGGCAGCTCCGGCGCTGGCAGCAGGTGCAAGCAGGGCCAGTGCCGGCAGCAGGTGCGAGCACTGGGCGGGGCCGCAGCATGCAGGAGCAAAGAATTTTTAGTAACCACCAGAGGCTCGCCCTGATGACAGCGACCGGCGCCCCGCTTTGGTCTAGCGCCCCGCTCACCTGCTCCACTGTCCCGCCGCCCACCATGTTCTGCTCTCTGCCACCTGCTGCCAACGCCCGCCATGTTCCGCGTGCGCCCCCTGGTGGTCAGCGCACATCATAGCAACTGGTTGTTTGGTTCAGTTCAGTCTAATTGTATATTAGCCTTTTATTATATAGGATAGTTAAGATATGGAAGCAACCTACATGTCCATCAATAGATGAATGGATAAAGAAGTGGTACATACATACAATGGACTATGACCCAGCCATAAAAATGAATGAAATCTTAACATACATGGATGGACCTAAAAAAGTATTATTCTAAGTGAAATAACTCAGAGGAAGACAAATACCACATGATTTCACTTATATGTGAAATCTAAAAAACAAAATCAATGAACATGCAAAACATAGACTCATATATAGATACAGGCATTTTGATGGTTGCGGATGGTAGGGGGTTTGGGAGGCTGGGTGTGAAAGAGGAAGGGATAAAGAAGTATAAATTGGTAATCACAAAATAGTCATGGGGATGTAAAATGCAGAATAGGGAATACAGCCAATAATATCGTAATAACTTTATGGTGTTAGAAGTATACCAGATTTATGGGGGTGATCACCTCATATAAGTTATATAAATGTCTAATCACTATTTTGTACACCTGAAACTAATATGATAATGTATATTAACTATAATTGAAAAGTAAAATATTACTTTGAAAAATAAAAATTAAAAAAAAAAGATAAAGAGCCACATAGAGGCAATAAATAGCAGGTGTGAAGGTCCTGAGTCAAGGTCCAGGTTACCATGCGATAATATCAGGAAACTGTCGGTGCGGCCGCAGCACTTGGATGGGAGAGCTTTGTGGACCTGAAAGGAATTTAGGGAAGTCATTTGGAGAGTTTTAATCGGGTATAATCTGGGTAACAATGCTTCAAATTCACTCTGGCTCTTCAGTGGTCCCTGTAAGAAGTGATGATGGTTTAGCTTCAGAGGGTGGCAGTGGCTATGAAAAAAGGAGACAGATTCAAGGTTTATTTAGGAGGGAGGATGAACAGGGTTTGCTGATGGAGTCTAGGTGAGGGGAACACAGGAGCATGGATCTCATCAGCCAAGGTCAACTCCATCCCCAAAAGCAGGGCCCAGGCATAGCCAGAGACAAACCCTCTGCTCCACACCTGCCCTCCACCCTATGGATGTACCCTGTAGCTGCCCCACCTTATCACTTCTGTCTCCATTCCAGCTCTTCTTTTGGAGGCCTGCAAAATTAGGAAAGAATCCCCAATTGACTTTTTGGGGAAGGTACGCCCCTACCCTGACATTGCCATTCCTGGGTCATAGTTCGATTAAGTGTGTGCTTTTGGTACCAGCAAAACAGGCACACTAAAAAAGTGTAAAAATCAGTCTTGACACATAATTTACTAAATACAGTATTCAGAAAGGTTTCTTGAATTTACAAAAATAACATTTTTGTAAGAAAATATTACAAACAACTATATGCCAACAAATTGGAATGAATGGATAAATACCTAGAAGCATACAATCTTCCAAAACTGAATCAGAGTGAATCTGGATAGACAGATTACAACGAGTGAAACTGAAGCAGTAATAAAATAACTCCCAACAAACAGAAGTCCTGGACTGGACGGCTTCATGGGTGACTTCTGCCAAACAGTCAAAGAAGAACTGACACCTCTCCTTCTCAAACTACTCCAAAATGTTCAAGAGGAGGGAAAACTCTGGAGCTCATTTTATGAGGCCAGTATTATCCTAATTTCAAAACCAGATAAAGAAAGAAAATTATAGGCCAATATCTCTGATGAACACAGATGCTAAAATCCTTAACAAAATATTAGCAAATCAGATCCAGCAATACATTTAAAAGATCATACAACATGATCAAGAGGGATTTATTCTGGTACAATATTCACAAATTAACAAATGTAATGCCTCACATAAACAAAATGAAAGATAAAAACCATACGATCATATTAATAGAGTCAGAAAAAGCATTTGTTAAAATCCAGCACCCATTTATGGTAAAAAAAAAAAAACACACAAATCTCAGCAAAGCAGAAATAGAGGGACCATACAACAACATAATAAAGGCCATATATGAAAAACCTACAGCCAACATCATAGTCAATGGGAAAGACTACAAATATTCCCCTTAAGATTGGGAAGAAGACAGAGATGTCTCCTTTCACCATTCTTATTCAACATAGTGCTGGAAGTCCTAGCCACAGTGACCAGACAAGAAGAAGAAATAAAAGATATTCAAATTGAAAAGGAAGAAGTAGAACTGTCATTATTTGCAGATTACACATTACTATATATAAAGAACCTTAAAGATTCCACACACAAAAACAATTAGAACTGAAAAATAAATTCTGCAAAGTAGCTGGATACAAAATAAATATCCAGAAATCAGTTGCATTTTTGTATACCAATAATGAACTATCAGAAAGAGAAACTAAGAAACCAATTTCATTCAAAATTGCCCCAAAAAGAATAAAATACCTAGGAATAAATTTAACCAAGGATGTAAAAGACCTGTACTCAAAAAATTATAACACACTGAAGAACAAAATTGAAGAAGATACAAATAAGTTGAAACATATACCATGTTCATGGACAGGAATAATTAACATCATTAAAAAGTCCATACTACCCAAAGCAATCTACAGATTCAATGCAATTCCTATCAAGATACCAATGGCATATTTCACAAAACTAGAACAAATATTCCAAAAACTTATATGGAACCACAAAAGGCCCCAAATTGCCACAACAATCTTGATAAAAAAGAATAAAGTTAGAGGAATCTTTCTATCTGATATCAAACTATACAAGACCAAAGTAATCAAAACAGTATGGTACTGGCATATTGATCAATGGTACAGAATAGAAAGCCCAGAAATAAACCCATGCCTTTACAGTCAAGTAATATTTTACAAAGGAGGCAAAAACATATAGCAGGGTAAACATAGTCAATTCAATAAATGGTGTTCGGAATATTGGACAGATGTGTGCAAAAAATGAAACTAGACCACTTTCGGACACTATACACAAGAATAAACTCTAAATGGGTTAAAGACTTAAATGTTAGGCTCCAAACCATAAATACCCTAGAAGAAAACATAGGCAGTAAAATCTCAGTCATTTCTTGTAACAACATTTTTTCTGATATATCTCTTTGGGCAAGGGAAACAAAAAAAAAAAACTAAACAAATGGGACTACATCAAACTAAAAAGTTTTTGCACAGCAAAAGAAACTATCAACAAAATAAAAAGACAACCCACCAAATGGGAGAACATATTTGTCCATACGTCTGATAAGGGCTTAATATCCAAAATTTAGAAGGAACTTATAAAACTCAATACCAAAAATTAAAAAATCCAATTAAGAAATGGGCAAAAGGCCTGAATAGACACTTCTCCAAAGAAAACATACAGATGGTCAATGCATATATGAAGGCATGCTCAACAATATTAATCATCAGAGAAGTGCAAATTAAAACCGCAATGAGATATCATCTCTGCACCAGTCATGTGGAGAAAAGGGAATGTAGATTGATGCAGCCACTGTGGAAAGCAGTATGGAGTTACCTCAAAAAATTAAAAATGGACCCAGTGATTCCACTTCTGGAAATATATCCAAAGAAACCCAAAACACTAATTCGAAAGAATATATGCACTCCTATGTTCATTGCAGCGTTATTTACAATCGCCAAGATTTGGAAGCAGCCCAAGTGCCCATCCTTAGAAGAATAGATAAAAAAACGGTGGTAAATTTACACAATGGAATGCTACTCAGTTGAAAAAAGGAGGAAATCTTGCCTTTTTTGATAGCCCGATGAACCTGGAGAGTATTATGCTAAGTGAAATAAGCCAATCAGAGAAAGATAAGTACCATATAATTTCACTTATATATGGAATCTAATGAACAAAATAAACTAAAAAAGTGGAGACAGGCTCATGAATACAGAGAACAGACTGATAGCTATCAGAGGGGAGGGAGTTGAGGGCTGGGTGAGAAGAGTGAAGGGATTAAGAAAAGAAAAAAGAGAAAGGCTCATAGACACAGCAACAATATGGTGATTGCCAGAGGGAAGGGGGTTGAGGAGAGGTAGAAGACGGGAAAGGGGGAATAAATGGTGATGGAAAGAGACTTGACTTGGAGTGGTGAACACACAATACCATATACAGATGATGTATTGTAGAATTGTATACCTGAAACCTGTATAATTTTATTAACCAATGTCACCCCAATAAATTCAATTTAAAAATAAATAAATAAATAAATAAATAAAATAATATGGTAATGGGGAAAAAAAGAACATTTTATGGAAAGAAGGAGGTATCATAATCTGTGCAGTGCACTGAGGTCTCTCCCTGCAACCCCAGGTGCTCCAGGCCAGCTCTGCTACTAGAGACCAACTGGACCAGAGTGCCCTTCTTAGAGGGCATTTGGGGAACGAAACCTGAGGAATCACCCGAAGTCCTTTCTCTAGAGAAGAGCAGCAGTGGGTAGAGATGTCTCTTTGTGACCACTAGATGGCGCCAGACACTAAGCTTTGTCTTCATCTATGGAGGAAGAATGTGGTCCCTCCTCAGAGCAGAGGTGCTGATTAGGATTTGAAATACAAGGTGAGGCTATTGTTATGAAAGTAGTTGCCATTGTTGAATACCAACTCTGTGCCAAACAACAATGTGGGAAGATTTGTATCATTTACTCAATCTAGTGCATGAGCACCTATTATGTGGCTGGCACCAATCCTCTTCTTAGAGCAGAGAAAGCAATAAGAAAGTAAACATACAATATGTCAAGTGGAGATAAATGCCAGAAGAAGCGTGAAGTAAGGTCAGGGATGGGGAGGGATGTGCTGTTTTATACAAGGTAGCCAGGAAAGCCTTGCTGAGGAGGTGACATTTGACTTATTAGTGCTCACAATGCCATTTTATAGAAGGGGAAATGGAGGCTAAGAAATCTATACTAATAATAGACAAATATGTAAATTGACCATACCCCTGCAACGCCCACAGCCAATCAGGAGTGCGTATGCAAATTAACCTGACAAAGATGGCGGGCCTGTGGGCAGTGCGCACTCGCACAGGTGCCGAGCAGCCAGGGGCGGAGCGGGACACCCACATGGCCTCCGCGTAGCCAGGGCGACACAGTGGCATCCCCGGGACCCCGTCCACTTTGAGCCTGTGGCCAACGCAAGCGCGCACACCGGCGCTGAGCGGCTGGCTGGGGTCCCGGGGACACCACTGGATGTCCGGTCCTGTCATCCTGGGGGCAGCTGGAGTTCACAGTCCTTTTGGTTTGTGCAGCCCCTGGACCGGAAGTGGAAACCCAGAGCACAGGGAGCACCAGGAATGCTGGGAATCGTAGTTCTGGTGCGGGATCTCCTAGACCCGTGGTCGGCAAACTCATTCGTCAACAGAGCCAAATATCAACAGTACGATTGAAATTTCTTTTGAGAGCCAAATTTTTTAAACTTAAACTTCTTCTAACGCCACTTCTTCAAAATAGACTTGCCCAGGCCATGGTATTTTGTGGAAGAGCCACACTCAAGGGGCCAAAGAGCCACATGTGGCTTGCGAGCTGCAGTTTGCCGACCATGGTCCTAGACACTAGAGCAAAGTGAGCCTGGAGCAAGTTACTGTTGTAGGTGGGGGATGGAGGGAAAGCAGAGGTGAGAGACGTAAGTAAAATCAGAGTGTCGAGGAAAAATTAAAGGGAAGATGTCCTGCAACTTCTAGGAAATCTCCACCAATGGAGCAAAGAAAAAAAAAAAAAGACCTCTATTCTGTGAGCACCAAACCAAACTGGATTGGGGTCTCAGACAATTCGCTCATATGATTGCAGAGACAGGCAGAAACTCCCGGATTGGAGAGGGCTCCCCTGAGGGCTCCCAGATTAGAGAGGGTGCAGATCGGGCTGAGGGACCCCCCCCCACCTCCCCCACCCCCATACACGAATCTCGTGCACTGGGCCACTAGTGTGAAATAAGTTGCCTATTGGATTCTGGAGGTGGGAACGAGCGTGGCCAGGGGACAGGGGAGACTGGGAAGAGGTTCCCTAACCCTCCCCATCCCTGTTGGACAGAGAGGTGCCACAAAACCCAGGTGGGAGTGGGAGTCCCCCCCCTCCAGCCCTGAACCCGCCCCCTCACCTGTGAAGAACCACAGCACTCCCAGGGCGGCGGCCACGTGCACACCTGCGCCAGGGCCGCCCATCTTCCTCTGAGGCAGCTGGCAGCTGGGCTCTCGGTGGCGGAAGGCTTCCCCTGCCTGTGAGGAAGAGGAATGGAAGCCTTTGTCTCAAGAGGTCCTCTCCAGGCATCCTCACCCCACCTCCCCTGCACCGGTGCGGGCAAGGTCCTTCCTCCCACACACCCACAAGGCTCTGCTGAGGGAATTTTCGAGAGCTGCTGGCAGGAATTGAGTCACTGGGGAGGGTAAACCAGGAGAGGTGGCTGTGACCCACCCTTTCAGAACTAAGACGCAAATATAAGGAAGAGGAGGCAAGTAGAGGCAAGGTCAGCCTGCTCAGGGCAAGGATGTGCTCAGATCAGTGTGGGGAGAGGAGCTGAGGTTGGAGCCAGACTTAGACAGAGACTAAGAGGTCTGGCCTTTACCTGGAAGGCAGCTGGGAGCCACCAAAGATTCTGGAATTGAGGAAAGGATATGGTCCTACTTTGCTTCATAAAGATTATTCTGCAGGCATCTGCAGGACAGAAGAGACAAAGTAGATCTGGGTGAAAGATACAGGACTGGAGGGTGTGAGGACAGAGAAAGGGAGCAGTGAGGGGCCCACGGTTTTGTGCCCAGTGACCGGTGGGGTACTCACTGAGACAGAAACGGTTCTGTGCAGGGCATGTGATGTTAGCATGGTCTGTGCAGAAACTTCCAGGAGCAAGTTCTGGGAAGCTGCTGGGTGTATGAGTGTGGGCCCAGGAAGAGGGAACATTTGCTAGTTTCAGAGATATTGACTGAGTGACCAAGACAATCAGAAATGGGAGGGGCTGACCCCCAAGACTGGAGGCAGGACTGAGTGAGAGGTAGGTCTGTGGCGTCGGCCGGGACCCCAGACCTCCCTGGGTTCAGCCCTGCTCCCAATCTTGGCTGTGCCCAAGGTGTCTGACCTGGGCAGGCTGCTCAAACCTTGTCTCCGTGTCCCACAGCTGCTGCCTGATTGCTCCTGCCAAGCCACGTAGCCAGTGTTGATCTATGCTATCCAACATGATCGCCAAGCCTATAAACAATTTCACGTTCTCATAGCCCCCGGGGGAAACAGGCTGACCTGTTTGATCCCATTTTGTAAAAGGAAAAATTAAAGCCCAGATAAGTGAAGTGACATATTAATATGATGTAATTTGACAGAATAGCTGAGAAGTATTTGGGTTCCCAACCACAACTTTCTGCCCTTCCACGGAGCAAATCTCTACATTAGCATGAGCTCCAGTCACAGGCAGCTGGCTTCAACCCTTCTAATCCCAGCCAAGAAGCCCCCGCAACCCCCACACACCCAGAAGCTGGCCTGAGGGAGTCCCTCAGCCAGCCCCCTTCCCAGCTGTCCGCAGTGGGGAAGTCCTGAGCAACCACTTCCTTCCCAGAGGCTTCCGTTCCAAACCTGGTGGCCCAAAGCCACTGCTGCATCAGCAGGCTCTCCCCACCCTCCCCCACCCCACATTCATAAAGGCATCCTGGGCTACAAGGGCCACCATGGCCCTCAGGAAAAGCCAGCGAGTGGCCGCCATGTCTGCCTGCCCCTCCAAGGAAGCATCAGGACTAAGGACTAAGAAGCTCCCAGATTCCAAGTCTCCGTTCCTCACTTTCACCCCCAGACAAACTAAGGCCTGTCTGTTCTCCCTGGGCCCTTCCCTCACTCTCTCCCTGCTGCTCTTGCCTACAGTCTCCTACCCTGACTGCATGGCAACCCTCCTTACTGTCCCTGCTATCTCCACTCTGTCCCCAACGATAACCCCATTCTCCACATGCTTCCTCTTAGGACAACACATGAACCTGCTCATGTCCTTCCCCTGCTCAAGAGCCCCCCATGGCTCCCCATTTACTACCAAAGTTAACCCACATCCCCTGCCCAACACTCAAGACCTTTCTTAATGACTGTCACTTCTATAAATCAAGTTAATTTCTGCCACTGGGGTTTTACTCCCCAGGGTGTCTTGGGAATACCTACCACCTCTGTGAATGTGGGGGAACAGGGAGCACCCGTCTCCGGATCAGACCTATCAGGACTCCCCAAGGACCCAGCTGTCCTTCCCTCCAGTGGAAGAATGAGGGGATCTGGGCTTGCTCCCTTTGACTGCTTTCCTAGACTCTGGTCCCAGGAAAACTCCCACTTTGTGGCTAACCCTGGGAAGAAGCCCGAGAGCCCAGAACTGAGGAGACCAGAGAATTCTGCAGCCCCCAGTGGCTCTACCACAGCAGCTGGGCTCCCAAGAGTAGAGGGCATAAAGGAAAAACAAACCTAGAAGCCTTCCCGGGAACAGAAAGCCAATCAGGGTGTTCTGAAGGATAAGCAGCCCTGCCCAGTACGTAGAGGCCCTCTCCAGACCGAGGGCCTCAGACTGCTTCCATTTGTAGGGCCCTGCCCACCTTCTCTACAAAGGGGAATTCTCACCCGCCAGGCGCCAGGCGGGACCTGCCCTGCAATATATGCCACCCCCTCCCCGCCCCCGACCCCCACCCCCAGTGAGTCACCAGCCAGCCATTCCTCCCTCCTCCTGCTCCTCCCTTCCCTACCCCAGTCCTGGCTGAAGCTCTGCCAGGAAAGACCAGAGTGCCTGGGCTTTCTGAAAGAAGCAGGGGTTAGGGCCCAGGCCACCTTTAGCCTGAGAGTACAGCAGGCGCATCCAACCCCGACAGAGGTGGGGCCACAGGGAAGCTCCTGAGAAATGACCCAAGATGTGACCCCCATAAAACAAAAAACAAAAACAACAAGGGCTGAGACTGGGTTCAAGATGCTCTGGCCTTGGGGGTGCCCAAGAGGGACCCCTTGCCCCAACCAATGCCACTAGCAGCTGCCCTTATTCTCCAGCCTCCTCCCAACCCTTGCAGGGGGTGCTTGGGCAGCACTTCCCACAAAGTTAAGAAGGATCAAGAAATATATCCAGTGTCAAATCTATGCTAACAGCATAGTACAGGTGCACGCTTCTAAAAATGGCAGCTAAGCCAAGGTAAGCTGCACACCTAGACTGCCCAGATACTCCAGCCAGTCTTTTATTTTTACTTTTTTCTTAAACCAGTTTGAACTAAGTTTCTATTACCTGCCATTGAAGGAGTCCTTGGATATACATTTGAGAAGGCTAAAAAGGGCTAATTCCAATGGAACCCTGATATTTGGGGCTAGTGATCTGAATCCAAGACAGCAAGCTCAGTGTACATTCCTGATAACCTATAATTAAGTCCCTCTCTCCTTCCCAGATACTGGTCCTGCAGAACCTGTTACTGTGAACAGTGCACTGCCCCGGAGGGAGGGTTATTAACGCTGGCGCCAGGCCAGACCCTCAGATATGGCCTGGAGACCCCCAGCACCTGGGAGCCTTCTTGCAAGGCCCTCGAAAAGGACCGGAAGCATCATCCATGCTTGTGGGACAAAGACCACAGGGAGGGGGATATAAAGAGAAGCCCCCTGCATGTTCCTTCACTCAGATTGGGAAGGGTGTTCCCTGAGCCCGCCGGCGTATTAAACAGTGTCCCTCCTTTTTCTCAGAAGCGTTTTTGGTTTTCTTTGGTCTTCTGCAACACATTCATTCACGTATTCCATAATGCATTTAACTATTAGGCAGGTAGTAGGGCAGAGAGATGACTAAAATCAAGGAGCTACATTCCAATAGGGAATCACTGCAGTTCAGTATAGTGTACTATTTAAAATGCAGTGAGGGTCACGTGGAGGCACCTCAGAGACATGATAACCCTGAGTCCTATTAGTACTCCCCCAACAGACAGACTGGGAAATGTGGCCCCTCCCCAGCCTGAGTCCTCCTAGCACTGCCTGTCTGCCTCTCAGCTGAACTCTTTGAAGAGGTAGAAAGTTTGAGGTTTTAGTCCTAGCTCTGACACTTTACTGGGCAGTCTTCACAGGTGACTTCCCTCTCTGAGCTCAATGTTCCCATCCATAAATGAAGAGCTTTGCTGGATGCTATTAGAACTTCATTAGTATGTTTAGCCTTCATGTACTAGTTAAAGTTAGCCAATTAGCTGCTATGCAGGTCTCACTGAAATGTACAAAATCACTATGACAGAAATGACAAGTTTTCCTCTTACACCTAATCTTTTCTTCTTCTGTAGAATTTTTAGTTAGGCACATGGCTACTCAGCTAAAGACTACAGATCCCAGCCTGCCTTGCAGCTAGCTGTGGTCGTTTGACCATTTTCTAGCTAACAGGATGTGAGAGCCACTGATGTGTACAACTTCTGGGTCATGCCCTTAAGAAGACATATAGCCTCTCTTTTCTTTTCCCCTTCGCACTGGCTGGAACACAGATGTGGGCCATGCTGCCAAAGGCAGCACCCTGGGAATTGCAGAGCAGCAAGAGACGGCTCCTGTGGGGCTGAGTTTCAGCCCTGGACTACCGGACTGTCACAGGGGAGAAATGAGCATCTATTCTAGCATAAGTCACTGTTGTTTTAGGTCTTTCTTGCACCACCTGAAGTGACTAATCAGGGAGCCATCCCTCCGTCACTTTCCTTCCTTCTCTCCCCACTCTGCTTACCCCATGAAAATTGCCACTGCTCAGAGCAGCAAAAGAAACCACATATAAAATAGGTATTTCAAAATAAGAACTGGACACTATCTCATTGGTGCCTGGCCCAAATTTGAACTTCAAAGGTAGACATGATGGGCTTGTTTGTATGGGAGGGAAGGGCTAAAAGAGTAATGTGTACTGAGGGCTTGAACAATGGGCATGTGGCACACAAAGGTGGGGACACCTGGAAAGGAAGCATGTATAGGGGGAAGAACAGTTCCTATTGGGCTTGAGCTATAGATCATCCATGCCAGAATGTCTGCTGGACTCCTGAACACAGAGAGCTGGAGTTCAGAACAGAGAGGGACAAGGGAGCCATCCATGCACTGGTGGTCACAAAGCCAAAGTTGAGATCAATGAGGGAGATAACAGAGTGAGAAGAGGTTCCTCAACGAATTCTGGAGAAACTGTGGGAGTTAATGGTCAGGATCAGAACAGGGAACTTCTCTCTGACCACCTCACAACCTCTCTTTTCCCCTCCACTAATAGATGCCCAATACCTCCCAAGTTAGTGTGCTGGCATTTGAGCAGCTCCCTTTGATGGACAGCTCTACCTTATACTGAGCCAAAATCTGTCTCTCAGATAACCCATGTTAGTCCTCATTCGACCCCTTGGACTGTAAGAAAAAGGCCTCTGTAATCCATCTTCGACATAGTCAACTTTTAGAGAAAACTAACAGCATGTGGCAGGTCGGTTACTGAATTTTCCCAGGGAAAACCGGATGTAGGGAGGAGGGGAGAGGTATTAAAACAAAGAACTGTGTGCATAACCAGTAGCACCTTTTCCAGGTAGATCCACCTGCCATAATTAGAAAAAGGTAGGTGGAGACTAGAAAAGGCCTCAGCCCATTTTTTTAAATAATCCAATAGGAAACAATAAGACAAAGGCGATGTATGGGGAAAACTGTTAATCCCATAGTACTCAGCCAATGAGGAACCGGGGGAGGGATTCTCGCACATTAGGAATAAATTGCCTGTGATCGCCACTCCATATGTGCCTGTTCAACCGGACACCTGCTCTTGCAAGGGTGCATTAAATGTCCCATTTTTGCCATACTTTATGTCTCTGAATCTGTTATTTGAATTTGGACAGGTGAGGGTTTCTCACAATTTGGGGGTGAGTCCAGATCTTGGGGTGTGCAAGAAACCTCCAGTAAAGGGGGTGGGGGGTGAGGTGAGTGCAGTGCAAGAAACCTCCAGTAAGGGCCAGCTGGCGTGACTAAGTGGTTGAGCATCGGAGGTCACAGTTAGATTCCCGGTCAGGGCATTTGCCCGGATTTCAGGCTCTATCCCCAGTGTGGGGTGTGCAGGAGGCAGCCAATCAATGGTTCTCTCTTATCATTGATATTTCTATCTCTCTCCCTCTCCCTTCCTCTCTGAGGTCAATGAAAATATTTTTGAGAAAAAGAAGAAACCTCCAGTAAGGAGGGTTGAGTGCATAGAATAGTCACAGGGACTTGCTGAGGATGGGAAACAAGAACTCCAGGCCTGGGAAAACCAAGGAAAGCAGAATCAGGGAGGCTCCCTTACACATTCCCCCGGATAGTCCACTGGGGAGAACGCTGATGTTCTGGGGGGACAGTCCCCGAACCAGGGACAAAAGAAACAAGAGATGATCAAATACTATTGTTTTATATGGCCTAAAGACCCAATTCATAGACCGTCTGTCTTTTTGCCCAAGTTTGATTCAGATGAAGACTGGGTTATCCTGATCAGCTCCGGATGGCAAGAGACCTCTAGCAGTCCTTGGCCTGGTCTCTGAGCCCTTAGCCCAGATCCACTCTGGGACAAGGGACATTACTCTGCTTTGGTGTTTTGGTTTTTTTTTGTTTTGTTTTTTAATATATATTTTATTGATTTTTACAGAGAGGAAGAGAGAGGGACAGAGAGTCAGAAACATCGATGATAGAGAAACATCGATCAGCTGCCTCCTGCACACCCCTACTGGGGATGTGCTCGCAACCAAGGTACATGCCCTTGACCGGAATCGAACCCGGGACCTTTCAGTCCGCAGGCCGACACTCTATCCACTGAGCCAAACCGGTTTCGGCATGCTTTGGTGTTTTTTGTTTATTTGTTAGTTTTTATGCAGGGCATTCTGTGGTGACTGTGGCTCGACAGACAAGGAGCATGATATGAAGTTCTTGTCCATGAGTTGTGCATGCCTGTAAATATTGTATATAAGAATGTCTCTGTTGGTGTTTTGTGTCTCTTTGTTGTTTGCTTTAATTTGTTTAAAGGTGGGGCATGTCCTGCTTTGGGGGCCCACCTGCTTGTGGCAGGGATTGCAGGAACTTCCAGCAGCTGCCGAGAGTTCTTAATCTTGGGGACCCTTTCTGCTCTCCCTCTCAAGACATCAGCCACTGGACACTCTTAGCTAGTGAGAGTTCTCGTCTGTCTGTGATGTAACTTGGTAACTGATGTTCTTTGCTTGCTTTCTTATCTTGGGGGGACTTAGTTTTCTCTTCACCATTTTATGAACATAAGGAATCCTCACTCTGTTGTTTGGGCTTTGTGCCACTCAGAACCCATTTGCTATGCTGGGTAAGTGTGAGATAAGATTCTAAGGCTAATGTCCCCAGTCCACCCTTTTGAGAGTACTCATTTATTTACTGTAGGGTTTTTGTTTCTGTTTTTGAGATCTCTTCTTATATGCAAGATTTCATATTGTTAGTCTACTCAGAAAAAAATCCTATATAATAAAGAGGTGATATGCAAATTAACCCTCACACCATAACACCGTCACAAGATGGCAGTGCACACAGCGGGAGCGGGGCCGGCTGCTCCGCACGCCCACTGCCACAGTTCCCGCAGCCCCTTGGGGGGGGCGGGAGGTCCGGTGGCCGCTCCGCATGCCTGCCGCAGGAGTTCCCTCAGCCCCACCAGGGGGCGGGTCCCAGCTGCTGCTCTGCATGGCTTCCACCAGGGTTCCCTCAGCCCCGTGCGCTGCAGAGGCGGCTCCGCGGGGGGTCCCGTGGCTCCGTGTGGCTTAATGCTGCGTCTGTCTGCGTGGGCACAGGCAGGTCTGGATCTCGTGGGATTTTGAGGCACATGCAAGTGGGCGGGGACTTGACTCTGGGTCTCCCGGCGCGGGCGGACTTGACATTGCGTCCCCGTGGGTGCCGGCCCAGACTCTGACAGCAGGGAGGAGGGAGTCCCATCCCCCACATAATCAGCCAGAATCAGCTGTTGGTCAGCCAGCTCTCAGCGGCCTGATAGCCAGGACTCTCATTCACCTGCATCCCAGACCCTGACAGCCGGGAGGTGGGAATGTGTCTAAAGAGCAACTATTGACACAATGTAGCTCTACAGCTGAAAGAAGTCGCCATCATCTGCAGAAAAGGTCTCAAGACCAACGTGCCTCTGAAGCTGAAAAAAGGCAGTGTCGGTGACAGAATGTATCTGAAGAGCAACTATTGGCACAACGTAACTCTGCAGCTGAAAGAAGCCGGCGTCATCGACAGAAAATGTCTAAAGACCAACGTGCCTCTGAAACTGAAAGAAGGCGGCGGCAACGACAGAATATGTCTAAAGAACAGTCATCAACAAGTACTACCAATAATGGTAGGAACTGCCTTCACGGCTAAAATGGAGTGTATGAGGATGCAATTCTCGAACATAGTTGTGGTGGAATGACTGTTAGATGTGAATTTTGCCTATCACTAAATTTCTCTGATGAAAAACCATCTGATAGAAAATTTACTCGATGTTGTAGCAAAGGTAAAGTTTGTCCAAATGATACACATTTTCCAGAATACCCAGCATATTTAAAAAGATTAATGACAAACAAAGATTTTGACAGTAAAAATTTCATGGAAAATATTCATTCAATAAATAGTTCTTTTGCTTTTGCTTCCATGGGTGCAAATATTGCATTGCCATCAGGATGTGGACCATACTGTTTTAGAATATGCGGACAAGTTTATCACCGTACTGGAACTTTACATCCTTCAGATGGTGTTTCTCGGAAGTTTGCTCAACTCTATATTTTAGATACGGCCGAAGCGACAAGTAAAAGATTAGCAATGCCAGAAAACCAGGGCTGCTCAGAAAGACTCATGATCAACATCAACAACCTCATGTATGAAATAAACAAATTAACAAAATCGTACAAGATGCTACATGAGGTAGAAAAGGAAGCCCAATCTGAAGCAGCAGCAAAGGGTATTGCTCCCACGGAAGTAACAATGGCGATTAAATATGATCATAACAGTGATCCGGGTAGATATAATTCTCCCCGTGTAACCGAGGTTGCCATCATATTCAGAAACGAAGATGGAGAACCTCCTTTTGAAAGGGACTTGCTCATTCATTGTAAACCAGATCCCAATAATCTGAATGCCACTAAAATGAAACAAATCAATATCCTGTTTCCTACATCAAATGCAATGACATATCCTATTCTTTTTCCACATGGTGAAAAAGGCTGGGGAACAGATATTGCATTAAGACTCAGAGACGACAGTGTAATCGATAATGATACTAGACAAAATGTAAGGACACGAGTCACACAAATGCAGTATTATGGATTTCATCTCTCTGTGCAGGACACCGTCAATCCTATTTTAAATGCAGGAAAATTAACTCAACAGTTTATTGTGGATTCATATTAAAAAATGGAGGTCAATGAGATAAATTTCATTAAAGCAAACCAATCTAAGGTGAGAGTTGAAAAATATTAGTGGTTTGATGGATTATCTCACATCTAGATCTCAAAATGACAATGTGCCGATTGTAAAATGATAATACTTCCATCATCTTTGGAGGGTAGTCCCAGAAATATGCAGCAGTGATATCAGGATGCTCTGGCAATTGTAACAAAGTTGGCAAGCCCGATTTATTCATAACCATGACATGCAACCTCAAATGGGCAGATATTACAAACAATTTACAATACTAGCAAAGACCTGACTTGGTAGCCAGAGTTTTTAATATTAAGCTGAATGCTCTTTTAAATGATATATGTAAATTCCATTTTATTTGGCAAAGTAATAGCTAAAATTCAAGTCACTGAATTTCAGAAATACGGACTGCCTCATGCTCACATATTATTGATATTAGATAGTGAATCCAAATTATGAACAGAAGATGACACTGACCGTATAGTTAAGACAGAAATTCCGGGTGAAGACCAGTGTCCTCAACTTTTTCAAATTGTAAAATCAAATATGGTACATGGACCATGTGGAACACAAATTCCAAATAGTCCATATAGTCAGACATCCCCCAAGGGGTACCAGATTGGAGAGGGTGCAGGCTGGGCTGAGGGACACCGCCCCACCCCCCATGCATGAATTTTGTGCACCGGGCCACTAGTATGGTAAATAAAACCTTCTAAACCACACCCCCCTCAAGTCTTTTTCCTAGGAGGACCAGATTTGCAGAAGTGCCCTCCAGCAGGCTGTGGAAATTGGGCCACTCCCAGTTTATAAAGAAAAATAAAATAAAATAGTACTTTCACACTAAAGCCACTGAAGGCTGGTGAGTTATCCTTGTTACAAATTTGCCAAGAAAATGTCTTGGGTAATGATAATTGGCTTTAAAATTTCAAAGTTGTTAAGACAAAATAAATATAACTAAAATGAAGGGTATATGATAAAGCTTTTTCAGTGATAGTTATATGCCTAAACATAGTTTTCCAAAGTCTTTGGTAACTTAAAATTTTCGGAGTTTTCTAGGTTGAATAGTAAAAAATTATTAAATATCTAGGTATTTTGAAATAACAGTGTTGGGTCTGATCTAATAATTGAATCAATACTCCCTCCCCGGGGAACTGACCTTGAGGCCACTTCACAATGGACATTCCCTTTCACTTAGACCACATTCCATTTTGCTAAGACCACATTCCACTTGCTAAAACCATTATCCTTCCCTCTGGACCTTCCTAGGATCCAGACCTGCCCAGAGAATTCTCTACCCAGAAAAAGCCTTCCTACAGTCCTTTAAAAATCTCTAACTCCCTGTCTTTGGATTCTGGCACCATTTGGGAGCTCAGCCCATCTGGTATCCAGATGACCTAATAAATTTATAATCCCTTACCACTTTGGCCTTGTGCATTCCTCCTTTGGTGACCCTAAAATTTGGTGCTGAAGCCTGGGAGGGTTGCATGGGGAAGGGGAGCCATCATACTGGCTTCGGTCACCCCATGTTTGCTACTCAGAGAGCAGTAGGCATCAGCTGCTCATCCTGGGTTTACCTCCAAATCCTATTTGGGTGACTCAATTGTTGGCCTCGATTAGGCCTCCCTCCCTCATGGGCCCTCCCAAACCAGCCAAGGAGGACGCTAGATTGGGAATCTCTCCTTTTCCATTGCTGACCCTCCATCCCACACCAGCCAATCTTCTCTAGGTGAGTAACCTCCCACAATTTCCTTTGTCTCGAGTTTTGACCACTCACTCTCACTGACTTCTCAAAAGTCCTAGCACTAGGCCAGAAGACTCCTCAGCCATTCAGCTTTAGGTCCTTCTGGATTGGGGATGCCTAGACTGGAGGGTCACCCCTCGTTTCTCGTGGTGATTTGTTCAGCAGTGGGGACGCCTCCCCTAAATGGTCGCCTTTGGATCTGTGGTCTGTCACTCACCCTTCCTCTCTCGTGGTCACGCCGCACTCCCTCTGCACACTCACAGGGGAGATCACGCCCAAGCCCTGCATTTTCTTTTGTAACACTGTTTGGCCACAATGTAAACTAGATGGTAAGTCTCAATGGCCTGAAAATGGCACTTTTGATTTTAACACATTATGTAATTTAGGTAATTTCTGTCACAAGGGAAATGGTCATAAATTCCCTACCTTCCAGGCCTTTTTACCCTACAGTCTCAACTCTCTCTCTCTCTCTGTCAGTCCTGCTCTACCCATCAGATTCTTCTCCTTCACACAAAACATCATACCCCTAACACTTCGGTTTCTGAATCTACTTTTGACCCAGCAGACCACCAACCTTCACCCACTTATGTGTCCCCTCCCTGATCTGCAGTGGATTCCCATAACCCAGACCCTCCTAACCAGCAACCATCTTCTCCCCGGGCCCTGAGAGCCCAAATACTGAGAACGTGAGCTCCAAAACAGCCTTATCCCACCTAACACTCGCTCTAGGGCCACCCAAAGGCCGCCTTCCTCAACAGCTTCTTCTATTCCCGAGCCCATTCTACCCAAGGGAGGGAGCAGGAACTGAGGGGATAGTCCGAGTCCATGTCCCATTTTCTTTGTCTGACCTCACACAGATTGCGAGGCATCTCAGGTCTTTTTCCACTGATCCCACCACATTTACTAAGGAATTTGAATACCTGACCTGGCACGACATCTATGTCATCCTGTCCTTCTCTCTCACCCCAGAGGAGAAGGAGTGCGTTTGGCTAGCAACTCAGGACCATGCTGATGCCCTCCATAGACAGGACTCTGGTTGGCACTGGCACGGTCCCTCAAACTAACCCAAGGTAGGACTGTCAGGTTAATTCTCCAGGCACCAGCTCCATAGCCATATTGCCGAACTCAAAAAGACTGCCTGTAATGCAGTCAACTATGACAAACTTAATAAAATCACTCAGGGCCCTGATGAAAACCCAACTCTCTTCCTCTTGCCTCATGGAGGCCTTACAGAAACTTACCACCTTAGACCTCACCTCCCCAGAGGGAACCTTCTTCATATATATATATATATATATATATATATATATATATATATGTTTGATTTTTTACAGAGAGGAAGGGAGAGGGAGAGTTAGAAACATCGATGAGAGAGAAACATCGATCAGCTGCCTCCTGCACACCCCCTACTGGGGATGTGCCCGCAACCAAGGTACATGCCCTTGACTGGAATCGAACCTGGGACCCTTCAGTCCACAGGCCGATGCTCTATCCACTGAGCCACACCGGTCAGGGCGGGAACCTTCTTCTGAACATCCATTTTATATTCCCAATCAACCCCAACAGACACCACAAACTTCAAAAAATAAACATAGGTCCACAAACCCCTCAAAAAAAACCCATTAACCTGGCCTTTAAGGTCTTTAATAATAGAGACGAGGAGAACCAAATCCAAAAACAAAGGTGAGATCAGGTCAAGGCTGAGGCCCAGAATGAGGCCTCCCAGCTCCTAGCCACCGCTCTCATGAACCCCAAATGAAGTACCTGTCTTTCAACCAAGGTTAAGTCAGGGGCTAAGCCTCCTCCAGGCCCACGCTTCAAATGCAACAAAGAAGGACACTGGGCCAAGTCCTGCTCAAACCCAAAGTGTGGAAGGGAAGGCCACTGGAAATCAGACTGTAGTCTGTCTTCTCCAGGTCAGACCTCAGCCAGTCCAGCAAGGCCACCCTCTGGATCTGTTTTGGAGTTCCCAGACCTCCTGGGACTGGCCACTGAAGACTGAAGCTGCCCAGGCCCTGACATGGCCCCACAGACTTACATCACCAGGACAGAGGCTCAGGTAATGATTGTGGTGGCAGGTAAGCCGATCTCCTTTTTAATTGACTCTGTGGCCATTTATTCTGTCCTCCCAAATTTGCTGGGACCCTTGTCCCCTCCTCAGTCTCCATTATGGGGGTTGAGGGACTAGTCTCACAGCCATTAGCCACCTCACCCCTGCACTGCATCTTACTAGACACCCCCTTTATCCACTCTTTTCTCATTCTACCTCAGTGCCCAACAAGGGCTACCACGCATCCCCTCATAATGCCCAGTTATCCCAAACCACAGTCACCTACCTCAGTTTCACTCTCACCCCACAAAGTCCAGCCATTACCTTAAAATGTTAACACGTTATCTCCTCCATGACTTTCCCCTCCTCTAAACAAGAAA
Organism: Cnephaeus nilssonii; assembly: GCF_951640355.1. NCBI lineage: Eukaryota > Metazoa > Chordata > Mammalia > Chiroptera > Vespertilionidae > Cnephaeus > Cnephaeus nilssonii. The sequence continues at coordinate 2,393,064 of NC_137075.1, read as the reverse complement.
TACTTTCCTTTCTCGGGCTCGCTGGGTACTTTCACCCCTGGGTTCCCAACTTTAGTCTTCTCGCAAAGCTCCTCTATGACAGGGCAAAGGGATCCCTCACTGAGCCTTTAGATCCCAAGGCCAGCATTCTCACCCCTTTAATGCTCTGAAAACTGCTCTCATCTCAGCACCTTCTCACCTCCACCTTCCCAAAAAACAGTTTCTTTACTGCAAAACTGAAAATGCTTACTTACCCGTCCTGCTACTATCAGAAGTTGAACTCATTATCACCAAAACCTTAGCGTGTAATCGCTAAAGGAAAATGTGGCAGCTTTACATCCAAGGGGCTGGAGGCCTGGGAACAGGCTGTGGGCCTGCTCCCTCCTCCCCCGCCTTTTCTCCAGCCTCGGAGGCCTGTACATAATCCTCCAAAGTCTTTGGTCACTTAAAGGCTTTGGACCATTGCTGGGTTAAATGATAAACATCTAAATATTTTAAAATAACATGAAATACTGAAACATTGATTGCTAGACAAGTTTTAAATTTGCCTGCTCTTAGCTTTTATTACAGATGGTCTCTTGTACTTTGTTGAAGGTATATTTTCTTAGAAGTAAGAGTGTGTTTAAAGTGTGTTCATAAATGTCAATCTGAGAAATGCTGGTTGTTTACTTTTTGGCTAATGCTGGTTATTTGTGAATCAGTAGAAAGGTTTGTGAAAATTATAGAAAAGTTTGTCCAGGAAGTCAGGACCTGATCTCCGAAGGGACCTGATGTCCGAAGGGACCCCTTCTCTCCTAGTAAGCTAAAGCAAGCCCACCCAGGCTCTCTCCTGTTGCTTATGTTCCTAGATCAGAGCCTAGACTTTCTTTATTTCCACAGCTCATTCACAGTCCTTGACACTATCACTGAAAGGCGGGACAGGTCTTCCTGCTTGGCATTTAGGACCTTCTCTCCCCTTTTCTAGCCTTCTTAAGAGTCATACACTGCAAAGGACACCAAGTCAGGAATGGTCCCATAACACAGGGAGATAACCAAGCAGACCAGGAGGCCAAGGCAGCAGCTCAGAGGAAGCCTCTGTCTCCCCAGCTCTTAGCTCTACCCCATCTAACACCCAATACACTCCAGAGGAACTTCAGTTATTAACTCCTGGGGCCACTCAGGAAGATCCCAGATTAAAATTTCAGGGAAAATATATCCTTCCCCAGGGACAGGCCCATGATATCTTACGGGCTACTCACAATTCCATACATATAGGATACAGACCACTTTTACAACTCCTAACCCTAGCCTAACCTCCCTACTGTAGGATATCACCAAAACCTGTTCTACTTGTTACTCAGTATCTCCCCAAGGAAGGTTTGATTAGACCTCCTTCTTTCCCCACTCATCAGTCTAGGGGCCAAATCCCTGGACAAGACTGGCAAATTGACTTCAATCAAATATCTCTTAACCCTCATAGATGCCTTCTCAGGCTGAGTAGAAGCATTTCCCACTATGTCCAGCCACCTCATTACAATCAGAAAATGGACCTGCTTTCACATCTCAAATGACTCAACAGGTTATATCTCCTCCACTCTGAACATCCAGTGGATCTTATGTACCCCTACCAGCCTCAATCTTCAGGCAAGGTAGAAAAGGTCAATTCCTTAATTCAGTCTCACCTAACTAAATTAACTCTTGAAACTAAAGAACCTTAAACTACTCTCCTACCTCTAGCCCTATGTGGATCAGGGCAACCCCCGTGCACCCTCCTTTCTTAGTCCCTTTGAACTCATGTATGGAAGACCCTTCTTATTAGGAAACTTCCCTTCCACAGAGATCCCTCTAGGAGACTATGTCCCCATTTTAAATCTCATCCGACAATTACTGAGAGAACATGATGATTGACTTTTTACGGGAGACACCCCCCCCCCCCCGCCCCATTTCCCTATAGCCAGGGGACTGGGTCCTCCTAAAGGAAATCCATTTGTCAAACAATTTACATGGCAAGGCCCTTATCACATACTCCTAACTACCCCAACTGCAGCTAAACTGTCAGGCATACCCCATGGTTCCACCTTTCCTGATTAAAACCCGTCCCAGGAACACCACCATCACATGAGCTTGAGTCCCCTAAGTATCACAGCCACCAGATCAGGCCCACCAGACTCCACCTTACCCACATCCCAGAAGAAGAGGACAAATGAGTGAGCAACCCTGCACGTACCCCCTATGCACTGACCCCAATAACCCTGACCTCCCTGAAAGCCCACCTTCTCTCCCAATGCAAACCCTCCAGGTCCTAGCTACTGCCCCCTCTCCCTTTGCATCAGGACTCTCACCTTTCTATGGGACTCCCTTCTACAAGGGGACTTCGATTACCCATGGGATGAGGTTTCCTTCTTTCTAGATCCCAAACATACCCTTTCCCCACCTTGGGATGATCCGGACCCTGGAAGTGGGGATTAGCTCTCCTTCCCATCCTATCCCAACCCTCCTCTCCTAAACCCATAAGGAACTTTCTCACCTCCCCTCATCTAGAACAAAAACTTAACCTTACAATTCCCTCCTAAACCAGACCAATCCAGCCTTTGCCAGGAATTGCTGGCTCTGCCTTTCCCTCTCCTCTTCAGTGTCTACCACCATCCCTATAACAATCAAGAGATGGGGTCATGCAAAAATCACTCTAGCTTATAAAAAGGAAAAGAGACCAGGCAAATCAAGCCTCCCTTCTTTTCTGTACTTATATTCAATCTTTTTACTAAGGCAGCTACTTCCTCCATCCTGGTCACAGGTCATATCACTCTATACACCCCACTAATTGCCTAAGACCCTCTATGCTTTACAAGGTCACAGGACAATATATCAATAGGCCATCTGTCATCATCAGTTTGCAACACCACAGTCAACCTAGAACTACCCAACAGCCATTGGTCCCAATGGGTTGACTACCAGGTCTCCCCAGAAGCCAATGGTTATTTCCTACAGCCGGTCCATTTTACTTCTTATCCAACCATCCAGGCCCAAGGCTTCAACTGCTCCTTTACTTCCCTTTCTCTCTTCCCTTGGATAACAGCCCATTCTAGTATTCGCGCCCACTTTCACTGAAATAGGATCTCAAGTATGCATCTGTTACCCCTTATCGATAGCACCATGGTGACTACCCTCTGGGTTTGGAGTGTGGAACTGGGGAAAGGAACCTTATACCCTTTAGTCCATCTCTTCTCCCTACACCTTTTAGCTAATCTCCATGATAAGGGATTTTTCTTCCTCTGCGGGGAAAACACATACATTTGCTCCAACCACTGGACAGGAACTTGTACTTTCATCTATCTCTCACCCACTGTAGATGTAGCCCCCAATAATCAGTCTTTACCAGTCCCTGTAACCCATCATATCTGGCACAAAAGGGCAGTCCAGATAATCCCTCTCCTCATAACACTCTGAATCACAGCAGGTATTGGGACTGGCATAGGGGGCTTAACCACTGCTCAACCATATTTTGAAATCCTGTCTCAGGACCTACAAGAAAGCTCTGGATGCCTAACAAGGGGCAAAACTGGGAAAACAAGAACCTCACCCCCAGGGTAACCTATCCTCCTCTTTCATAGCACTAGTCAGGCAACTTACTAGTAGGTCCCTGGTCTTTTCCTCCCTAAAGATAACATCTAGGCTTCAGTTGTCTTTCAGCTCCAGGCCCAGAAAAGCAGCAAAACCAGACAAGTGATGCTGTGGCAGCCTCAGGACCAGCTTTTACCTCCCAAGTCACTCAACAGGACTGCTTTCAAGCCTTCACCAACCAGTCTCTCAGGGAAATTATGCTAGAACCCCTCGCTCCAACCAGGAGGAATCTATACAGTGTTCTAGCTGACTAAAATAAAAGTCCATCCCCTATGATCTCGATGTCCTCCCTCAGCAAGAAGTAACTACGGAAGATATGACTTCATCCCTATTCCATAAGACAAAAAGGCTGGAAAGTTAGGTCTGATCAACTAATTGAATCAATACTCCCTCCCCTGGGAACTGACCTTTAAGCCACTTCACAATGGACATTCCCTTTCACTTAGACCACATTCCACTTGCTAAGACCATTAACCTTCCCCTCTGGACCTTCCTAGGATCCAGACCCGCCCAGAGGATTCTCTGCCCGGAAAAAGCCCTACTAGAGGATGGATTTGAATCTGTTGATGAAGAATTCTTGTGTTTTATTTGAAGTAACTCTTTAAAATGTGAATGTATTGCTAATCTGAGGAATGTTAATTACTTATGTGTCACCTAAAATTAGGGCTTCTAAGGGTTAAGAATTCTAACTAATTGGAAATAAATTATGATTTTGGTGTAATAGAAGGCACAAGGCATAGAATGGTTTGTGGAAGTTGTAGAATGTTTATAAAGAAAAATGTTAAGAGAGACTGCACCATCTTGAAGGGGAGAGTGGCTGTGATCAGAAGCCTAACCTTACCTTCAACTGGGAAGAACTCAGATACCTTCTGGGACCATACTACCACAACACCCAGGGACCAGCTGCGAACCCACGAACACCGGTCTCAAGCAGCATGAATACGCATACGCAGATGAGGTCTGCACCTTCTCACGGAAAGGTTAAATATCACCTAGAAAAAGGTGAGGTCTGCAATCCAGGCTGGAGGGAGAAAAGCGCATAGCGGAATCTAGAGTTTCAAAGGAAGTCTGCGCCCCACAAAATCTACAGCCGTTGGGGTAAGCGTAGCCCGTGAATGTGGAAAGGGTCCAAAGGGTTGCTGGCAGAAGGGAACTCTAGAAATCAACCCGTAGCTGGGCTGGGCACAGAAAGGGAACCGGAAGTTCTACCAGTACACCGGCTGTGCTGTGCCAAGGGAAAAAGACATGCGTAGAGATGTGCGCAGTGCTGAGGGGAAAAGTTGCCACGTGATTACTCTGGCTTTTTAAATCCTTGCTTTTGATTACTATTCCCAGTACATAGGATCTCCCAAATAAAAAACACTCTCAGAGACTGCAGGGGAAAGTTGTTTTTGTGGAGCCTGGGGATCAGAGTAGGGAGAAACGATCAGAAACCAGCTCTGGGGCAGTCCATTCCCCCAACCCAGTATTAAGTGCGGCAAGGAAAACAAAAATTAAATACTGGCTAGAGAGGACTTATAGCCACAGATGTCAATACAGAAACACTGCCACCCAGGGGTGGAATCATAAATTGACTCTTGTGTAAATACATCTAAAGGCAGGCTGAGAAACTAAGAAATACCACGTGCTTGAAAACAGGATTGTGGCTTACAACACAGAGGAGCAGTGGAATGCAGGGAACTTCAATACTGTACTGACTACCTGATAGAAAACAGGCATGCCAAACAGAACAGTAGAAAAAGTGAATGACATTCACTACTGCACATTTTTATTTTTTATCTTTTACTTAAGAAACTAATTTGTGGGAGAAACCAAGATGGCAGCATAGGTAAACACCTAAACTGCGGCCTTGCACAACAACTTCAAAACTGCAACGAAAAGACAAAACGGACATCATCCAGAACCACAGGAAGGCTGGCTGAGTGGAAATTCTATAACTAGAAAAAAAGAGAAAAGCACACTGACACTCACAGGAGCTGCAGGAGGCAGAGGTACTGAGACGTGTGTGTGCGCGCGCAGAGAGGAGTGGCAACTGAGTGCGCAGCTGGCTTTCTCAAGCGGGAGGGAGACAAAATATCCCGACTGCGCTGAACTCCAGTTCCGGGCAAGACTCTGGGGACCCAGACTCATACGGGGTGAAACTGGACTGTCAGGAAAGAGAAAAGCACACTGAGACTCAGAGCAACTGCAGAAGGCAGAGGTACCGAGGCACACACACGGAGAGGGCGGGCAACTGAGTACGCAGCTGGCTTTCACAAGCAGGAGGGAGACAAAAGCTCCCGACTGCACTTAACCCAAGTTCCGGGCGAGACTCTGGGGACCCAGACTCATTTGGGGAGAAACTGGACTGTCTGGCAGCGGGCGAAACTCGGGGGCGGCTTTCTCTCAGAGGTGCTTGTAGCAATTACCATGGGACACTGAGACACAGGGGCCTCTTAGGGCAGGGCTGATGGGAAACCAATGCTGTCTGCTCCGCCCTGAGACTCCGCCCCATCCAAGCTGAGCACAGAGGCTTTTGCAGGTCTTGTCTCATAAGGGTGTCTCCAGCACAGAAGTCCTCCCATCGTAGACACAGCTGATCCTCACAGCCAATTGGCCTGGAGGTCAATTCCTCCCAGTGATACCAACAACAATCAAGACTTAACTACAACAAGACTGTGCACACAGCCCATAAAGGGGTGCACCAAGAGTGTCCACCTCAGGTAACTGGGGAGGCTGAGCCACTGGGCCCTATAGGACACCTACCACACAAAGCCACTCTATCAACTCAGGGAAGCAGCCAAAATGCGGAGACAAAGAAACAGATCACAAATGAAAGAAATGGAGGAAAGCACATGACTGAATATAGAGTTCAAAACCACGATTATAAGGTTTTTCAAGAATTTTCTAGAAAAGGCCGATAAATTTAGCAAGACCCTCGAGGATATGAAAAAAAACCAACTAGAAATTAAGCATACACTGACTGAAATAAAAAATATTATACAGAGTTCTAATAGCAGACTAGAGGATCACAAGAATCAAGCCTAAGATTTGAATTACAAAGAAGAAAAAACACTCAATCTGAAAGGCAAAAAGAAAAAAGAATCCAAAAATATGAAGATAGTGTAAGGAGCCTCTGGGACAACTTCAAGTGTACCAATATCAGAATTATGGGGGTGCTAGAAGAAAAGAGAGAGCAAGATACTGAAAACCTATTTGAAAAAATAATGACAGAAAACTTCCCCCACCTGCTGAAAGAAATAGACTTACAAGTCCAGGAAGCGCACAGAACCCCAAACAAGAGGAATCCAAAGAGGACCACACCAAGACACATCATAATTATAATTCCAAGAGCAAAAGACAAAGAGAGAATATTAAAAGCAGCAAGAGAAAAACAGTTAGTTACCTACAAGGGAGCACCCATACGATTGTCAGCTGATTTCTCAACAGAAACTATGCAGGCCAGATAGGAGTGGCAAGAAATATTCAAAGTGATGAATAGCAAGAACCTACAACCAAGATTACTCTACCCAGCAAAGCTATCATTCAGAACTGAAGGGCAGATAAAGAGCTTCACAGATAAGAAAAAGCTAAAGGAGTTCATCACCACCAAACCAGTATTATATGAAATGCTGAAAGGTATTCTTTAAGAAGAGGAAAAAGAAGAAAAAGGTAAAGATAAAAATTATGAACAACAAATACATATCTATCAACAAGGGAATTTAAAAATTAAGTGAATAAAAAAATCTGATGAACAGAAAAACTGGTGAATATAATAGAATCAGGGGCATAGAAAGGGAGTGGACTGACAATTCTCAGGGGAAAAATTCATATCTGAATTAAATATAATTTTCATGAATCACATGATTTTTTCCAACCATGAGAAATGGAAAAACCATTCTTAGCTGTGGCTATACAAAAAAAAGCAACAAAAGATTTGGCCCACGGGCCATAGTTTTAGAAACTAGTTTAGCATCACTGCACAAAGATATCCAAGTAGCAGCAAAAGTAGGAAGCAATGGGGAACTGATACATTAACTATGGCCAATCTAGATAATGGAATAGCATACAGCTTTTCAAAAGAAGGCATACTAATATGGAAATAAGTCCATGACATACTAGTATTGTTGAGTGAACAACCATCCTATCTAATAAAAGAGTGATATGCAAATTGACCATCACTCCAACACACATATGGCCACCCCCATGTGGACACAAGATGGCTGCCACAAGATAGCCTGCAGGAGAGGGCAGTTGTGGGTGATCAGGCCAGCAGGAGAGGGCAGTTAGGGGCGACTGGGCTGGCAGAGGAGGGCAGTTGGGGGAGACCAGGCCAGCAGAGGAGGGCAGTTGGGGACGATCAGGCCTGCAGGGGAGGGCAGTTGGGGGGGACCAGGCCTGCAGGGGAGAGCAGTTAGGGGTGACCAGGCTGACAGGGGAGGGCAGTTAGGGGTGACCAGGCCGGCAGGGGAGGGCAGTTAGGGGCAATCGGGCCGGTAGGGGAGCAGTTAGGCATCAATCAGGCTGACAGGGGAGTGGTTAGGGGGTGATCAGGCTGGCAGGCAAAAGTGGTTAGGGGCAATCAGGCAGGCAGGCAGGCGAGCGGTTGGGAGCCAGCAGTCCTGGATTGTGAGAGGGATGTCCGACTGCCCATTTAGTCGATGTTTTAGGGATGTTTGACGGGCAGTCGGACATCCCTCAAGGGGTCCCAGATTGGAGAGGGTGCAGGCTGGGCTGAGGGACACACACACACACACACACACACACACACACCCTGTGCACAAATTTTGTGCACTGGGCCTCTAGTACAAATATAATATGATCTCATTTCTGTATTAACAAAATGTCTTATGGTCTCAGACCTAGACACCTAGTATCTATCATTGCAGGCCCTTCCTTCTCCAGCACTTCCTTGCATCTTCTAGGCTCTCTCTTCAATTCTCTATTATTTTCTGCCTAGACCAGTGTTCGGCAAACTCATTAGTCAACAGAGCCAAATATCAACAGTACAACGATTGAAATTTCTTTTGAAAGCCAAATTTTTTAAACTTAAACTTCTTCTAACTCCATTTCTTCAAAATAGACTCGCCCAGGCCGTGGTATTTTGTGGAAGAGCCACACTCAAGGGGCCAAAGAGCCGCATGTGGCTCGCGAGCCGCAGTTTGCCGACCACGGGCCTAGAGGATTTTATCCACTCCAATGGCTTTAAATATCATTTATATACTGGCAACTCCTGAATTTACTTCTTCTGTCTGCACCTTTCATCTGAGTTCCAAACTTAAACTGCTTCCTAATGTCTGTACAGGCATCTCCCTCTTCACATGGCCCTCTTCAAACTCTTGATTTCTTCCCCAAACCTGTTCCTCCCCAGCCCTTTACGCTTGGTAAAGGCACTACTCTCCCACCCTCTGCTCAAGCCAGAAACCTGAGTTTCTCTCACCTCTACAGTCCATCACAAAGAACAAGCATCCCAATATATATATAATAAAAGCCTAAGCGACCATTGCAACCAAACAGACAACCAAACAGGCTGCGTGGGGCGACCAGGCCCGCAGTGGGGGACAGTTAGGGGTGGCCAGGCCGCCAGGCTGGGGGGCAGTGAGGGGCAACCAAACAACCGAACAGCAGGCTATGTGGGGTGACCAGGCCCACAGGGGGGCGACCAGGCTGGCAGTGGGGGGGGGAGCAGTGAGGGGTGAACAGTCTGGCAGTGGGGGCAGTTGGGGGTGACCAGACTGGCAAGGGGGGCAGTAAGGGGTGACCAGGCTGGCGGGGGGTGGGGGAGAGGGGCAGTTAGGGGCAACCAGATCGGTGGGTGGGGGCCAGTTAGGGGTGATCAGGCAGGCAGGCAGGTGAGCAGTAGTCCCAGATTGTGAGAGGGATGTCCGACTGCCGGTTTAGGCCCAATCCTGGAGGAGTCCCGGATTGGAGAGGGTGCAGGCTGGGCTGAGGGGACCCCCCCTCCCCCCCGTGCACGATTTTCGTGCACCAGGCCTCTAGTATATACACTGAGTGGCCAGATTATTATGATCTCTGAACGCATAATAATCTAGCCACTCAGCATATATATATTAGAGGCCCGGTGCCTGAATTCATGCATGGGTGGGGTCCGGCCAGCCTGGCCAGGGGGAGGGGACATGGGCAGTTGGCCGGCCTGCCTGCTGGTTGAATTCCTGATCGAGGGGACAATTTGCATATTAGCCTTTTATTATATAGGATATACACTGAGTGGCCAGATTATTATGCGTTCAGAGATCATAATAATCTGGCCACTCAGTGTATATATATTAGGGGTCTGCAAACTACAGCAGCTTGAGTACCAAATCTAACCCACCACCTGTTTTTATTCAGCTCACCAGTTAAGAAAGGTTTTCCCTTTTTAAATGGCTGGGGGAAATCAAAAGAAAAAGATTATTTTGTGATACAAGGAAATTATATGAAATTCAAATTTCAGTGTCTATAAATAAAGTTTCATTGGCACACAGCCACACTTCATTCATTTGCACATTGTCTGTGGCTGCTTGTACACTACAACAGCAGAACAAATAATAGCAATTGGCCTCAAATATTTACTTTCTGCCCCTTTGCAGAAAAGGTTTGCTGGCCTGATATATCTTTACTCTATCTCTTCCACCTCTGCTTCTCTCTCCAGTCTGCCAAATCACCATCAACTCTTGCCTGCATAACCACAGAAGTCTGTTCACCAGTCTCCCCACTTTATCCCTTGCCCTCCACCCAGTTCTATACTCCAATCTAAAATCTATACTCTACACAGCAGCCAGAAGAACTGCTATGAAAACCCAAATTGCATCATATCATCACTTTTAATATTTCAGTATTTTTATCCCAGGACTGTTCCTCTTACTTGGAATAAGATCCCAGCTCCTCCATGGCACTACCTGCCTGGGCCTCATCCCCCCAGACTGGCCACCCCCCCACAGTGGACCTCAGTTCCCTTTCAGCTCTCTCTATCCTGAGATTCACCTTGGCAGAAAAAAAGTTGGATCAGAGGTCCGCCACTCTAAGGTAGTCCCTGTCATTCATTGCCCAGTTTGTTTTCTTCTTATCATACTGGAAGTTGTCTGAGCAGGAAACGCATCTGCTTTACTTACTATTGTATTCTTAATTCTAGCAAAAGCTTGGGAATAATAAGAGGTCAGTGCATTGTTCAGTGAATGAATGAATGAATGTTTAGGTGGACAGAGGGATGGATGGATGGATGGATGGATGGATGGATGGATGGATGGATGGATGGTTGTATATGGGAAAAGGGTCTAGAACCCTGATAGGAAACCCAACCTGGGGTGTGGGAGTCTACAACTATTTTCTAGTTGATACACTTCTGTAACTTTGACAATGAGAATGTAATTATTTTACACTTAACCAAAGAAAAGAGCAACATTGAAGAGTTATATGGATTTTAGACAAGGCTCCATTACTCACTGCTAGGTTTGAGTGAACCCATTGTGTCTCTGGATCTTCATCTCCTCAACCCTCAAAAGTGGGTCTATGCTGTGACAACATGATGGGCTGGCCTAGCCACAAGGGTCTTCATGGAAGAAGTGAGCTCTGGTATTTCAGAAGATGACTTTGGAGTCAGAGGTAGAGGTTCAAATCCAGACTCGTCACTTCCTAGTCATGTGGCTTTGGGAACTCATACTCTCTAAACCTCAGTTTGCTCATTTGTAAAATAGGGATTATAAACTCTACCATTTTAGGATGATTGTAGGACTGAATTGAGCAGAATTATCTAAACATACCTAGTTAGTACAGGTGCTCTATGAATGGGAAGAGGCTTGGGGAGGGGGCAGTCTCCGGAGTTCCCTGGAAACAGCTCCATGTTGACCTTCCCTTTTTCTGATAATCTGAGTCAGTTTAGAACTGCTCCAAGCCCCATGATCCCACCCAAGAGAAGAAATCAATTCTTCCTCTCAAAGTGATTTCTGTGTGAGTCAGGGCAGCAGTGTGTCATCAGGACCAGTCCAGCAGAGTGGCAGCAAGGTTTTCTTGGCATCCTCCACCTACTTCCCTCCTGGCTTTAGGAAGAACAGAGAAGAGAGGAGACTAGGACAGAGAAGAGCCTTGGTCTTTCCAAGCCACACCATCCCCACCCAGCATCCTCTCCACACTGAAATCAGGGAATCGGAATGGGAGGAGGCAAAACCAGAGAGAACCCAGCCCATCTCTGTGGGTCCGAGAGCATGGTGAGACTTTTACTGCAGCAGCTGGTCTGCCTTTCACTCCTCTTCTGTCTAGGATCGTGATTTTCAACCAGTAAACTACAAGAATTTTTTAAACATGTAATACCTCACTATTTAGTCAGAGGCACTGACCTCTTTTCCCTTAGATTGTCAAATAAAAAATGACAACAACCAACACAACAATAGTTAACCAGTGTGAATGAATAAAAATTATAGCAATTTTTTTGTCAGATTGGCCAAAATATATTTTTTGGTGTGCCACAGAATTTTAGTAATTACTTTCATGTGTGTATGAGATGAAAAAGGTTGAAAATCGCTTGGCTAGGGGGCCACCCCAACATGAGTTTGCATCTTCTAGGGCTCAACATCACTTGAAAAGGCAGTGTGACACTATCTCAGAACTTCAAGTGTGTGCCGAGGCCATGCACACACATACACACATCATTGGAGGTACAGAACCCTGAGGTAAAGCTACACTGAACTCAGAAGAGGTCTACCCAGAAGAAGGGATGGGAACAAGGGGAAGGGAGAGAGAAAGGAAAGAGATGAGGGATTGCAAGATCAAATTAGAACAGGGCTCCTGGCAGGCTGCAGCACACATGCCTCCATTCAACCTCTGTTGAGTCCTGCTAGGTGCCTGCCTTCATGTGTCTGGAAATCCCATCCCTTCCAGAAGACTTTCCAGACTTCACTCAGGAAGAACCCATTTTCTCCAGATGTGTTCTATCTAAATGCCTCCCTACTTCTAAATTCTTTAAGTTTCTATCCTCAAAGAAGCTCATTCTAGTAGAACAACTCTGCTGATCCCTGTTCACCTAAGTATCAGCCCTCTTGCTCTCCAGGGATTCCCCCTCAGGAGTGTAGCTGGCTCCTTTAGTCCTCAGAGCTTGAAGGCCTCTTGGAATTCACCTGGTTCAGTGTCCATCTCCATGCCCATTGCACAGGTAAGAATCTAAGCCCACAGAAGGAGGGCAGGCTGCCCAAGGGCCTAGGCTGAGTCATCAGTCACCATTAGAAGTGACTAAGAGCTCTCAAGTGTCACCAGGACTTGATTCCTCATCTGTTAAATGGACTTAACAGGCTGCCTTGTCTGCCTCAGGGTACAGCTTGGGCTCAGACACAGGCAGGCCTGAGTTTAAATTCTGACTCAGAAGACTTGCTAGACACTAACCAGGTATAAATGCCTTAACCTCTTTGAGAACCAATTCCACATCTCTAAAACAGGGTAACAATCCTTACTCCACAGCTATCCTACATAATAAAAGGGTAATATGCAAATTAACCATCCCTCCGCTACCCCAAGATTGGGCTGGCAGGAGGCGTGGGGGGGCGGGACTCGGGTTGGCTGGGGTGGCCAATTGGGCCGGCGGGAGGAGCGGGGGGCGGGGACTCGCGAGTCCCCGTCCCCCGCCAACGCGATCGATCGGCCGCCGCGCCGCTGAGCGGGACCGAATGGGGCCTGCGGGAGGCTGAGCTCGCATCGCCAGCGGCGGCGCGAGCTCAGCGTCTGCGCCATGGCTGTGCTGGGGCACAGAAGGGGCCTCTGGGGCAGCGAGCCCACGTCCCCGCCCCAGCCGGCCGTGCGGCGGGAATGAACGGGCCTGTGGGGCCCAGAGCTCAGGATCCGCGCGGCAGGGGAGGAACCAGAAAAATGGATCCTTCCAGTTCCTGATGCTGACAGCCCTATGGGTGCCGGGGTCCTCCACCTGCAGCCCCCAGTCGCAGCCCATCAGCCCCAGTCACAGACTGGAAGCCCCCTGCCAGCAGTCCAGATGGGACCAGTGTTGCGCCGCAGTGGTGGGTGTCAGCGGGCATGCTACAGACATCAAATCACTGCCACCGAGGCCACCCCCCCACACACACTCACAAGTAGTATGGTCCAAGGGGGTGACTCCTAAGGCAAGGCTCCCATGGCAGCTGATGCTCACCATGCCAGGTGAGGAAGCCAGACCTGAAAGCCCAAGCCCCTGAGTACCCGAACTGCAGGGCGTCGTGGGCCAGGGCCCTGAGGAGGCCCCAGGACAAGCATCTTCCCAGAGGCTGTGCAGAAGAAGGGGAGGAACCTCTGGCTAGAGGGCGGGGTGAGGGATGCTGGCCAAGACAGGGCTGAGGGACACCCCACCCCTGCACTCCCATGCACGAATTTCATGCACCTGGCCTCTAGTCCTAATAATAAAAGCCCAGGGTTGTAACTTGTAACAACCGATCACGACCAAAGGCTGACAAACCAGAAGTCAGTGCTGGGTTGCCGTGGAGACCTTCACAGCAGCTGCCATATGCTGTGGGGTCGGCTCCTCCAGCCCATAGGAGACTGGCGAGCTGCAGCTGGTGGAAAGCAGTGAGCCCAGGTTGAGCAGCCCTGCGATCACGGGGAGAACAGGCCAGGCCGAGCCGCCCCGCAATCACGGGGCAAAGAGCCCAGGCCGAGCCACCCCGCAATCATGGGGAGAACAGGCCAGGCCGGGCCACCCCACAATCACGGGGAGAACAGGCCAGGCTGGGCCACCCCGCAATCACGGGGCAAAGAGCCCAGGCCGAGCCACCCCGCAATCATGGGGAGAACAGGCCAGGCCGGGCCGCCCCGCGATCATGGGGAGAATAGGCCAGGCCGAGCCACCCCGCAATCACGGGGCAAAGAGCCCAGGCCGAGCCACCCCGCAATCATGGGGAGAACAGGCCAGGCCGGGCCACCCCACAATCACGGGGAGAACAGGCCAGGCTGGGCCACCCCGCAATCATGGGGAGAACAGGCCAGGCTGGGCCACCCCGCAATCATGGGGAGAACAGGCCAGGCCGAGCCGCCCCGCGATCACGGGGCGAAGAGCCCAGGCCAGGCCGAGCCACCCCGCAATCACGGGGTGAAGAGCCCAGGCCAGGCCGAGCCACCCCGCAATCACGGGGCGAAGAGCCCAGGCCGAGCTGCCCCACGATCATGGGGAGAACAGGCCAGGCCGAGCCTGGCCAAGCTGCCCCGCAATCCCAGGCGAAGAAGCTGCTCTGCTGACCAACCTGCACTAGGGACCTGTTCGGCGGCGTGGCGCAGAGTCCGGGGCCTCTAGCCTGGAGCCACGGGAAATCTCCCTCTCCCCAGAGTTAGGAGCACCAGCCCAGGTCTACCCAGCGGCCTGGTCCTGACTGCGGGGGTGAGTTCCTGCAGGCTGGGGTTTGAGCCCCACGCATGAGCAGTAGGAGACCAGTGCCTTTGTTATCGCCGTGTGTCCGGGTTTTAATTGGACAAATGCCCAGCGTCCCGGGCGCCAGCTTAGTAAAATCTTTTAGGAGAATTCTGTCTGGGTTTCCTCAAACTCCCTCAGCCCCTACTCACCCCTCTGTAAAGGTGCAGAACAAGTGAGGCCCTTAAATAAAAACCAGAGGTCTCCAGCAACGGTGGGCCTCTCTCATCACAGTCATTAGGACTGGATGGCATTTGAGTATTTATCTAGGCACCAGGACAGAGAAACACAAGCTCAAGTCATGATCTCTGCCCTTAAAAAATTCACAATCTTATTAGAGCGAGTGGATGATAAAAGCACAGTAATAACATCAGAATGTAAGACAACAATACAGAGAGGAACAGAGGCAATTGCTAGGATGATTTTCCAATAATTAGTACAAAGAGTATGTGCTATGAATTAAATTTAAAAAAAGTATGTGTGGAAGTAGCTGCTTCATGAGTATGGCATCCCTTCCTATTTTAAAGGAAGCTGAGTTCCGTGTGAACTGTGTACTGTGCTATGATATCTGAGGCACAGGACAAGGGAGGCCCTAAGTGAACTATGCTTTGATATTTGAGTCATTCTTTATTGTTCGACGTAATTTATTTCTGTACACCTCAGTTTTGTAATAGTTAAATTACTAGAATAATACATCTTGCTATAAAATATTACTAGAAGATCAAATGATCAGATGACATTTATTGTTATTTTCTATAAATGAACACAATCTCTGGTATGCTAAAGTGATAGGTATTATAGAAATATTCAGATAAGGAGACGTACAGGCTTGGTTACAAGTGAGACTTACTATCACAACCCAAATTTATTGCTTAAAAAAAAAGCAGGGAACCAACTAGAAACTGAACCAAATACAAGCCCTTGAAGGGGAAATGTAAGTTGGATAAGCTTTGCTATTACAAGAGCAAGTAGAAAAAATTCAGATGCAAGACTGAAAACCACATTGCATCCACTCTAAGTAGCTGTTAAAGAAAAAGAATGATATACTATGAAAATACTTAATACAGATTGTAAAGACATTTGTTCAAAGAGGATTTCCTAGAGTAGGTGATATTTCAGTTAATTTTTTTAAATGTGAAGAGGTTAGCTAGATAAGAAAAAGATATAGGGGTCCCAAATTGCAGAGGGTGCAGGCGGGGCTGAGGGACACCACCCCCCCATGCATGAATGTTGTGCACCGGGCCTCTAGTCTATATATATAAAAGCCAAAGCGACCAAATGACTGAAAGACCAAACAACCAGCCGACCGGTTGCTATGATGTGCACTGACCACCAAGGGGCAGATGCTCAACACAGGAGCTTCCCCCTGGAGGTCAGTGTGCTCCCACAGCCAACCTCCCATGGCCGGCCAACCTCCCGCGGTCCCTTCCCCCAGCTGGCCACCTCCCCCCCCCCCCATTGGCCCCGATTGGAAGGAAGAGGGGGCTGGCCAGCCAACCTCCCACGGTCCCTCCCCCCAGCCAGCCTCTCCCCCCTCGATTGGCCCCAATCGCTGGCCAGGCCGAGGGACCCCACCAGTGCACAAATTCGTGCACCGGGCCTCTAGTTATGAGAATAAAATAAGACGATATACAGAAAAGACTTAGGAAAGTACCTAGCACCCAAACAGTGGTAACAATTATTACTATTATTGTTATCATGGGGACTAGGCCTCCTGGGCCCTCTGCACTGAGCCTCCTCTTTCCCTCCCACTCTACATTCCCCAGCCAATAGTCCTCTCTGTTGAGCTATACATCCAGGTCCCTGGGGCCATTACTCCTCCTATGACCCCCTTTCCACCTAGAACCCCCACCAGCACCCCAGCTCCAAAGCAGAAAATGCACAATTCAGCTCCATCCCTGTCTGGCTCACCCCTAGCAGTCCTCTCCCCCTTCCTCCTTCCAGAAGCTAGGTCAAGCACCACACATCATAGGCTCCAGCCCCTACTGCTGCCATGTCCCCCAATATAGGACCTCTCCCCCAAGCACACATTTCAGTGTCTCCCCTGAGGAGTTCCAGTTCCTCAGAGTCTATGCTGATTTGAGGGTGACCTAGGAGCCCTGCCTCCCTGAGGATGTATCTTTCCCTGCTCCAAGGCTCCCAACAAAAAATGCTTCTCGTCCCCACTCCCCGCAGATTTCCCTCCGACATATTCCCTCTAGGCCTCAGGAAGGCCAAAAGGCACAGGGGTGTGGAGGAGGCAGAGTACTGGTCAGAGCCAGAGGGTATAGAAGTGTCCCCTGGAGGTGTGGTTGTGCTAATGACACCCTACCTCACAGGACTGTTATGATGATTAAATGAAATGATGTTTACTGAGCATACAGCACAGCTCCACCTCCAACCTGAAAATCCAATGTCCTTATCTGGAACTTCATATTGCAGGTGAGGCGGACTGGGGATGGCAGGGGATGGAGGGTTGCATAACAGCCTCTTCCAGATGTTTTTGTTCCATTTGAGCCAAGCTGTTCCTTCCCTCTTTTGCTGGTGGACCTCCCTGTCACTCCTGTCCGGGCAGGGTGTGGGAGAGGTACAGCAACGAGAAGTTGCCACCCACTCAGAGGACAAGCACATGGGCAATAACATCATCCTGCCTGCCTTTTTTCTCTTTTATTTGACCCCATGACTCAGGGTCACAGGCTCAGGCCCTATGTAGTCATAAACTTGGAGGCTGTTTGGACCTAAGTCATTTTCTTCACCCAGCCCAAACCATGTCAGCAACAGGCCAGCAGCAGGCCAGATGCCTGTGCCACAACACTTTCTAGGAGTCTCTCTAGGTGCTGTTGAGTCCCAACTCATGGCTCTATGATCTCATTGTGTCTCTGACCCCAAACAGTAATGTCCAGGTAATTGCAAAACCCAAATCCTGCTCCAACAAATGAAGATATGTGACTCTGGAGAAGACCACAGTTTAAGGATGTGAGAATTCCCACAGGAAGACTCAGAAGTCAACTTCACCAGTAATACGGACACAGCCTCCTCAAAACAGACAACACTTCTCTAACTGTCCTTCCCACAAACATTCAAGCACCCAGATGCCAGGCATCTGAGCATCCCAGACATCCAGCCACCTGCTCCATGAGGTGAAGAGGACCAGGGGCAGGAGGAAAGCGGTCCTCAGTTGTGGCACCCTTCTCATGGCATTGACAGGCTGCTCACCTCTAACAAGCTGGGTGTCTGATTTCTTGGAATGCAGGCGTCTGAAGTACATTGGAAAGCTCAGAGCAGGCAGGCAGGAGAAACTACCAATGCGGTCATTGAAGAGAGAAAAGCACTCCAGAGATCAGTCATGGGACCAATAAAAGCATCGCTGAAGCCCACTAAATGAAAAGATTACTCCAAGAGTCCCCTTGTCTTATGACCCCTGAGTGCAAACACTGATGCTCACAGTGCTGACCTGAAGTCATGAAGAAAAATGAGCGTCCTGATGTCAGATTGTGCTGTACGTAATGTAGGGAGAAAGATTTCCATGCTCAACAGTTAACAGAAGTGGTAGTGCTTGAGCTCGGAAACTTGAGATGTCAGGGAAATGTACTCACCCAAAACAGTCCACTCAGACTCCAGCCCCACAGCCCCTCACCTTTCCCTGCCGCTGAGATCAGACTGACCCGCCCACATGTTTAAACTTCAATTTCAAGTTTAGACTTCAATTTCCCTCAGCCTCCAAAAGCACCCAAACTATAAGGAGGGCGGCACAGCATCAGATTTCCTAGGAATTTCTGGGAGGCCAGAAGGGATTAGCCAGGAGCTGAACTAAATAAAGAACTCTCTTAAAGACAGGCGCTTCATTAAGCTCACCGCTCAAGATGCCCGTAAGGAAAGGACCCAGGGCCTTAAATAACTGACAAAATCAGACTCATTTACAATTACCCACATCCCATTTTAAGGTAATTTTTCTCAATTAGGTCAATCACCCCTCCCCCCCCCTCAATTTTTTTGCTTTACTGTTTGCTTGACATGTTCTCTCAATGACAGACCCGTCACCCACCACACATTTCTTCTTAGGGCAGGCTGCCCTTTGAAATGAATCCCCTTTTCTTGCAGTTCGCTACCTTAGCCCCCAAACCTGTCCATTCCCTGGCTGACCAGCAAGTGAGGGTCTTGGGACCTGGAATTCAATCCCCTCCCCTCTAGTTTCCCCCTGGTCCTGCCTTCCCTTCCCGCCACCCAACCTCACCCACCACCTCCCTGAGACCCCCAAGCCCAAACCACCCCTCACCCCGTGCTTTCCTGTGCTTTGGTGTCCCGTCTCTTCCCTCCTCCAATACCCATTCCCCCTTCACCCAGGCCGGCTGTCCCCGCCGGTCCTCGGGATCTGTCCCCGCAGGCCCGCGGCCGCCGGCACCCATGCCTCCATCCTGCCAGCTCACACAGGGCGGGCCCCGGCGCCCCCTTCCCCCCGGGCAGCTCCCCTCCTCACTCTGGTCCGCAGGGCGCAGAGGCCGCCGACCCCCGGCTCCAGCGGGCTGGTTAGGCGTCCGAGCCACCAGCACGGCGACACCTCTGCTCCGCCCCAGGCACCCACCCCGGACCTCCGCCGTCGGGGCCGCCCTCCCGCCCTCCTCCTCCTCCGGCGGCGGGGGGGGGGGGGGGGGGGCAGGTCGCTCAGGGCCGCGGCCCCCGGGCCAGAGGGAGGGGGGCCCGGGCGGGCCGGGTGGGGATCGAGCCGCCCAGAGGCCCCGGGGCCGGGGCCGGCGATGACGCCGGTCCGGTGCTCACCGTGCGGGGGCCCGGCCGGGCGGGCGGGAGGACGGGAGCCCCAGAGGCGGCGGCCCCGCGGCAGGCACAGGCGCAGACAAAGGCCGCCGGCCCGCGCCACGCAGGCACTCCCCCGCCGCGCCCCGCCCGGTCCCGGCTCAGCGGCTGGAGCTGCGGAGCGGCCGCCCGGAGGCCGGGCCGAACGGGAGTCGGGGGCGGCCCGCGAGCCCGAGGGGCGGGCGGGACGGGCGGGAGGAAGCGTGGGCCCGGAAGGCGGCGGGAGCGCCCCGAGACCGGATGGGCCCCGCGGGGGGGGGGGGGGGTTGGAGCCGAGGCCTGAGCCCGCCCGCCGGGCAGGGCGCGGGTTGGGACCCGCCCCCAAACCCCATCCGACCACGTGGGGAGACGGTCGCCCCGGGAAGGGGGCGCAGGGCTGATCTCTCCCCCGCCCCCCCTGTTCCCACAATCCAGACTGCGGAGTTCATTTCCGGTGAGGGGGACAGGTGCTTGTCACCGAACCCCCTTTCTACAGCTCCAACAGCGGGCAGCTGAGCGGGAGCCCCGGGAGCCGTCCGGCCCAGGCTGGCTGGGAAGGGTTAACGCGCCTGCGCGGAGTCGGGCCTGCTCCATAAATACCGCGTCGTGGGCGCCGGCCGACCGCAGGCCATTTCCACGGAGCTGGTTTTCCCTTTCCCTTCCACCCACGGCCCTGGCCACCCTGCCCCGCCGCAGGCCAGGACTGGCCAGGCCCGGCTGGCTCCGACCGAGGGAAGCAGCTCGGACTCCGTGGCCTGGGCTCTGTCCTTAAAAGACCCAGCTCCAGCCCGGGAGCAGATGGAGTCCGGACTCCGCCTGGCCCATCCCTCCCGCATCCATTCTGCGGCCGGTCCTTCAGTCTTACAAACGGTGACAGCTACAGTGCAACAGGACTCGCTGGGCCGGGGTCACAACAGTCCATCGGGTAACATTGTCCCCGTTTCACAGATGCAAAAACTGAGTCTCTCACTGTGCTTTTGCCAGGCCTACCACCAAGTGGCGGTAGATGTATCCCAGAAGGACTTAAGAAATATGCATGAACACGTGCATCTCTGCCTATCAGCCACTGTTTTAAAGCTCTGTACCATTTTATCTCTTTTCATCTTCACAACAACTCAGTAAGGTAAATGTTATTTTTATCATAGCATTTATTATCTTTATGAATAAGGAAATTAAGACACAGAGAGATTAACTAACTTGCTTGAGGATATCCAGGATTTGAGGAACCAAGATTTCCCCCCTTGAATTTAGTGCTGAATTCAAACTTAACTCTGTGGGGTGTGTGTGTGTGTGTGTGTGTGTGTGTGTGTGTGTGTGGTTGTGGTGCATGGGCATGTGTATTTGTGAACACCTGAGCAACTCTGTGTTTCAGTCTATGTGCACATGCATTCCTGAGTGTAAGTTTGATGGTGGCTCTCTGTATGTTGGGTTGCTCCTAGGGATGGGAGCAGGGAGTGGGGCATTAAGGCCAGGCCATCTGGAGGTCATCAGCCTCCCCACCAATCCACACTGCTCCCTCTGCCCTGCCAGGCCCTGTGCAGCCTGGGCCTGGCCTTGAAAGTCTCAGCCCCCAAACCCCCACACGCCCCACACCCTGGGGAGAAGCATCCAGAGAGAGGTGTCCTAGGCTGAGAGCCACGAGCCCTGCAGCAGAACCCGAGAGGAATTACCTTTCCTTCCCTTGTTCAAAAGTCAGTTCTGTGCTTTGTGCCTCGCTGTGGTAACACAGGTTCTGTCCCAGAGGACTAGTCTGACTGGGAAGGCACGCCTCAGCTGTAATGGACAGTGAAGAAACAACACAGGGCAGTTGATAGTGGGGGAGAGGGGAGACTTCTGATAAAAGTCAAAAGACAGTTATGATAATAGTGTTCAAGAGAACAGGTCAAGAGGGAAGGAAATGAGTGTGACGCAGTGGCTTGAGAGGGCACTGACCCCCCAGAAAGGACAAACACTTGGGGCAGGCGACAGACAGCATGTGAGACCCAGATACCTGGCCCGGGACACAAACTGAGTGACCATCATACACACAGGAATCCCCTCAGTTCAAAAAATATTTCTTCTATGCCCAGTTGAAAATGCATCCTTTCTCAGACTTCCTTGCAGCCAGAGGTGGTCAAGTGACTCATTGTAGCCCGTGAGATGGGAATGAAGCTCACTAGTTGGGGCTTTGTGGAAAGCTCATTAAAGGAGCACGCTTACCCTAATATGGAAAACAGGAGGTAGTTTCTCAAAAAATTAAAAATAACATCACCATGGGATGCAATAACCCTACTTCTTGGTAGTATATACCCAAAAGAATTGAAAACAGGGTCTCAAAGATACATTGTATACCCATGTCCATATCAGCATTATTCACAATAGCCAAAAGGTGGAAACAACCCAAGTGTCCATCAGTGGATGAGTGGATAACAAAATATGGTATCCTCGCTAATAAAATGGTAATATGCAAATTAACCATCACTCCGCTACATAAGCCATGCCCATCAGCCAAGCCACGCCCACCAGCCAATCAGGGCAAGTATGCAAATTAACCCCAATCCAAGATGGCTACAGCCACAGAGAGCAAGGTTTCCCAGGTAACAGAGCAAGCCAAGCTTTCCATTGCCGTTGAGGGCCTAAGCCTCCACTCAAGCTACAAAGTTTCAATTATAGAAGGTAAACAAATTCAAACAAATGGCGGCAGAATGGAGCTTGAGAGAGCAGGCCAGGGTTGCCGGCGGCAACAGGGGAAGCAAAGCTTTCCGCACACCCTGGCCGGGCTCACCCGCTTAAGGCTACAAAGTTTCTATTGTAGAAGGTGAATTAACTGCCACAGAAATGGCTGCCGCCCCAGAAATGGCTGCCGCCACAGGCTACAAAGTTTCAATTGTAGAAGGGAAATAAATTCCAGATACCAGGGCCTCCCCTTGGGTTGCCAGGGGGCATGGCCGGCCTGCAAACCACCACAGGCCCCTCGCTCAGGCCGTCCCACACCCCAAGGGAACCCCCACCCTTATCTGTGACACCCTTCAGGGCAAACCAGCTGGCCCCCACCTGTGCACCAGGCCTCTATCCTATCTAATAAAAGAGTAATATACAGATTGATCATCACTGCAACACACAATATAGCTGCCCCCATGTGGTCAAAGATCCTGCCCCATGTGGATACAAGATGGCCACTACAAGATGGCCAGCAGGAGAGGGCAGTTGGGAGGCACCCGGCCTGCAAGGGAGGGCAGTTGTGAGGGACCGGGCCTGCAAGGGAGGGCAGTTGAGAGGGACCAGGCTTGCAAGGGAGGGCAGTTGAAGGTGATCAACCCTGCAGGAGAGGGCAGTTAGGGGTGACCAGGCTGGCAGAGGAGGGAAGTTGGGGACAAACAGGCTGGCAGGGGAGCACTTAAGCATCAACCAGGCTGGCAGCGGAGTGGTTAGGGGGTGATCAGGCTGGCAGGCAGAAGCGGTTAGGGGCAATCAGGAAGGCAGGCAGGCGAGCAGTTGGGAGTCAGCAGTCCTGGATTGTGAGAGGGATGTCCGACTGCCCGTTTAGGCCCGATCCTGGTGGGATCGGGCCTAAACGGGCAGTCGGACATCCCTCTAGGAGTCCCAGATTGGAGAGGGTACAGGCTGGGCTGAGGGACAACCCCCCACTGTGCACGAATTTCGTGCACCGGGCTTCTAGTATATGTACAATAGAATATTACTCAGCCTTAAAAATGAAGGAATTCTGACACATGCTACAACATAGATGAACTTTGAGGACATTATGCTAAGTGAACTACAAATACTATATAGTTTCACTTATATGAGGTATAGAGTAGTCACATTCATAGAGACAGAAGGCAGAATGGTGGCTGCCAGGGGCTTGGGGGGAGGAGGGATGCAGAGCTGTTTAATGGGTGTAATGGGTCAGTTTTGCACCCCTGCCCTGAATTGCTTCTAGTCCTTGGCCTGACCCCTGAGTGACCATTGCTCACTCAAGATTGATGAGGAAGGAATGATGACCTCTGATAACCCAGGTTATTTGTAAGGACATCAGATCAATATTCTGGCAAAGGAATGGGGGTGGTGTGGGGTCTGACCCTCTTATTACTTTCCCCAGAACAGGAAGTATGAGTTTATGGTGAGATTGAACTTCCTTTTCCTCCTCCGACATATCAAAGGACAAGTGCCCCCTCTTTGATTAAATACACTTGAGTCAAGCAAACTGGACTCCAGAGCCCAGCTTTAGAGCGGGGCTCTGAAAGCATGGCAGCTCATCTTTCAGGAAGAAGCGCACAGACATTGGCATGCCTGGCCGGGGAATGACACTCAAAATCTGTGCGTTTCCATCTGGACGACATGGCTCAGTGGTTGAACAGCATCGACCTATGAACTAAGAAGTCATGGTTCAATTCCCGGTAAGGGCACATGTCCAGGTTGCAGGCTTGATCCCCAGTGTGGGGTGTGCAGAAAGCAGCCAATCAATGATTCTCATTCTCTCTCTCTCTCTCTCTCTCTCTCTCTCTCTCTCTCTCTCCCTTCCTCTCTAATTTTTAAAAAAATCTATTCGTTTCCATAAGAAAAAAAAATTATTCTTGGCAATGCTGGGAGTTTCAGGCCCTACCTAGTTGGGCGTATTTTTGAGGATTCCTGTGACACCAATATCTTAGAATTGGCCTCCCTCAACTCAGGCTGGTTCCTGCACATTACCTATTGAGGTGTTTGCATTTTCAGGCCTCAAGTCCTTGAGATCTTTGCAAAGGCCACCCACCCCCACCCACTCATTTAGGGATTATCAGGCTGATTGCCGGGCTGCCATCTGGAGCCGTCCATCCAGCCTGCACTGTCTAAGGTAACCACATTTTTTCCAAATGACCAGGTCCAGTGTAGGGTTGAATCTGGTACATACTGACCACTGCAGGTTCCCTATTCCCAGCGCCTGAGTGTTGGAGTAGACTGCAGGTGTCTGGATCCAAGTAGGTCTAGCTGGACCTACTGAAACGCAACACAACAGGAGCAGCCTGAAAAAGAGAGGAGCCTCCAAGTAGGCTCACTGGGGAACACCACACCCACTGTCCCCTCTTCTTCCTTGGTCACCCTCTTCATTGTCTGCCCTCCGCCCTTGTCCTTGGTGGAACCACTCAGTCCCCACCGCCCAGGCTTACGGTGCTCCAACACCGGGAATCCATCCTGAGTCTGTGTCCTGCTGCTGGAGGGTCAGGGCGGTTCTCCAAACAGGACGGTTGGGATGGAGTTAAAAACAAAACAACAAAATAAAGACAGCACCGTTGTGCCAGGGGAAATCTTGCATCAGAGTTGTTTTGTCTAATGACTTCTAATCACATGCAAATGACTAAGGCATTAGTACTTGCTGAGAGTGAGTGCCTCCTTCCTTTCTGTCACTCTAGCCCTGGCCTAAAACAGGCTCAGAGAAGAGCGCACACAAAGGACCTAACAGTTCCAGCGAGGAGAATAAGGTTGCGTGCCCCTGGCTGGGAGAGCAAGGGGTCTGGCATCAGAAGTCGGCAGTGGAAACGCTTACAAAGAAGACAGAGGATAAACCACTTGAAATCCAGAAATCCTAACTTAATCCAGATACTACATCTCTAGTACTAATATTGCTGTTTCCAGTCACAGGTTCTATTATGATCATTTGATTTTAGTTGGGCTTGTGACGCTGTGCCCAGTTATCTGACCATGTTCCCCCAAGGACTATGGGAGACAGGAAGGCTTAACTGTCCAATGGTGAGAACAGCTTATTTAGCCCTCCCTAATGGGGCAAGTTCTTCATGTCAATCCCTCATTTCTGAGGCAGGACCACCAATTGCCATCCCTAGCCCCCATCCCCTCCCTGGCTTCTCTCAGCCTGCTGTCCCTATGTTCTGGAAAAATAGAGTGTGTGATGGAAGTAGCTCCTCTTGGACCATGACTTGGCTGCTGCTATAATGAAATCATCAGAAACATAACTTCTAAAGAAATCTCAACTGCCAGATTTTCCCAGGAAACCCTTGGGTTTCCAAATGGGGACTTGAGCAGCAGCAATAACTTTATCCACTCAGGGAAGTGTGTGGCCACCTCTGAGGAATGACCGCAGCCACCAAGTTTCGCCCTGGAAATTCCCCAATCAGCCCTTCATCCTGTTGGGGTCAGCATTGCAGTCAAAACATGATCCTTCTCCATCACGCTCCATCCCTCTGTAAATATCCACACAGTCCAGTTCGTCTCACTTCAGGGAAAGGCGGTCTGTCAGAGGTGGTCCTCTGACACTGGACAAGTCCAATTCCTTCCCCCCAGCCTTCTGGCGCAGGTGCCAACTTCAACCCCGGTCTGTTCTGACATGTGCTGCCTGCCCAGTGTTCTCTGCTTGTCCAAGCCATATCTCCCAGGTATTTTGAGAGCTCCCTCAGGGGAGAAACCCTAGCTCATTCTCCTCCAGGCTCTCCATTCCCGCTCTCCCACCCTCCACCCCATCCCCCCATGTTGAGAAAGTGAATGCCTTAACCCTGGCTGGCAGGAGTGGGATGCAGACAGTAAGTACAGTAAGCTAGAAACCAGAATGTCCCAGCCTGCCAAGTAGTGGCCGTGTGGCCAGAGGAAGTGGGTCAGCTGTTCTGGGCCTCTGCCTCCTCTTCCAAGAGTCATGCACTGGTCCCCACACTGGCTCCTCGGTAGCCAGCTGAGCCACCAGCTTGTTCTCACTGAGAGCACCAGGAGGATTTTCTCCTCCCCCCGTAACAGGCAGGACTAATGAAGCATACTACACGGTAGACAAGACGCCTGCAAAATCAGGAAGGGACTAACAGGTGCCCTCCAAATTCCATGCTCTTTTTTTATTTAAAAAAAATGTTAAGTTACAGATGACATACACTATTATATTAGTTTCTGATGTGCAGCCTAGTGATTAGACATTTATGTGACTTACAAAGTGATCACCCCCGTAAGTCTAGTACCCATCTAACACCATACATAGTTATTATAATATTATTGACTATATTCCCTATGTTGTACTTTAGATCCTGTGACTATTTTTATAACCAGCAATTTGTACTTCTAAATCCCTTCACTTTTTTTCAGTCCTCTCCCCAACCCCCCTCCCATCAGGCAACCATCAATTTGTTCTCTGAATCTATAAGTTTGTTTCTGTTTTGTTTGTTCATTTATTTTGTTCTTTAGATTCCACATGTAAGTGAAATCATATGTCTTTCTCTGACTTATTTCACTTAGCATAATACTCTTTAGGTAGTCAAAAATGGCAAGATTTTATTCTTTTTTATGACTAATAGTGGTTAATTAATCTAGGACAAAGAAGGCAAAAATATACAATGGGGTAAAGACAGTCTATAAAATAAATGGTGTCAGGAAAACTGGACAGATACATGCAAAATAACGAAACTGGATCACTTTCTTACACCATATACAAGAGTAAACTCAAAATGGATTAAAGTCTTAAATGTAAGACCTGAAATCATAAAACACCTAGAAAAAAACTCTAGCAGTAAACTCTGTGACACTGCTCTTAGCAATATCTTTTTCCATATATCCCCCTCAGGGAAGGGAAACAAAAGAAAAATAAACAAACGGGACTACATCAAACCCCTTCATATTGGGGAACCCTAGGACTTAGTACTCAGAACTCCTTATTTCTGGTTCTACATCCACTCCCTTGGTCATTTCATCTCTTTAAATACTCTGAGCTAACAACTCTCAAATTCAAATCTCCACATTGGACTGTCCTTGAATTCTGCATTTCCAATTGCCTACTGAACATATCCATTTGTCTCTAATCAAACTCATAATTTCCATTTCATCCCACACCCACCATCAAAAACACACACAACAACACAAAACCCAAACAAACGATTTCTCCTATAGCCTTCCTGATCCCAGATGATAGCAACTGCCTTCTTCTAGTTACTAGAATCTAGTAGCTCAGGCCAAAAACAATCTTGTACTCTTTCTTGATATTTCTCTTTCTTGCAAACCCCACATCACCAATCTTATTGGATCTACCTTTAAAATATATTCACTGAGAGCACCAGAAGGAACGTATGACCTCTTTCCATCTTCACTGCTACCACCCTGGCCCAAGACATTTTCATCGTTTACTGGATTATAATAGCCTCCCAATTGGTCCATCTTTTCTCTCTATAGTTTACTTTCTACACAGCAGCTAGAATTATCCTTTTAAACAAAGGGAAACTTTAATCCCCCCACTCAGATTTCTCCAGGATAAAAGCTGAGTCTTTAGATTGGCCTATGAATCCCTAGATGACCTGGCCCCTTGCAATTATTTTTTCATAAAAATTTTAAAATTTATTTCAGAGAGGAAGGAGGAGGGAGAGAGCGATAGAAACATCAATGATGAGAGAGAATCATTGATCAGCTGCTTCCTGCACGCCCCCTACTGGGGATTGAGCCTGCAACCTGGTCATGTGCCCTGACCAGGAATAGAATCATGATCTCCTGTTCATAGGTCCTACCCTGGCCCTATCTCCCTCCATAGAATGTAAGTTTCATGAGAGTCAGGACTTTTTTTTTTTTTTAATATATTTTATTGATTTTTTTACAGAGAGGAAGAGAGAGGGATAGAGAGCTAGAAACATCGATGAGAGAGAAACACCGATTAGCTGCCTCCTGCACACCCCCTACTGGGGATGTGCCTGCAACCAAGGTACATGCCCTTGACCGGAATCGAACCTGGGACCCTTCAGTCCGCAGGCCGACGCTCTATCCACTGAGCCAAACCAGTTTCGGCGAGAGTCAGGACTTTTTTTTGTTGACTGCCATACTCCTGCACCTAGGATAGTGTCTGGCACATAGTCGGTACTCAATTACAGTTTGTTGAGTGGGTGGATGGGTAAATGCAAGGACCAGTAGTTGAAGAGCACATGGATGCCAAATGTTTCAGTGCTTTCTTCAAGATCTGAAATACCTGAGCATGTTTATGTGCCCATGGGGAAGGTAGAAAGAGCGGAAGAAAATAAGTCCCCTGAGGGAGAAGGGGCATGATACTTGGCACTGAGAACAGTGATGGCGAATCTATGACACGTGTGTCAGCACTGACACGCGTAGCCATTTCTGATGACACGCGGCCGCTGAGGCGGCCGCATGCCGAGGATGAAATATTTGCTGCTCCTGAGGATGAAACATTTGCGAAATAATGTTTTTTCCTCAAAGTGACACACTACCCGAGTTATGCTCAGTTTTTTGGCGAAGTTTGACACACCAAGCTCCAAAGGTTGCCCATCACTGACTGAGAAGGCGGTAAGAGACAGGATTCAGGGCCTGGGAAAAGCCACTCCTTCTTTGGAGTAAGAGATGCAAAATCAATGGAGGCACCACAGAAGGCTTCTCCCCTCCCCCCAACACTCCCCGGAAAGTACTAGTATAAGATAAGATCATCTGAGAGCGAGGGAAATGAGAGTGGGCAGAGGCTAAGAAAAAGGAAGAAGATTTTCTATAGTGACTATGAGGAATAGGAGATTGATCCTCCGGAACACACAGCATGGCTTTTAAGTAGTGATGAAAGATCACAGTTTGGAACCACATACCCTCTCCCTTTTCTGCTTTGGGGTTGCGAGCAAGATCACAATAGGACAGAGAGCTGCTGTGAGGAGGCAGGAATCCCACCTCCAGGTCCAGAGTCTACGCCTTGCCTAATGACCCATTTCTCTTCAGCTGCTTGCCCACCATGACTGAATCCATCTGACCCAGCTCCTTCCCTAGGTCTGGTTTCCTCATAACTGTAATTCAACCCAGAGTGTCAGGATGGGTTCTTAGAGAGCAGACTCTGAGATGGAGATTAGCATGCAAGAAGTTTATTAGAGATGTTCTTAGGTTCAATGCCAGGAGAAGAAAAGAGAAGGAAATAGGACTGGGCAGGAGAAGATAGGCCACAATACAGTCCCAACAAAGGGCCTGGCTAACCCCATGGGGGGCCAGGATTGGCCTTTCTTACTCAAGCACTGATCAATTGTTGGATGTGGGTTTTCTGGGAAGGGGGAATGACACAAAGCAGAGGCAATTCCCAATGAAGACTTCCAGCTGAGAGATGTCTTTCTGTTGTACTTCTAGTAGTACAACATGAAGGGGGATCCCAGCACCACAGTGTCCATCATAGTAATACATCTTTAGTTAGCCCTTACTCTGTGCCTGGCCCAGGGTCTCCCTCAACCTCAGTGGGGGAGAGGGGGAACTTAGAAGCTTCAGGAACTTACTTGAGGCACCTGGGTACAGGTATTATACGCCTGCATAGAAGTCAGAAGCCTTGGGTTCTAATGCTAGGTCAGCCACTAATTCACTATGTGCAAGTCTCTGGTCTCTCTCAGCCTCAGTTTCCCCATCTGTACATGAGGGATAAGCTGAGGTCCTTATCCAATAGCCTATGGCTTTATGATGCCTAAAAATCATGGATGGTGAGGAGTGAGGCCTGCCTGTGCCTCAGTCTTGGATCTCAAAGGCCCCACCCATCAGCCCAACCCTCTCAGTTTGAGAGCTGTCAGGCTCACGTTTTTATGGCCAGAGGTCACAAGCTGAATAATCAAAATATAAGTTCAAGGATAGATTTATAATAGAGTGAGCATTCATGCTCCTTTCAACTCCCTCTACCCTTCTCAGAATGGATTTTAGCTCTTCCCAGAAGCATTATGACCTCTGGCCCTACACAGAGACATCACTGAATATTTTATGGGCAAAATTCTTGGAGGTCATTCAGTTTGTTACTGTTTTCTGGCACCATAGGCCACACAGAGACACCCCTATCTCCCAGAGACTTACAAGTGCACATTAGTCATTAGCAGCCTCTGGAAGCTTCAGGGCCTTTGAAAGGCCAGAGGACAAGTAATTTGGAATTCTACTTTTGCCCTGGAAATAATAAGAAATTCTTAAATTATGCCCCACTCTATATGCCCACCTTCTGCCACCAGGTTTACATTTCTCAGGATAGACCTATGTTCACCTAACTTGGCTGCTCATTATGGGAACTGCTTTTGTTCATGTTTATGCTTTTTTTCTAAGAAGAAGCAGACTTCATTACTTAGCTCAATACTTTTCTCTTTGACTACTCATGACCAGAGCGAAATTAGGAAGAATGTGGTGCCACCACGCACATTTCTGAACTAATGTACTATGTAAAGAAGCCAAACATAGTTGGACCTGATCTTTGGAGTGACAGCCCATGGGAGATAGAAAGGCCCTCAGTTATTAGTTAGTCCAGCCACTATCATTTTACAGATTGGAAAACTGGGACAAAAGAGGATGAGATCCCAGCTTCTTACTAAGTTTGAGATCCTTCAGAAGAGAAGGGAGGCTTTCATATCATCGTCTTGCATTTGAAATGACTTTTAAAAAATAAATATATAACAGAAATTTAAAAATAAGATAAAGAGAAGGAGAAAGATGTCCTCTGCAGCATGAGGGAATGACTCAGCACAGGAGACCAGGGTGGCTGCCCTCTGAGCTCCAACCCCAGAGCCCTCAACCCTGGACTCTCCTCACACAGCTCCAGTCCACTCTGCCTTCCCTCTGCTGGAGCCCAAGGACGGGCCCATCCGCGTCACCAACCTGGCCGAGCTGCCCACTGAGATCCTCGGGGCCCCGGAGACCGCCAACACCGACTTAGAGGATTTTTAGGACTTCCCGTCTTACATTCAAGTCCTTTAGCCATTTTGAGAGAGGAGAACCAAGAAGGCAGCAAAGTTAAACAAAGGAACTTCGCCGCGCACAGCAATTTCAAAAATACAACTGGAGGACAGAGCGTCTGCCACCCAGAACCACAGGAGAGCTGGCTGAATGGTGGATTTACAGCTAAGAGGGAAGAGGAAAGAGCGAACTCAGAGGGGATGAGGTGCGGAGGCGCGTGGGTCGGGCTGGTGGCGGGGGAAGGGTCGTGCGGCTTTTGTTCCAACCCTAGGGGAGATTAGCTCCCCATCACCCTGAAATCCAGCTTCTGGGGACGCGCGGGAGACCCTGACGCCTGCAGGGAGAGGCTGGACTCTCGGCCTTCGTGTCAGAGAGTGGGAGTAACTTCCTTGCGGAGGTGCGCCCAGCAATCAGTGTTTGCTGCTCTGGAGTGCGGAACGAGGGGGCTTAGAAACGTGGAAAGCAGAAAAAGCAGACTTGCAGCCATTTCGGTTCGCCACGCCATGGCCTGGTGGCGCCCTGAGGCCCCACCCCGCCCTGGGACCCGCCCCACACATTTTGCAGACCCGCCCCGCACGTTTTGCAGGCCCAACTGGGCTCCAAACAATGGCTTTTGCATGTGGGTGGCCTGCCCTATGGCAGCTTGACCAGATAAACTGCGGTTCTAGTCGGACTGCTCCAGGGCCGCTCAGACAGGAGGAGGAAACTGCAGTTTTTGCTGTAATTCCTGCTGAGTGGCCTCAGGCAGTAGCTGACCTACACTCCATTGGAGACCCAGAAACGAGGGCATCTAGTGGTCGGTGTGAGATGACACCAGATTTCAACCACTCACATAAGGGACACATTCAAGAGGCAGACTCAGTGAGCGCCAAAGCCTTGCTGCACCAAGACCCAGCCCATAAACGTGTCTCCTGCACAGCAACTCTTCCTTTATAGACACAGAGGGTCCGCACGGCAAATTGGCCTGGAGGACAATTCCTCCCAGCGACACCAACAACAATCAAGACTTAACTATACAAAGGAGAACCAAGATAGAGGCATAGGGCGGAAGCCTGATTGTTGCCTACCACGACAATTTTGAGTCTACAACGGGAGAGCAGAGCAGACACCATCCAGAACCACCGGAGGGCTGGCTGAGCAGATGCTCTACAACTAGAATAAAAGAGAGGGGTACGCGGGATGAAGCTGATGCCGGTGACCCAAAGATCACACTTTAAGAACTACGGCTCAGGCGACACAATGGCAGCCTGGAACGTGCTCGGCGCAGTTCCCCCGGCGGTCTCCGGCTGAGGGGAAGGCTCCACTCGCTGCTGAGCACGGACAGACGAGCCCCTGGGAGACATGGGGTGGGAGACTCCACGCTTGCTGACCTCCGAGTCCTTCAAGAATCTCAACGCCCCGGAAGCGGCCAGGTGCGCACGCTCGGCGACCGGCCACCGCTGCAGACCCACGGGCCGATGCAGCCACCCCGGACCAGCCCGCCGCCGCGCACCGGGCACACCGGAGCTTCGCCGAGCCCGCCGCCCAACGAGTTCTGCGGCAGCTGCCCTGGAGCTCTGAGAAAATGGCTGAAGGAATTGCTGAGATGGAATTGACCAACAGGAATTGGGATCAAGAAGACGAAACCCCACTGGGTCCCGGATCCAGGTGAAGCCATGCGCCCCTGGGTCCGGGTGAGGCTGGGAACTGGGTCAGG
Source organism: Cnephaeus nilssonii (assembly GCF_951640355.1). Taxonomy (NCBI): domain Eukaryota; kingdom Metazoa; phylum Chordata; class Mammalia; order Chiroptera; family Vespertilionidae; genus Cnephaeus; species Cnephaeus nilssonii. Next base: position 2,360,068 of record NC_137075.1, on the reverse strand, counting down.
GTGAGGCTGGGTCCCGGGTCCGGGTGGGGCCGCCCCCCTGGGTCCAGGTGAGGCTATGCGCCCCTAGGTCCGGGTGAGGCTGGTACCTGGGTCCGGGTGGGGCCATGCGCCCCTGGACCTGGGTGAGGCCACGCGACCCTGGGTCTGGAAGAGGCCACGTGCCCCTGGGTCCAGGTGAGGCCACGCGCCCCTGGGTCCGGGGGAAGCTAGATCCCAGGTCCGGGCGAGGCCGTGTGCCCCTGGATCCGGGTGAGGCTGGGTCCCGGGCCCGGGATAGGCCACGCGTCCCTGGGTCCGGGTGAGGCCATGTGCCCCTGGGTCCGGGTGAAGCTGAATCCTGGGTCTGGACGAGGCCGTGTGCCCCTGGATCCGGGTGAGGCTGGGTCCCGGGTCCGGGTGAGGCCGTGGGCCCCTGGATCCGGGTGAGGCCATGCGACCCTGGGTCTGGGAGAGGCCACGCACCCCTGGGTCCGGGTGAGGCCACGCGCCCCTGGGTCCGGGGGAAGCTAGATCCCGGGTCCGGGTGAGGCCGTGTGCCCCTGGATCTGGGTGAGGCTGGGTCCCGGGCCCAGGTGAGGCCACGCGCCCCTGGATCCGGGTGAGGCCATGCGACCCTGGGTCCAGGTGAAGCTGAATCCTGGGTCTGGGCGAGGCCATGTGCCCCTGGATCCGGGTGAGGCTGGGTCCCCGGTCCGGGTGAGGCCGTGGGCCCCTGGATCCGGGTGAGGCCACGCGACCCTGGGTCTGGGAGAGGCCATGCGCCCCTGGGTCCGGGTGAGGCCACGCGCCCCTGGGTCCGGGGGAAGCTAGATCCCGGGTCTGGGTGAGGCCGTGTGCCCCTGGATCTGGGTGAGGCTGGGTCCCGGGCCCAGGTGAGGCCACGCGCCCCTGGGTCTGGGTAAGGCCACGCGCCCCTGGGTCCGGGTGAAGCTGGATCCCAGGTCCGGGTGAGGCCGTATGCCCCTGGATCCGGGTGAGGCTGGGTCCCGGGTCCGGGTGAGGCCGCACACCCGGGTCCGGGTGAGGCCACGCGCCCCTGGGTCTGGGAGAGGCCACGCGCCCCTGGGTCCAGGTGAGGCCACGCACCCCCTGGGTCCGGGTGAGGCCACGTGCCCCTTGGTCCGGATGAAGCCGTGCCCCTGGGTCCAGCCGAGACCCAACCAGAGGGAATCGAACCTGCATTACCACCATTTGTCCACCATCCAGAGCTGAGGGGTCAGTGCCGACATGTACACATAAGGAACTGGTGGACATTGATATTGGGTCTCAAAAGAACTGTTGGTCCAGAAAGAAACTCACTACAGACTGATTCATTTGCCTGTCAGCATAACTATTATTGCTCATCTCACATTCAGTTCATATAAGTATATCTCTAGTGACACATGATCTCGCTCATCTAGGGGAAATGATGAACAACATAGACTTATGAACAAGAACAGAACCAGAAACAAGGAGGCATCGATTGGACTATCGGGCCTCAGAGGGAGGATAGGGGAGGGTGGGGGGAGGGGGGAGAGATCAACCAAAGGTCTTGTGTGCATGCATATGAGCCTAACCAATGGTTAAGTTCAACAGGGGGTTGGGGCATCCGTGGGGAGGGGTGTGGGATGGGAATGGGGGGATGAGGACAAATATGTGACACCTTAATCAATAAAGAAATTAAAAAAAAAAAGATAAAGAACCATTAACAGACCAGAATATTGGGGAATTTCTAGAGATGGAAAGCAAATGGGGGTGTCAGATTCCTATCTTGATGCTGAAATAATTAAACTACAGATTCCCTTCCCCAAACTCAACCTTGGAGACATTGTACACATGAGAGAGAGGTGATGTATCCCAGAACCTAACCCCTGGAGAAACCAGAAGCCAGACAGGTCCCAGTCTGGATGAATATTGCAGCGTAGCGATGGAGAGAGTTGGATATCAAGAGTAAATGAGGCCCAGCCACAGTGGCTCAGTGGTTGAACATCGACCTATGAGCCAGGAGGTCAATTCCAGATCAGGGCACATGCCCAGGTGGCAGTCGCAATCCTCGATTGTGCAGGAGGCAGCCGATCAATGACTCTCTCTCATCATTGATGTTTCTATCTCTCTATCCCTCTCCCTTCCTCTCTGAAATCAAGCAAAATATATCTTTCTATTTCCACTAAAGACTGAGGAATGCATTTTCCAGGCTGAGCTGAAACACTGAGGATGTCTCAAAGGAGCAGAGCAGAGTAGGCCAGCGCAGGCCAGAGCAGTCTGACACAGGATGGAATAGACCAGGCCAGAGCAGAATGGACAGGCAGCAGGAGCAAAGCAGAGCAGAGCTGTCTAGCTGGAGAGGGGCCTGGCCCCAGTGTTGCCTCACAGTGTGCTGTTTTCACAGTCGTGCTGTATGACAATTGATTGAGCTGTTCCACAGCTGTGCTATATCACAGAGCTGTGTTGCACTGAATAAAATTTCCTTCTTTACCGCACCCCAAATTGGGGGTTCCTGTTGGTGTTGAATTGGCATCAATGACCATCAGTTGACAAGAGTTATTTGTGAATATTTCCTCAGGAATAAATGAGCCTATTTATTTCAAAGTGGCTTTGGGGTATAGAAGCCACTACCTGGCTTATTTACAAAGAAATTGGAAGAGCTTGTACCCTGCTCTGTCTGGCTCTCATCTCTCACCACTGGGGAACAGTTCTACCTCCATCTCCACCAGGGAAGGAATTGCAACAGGGTTTGGCAGCTTTGGGGGTGGGCACTGCCTGCACAAGCAATGGAGCCCCTCCTGCTCTGAGGCTCAGTTTCCCTATCTGTATCAGGAGAAGGTTAAGCCAGAACCTATATGTGTCCGGTGAGCCAGGGACGACCAGCATCAACTGAAAGGCAGGCAGCCCCGAGTCCCTGGGCTAACTGGTCTGGAGCTCCCCTTCCAGGGGACCCACCTTCTGAGAGCTGCGGTCCCCCAGCACTCCCAACACGCTGTCCTTGCATTTCCAGTCCACCCAAGTGCCTTGCAGAGCTGCAGAACCGGAAGAGGCTGGGCTTCAGGAGTCACAAGCTAAAATGTGTTGCATCTTCTTAGAAGGTCAAAACTGAGTGTGGCCGAAACCGGTTTGGCTCAGTGGATAGAGCGTCGGCCTGCGGACTCAAGGGTCCAGGGTTCGATTCCGGTCAAGGGCATGTACCTTGGTTGCGGGCACATCCCCAGTAGGGGGTGTGCAGGAGGCAGCTGATTGATGTTTCTCTCTCATTGATGTTTCTGACTCTCTATCCCTCTCTCTTCCTCTCTGTAAAAAATCAATAAAATATATTTAAAAAAAAAACTGAGTGTGGCCTCTGAAAACAGACAGACACACCTGAGTTTGAAGTCCAGCGCTGTTACTTCCTATCTGTGTGCCTGCAGGCACTTGATTTAAACTGTCAGAGTCTCAGCTTCCTCCTCTGTAAATGGGGATAATAATAGTGCCTAAGTCATAAGGTTGTCGTGAGGATTAAATGAGATAATGCAAGTAAAGTGCTGCGCACATGCTAACTCCTTAGTAAGTGTCCTGTTATAATGTTTAATATGTGGATGTGAATGAATATCTACACTAATAAAAGAGAAACATGCAAATTGACCACCACTCCGCTACGCCCACAAGCCAATCAGGAGTGAGTATGCAAATTAACCCAACAAATATGGCAGTGGCCACAGAGCTGGAGCGAGCAGGAGGCTTGGGTTGCCCCCAGTGACAGAGGAAGCCAAGCTTCCCGCCTGCCCTGGCCACCGCTGAAGGAGGGGCTGGGAGCCTGGTTCGCCAGGGGGGATGGCAGCCTGAAAACGGCCCTCAGCCCCTTACCCAGGCTGGCCACACCCCCATGGGGTGAGGATTCCTGCTGGGGGGCTTGGCCAGCCTGCAAACAGCCATCAGCCCCTCACTCAGGCTGGCCAGGCACCCCAGTGGGGACCCCCTCCCTGAAGAGGGTGTGTCCAGCCTGAAAATAGCCCTCAGCCCCTCACCCAGGCTGGCCATGCCCCCCCAGCAGGGACCCTCACCCCATGGGGGTGTGGCCAGCCTGCAAACCACCACAGGCCCCTCACCCAGGCCTCCCCACGCCCCAAGGGAACCCCCACCGTGATCCGGGACACCCTTCAGGGAAAAGCAGCCAGCCCCCACCCATGCACCAGGCCTCTATCTATACTAGTAAGAGGATAATATGCTAATTAGACTGGGAGACCTTCCAGGAGACCTTCTGGACATTCTTCTGGACAAAGCCATGGTGGCGGGGCCAAGGTAGAGGTGGTTAGAAGCCAAGAGGGGAGGGCAATTGTGGGTGATCCGGCCAGGATGGGACATCAGTTGGAGGTGATCAGGCCGGTGGGGGGTGGGGCAGTTGGGGGTGAGAAGACCAGCAGGGGGGGCCAGCTGGAGGTGATCAGGACAGTGGGGGGGCAGTTTGGGGTGAGCAGGCCAGTGGGGAGGGCAGGTAGGGGCAAGCAGGCCAGGAGGGGGGGGGGCAGTTGGGGGTGAGCAGGCCAGTGGGGAGGGCAGTGGGGGCGAGCAGGCTGGCAGGGGGGGCAGTTGGGGCGAGCACGCTGGCACAGAGGCAGTTGGGGGTGATCAGGCTGGTGGGGGGGGCATTTGGGGGCGAGCAGGCCAGCAGGCAGAGTGGTTAGGGGCAATCAGGCAGGCAGGCAGGTGAGCAGTTAGGAGCCAGCAGTCCTAGATTGCAAGAGGGATGTCCGACTGCCGGTTTAGGCCTGATCCCTGTAAACCAGCAGTAGGACATCCTGCAAGGGGTCCCAGATTGGAGAGGGTGCAGGCCGGGCTGAGGGACCACCCCGCCCCGTGCACAAATTTCGTGCACCAGGCCACTAGTCCTATATAATAAAGAGGTAATATGCAAATTGACCATCACTCCAACACACAAGATGGCCGCCCTCATGTGGTCAAAGATGGCCACCCCCAGTGGACACAAGATGGCCGCCACAAGATGGCCAGCAGGGGAGGGCGGTTGTGGGCAATCAGGCCAGCAGGGGAGGGCAGTTAGGAAGGACCAGGCCTGCAAGGGAGGGCAGTTGGGAGTGATCAGGCCTGCAGGGGAGGGCAGTTGGGGGGGACCAGGCCTGCAGGGGAGGGCAGTTGGGGAGACCAGGCTGGCAGGGGAAGGCAGTTAGGGGCAATCGAGCCGACAGGGGAGGGCAGTTAGGGGTGACCAGGCTGGCAAGGGAGGGCAGTGAGGGGTGACCGGGCCAGCAGGGGAGGGCAGTTGGGGGTGACCAGGCCTGCAGGGGAGGACATTAGGAGTGACCAGGTCAGCAGAGGAGGGCAATTAGGGGTGACCAGGCTGGAAGGACAGGGCAGTTAGGGGCAATTGGGCCGGCAGGGGAGCAGTTAGGTGTTGATCAGGCTGGCAGGGGAGTGGTTAGTGGGTGATCAGGCTGGCAGGCAGAAGTGGTTAGGGGCAATCAGGCAGGTAGGCAGGCAAGCGGTTGGGAGGCAGCAGTCCTGGATTGTGAGAGGGATGTCCCAGATTGGAGAGGGTGCAGGCTGGGCTGAGGGACACCGCCCCCCCGCCCCCCCCATGCACAGGGGTCCCTCAGCCCAACCTGCACCCTCTCCAATCCAGGAGCTGTCAGGGGATGTCCTACTGATGGTTTAGGCCCACTCCCCGTGGTTCTCTGCTCTCTGTGGGGATTAGGGGCTTCGCCGCGGCCCTGGAGACGAAGCCCCATGCCCTGCTATCTGCTCTCTGTCTGTCTGCTGGGCGTGGAGGCTTCCCCACTGCCGCCCTGTGAACAAAGCCCCCATGCCCTGCGACCATGCTCTGTCTGCTGGGCCAGGGGGCTTCGCTGCTGCTGCCCTGCAAATGAAGCTCCCTGCCCTGCTGTCCGCTCTCTGTCTGCCAGGCCTGAGGGCTTCCCTGCCACCGCCGCACTAAGGAAGCCCCCATGCCCTGCTGTCCATGCTCTGTCTCTGTCTGCTGGGCCTGGGGGCTTCCCTGCCGCCACACTAAGGAAGCCCCCATGCCCTGCTACCTGCCCGCCGCCCCCGCCCTCCCCGCAGTGCTGACAGGACCGGGGACTCCCACGGGGCTGAGGTGACTGGGCGCCACCATCTTGTGGCTGTGGGCGCCTTCAGCTTTGTTGGGTTAATTTGCATACTCACTTCTGATTGGCTGGTGGGTGTCATGGAGGTATGGTCAATTTGCATGTTTTCCTTTTATTAGTATAGATTATTAATAATTATACTATAATCAATAAATAATAAAACATACAACTATAAACCTACTTTGCCAGTCTCCTACTTTATGTCTTGAAGATATGTATTGTTATTTAACACTTGTATGTTAATATACAAATATATGGTTTGTTTACAAAACAGTATACTAGTATGTATTCTTCGACAATCTGCTTTTCCCTTAACATGATGTTTTTGCAGACAGGCTTCATTCCTTTCACACATATCTATTCCTTTAACAAACAAACTGCTGGGAAGTGTTTTACAGTGTGTCAGTTTGACCTTCCACTGCTGAGGAACATTTAGTTTGGTCCTTCTTTTTCTTTTCTTGTTATGGCAATACAGCAATAAATATCTTAGATATATTTTTATTTCTTTATTTTTATTATGAATTATTCCATTTTTCTTATGATCAAAGGAGAATTGAACAAGATAACTCTTCCTAGAGAACTTTAACAAGAAGAGTTTCATCTTTTTTAAAAAAATAATTCTTTATTGTTGAAAGTATTACAGATGTCCCCTTTTTTCCCTCATTGGCCCCCTCTAGCCCCCCTACCCCCCCTTCCCCTACCCCAGGCCCTCACTGCCCCATTGTCTGTGGCCATGAGCCATGCATATATGCATACAAGGCTTTTGGTTGATTACCTCCCACCAACCCACCCTCCCCCACCTTCCCTCTGAAATTCCGCACTCTGTTCCATGCTTCCATGTCTCTGTATCCACTCTGTTCATCAGTTTACTTTGTTACTTAGATTCCACATATGAATGAGATCATGTGATACTTGTCTTTCTCTGACTGACTTATTTCACTTAACATGATACTCTCCAGGTCCCTCCATGCTGTCTCAAAGGGCAAGAGATTCTTCTTTTTTACTGCTGCATAGTATTCCACAGTATAAATGTACCACAGCTTTTTTATCCACTCATCGACTGATGGGCACTTGGGCTGTTTCCAGATCTTAGCTATCATAAATTGTGCTGCTATGAGCATAGGGGTGCATACATTCTTTCTGATTGGCATTTTAGGTTTCTTAGGATATATTCCTAGAAGTGGGATCACTGGGTCAAATGGCAGTTCCATATTTAATTATTTGAGGAAACTCCATACTGTTTTCCATAATGACTGTACCAGTCTCTGCATTCCCACCAGCAGTGTACTAGGGTTCTCTTTTCTCCACATCCTCGCTAGCACTTGTCATTTGTTGATTTGTTTATGGTAGCCATTGTGACATGTGTGAGGTGATACCTCATTATCTTTTTTTGTAAAGTGTATTTTTATTGATTCAGAGAGGAAGGGAGAGGGAGAGAGAGACAGAAACATCAATGATGAGAGAGAATCATTGATAGGCTGCCTTCTGCATGCCCCCTACTGGGGATCAAGCCCACAACCAGGCATATGCCCTTGACCGGAATTGAACCCAGGACCCTTCAGTCCGCAGGCTGACACTTTGTCCACTGAGCAAAACCAGCTAGTACTCATTATCATTTTAATTTGCATCTCTCTGATGATCAGTGACTTTGAGCATTTTTTCATATGTCTCATGGCCATCTTAATGTCCTCTTTGGAGTAGTGTCTATTTAGGTCTTTTACTCATGTTTTAATTGGATTGTTTGTCTTCCTTTTGTTAAGTTGTATGAGTTCCTTATATATTTTGGAGATTAACCCTTTATCAGATGTATCATTGCTAAATATGTTCTCCCACACAGTGGGTTCCCTTTTCATTTTGTTGATGGTTTCTTTTGCTGCGCAGAAGCTTTTTTTTATTATTCATTTATTTTTAAATATACTTTTATTGATTTCAGAGAGGAAGGGAGAGGGAGAGAGAGACAGAAACATCAATGATGAGAGAGAATCATTGATTGGCTGTCTCCTGCATGCCCCCTACTAGGGATCAAGCCTGCAACCGGGCATGTACCCTTGACTGGAATCAACCCAGGATCCTTCAGTCCCCAGGCTGACGCTCTATCCACTGAACCAAACCAGCTGGGTCCAGAAGCTTTTTATTTTGATGTAGTCCCATTTGTTTATTTTCTCCTTAATTTCTTTTGCCCTAGGAGCTGTATTGCTATGAGAGATGTCTAAGATTTTGCTGCCTATGGTTTCCTCTAAGATTTTTATGGTTTCATGACTTACATTTAAGTCTTTTATCTATTTTGAGTTTATTATTGTGCATAGTGTAAGTTGGTGGTCTAGTTTCATTTTTTTGCATGTATCTGTCCAATTTTCCCAACACCATTTATTGAAGAGACTGTCTTGACTCCATTGTATGCTCTTGCCTCCTTTGTCAAATATTAATTGAGCGTAATGGCTTGGGTTAATTTCTGGGATCTCCGTTCTGTTTCATTGATCTATATGCCTGTTCTTGAGTCAGTACCAGGCTGTTTTTTTAATATGGTGGCTTTGTAGTGTAACTTAAAATCTAGTATTGTGAGTCCTCCAACTTTGTTTTTTTTTTCTCAAGATTGCTGCAGCTATTCAGGGTCTTTTTAGATTCCATATAAATTTGTTCTAGCTCTGTGAAATATGTCATTGGCATTTTAATAGGGATTGCATTGAATCTGTAGATTGCCTTAGGTAGTATGGAAATTTTAATGATGTTGATTCTACCAATCCATGAACATGGTTTATTCTTCCACTTGTTTATACATTCTCCTATCTCTTTTTTCTATGTCCTGTAGTTTTCAGAGTATAAGTGTTTTTGCCTCTTTAGTTAAGTTTATTCCTAAGTATTTTGATTTTTGTTGTTGTTGTTGCAATGGTAACTGGGATTGTTTGTTTAGTTTCTTTTTCTGATAATTCATTATTGGTGTATATAAAAAGCCATTGGTTTTAGGGTGTTGATTTTGTATCCTGCTACATTACCAAATGCATTTATTAAATCTAGAAGATTTTGGTGGTCTTTAGGGTTTTCTATGTACAATATCCTGTCATTTGCGAATAATAAGAGGTGTACTTCCTCCTTTCAAATTTGGGTGCCTTTTATTTCTTCTTCTTGTCCGATTGCTGTGGCTAGTACTCCAGTACTAGGTTGAATAAGAGTGGTGAAAGCGGACATCCTTGTCTTGTTCCTGTTCTTAGGGGAAATGCTTTTAGTTTTTGCCCATTGAATATGATGTTGGCTGTATGTTTATTATATATGGCCTTTATTATATTGAGATATGCTCCCTCTATTCCCACTTTGCTGAGAGTTTTTATCAAAAATATGTGTTGCATTTTGTCGAATGCTTTGTCTGTGTCTATTGATATTATCATGTGATTTTTGTCTTTCAATTTGTTTCTGTGGTGTATCATGTTTATTGATTTGTGAATATTGTACCACCATTGCACTCCTGGAATAAATCCCCATTGGTCATGGTGTATGATGTTTTTTTTTTTTTTAATGATTTTATTTTATTTTTATTTTTTTTAAATATATTTTATTGATTTTTTACAGAGAGGAAGGGAGAGGGATAGAGAGCTAGAAACATCAATGAGAGAGAAACATTGACCAGCTGCCTCCTGCACACCCCCTACCGGGAATGTGCCCACAACCAATGTACTTGCCCATGACCGGAATCAAACCTGGGACCTTTTAGTCCGCAGGCCGATGCTCTATCCACTGAGCCAAACCGGTTTCGGCTGATCTTTTTAATATATTCCTGGATGCGATTTGCTTAGTAATTTTGTTGAGGATTTTAGCATCTATGTTAATCAGGAGTATTAGTTATAATTCTCTTTCTTTGTAATGTCTTTATCTGGTTTTGGGATTAGGGTAATGCTGGCCTCATAAAAAGAGCTTGGAAGTGTTCCTTCCTCTGGGATTTTTTTGAAATAATTTGAGGAGGATAGGTGTTAGTTCTTCTTTGAATGTTTGGTAAACTCCCCTGTGAAGCCATCTGGACCCAGGCTTTTGTTTGCTGGGAGTTTTTTTTATTATTGCTTCTATGTCATCAGTTGTTATTGGCCTATTCAGATTTTCTGATTCTTCCTGATTACGTTTTGGGAGATAGTATTTTTCTAGGAATTTTTCTCTTTTTTTTTTAAACCTTTTTTTTATTTTTTTAAAAATATATTTTATTGATTTTTTACAGAGAGGAAGGGAGTGGGATAGAAAGCCAGAAACATCAATGAGAGAGAAACATCGACCAGCTGCCTCCTGCACACCCCCGCTACTGGGGATGTGCCCGCAACCAATGTACATGCCCTTGACCGGAATCGAACCTGGGACCTTTCAGTCCGCAGACCGACACTCTATCCACTGAGCCAAACCAGATTCGGCGAATTTTTCCATTTTATCCTCATTGTCCAGTATACTCATAGTATTTTCTTACAATCCTTTGTATTTCTGTGGTGTCAGTGGTAAATTCTCTGCTTTCATTTCTGATTTTATTTATTTTGGTCCTCTCTCTTTGTTTCTTGAGTCTAGCTAATGGTTCAGCAATCTTATTTATCCTTTCTTGGTTTCATTGATATTTTGTATTATTTTTTTAGTCTCTACATCATTTATTTCTGCTCTAATATTTATTATTTCCTTTCTTCCACTTACTCTGGGCTTTACTTGTTGTTCTCTCTCTAGTTCTTTAACTTTAGGGTTAAATGTTTTATTGTTAATTTTTCTTGGTTTGTTTTTTTCAGTAGGCCTGTAGTGCTATGAACTTCCCTCTCAGGACTGCTTTTGCTGTGTCCCAGAGATTTTGGGCTGTTGTGTGTTCATTTTCATTTGTTTCCAGGAAGTTTTTTATTTCTTTCTTGATCTCATTGGTAATCCATTCATTGTTTTATAACATGTTATTTAGTTTCCATGTGTTTGAATGTTTTGGGGTATTTTTACTATACTTGATTTCTAATTTCATTCTACTGTGATCTGAAAAGGTGCTTTATATGATTTAAATCTTCTTGAATTTGTAGAGACTTAGCTTATGTCCTTGAATTTGTAGAGACATAGCTTAAACTGTACCATGTGCAATTGAGAAGAATGTGTATTCCATAGCTTTGGGGTAAAATGTTCTGAAGATGTCAATAGTTCCATCTGATCTAGTGTGTCATTTAGGATTGCTATTTCCTAGTTGATTTTTTTGTCTAGAAGATTTATGTAGTGATGTCAGTGGGATATTAAAGTTCCCTACTATTATTGTATTGCTGTCGATCTCTCCCTTGATATCCTCCAGACATTTTCTTACATATTTGGATGCTCCTGTATTGGGTACATATATGTTTACCAGAGTTATAGCCTCTTGTTGTATCAATCCCTTTAGCATTATAAAGTGGCCTTCATTCTCTCTTTTTATGGCCTTCACTTTGATATGAGTGTCTGGAGGAGAAAGGAAGCACTGTGGGTTTGTAGAGGAGAAAATGTTCCATGATGTGATCACTGCCAGACTTGGGAACTAGAGATTGCTTCCCATAAATCTCCCAGAGATGGTTTAATCAACATGTCCCTTAGGCCCCACCCCAGGCAAGCCTGTAAGGCATTTCCTTCTATTCTGGGGCTGGTCACACCCAGTATCCCTATCTATCCTTCCCTGTTCTATATAACTATTTAGTGCCTACCATGAGGTGTGAAGAATATACAGGTCACCTTGCTACTGCCCAAAATGCACTTTGTATGTAAGTTCCCCTAATAAACTCTTGATGTCAGCCTCTTTCTTCAGTCTCTGAACCCCAGGAAATTTTCGTAACAGAGCTGGTCATCCAGCTTTGGCAATCTCTAGATTCTCCTTGTGCTGAAGGAGGACTGTCTTCCCTCACCCACCACATTGTTCTCTGTCCTCTGTGCCTCATTCACTTTCCCCTTAGGCATGTAGACACCCCTCAGTGGTCTTAGGAGAGGACTCCTGCCCCTTTATGTTCTAACCCAAGGGACAGAACTTGGGTTTTCCCTTAAGTACCTGCAGCACAGTTCAGCCTGGAAGAACCCACTAAATAAGTTATTATTAATAGAAGGAAATGGTGATAGAGAATAACACATGATCAGGCTAATAGCACAGCTTAATTATTCGCTGTGCTTCGATAGATGGTCTAAATGAAGAGATTTCCCTTATTTCCAATGAAGGAGGTACTGAACTAGATTTTGTTAAAAGAACCAATCTGTACATTTCCTCATAGGTGACCAAAATCTCAAATCTTTACCATGGTTCTCAAGCCATTGCTGATCTGACCACAATATCCCTCATTCAGCCTCCTTTTGTACTCCTGATCCCCATCTGGGGTTCTCTGCAGATCTTGACAAGTTCCTTTCCAGAAAGGACCCTTCACACTTGCAGTTTCACCTGCCTGAAATATAACCTTCTCTGCCCATGCCTACCTTATCTTTATCTGGGTTACTCTTAAGCCTCCTTCAAAGCACAGCTTTACTGTCCCTTCCTTCAGCAGACTTTCTTGTTGTGAGCACTCCTCCTACTCTAGACTCAGGTTTCCCTATAATGCACTGTCTTAGCATCTGATCTGTCTACTTTTAGCACAGATCAAAATTATAATTAAGGAATTACATCGTTATTGTTCAATGTCTATGTTCCCCACTACAATATAAGGTATTCACCATTGTACACCCTTGCACAGAGTAGGCACTCAAGTTTGTTGAATAAGTGAGGAATAAATAAATGGTGAATAGAGATGGCTTCCCAACACAAGTGGAATTAAGAGTTGGGCCTTGAAACAGGCCTAGATCCCATCATCAGAGTGATAGAGTGAAAGGAGCACTGGACTGAGAGTCGGGAATCTCAGTTCTGGGTGCAGCTGTGTGACTCCTCTATTCATTCAATACATATTCACTAAATACCCACTGCATACCAGGTACTGTGTTAGAGGTCTAGAGAAGGAGTTAGATGCAAGCCAAATAACCACACTAACTGTAATTAAGTGATATGAAAAAGAGGTACATAGAGCGATGAGTGTATATAATAGTGAGGTTCAATTGAGTTATGGAGCCCAGAAAAGCCTTCCCTGACAATGGGGTGGTTTTGTTTTGCATTTTTATTGAGTACTAGAGGCCCAGTGCATGAAATTTGTGCGGGGAGGGTGTCCCTCAGCCCGGCCTGAACCCTCTCCAATCTGGGACCCCTTGGGTGATGTCCGACTGCTAGACATCCCTCTCAAAATCCAGGACCGCTGGCTCCTAACCGCTCGCCTGCCTGCCTGATCGCCCCTAACTGCCTCTGCCTGCTGGCCTGTTTGCCCCCAACTGCCCTCCCCTGCCAGCCTGATCTCCCCCTAACTGCTCTCCTCTGCTGGCCTGATCGCCCCCTAACTGCTTGCTCCCCTGCCAGCCTGATAACCTCTAACTGGTTGCTCCCCTGCTGGTCTAATCACCCCTAACCGCCTCTGCCTCAGCCCCCGCCACTGTGGCTTTGTCCGGAAGATGTCTGGTTGACCCGGTCTAATTAGCATATTACGCTTTTATTAGTATAAATAACATCAATAAATTTTGACAAAATACATACACCAGATCAATATATAGAAATTTTCTATCACCCTAGAAAATCCCCATATGCCCCTTTCCAGTCAATATCCCAGAAAACTCTGAAAATGATCTGACTTCTATCAATATGTAGCACCTTTGCGTATTCTAGAATTTTGAATAAATATTATCATACAGTATATGCTTCTTTTGGTCTTGCTTCTTTCACTTGGCATTATGTTTTTGGGATTCATTCATGTTATTGCATGTGCCAGTATTTTGTTATTTTTTATTGCTGAATAGTATTCTATATATGACTATGCCATAGTTTATCAATTCACCTGTTGAGAAATATTTGAGTTGTTTCCTATTTTGGGTATTACAGATAAAGTTGCTATAACATTCTTGTATAATACTTTCATTTCTCTTGGGCAATGGGGATTCAAAACTAGAATTACTGATCATAGATTATATATATACTAGAGGCCCGGTGCATGAAATTTGTGCACGGAGGGGGGGTTGTCCCTCAGCCCAGCCTGTACCCTCTCCAATATGGGACCCCTTGAGGGATGTCCGACTGCCCGTTTAGGCCCCATCCCACCGGGATCGGGCCTAAACGGGCAGTCGGACATCCCTCTCACAATCCAGGACTGCTGGCTCCCAACTGCTTGCCTGCCTGCCTTCCTGATTGCCCCTAACCGCTTCTTCCTGCCAGCCTGATCACCCCCTAACCACTCTGCTGCCAGCCTGTTTGCCCCCAACTTCCCTCCTCTGCCGGCCTGGTCACCCCTAACTGCCCTCCCCTGCAGGGTTGATCGCCTCCAACTGCCCTCCTTTGCAGGCTTGGTCCCTCTCAACTGCCCTCCCTTGCAGGCCGGGTGCCTCCCAACTGCCCTCTCCTGCTGGCCATCTTGTGGTGGCCATCTTGTGTCCACATGGGGGCAGGATCTTTGACCACATGGGGGCAGCTATATTGTATGTTGCAGTGATGATCAATCTGTATATTACTCTTTTATTAGATAGGATAGAGGCCTGCTACAGGGGTGGGTGCCAGCTGGTTTGCCCTGAAGGGCGTCCCAGATCAGGTGGGGGTTCCCTTGGGGCATGGGGCGGCCTGAGCGAGGGGCCTGTGGTGGTTTGCAGGCCAGCCATGCCCCCTGGCATCCCAAGCGGAGGCTCTGGTATCTGGAATTTATTTTCCTTCTACAATTGAAACTTTGTAGCCTGCAGCGGAGCCAAGCCTGGAGGCCGGCAGCCATTTGTGTTGGGGTTATAATTGAAACTTTGTTGCCTTAAGCGGGTGGGCCCAGCCAGGTTGTGTGGAAAGCTTTGCTTCCCCTGTTGCCGGCGGCAACCCTGGCCTGCTCTCTCAAGCTCCATTCTGCCGCCATTTGTTTGAATTTGTTTACCTTCTATAATTGAAACTTTGTAGCTTGAGTGGAGGCTTAGGCCTGGCAAGGGCAGGCGGAAAGCTTGGCTTCCTCTGTTACCTAGGAAACCTTGCTCTCTGTGGCTGTAGCCATCTTGGTTTGGGTTAATTTGCATACTCGCTCTGATTGGATGGTGGGCGTGGCTTGTTGGTGTGTCGGAGGTATGGTCAATTTGCATATTTGTCTATTATTAAATAGGATTTAGCGTAATGAGAAATTGCCTAAATAGTTCTCAAAAGTAGTTCTGTCACTTTTATATGCATAACAGCAATATATGGGTGTTCCAGTTGCTTCACATTCCTACCAACATTTGGTATTGTCAGGGTTTTTACTATTAAATTAAGTATATGTGTGTGAAGTGGTATCTCATTGTGGTTTTAACTTTCATGTTAAGGAGGGATGATCTGAAGCTAAATCCAAAGGATGAGAAATAAATAGACCAGGTAAAGAGGATGGGGTGTTGAGCATTCTGGGAAAAGAGTACAGAATGTGCGAAGCCCCCAAGGACCAGAGCAATCACAAAGAACCAAAGGGAGTGTGATGAAGAGTAAGGTTGGTGAGGACAACAATGGAAAGCACCAAACCAAGGGATCAGGTGGCTCAAGGTAATGCACACACCAGCAGTGACCAGAGTGAACTTTAGTCAAACCTCAGAGGGAAGGTAGGGGAGGGTGGGGGTAAGGGGGAAAGATCAACCAAAGGACTTGTATGCATGCATATAAGCCTAACCAATAGACACAGACACCAGGGGGGTGAGGGCATGAGTGGGATGGGGGAGGGGGGCAATGGCGGGATAAGGACACATATGTAATACTTTAATCAATAAAGAAAAATAAATAAATGCCAGATCAAAAAAAGAGTCATATCCCGGGTTGCATAAAACCTCAGGAATTTCTTATTTCCCTGAGAAGTAGGGAGGGAAACTCATAATGACCAAAATTGAATTTCTTCTAATCTCAGCAGAAAAGAGCTCAGAATGGAGTAATGAAAGAAATGAGCACTTTTTGCATGTGGCCATTGTGATTGCAAATACATGATTACCTGCTTACCACATATGGAAGAGTAGAATTGCTGGGTGGTGCTGAGTGCCCATTTGAGATTTGACACCAGAAATTTAAAATGAAGTCATTCAGCCTGTTTGTGTGATTTTTCCCTGGCAAACATTCAGCTGCCCAGGTGAAGGAACAATATCTCATCTCAGACAGTAGTGTTTAGACAGGTTATGGTTTTTCTATGAAAGTAGGTTGAAGATTGATGTGGGTAAGAAAATTATTATAATAATGAATCATGGGCTCTATCCTGGGCCAGAGGGGAGTGAAGAATGGACACTGAGAACTGGTGGGGTTAAGTGTTTAGATGTCTCAGTGAGGTTGAAGAATTACAGAAAATGGGGTCCTAGCACACAAAATTGAAAGGGTAGGAGGTGGTAAAGGGAAAGTAAAATATTTCCTTAAAAATTTTTTTAATTTTCAATTATATTCACTTACAATATTTGTTTCAAATGTACAACCCAGTGATTAGACATTTATACAACTTACAAAGTGATCACCCTAATAAATCTAGTACCCATCTGACACCACATATAGTTATTGCAGTATTATTGACTATGTTCCCTATACTTTACACCCCCATTAATATGCTGTAACTACCAATTTAATCCCTTCACATTTTTCACCCATCTCCCCAATCTCCCTCCCATCTGGCAACCATCAGTAAGTTCTCTGTATCTATTAGTCTATTTCTGTTCTACTTGTTCATTTATTTTGTTTTTTAGATTCCACATATAAGTGAAATCATATGGCATTTGTCTTTCCCTGTCTGACTTGTTTTACTAAGCACAATACCCTCAGGTCCATCCATGCTGTTGCAGATGGCAAGATTTCATTTTTTTTTTTTTTATGGCTGAGTCATACTTCATTGTATATGCACTCTACCTCTTCTTTATTTATTTATCAGTTGATGGACACTTAGGTTGCTTCATATCTTGGCTCTTTTAAATAATGCTGCAATGGCCCTAATGGTTAGGGCCTAACCGGTTTGGCTCAGTGGATAGAGCATCGGCCTGCAGACTGAAGGGTCCCAGGCTCGATTCCGATCAAGGGAAGGTACCTTGGTTGCAGGCACACTCCCAGTAGGAGGTGTGCAGGAGGCAGCTGATTGATGTTTTTCTCTCATTGATGTTTCTAACTCTCTATCCCTCTCCCTTCCTCTCTGTAAAAAATCAATTAAATAAATAAATAAATAAATAAATAAATAATGCTGCAATGAACATATGTATGCATATATCTTTTTGACTTAGTGTTTTGGGTCTTTTTTGTCTCTTATAGCCTTTCTTTTAAAGTCTATTTTGTCGAGTTATAAGTACTGGTACCCTAGCTTTGTTTGTTTGTTTTTATTTTCATGAAATACCCATTTCCATCCCTTTACTTTCAATTTGTGTTTGTCATTCAATCTAAAGTGAGTCTTTTAAAAATTGATTTCAGAAGGGAAAGCAGAGGGAGAGAGATAGAAACATCAATGATGAGAGAGATCATTGATCAGCTGCCTCCTGAACCCCTCACACTGGGGATCAAGCCCGCAACCTGGGCATGTGCCCTTGACTGGAATCAAACCCGGGACCCTTTAGTCCGCAAGCCAACACTCTATCCACTGCACCAAACCGGCTAGGGCTGAAGTGAGTCTTAGAGGCAGCATATGTAAGGGTCTTGTTTTGTTATTCATTTAGCCACCATAGGTCTTTTGATTGGATCATTAAATCAATTTCCATTTAAAGTTATTGTTGGTAGATACTTAGTTATTGCCATCTTATTATTCATATTTTTTAGCTTTTTTCCCATCTTCTTGAAGAACACCTTTTAACATTTCTTGTAGTACTGGTTTGGTGGTGATGATATCCTTTAGCTTTTTCTTGTCTGGGTAGCTCTTTATCTGTCCTTTATCTGATAAAGTTTATCAATCACTAGAGGCCCAGTGCACAAAATTCATGCTCGGGTAGGTTCCCAGCAGCTGTGGGCTGCCAGCTGGGGCCTCTCTTCCTCAGCTGCCAGCTGCTGGCCAGGGCCTTTCTTTGTACCGCACCACCCCCTGGTGGTCAGCACACCTCATAGCGAGCGAGTGAAATCCCGGTCTCCTGGTCGAACTCTCGAGGGGACACTTTGCATATTAGGCTTTTATATATAGAGAGATAGCTTTGCTGGGTAGAGTAATCTTGGCTGTAGGTTCTTCGTTTTCATCGCTTTCAATACCTTGTGCCAATTCCTTCTGGCCTACAAAGTTTCTGTTGATAAATAAGCTGACAGTCATATGGGAGTTCCTTGTAAGTAACTGTTTTTCTCTTACTGCTTTTAAGATTCTCTCTTTGTCTTTAACTTTTGGCATTTTAATTATGGTATGTCTTTGTGTGGGCCTCTTTGGATTCATCTTCTTCTCTGTGCTTCCTAGGCTTGTATGCCTATTTCTTTCAGTACGTTAGGAAAGTTTTCTGTCATTTTTTTCAGGTAGATTTTCAATTCCTTGCTCTCTCTCTTCTCTTTCTGGTAACCCCATGAAGCAAATATTGGTATGGTGAAGTTTTCCCAGAGACTCCTTACACTATACTCATGTTTTATTTTTGCTCTTTTGATTAGGTGTTTTCTGCTTTCATATCTTCCAAATTGCTGATTTAATCCTCTGCTTCATCTACTCTACTGTTGATCCTTTAATGTATTCTTTTCAGTGAGTATATTCTTCATTTCTAACTGATTCTTTTTCATGTTTTCTATCTCCACTTTTATTCTTCCTATCTCTTTGTTGAAGTTCTCACTAAATCCATCTACTATTCCTCTAAGTTCATTGCGCATTATTATAACCAGTGTTTTGAACTCTGCATCTGGTAGATTGCTTGTTTCCATTTTGTTTAGTTGTTTATCTTGAGTTTTGACCTGTACTTTCATTTGGAACATGTTTCTTTCTATCTTCATTTGGCTGTATCCCTGTGTGTGTGTGTGTGTTTTTTTTTTTTTTTTGGGGGGGGAGGTTTATGTATTATGAAGAGCTGCTATATTTCCCAGTCATGGTAGAGTGGCCTTATGTAGTAGGTATACTCTAAGACCCAGTGGCACAGCCTCTCTAGTTACCTGAGCTGGGTGCTCCAGGTGCACCCCCACACACACACACACACAACATATGGTTGTGTGCACCCTCCTGTCGTAGTTGAGCCTTGATTGCTGATGGAATGTCAATGAGAGGGATTTACCCCCAGGTCAATTGGCTACAAAGAATGGTGGAGGATCTACTGTTCAGGAGCTGACCCATAGAGCAGGACTCGATTCAGGGAGCTCTGGTGCCAGCTGAGTCTGCCTCCTGAGTGCATCAGTCATGGAGGTGCTTCAAGGTGGTCTGATGCTGGGTGAGCTGGCTCTGAGGCCTCCAGGAGGTTCAGGCCAAAGTCTACCCCCTGCCTATGCCCATCCCCAGGGCCACTCAGTATGATCTACAGAGTGATCTGCAAATGACTGCTACTTGTGCTTGGCTTAGAGGTACCAGAAAGAGGCAAAACTCCTAACTAAAGCTGGGTGCTACTAGTGCTGGGCCTGGGGCCATTCAGCAAGAGGTACAGGGCTCACCAAGGCCATATGTTGCTTGTTTGAGAGATTTTAGAAAAGTCCAAAATATGAGCCAAGATAGGTCATTTGTATGGAAAAGTCCCTGGAAATGTGTTGGGTGGGCCTTTCAAGCTGCTTCCCCAGCGCTGGAGCTCAGAGTGAGTAAATCTGAGTAAGATCATGTGGCTCTTTAAGAGGAACACCTGGGACTCCAGGAGCTCTCTGTCTCGCTCAGCTACAATCTTCACTGGTTTTCAGAGCCAGAGTTATGGGCACTCCTCTTCCAAGCACTGGAATCCTGGGCTGGGGGGCTTGGTGTGGCTGGGACCCCTCAGTCTTCAGGTGGGGACCTCCACAGCTGAGATAGCACTCCTGATTTTTAACAGCCATATGTGGATGTGGGACCAGCCCATTTGACATCTCTGCCCCACATACCAATCTTGACGTGGTTTCTTCTGTATATCTTTAGTTATAGCACTTCTATTCAGCTAGATTTCAGGTGGTTTACAATGATGTTGTTCTATAGTTTAGTTGTAATTTTGATGTGATTGTGGAACTATGTGAGTGCTGCATTTACCTACTCTGTCATCTTCACTGGAAGCTGAGAGATTTAAAATATTTTCACATTTCAAAAATGGATCCCTTTTGGGGGTGATTTAAGTATTGAGGCTGTAACCTTGTAAGGGGTGGCTCAGTTGAGGAGAAGATTGTTGGAGGTGACATGATTAAAGGACTGAGAGGCCAGGATATTGAATAGGTCATCAACATGGATGTTGAACTCACCTATGGAGTTTAAGGTTGGTTCTAGGAGTTTGAAAGGACAAAGAAAAATATTACTTTGGGAGGTCAGAAGATGGAAGCAATTAAAATGGGTAAGGTGGTGTATCTGGATGAAAAGTACTTCAAAGGAGCAGATATTTTTTCAGGCATGTGGGTGGAAAACATTAGGAAGTTCAAGTCAAGTCCACCAACATTACTATCATTTTCACTGACATCCTTCCAATGGCAGAGTGGAACACACAAAACCAAACCACTGGAAGTCTGTTTGAACTTTCAAGATGGTGGCAGAGTAGGTGGATATTATACTTACCTCCTCCCAGGACCAAACAGGAAATACAACTAAATTAAAGAACAATCACCACCAATAACGAAGTAAAGACAACTGAAGAGATTCTTATAACCAAGGTTTTACAGAAGAAACCACATCAAGATAGCACCTGCACAGCTGTAAGCTCACATGACATGGTTGGGGTTGAGCCTCATAGTCAGCCAGTCTGAGGGTCGATTCCACACACAAACGGGCCAACAGCAATCAAAACTCAATTACAGATTGGGTGCCCAGACCAACTGGGCTGGGATCAAACCTGCAACCTAGGACACCGACTGGTAAAGGCCAGTGGGACCAAGCCTGAGTCTAGCTCCAAAGAGCTTATCTGACCAGAACTCTGGTTGATGGAGACCAACCCTCCCCCTCCCATCCCAGGAAGCTCACCACAGATCTGAGGCCAGAGAAGGCTGGTCCAGCATGGGAAAGCCTGTTATTCCTCTACCCTGAAGCAGTCCTGGATCAGCACCAGGGCCCAGCAAGGATTGCAGTTCCACTAAAGGAAGTCCCTGAGGGCAGAGCTGGGTGCCACCAGGATCTCAGGGCAGCAGGGTGCCAGACCTTGTCCTCCTTGCTGGAGAAGGCCTGAGACCCAGGACATGGTGAACCTCAGGGCCAAGCCTCATGACTGTTTCAACCATGACAAACAACAAATCCTGAAAATCTGTTTCTTGTTTGAGCCACTGGGATCTGCATTCCTCCCAGGACTTGCCAAAATCATGGTGACTGTGGGAAGAGGCCCATGGGAAGCGAACTTCCCACCCACCATGAGTAGGCAAGGGGCCTCGTCCATCTCTTGAGGACACAACAAAGAGCCTGGGCTCCCCAAGTGGTGGCTTCGTGTGGCACCTTAAAGTACTGACCTCCTCTTACATTCTTTGGGCACACCTCCTCTGTGTCCCATATCTTATATTCCACGGGACTAGTTAATTCTCTTTTGTTCCTCTGACTATGGGCACTGGAGGACACGGAACTGGTTAAAGTATAGAACCTAAAGGAGAATTACCATCTCTGGCTTAAGCAGCACAGGGCCAAAGAGTGTCTTCTTACCACCAGGTGATGAATAGTTCCCTTATTCCCCTCACGGGATTCACTTTTTGACATAGACGTTTTAAAGCCAGTTAGTTAATTATTATACATATATCATTGGTAAAATTATGCAATATCCCATATATACAACAGAATATATTTCATGCAAAAAGGTATAAAGAAAAATAAGTGATCAGTTATCGAGTCACTGTCCAGGGTAAGAAACAAATTGTCACCAATACCACTATGTCCAGAGGCCAGTTTGTATTTCCCCTCCTTACACCCCCAGTTATTCCCACTAGTGGAAAACACTATACTGAATTGTGAAAGAAAAAAAAGACTCAATTACAACTGGAGGACCCACATAATCAACACAAGGGACATTCCTAGAGCACCCAACTCAGGAGATCAAGGAAACTACATGATTGGGTCCCACAGGACACCTACTACATAAGGCCACCCCATGAAGATTGGGAGTCATAGGAGATCTATTTAATACAAGGAAACAAAAACAAAGAGATAGCCAAAATGTGGAGACAAAGGCCCCAAATAAAATAACAGGAGGAAACTACAGAAAAAAAGGAGCTAAATGAGATGGAGGTAAGCAATTTATCGGATATAGATTTCAAAGTAATGGTTATGAGGATGTTAAAAAAAACACTTAGTGAGAACTATAACAGCATGAAAAAAGACATAAAAACCATGAAAAAGAATGAGTTAGAAATGAAGACTAACATCTGACATCAAGAATATACTGGAAGGGCCCTAACTGGTTTGGCTCAGTGGATAGAGCGTCGGCCTGCGGACTGAAGGGTGTTCCAGGTTCGATTCCGGTCCAGGGCATGTACCTTGGTTGCGGGCACATCCCCAGTAGGGGGTGTGCAGGAGGCAGCTGATCGATGTTTCTCTCTCATCGATGTTTCTAACTCTCTATCCCTCTCCCTTCCTCTCTGTAAAAATCAATAAAATATATTAAAAAAAAAAAGAATATACTGGAAGGAATAAAAAGTAGCTTGGATGAAGCAGAGGGTCAAATCAGCAATTTGGAAGACAATGCAGAAATAAACACCCAATCAGAGCAGCAAAAATAAAAAAGAATTAAAAATAATGGGGATAGTTTAAGGAAACCTCAGGACAGCATGAAGAGCAACATCAGCCATAAGGAGAAGAGAGAGAGCAAGGGATCAAGAACTAATTTGAAGAAATAATGACTGAGAGCTTCCCTAACCTGGTGAAGGAGAGAATCCAAAACAAGATGAACCCAAAGAGGACCACACCAACACACATCCTATCTAATAAAGACAGAATATGCAAATTGACTGTCACTTTGTGGCAAAGATGATGGCGCCCACAGCCAATAAGAAGGGAATATGCAAATTGACGTGACAAAGATGCCGGGGGCCGGGACAGGCCTCTGGGCAGCATGCGTGCAGGTGCGGAGCAGCCAGGGCGGGGCAGGACTCCTGCTATGGGGGACGGGGAGGTGAAGGCAGCTACAGGAGGGTGGCAGGGCCAGAGCAAAGGCGAAAGGCGGCAGCCAGAGGGAAGGCCCGGGTCCTGGGTGCCAGAATGAAGCCGGTGCCAGCAGCCAGGGGAAGGAAGGCCTATTCTTGCACAAATCTTCGTGCATCAGGCCTCTAGTCATAAATAAAATGGCAAAGTTAAAAACAAAGAGAGAATCTTAAAAGCAGCAAGAGAAAAGCAGTTAATTACCTACATGGGAGCTCCCATAAGACTGTCCAATGATTTCTCAACAGAAACATTGCAAGCCAGAAGGGATTGGCATGAAATATTCAGTGATAAAAAGCAAGGACCTACAGCTAAGACTACTATTCCCAGCAAGACTATCATTTAAAATTGAATGAGAAATAAAGAGCTTCCCAACAAAAAAAAAAAGCTAAAGGAGTTTGTAATCACCAAACCAGTATTATAAGAAATGTTAAACGGCCTTCCTTTAGAGTAGCAAAAGAAAAAGAACCCCCACCCCTCAAAGAAACAACAAGCCAAACAAACAAACAAAGAAACAGAGTTAAAAGAATCAAATGGCAATTAATATGTACCTATCAATAATCACTTTATGTGAGGCCATGGCTAGTGTGGCCTCGCATTCAAAGATTTGGAGAAAGGGCTGACGCATAAATTAATACCCAAGACAAGAAATATAAATTTGGAAATTATGGGGGGAGCCAGGGAAAGCTTAGCTGTAGTAGCCAAGTTCCACTGAGTCTCCTTTCCCATCTGCTTTTATTTACTAGAATACACAATTGCCTTTTAGAAATGCAAACAGACATATCAATGGTAATGTTTAGTAAACAGGAAGATTATCAGGCTGGGGGAGTTTGCTTTAGGCCATTGAGTCAGCAGTAGGTAATAAAATGCAAATATTCACCCTGTGAATATCAAAGGGCCCAATTCAGCCTTCTGACCGGACTGTTAATCTTGGTTCTCAGAAACTTTAAATGTAAATGGCTTAAATGTTCCAATCAAAAGACATAGGGTAGCTGAACAAATAAAAAAGCAAGACCCATATATATGCTGTTTACAAGAGACCAACCTTAGAATGAAATATACATACACATTTAAGAGTAAAGGGATGGAAAAAGATATTTTATGCAAATGGAAATTTTTAAGAAGCAGGGATAGCTATACTTATATCGGAGAAAGTAGATTTTAAAATAAAGGCTATAGTAAGACACAAAGAAGGGCACTACATAATGATAAAAGGAGCAATCCAACAAGAGGATATAACTGGTATATGCACCCAACATAGGAGCACCTAAATATGTAAAGCAAATCTTGATGGACATAAAGAAAGTAATGCAGTCATAATAGGGGATTTTCATATCCCATTGACATGAATGGATAGATCTTCCAGGCAGAAAATCAACAAGGAAATGGTGGCCTTAAATGACACACTAGATCAGATGGATTTAATTGATATCTTCAAAGAATTTCACCCCAAAGCAGTAGAATATACATTCTTTTCAGGCACACATGGAACATTTTCTAGGATAGACCACATGTTAGGACACAAAACAAGTCTCAGTAAATTTATGAAGACTGAAATCTTATCTTCTGTGACTATTATGGTATAAAACTAGAAATCAACCACAAGAAATAAACTGAAAAATACACAGTCATGGAGGCTAACTTACATGTTACTAAACAATGAATCGGCCACCAATGAGATCAAGGAAGAAATCAAAAGTTATTTTGAAACAAATGAAAATGAGAACACAACAGCCAAAAATTGATGGAACACAGAGAAAGCAGTACTAAGAGAGAAATTCATAGCATTATAAGTCTATCTGAAGAAAAATCTCAAACAAACAATCTAACTCTACACTTAAAAGAACTGGAAAGAAACAACAAACAAAGTGAGGAAATAATAAAGATCAGAGCAGAAATATGTAAAATAGAGTCTAAAAAATTATAAAAGATCAATGAAACCAAGAGCTGATTCTTTGAAGATATACAAGATTGACAAACCTTTAACCAGACTCATCAAGAAAAAAGAGAGAGGACCCAAATAAATAAAATCAGAAATGAAAGAGAAGTAACAACTGACACCAAAGAAATACAAATGACTAAGAAAATATTACAAACAATTATATGCCAACATATTGGACAATCTGGAAGAAACTGATAAATTCCTACAAGCATACAATCTTCCAAAACTGAATCATAGATTCTGAATAGACAGGTTACAACTAGTGAAATTAAAGCAGTAGTAAAACACACACGCCTCCCAAGAAATAAAAGTACTGGACCTGATGGCTTCACAAATGAATTTTGCCAAACATTCCAAGAAAAACAAACACCTATCCTTCTCAAACTATTCCAAAAAAATTCAAGGGGAGGGAAAATTCCCAAGCTCATTTTACAAGGCTAGCATTATACTAATTCCAAAACTAGATAAAGATATAACAAAGAAAGAAAATTATAGACCAATATCCCTGATGAACATAGATGCTAAAATCCTCAACAAAATAGCAAATCAGATCCAGCAGTACATTAAATAGAACATACAGCATGATCAAGTGGGATTTTTTCCTGTGGATGCAAGATGAGTATAATATCTGAAAATCAATAAACATTATACACTACATAAACAAAAGGAAGGGTAACACCACATGGCTGCCCTGACTTGTGTGGCTCAGTAGGTGAGCGTGTCGATCCCTAGTTAGGGCCCTTGTCAGAAGCAGCCAATCAATGTTTCTCTCTCTCTCTCTCTCCCTAAAATCAGTGTTTAAAAAACCACATTACCATTTGCATCTCTTGGATGATTAGTGACTTTGAGCATTTTTTAATATGTCTATTGGCCTTCTGTATGTTCAGTTTGGAGAATTGTCTATTTAGGTCCTTTGCCCATTTTAAATTGGATTGTTTGTCTTCTTTTTGTTAAGTTGTATGAGTTCCTTATGTATTTTGGAAATTAACCCCTTATTGGATGTATCATGGGCAAATATGTTCTCCCACACAGTGGGCTTTCTTTTCATTTGTTGATGGTTTATTTTGTTGTGCAGAAGCTTTTTATTTTGATGTAGTCCCATCTGTTTATTTTCTCTTTAGTTTCCTTTGCCCTAGGAGATGTACCCGAAAACATATTGCTGTGAGAGATGTCTGAGATTTTGCTGCCTATGGTTTCTTTTTAAGATTTTTATGGTTTCCTGACTTACATTTAGGACTTTTATCCATTTTGAGTGTATTTGTGTGTATGGTGTAAGTTGGTGGTCTAGTTTCATTTTTTTGCATGTAGCTGTCCAGTTTTCCCAACACCATTTATTGAAGAGACTGTCTTGACTCCACTGTATGTTCTTGCCTCCTTTGTCAAATATTAATTGAGCATAGTGGTTTGGGTCAATTTCTGGGATCTCAGTTCTGTTCCATTGATCTATATGTCTGTTCTTGTGCCAGTACCAGGCTGTTTTGAATACAGTGGCTTTGTAGTATACCTTAATATCTGGTAATGTGATTCCTCCAACATTTTTTTTCTTTCCCAAGATTGCTGTGGCTATTTGGGGTCTTTTTGTTGTTGTTGTGGTTCCATATAAACTTTTGGAGTGTTTGTTCTAGATCTGTGAAGTATGCTGTTGGTATTTTAATAGCGATTGCATTGAATTTATAGATGACAATGAGGTAATCACTTCACACCAGACAGAATGGCTATCATCAACAAATCAACAATGACAAGTGTTAGTGAGGCTATTTTGTTGGTGAGGATGTGGTGAAAAGGGAACCCTAATATGCTACTGGTGGGAATGTAGACTGATGCAGCCACTGCGGAAAACAGTATGTAGTTTCCTCAAAAAATTAAAAATGAAACTCCCATTTGATCCAGTCATACCACTTCTAGGAATATATCCTAAGAAACCCAAAGTACCAATCAGATAGAATATGTATATGCACCCATATATTCATAGCAGCATAATTTACAATAGCTAAGATTTGGAAACAGCGCAAGTGCCCATCAGCAGATGAGTGGATACAAAAGCTGTAATTTACACAATGTAATACTATGAGGCAGTAAAAAATGGACCTGGAGAGTATTAGGTTAAGTGAAATAAGCCAGTCAGAGAAAGATAGATATCACATGATCTCACTCAGATGTGGAATCTAATAAACAAAATAGATTCAGGGACATAGAAGCATGAAACAGACTGACAAATTTCAAAAGGAAGGAAATGGGGGTGGGAGGTGAGAGATTAACCAGGGAACTTTTATGCACATGTGCAGAGCCCATGCACAAAGACAATAGTGTGAGTGCCGGGTATGGGGTGGAGGGGGTCAATGGGAAAACAATAACAACAAAACAAAGGGGGCATCTGTAATACTTTCAACGTCAAGATCGATTTTAAAATCCACATGACCACATCAATAGGTGCAGAAAAAACATGTTAAATCCAGAACCTATCCTATCTAATAAAAGAGTAAATGCAAATTAACCGTCACTTCACAATAAAGATGGCGTCACCCACAGCCAATAAGGAGGGAATATGCAAATTGATGTAACAAAGATGGCGGCGCTGGCTGGAGCCACGGAGCCAGCCAGAGCGGGCGGGAGGCTTAGCTTCCTTGGTCACCCCAGCCAGCTCCGTGGCTGCCACCCAGACAAAGCCATAGTGGCAGGGCCAAGGCAGAGGTGGTTAGGGGCGATCAGGCCAGGAGGGAAGGGCAGTTGGGGGCGATCAGACCGGCAGTGGGGGAAGTTGGTGATGAGCAGGCTGGCGGGGGGGGGGGGGCAGTTGGGGGTGAGCAGGCCAGCAAGGGGGGCAGTAGAGGGCAAGCAGGCCAGCAGGGGGGGGGGCAATTGGGGGCAAGCAGGCTGGCGGGGGGGGCAGTTGGGGATGATCAGGCCAGCAGGAGGGGCAGTTTGGGGCAAGCATGCTGGCAGGGGGGGCAGTTGGAGCCAAGCAGGCCAGCGGGGAAGGGCAGTAGGCAGTGAGGAGGCTGGCGGGGGGGGGGGGGAGGGCAGTTGGGGGCAATCAGGCCAGCAGAGAGGGCAGTTGGGGACAATCAGGCCAGGAGGAGGGTGCAGTTGGGGGTGATCAGGCCGGCGGGGGGGCAGTTGGGGGTGGTCAGGCCAGCAAGTGGGGGCAGTTGGGGGGTGAGAAGGATTGTGGGGGGTAGTTGGGGGCAAGCAGGCTGGCAGGCAGGTGAGCAGTTAGGAGCCAGCAGTCCTGGATTGTGAGAGGGATGTCTGACTGCCGGTTTAGGCCCAATCCCACAGGGTTTTGGGCCTAAACCGACAGTCAAGACATCCCCCAAGGGGTCCTGTGGGATCGGGCCTAAACTGGCAGTCAGACATCCCCCAAGGGGTCCCAGATTAGAGAGGGTGCAGGCTGGGCTGAGGAACACCCCCCCCCGTGCACGAATTTCATGCACCAGGCCACTAGTTTATAATAAAAACTCTCAGCAAAATGGGAATAGAAAGAACATACCTCAATGTAATAAAGGCCATATATAATAAACTGAAGGCCAACATCATACTCAATGAGCAAAAACTAAAAGCATATGTATTTTCCTCAAAAAATTAAAAATGAAACTCCCATTTGACCCAGTCATCCCACTTAAGATCAGGAACAAGACAGGTGTCCACTTTCAGTACTCTTATTCAACTTAAGACTGGAAATCCTAGCCACAGCAATCAAGCAAAAAGAAGAAATAGAAGGCATCCAAATTGGAAAGAAGGAAGTAAAACTCTTTATTCACAGATGACATGATATTGAACATAGAAAATCCTAAAGACTCTGCCAAAAAGCTACCAAATCTAATTAATGAATTTCACAAAGTAGCAGGATACAAAATTAATACTCAGAAATCAGTGGCATTTCTACATACTAATAATGAACTATCAGAAAGAGAAACTTATAAAACAATCCCATTTGCTATTACAACAACAACAAAAAATAAGGTACATAGGAATAAATTTAACCAAGGATTTAAAAGACCTGTACTTGGAAAACTATAGGACATTGAAGAAAGAAATCGAGGAAGATACAAATAAGTGGAAGCATATACCATGTTCATGGATTGGAAAAATTAACATCATTAAAATGTCCATATCACCTAAAGCAATTTATAGATTTAACACAATTCTTTTAAATATATTTTATTGATTTTTTACAGAGAGGAAGGGAAACGGATAGAGAGTTAGAAACATTGATGAGAGAGAAACATTGATCAGCTGCCTCCTGCACACCTCCTACTGGGGATGTGCCCGCAACCAAGGTACATGCCCTTGACCGGAATCGAACCTGGGACCCTTCAGTCCGCAGGCCGACGCTCTATCCACTGAGCCAAACCGGTTAGGGCTTAAAACAATTCTTATTAAATTGCCAATGGTATATTTTACAGATTTAGAACAAACACTCCAAAAATTTATATGGAACCAAAAAAGACCCCAAATAGCCACAGCAATCTTGAAAAAGAAGAAAGAAGTTGAAGGTATACAATATCTGATATCAAACTATATTACATAGTCACTGTAATCAGAACAGTCTGGTACTGGCATCCGAACAGGATATATAGATCAATGGAAAAGAACAGAGAGTCTAGAAATCAACCCACACCTCTATTGTCATTAACATTTGACAAAGGAGGCAAGAGTATACAATGGACTAAAGACAGTGTTGAAAAAAATTGGACAAGTACAAGAAAAAGAAAAACAAACTAGACTACCAACTTATACAAGACACAACAATAAACTCAAAGTGAATAAAATACTTAAATGTAAGTTGCAAAACCATAAAAACCATAGAAGAAAACAGGCAGTAAAATTTCAGACATCTATTGTAGCAATATTTTTGCCAATATGTCTCCTAGGGCAAGGGAAACAGAGGGAAAAATAAATAAATGGGACTAAAAGCATATGCTATAATAATAAAATTATGATAATTAGACCAGACGTCCTTCTGGACATCCTTCCAGATGACCTTCTGGACGAAGCTGTGGCAGTGGGGGCCGAGGCAGAGGTGGCCGCCGCAGCAGGTGGGACCGAGGCAGAGGCAGCCACCACCATGGCGGGGGCTGAGCCCCTTGAACGAATTTCATGCATCGGGCCTCTAGTTAAACTATAAAGCTTCTGCATAGCAAAGGAAACTATCAAAATGAAAAGGGAACCCACTGTATGAGAGAACATATTCACCAATGATACATCTGATAAGGGGTTAATTTCCAAAATATGAACTATCAGAAACTTGTACAATTCAACACCATAAAGACAAATAATTCAATGAAAAAGTGAGCAAAGGACTTGAACAGACACTTCTTCAAAGAAGACATACAGATGGCCAATAGACATATGTCTATTGTTCCACATCACTAATTATCAGAGAGATGCAAAATAATACCACAATGAGATATCAGTGCATACCTGCCAGAATAGGAACCATCAATAAAAAAACAACAACAACCGCTTGCGAGGATGTGGAGAAAAGGGAACCCTAGTGCATTGTTGGAGGTAATCCAGACTGGTACAGCCACTGTGAAAAACGATATGGAGTTTCATCAAAAAAATTAAAAATGAAACTACCTTTTGACCCAGTGATCCCTCTTCTGGGAATATATCCTAAGAATTAAGAAACACCAATTCAAAAGAATACATGCACCCCTATGTTCATAGCAACATTATTGAAAATAGGGAAGACTTGGAAACAGCCCAAATGCCCATCAGTAGATGAGTGGATAAAAAAAAACTGTGGTACATTTACACAATGGAATACTACACATCCACAAAAAGAAGGAAACCTTACCTTTTGTAATAGCATGGATGTACCTGGAGATATGACCATCAGAGAAAGATGAATACCAT
Organism: Cnephaeus nilssonii; assembly: GCF_951640355.1. NCBI lineage: Eukaryota > Metazoa > Chordata > Mammalia > Chiroptera > Vespertilionidae > Cnephaeus > Cnephaeus nilssonii. Next base: position 2,329,034 of record NC_137075.1, on the reverse strand, counting down.
AAGATCTCACTTACATGTGGAATTTAATGAACAAAATAAACTGATGAAAAAAATAGAAACTGAGGCATGAATACATGGTATACACCAGTGTTCTCAACCTTTCTAATGCCACAACCCTTTAATACAGTTCCTCATATTGTGGTGACCCCCAACCATAAAATTATTTTCGTTGCTACTTCATAACTGTAATTTTGCTACTGTTATGAATCGTAATGTAAATATTTGTGTTTTCCAGTGGTCTTAGGCTCTACAGCAGCGGTTCTCAACCTGTGGGTCACGACCCACAGGTTGAGAACCGCTAGCAGGGTCGCCTAAGACCATCGGAAAACACAGATGTTTACATTACAATTCATAACAGTAGCAAAATTACAGTTATGAAGTAGCAACGAAAATAATTTTATCGTTGGGGGGGTCACCACAACATGAGGAACTGTATTAAAGGGTCACGGCATTAGAAAGGTTGAACCACTGGTATAGACTGACAGCTGTCAGATGGGATGAGGGCCGGGGGGACTGGATGAAAGAAGGTGAAGGGATTAGCCAAAGAGCATATATATATGCACAAGCCATAAACACAGACAACAGTAGGGTGTTGGGCATAGGGAAGAGGGGTTGGGGACTGGGTGGAGTTGGACAAAGCAACATGGGGGAACATCGGACATCTGTAATAGTGTCAACAATCCTATATAATAAAGAGGTAATATGCAAATTGACCATCACTCCAACACACAATATGGCCACCCCCATGTGGACACAAGATGGCCACCACAAGATGGCCAGCAGGGGAGGGCAGTTGTGGGTGATCAGGCCAGCAGGGGAGGGCAGTTGGGAGGGACCAGGCCTGCAAGGGAGGGAGGTTGGGGGCGATCAGGCCTGTGGGGGAGGGCAGTTAGGGTTGACCAGGTCTGCAGAGGAGGGCAGTTGGGGGAGACCAGACCTGCAAGGGAGGGCAGTTGGGGGTGACCAGGTCAGCAGGGGAGGGCAGTTGGGGGCAATCGGGCCAGCAGGGGAGCAGTTAGGTGTTGATCAGGCTGGCAGGGTAGTGGTTAGGGGGTGATCAGGCTGATAGGCAGAAGCAGTTAGGGGCAATAAGGCAGGCAGGCAGGTGAGTGATTGGGAGCCAGCAGTCCTGGATTGTGAGAGGGGTCCCAGATTGGAGAGGGTGCAGGCTGGGCTGAGGGACACACACCCCAACCCGTGCACAAATTTCGTGCACTGGGCCTCTAGTAATAATAATAAATCCACTGGAAGTTTTTCAATTTGAAATGCCTTGTTATATGTCTTGCCACCAGGAGGTGCTGTCGGTACTGGAAACACTGAAAAGTTGATCTCCAAGCAGTCCCAGGAGGCTAGGAATAACATGTGTCTCAGCCTGACAATTGAGGACCCCTAGGGGTCTTGTGAGATACTGCAAGGATCTCAGCCATCCTGTACAGCTGCATTTAACTATATAGAGGTTTTTAAATGTATGTAAATCTTTAAAAAATATTTTTAAATTGTTATTTCTTAATTTGAGAGAGAGAGAGAAGAAAGGAGAGAGGTAGGGGGTTAGAGGGAACAGAGAAAGAGAGAGAGAAACATTGATTTGTTATTCCACTTATTTATGCATTCATTGGTTGATTCTTGTATATGCCCTGACTGGGGATTGAGCCTTCAACCTTGAATATTAGCATGACACTCTAACTATCTGTGCTATCTGGCCAGGGCAAGTGTATGTAAATCTTTTTTTTTTTTAATATATTTTTTAAGTTCCCTTTTCTTTCTTTCTTTTTGTTTTGTTTGTTAATCCTCACCCAAGGTTATTTTTCCATTGATTTTTAGAGAGAGTGGAAGGGAGGGGGAGAGATAGAGATTGAGGGAGAGAGAGATAGAGAGAGGGAGAGAGAGAAACATTGATGTGAGAGAGACACATTGATTGGTTGCCACTCACACATGCCCTGATCAAGGCAAGGTATCGAGCCTGCAACATGCCCTTGGGTACATGCCCTTGACTGGAATGAAAAGCGGGACCCTTCAGTCCATGAGGCTGTGGGGCCAATGCTCTATCCACTGAACCAAATGGCCAGGGCAAGTGTATGTAAATATTAAAAAGTAAAAGCCAAATTCTTAAATTTATTTAAAGAAATTACTGCAGAGAACCAAGATGGCAGCGTAGGTAAATGCCTGTACTCTCCATCTCCCACAACCACATCAAAATTACAACTAAAATACAGAACAACCATCAGAACTGCCTGAAAGCTGGCTGGATGAAAAGCCCTACAACTAGAGAAGTGAAAAAGACAGCATATTGAGACTGGTAGGAGGGGTGGAGGTGCTGAACGGGCTGGTCTGACACCCACATGTGCCATATTTTTACATTGGAGGGAGATTATCTCTGTGGCGGCCACCTGTGAGGAGCAAGCCCCACACAAGACCCCCAGCCCAGGGTTCCAGAGCTGAGAAGAAAAGTCACTGCAACTACAGGCTATAAAACCAATGGGGACTGTGACTGAGTAACAAGGTGGCTGCTGGAGACCCAGGTGTTCCTTTTAAAGGGCCCATACACAAACTTACACGGTCCCGCTTCTTCTGATCTCCAGTGCAGGGGGACCCAGACATATACAGGGAGGAACTGGATTGTCTGGCATCTGGGCAGGAACTCAGGGGTGGCTTCCTCCCAGACAGGGGTGTTCACCTGGGTCATTGTTCCTGTGTTGGGACCTCACCTGTTATAGCACTAACTGGCGACAATATCTGAGTCTCCATCAGCATAGTCCACATTGTTTGCTCCACCCTGGTGATTCCCTGGGACCCTGCCCAGTCCAATTGCAGCCCCACCCAAGCTGTTTGCAGCAGCTTTTCCATATGAATGGCTTGTCCTGGCCCAGGCTTCAGACTTTGCTAAAATCTCTCAAACAAGCAGCAGCTGGTGACAGCATGCCCCAAACCTATCATTAAAAGGCCCAAGACCTGGCACTAGCACCAGTCTACATTGCTTCACAGCTGGGCCTCACCTGGGCACCTCCAACCCCAATACAAATAGCAAATAGCAGCCATCTACAGACCCCTCTGTAGCTCTTGCTAGGTGGCCCCAGGCAGAGGCTGACTTTGTACTTCCCTGGAGGCCTTAGAGTCAGTGCACCTGGTGGACAGCTTCAGACCATGGCAGATTACAACTCTACACATGCATAAGTGACACACTCAAGGGGCAGACTCAGTGAGCACCAAAGCCCCACTGAAGCAAGTTCTGCTCCATAGGGGTGTTTTCTGCACAGCAGCTCTCCCACTCTAGTCGCAGCTGGTCCTCACAGCCAATTGGCTTAGAGGTCAACTTCTCCGAGTGATACCAATAGCAATCAAGGCTCAACTACAAGACTGTGTACACAGCCCATACAGGGTCGCACCTAGAGTGCCTAACTCAGGTGACTAGGGAGGCTGAGCCACTGGGTCCTAAAGGACACCTACTACACAAGGCCTCTCTACCAACTCCAGGAGACATAGTTGCTCTACCTAATACGTAGAAACAAACACAGGGAGGCAGACAAAATGCAGAGACAAAGAACCATGTCACAAATGAAAGAAGTGGAAACAAGCAAACTACTGGATACAGAGCTCAAAACCATGGTTATAAGGTTACTCAAGGATCTTCATGAAACCTTCAAGGATCTTAGTGAGAATGTCAAAGACATGAAAAAGGACCAGTCAGAAATTAAGCACACATTAACTGAAACAAAGAATAATTTACAGGGATTCAACAGTAGATTGATTCCAAGAATCAAATCAATGATTTGTCATATGAAGAAGCAGAAAACACCCAATCAGACGAGCAAAAAGAAAAAAGAATCCAGATTGGAAAGATGGCGACCGGCAGGAAGGTAGGGAGAGAGAGAGTGTGACTGAGGAACCCATAGAGGAGAGTGTAGACGTGTGTGGTGTGTGTGTGTGTGTGAGCCAGGGTCAGTTAGATTCTGCACGTCTTCCAAGGGGCTCCCTAACCGGGCAGTCCTAGATGGCAGAGCCCCGCGCACAAAGCGGACACTTCTCGGCGGCTGGTGCAGACGCGGAGACCACGCCATCTTGAGAAACAGAGCTGCCTGAGACTCGGATCCTGGCTTCTGACACAAACCAGGACCCTGCAGCCACTGGGGACAGAGAACTGCTATCACAGCTTCAGACCAACAAACAACAAGAATCCAGACTTCCCCGCAGATTTCCGTGAGTCAAAGAGCCTATCCCCCTCCCCGCAGGCGCGCAGATAGCGCCATAGTAACTGATAGACCCGCCCCTCGCCCAAGCTACAGAGCGCCCTCAGCATCACGATAGCACCAAAGTAACTGATAGACCCGCCCCTCGCCCAAGCTGCGGAGCTTTGTGCAGGGACGCGCTCCCCCCTAGGGAATTTGGCGCGCACGAGGGACAGAAGCAGCTCCCTATCGGGGAAATCTGTCAGTGCGCACAGAGGCCTCCCCTTCGGGGAATTTGGGGGAATTTGGCTTGCGGGTCACAGCTCCCCCTTTGGGGAATCTTAGAGCGTGCACAGAGGGGCTTCCCTTTGGGGAATTTGGCGCGCAGGACGGACTCCGCCCCCCTTCCGGGACTCTGGGAGAGTGCACGGAGCCAGCTCACCTTCAGGATTTTAAGAATGTGCGCTCTAGCCTGTTTGGCTCAGTAGAGAGAGCACACACAGGACGCAGCTCCACTTCATGGAATTTGGCACGCCGGACACAGCTGCCTGGGATCCCTGACTCACAGCGCATTCACACTAAGAGCCAGCGACCACAATTGTTGGTGCATGCACTTACAGGGACCCTGATTCTCAACGAGAAACCACACAAGGCAACAGAGACTTTGACACTCGAGTCTTGGTGCAGACACAGGGAAACTCTGACTCCTGGCACATGCTAAGGATCTCATTTTCGGCACATACCAACAGCGTGGTGCAGACAGGGCCCCTGATTCTAAGTGTGCACACGAGACCACACGGAACACTGGGGACACTGACCCTGGGCAAGTCTGGTTCCCACCAACCAAAGGCAGCCACACGTCCTAGTGTCAGAGCACTTCAGTGAAACTCGGGTGGAGCGAAGTCCCCACAGCACACGGCCCAGGTCCACGCAAACGGAAGCTTGAGCTTTCTGGTAATAGCCAGAATGAGGAAACGAAATAACTCACAGAGGAAAGAAAATGTGGAGTCGCCAAGAAAGGAAATTAGTGAAACTGAAGCTTGCAACATGACCGAAAAGGAGTTCAGAGTAATGGTCGTGGAATTTATACATCGGATGGATGAGAAAATCAACAACTTATGCAAGAATCAGGAAGAAATGAAAAGTGATATAGCTACAATCAAAAACACCATGGAAAGTTTCAACAGTAGACTACAAGAAGCAGAGGACCGAATTAGTGAGTTAGAAGATCAGGTACAGAAACAAGCTCAATCTGAACAGCAATTGGAGAAAAAAATTAAAAAGCAGGAGGAAAGCCTAAGGGAGCTTCGGGACAACATGAAACGAAGTAACATGCGTATAATAGGGCTGCCAGAAGGACAAGAAGAGCAGCAGGGATTAGAAAATCTATTTGAAGAAATAATGACAGAAAACTTCCCGGATATGGGAAAGATAAAAGTTACGCAAGTACGCCGAAACCGGTTTGGCTCAGTGGATAGAGCATCGGCCTGCGGACTCAAGGGTCCCAGGTTCGATTCCGGTCAAGTGCATGTACCTTGGTTGCGGGCATATCCCCAGTAGGGGGTGTGCAAGAGGCAGCTGATCGATGTTTCTCTCTCATCGATGTTTCTAACTCTCTATCCCTCTCTCTTCCTCTCTGTAAAAAATCAATAAAATATATTAAAAAAAAAAAAGTTACGCAAGTACAGAGAACCCCAAGCAGGATCAACCCCAAAAGACCCACACCAAGACATGTCATAATTTCAATGGCAAATATAAATGATAAAGAGAGAATACTAAAGGCAGCAAGAGAGACAGAGAGTTACCTACAAAGGAACACCCATCAGATTGTCAAATGATTACTCAACAGAAACACAACAAGCTAGAAGTGAATGGAAGGAGGTATACAAAGTGTTGCAAAGCAAAGGACTGAATCCAAGAATACTATATCCAGCAAGACTATCAATCAAAATTGAAGGGGAAATCAGGAGCTTTGCAGACAAAAAAAGGCTCAGGGAGTTTATCACCACCAAACCAGCAATGCAAGAATTGCTAAAGGGAATACTGTAAAAAGAAGAAATAAACAGGTAAGAAGGAATACAGACACAAAAATAGATATGACTACAAAGAAATACCTTTCAGTAATAACTTTAAATGTAAACGGACTAAATGCTCCAATCAAAAGACATCGAGTAGCTAAATGGATAAAAAAACACGACCCATATATATGCTGTCTACAAGAGACCCACCTCAGAACAAGAGACTCACACAGATTGAAAGTGAAGGGATGGAAAAATATCTTTCAGGCAAATGGAAATGAAAAAAAAGCTGGGGTAGCAATACTTATATCTGACAAAATAGACCTCAAAGTAAATGCCATAACAAGAGATAAGGAAGGCCACTTCAGAATACTAAAGGGAGAAATCCAACAAGAAGAAATAATTCTGGTAAACATATACGTTCCCAATATAGGAGCACCCAAATACATAAAAAAACTCCTGGAGGATATCAAGGGAGAGATTAATAGCAATACAATCATAGTAGGAGACTTTAATACCCCACTATCACCACTGGACAAATCCTCTAAACAAAAAATCAGCAAAGAAACAGCAATCCTAAATGACTCACTAGACCAGATGGAATTAATTGACATCTTCAGAACATTTCACCCCAAAGCCACAGAATATACATTCTTCTCAAGTGCACATGGGTCATTTTCAAAGATAGACCATATGCTGGGTCACAGGCAAAGTCTCTTCAAATTCAAGAAGATAGAAATTATATCAAGCATCTTCTCAGATCACAGTGGCATAAAACTGGAAATCAACTACAATAAATACAATCCAAAGAAATCAAACACATGGAGACTAAACAGCATGCTATTAAACAAGGACTGGGTCACCAGAGAGATCAAGGAAGAAATAAAAAACATCATGGCAACAAATGACAATGAAAACACAACAATCCAAAATCTATGGGACACAGTGAAAGCAGTCTTAAGAGGGAAGTTCATAGCTCTACAAGCCTATTGCAAAAAACAAGAAACAATGGTAATAAATTACTTAACCCTACAACTCAAAGAGCTAGAAAAAGAGCAGCAAGAAAAGCCCAGTGTAACCAGAAGGAAGGAAATAACAAAGATCAGAGCGGAGATAAATGACATAGAGACCAAAGAAACAATACATAAGATCAACAAAACCAAGAGCTGGTTCTTTGAAAGGATAAACAAGATTGATGGACCTCTAGCCAGGCTCACCAAGAAGCAAAGAGAGAGGACCCAAATAAACAAAATCAGAAATGAAAGAGGTGAAATAACAACAGACCCCGCTGAGATACAAAGGATTGTTACAAAATACTACGAACAACTCTATTCCAACAAACTGGACAACCTGGAGGAAATGGACATATTCCTAGAAAAATATAACCTTCCAAAAATCAATCAAGAAGAATCTAAACAGCTCAATAGGCCAATAACTATGGACGAAATTGAAGCAGTCATCAAAAAGCTTCCGGCAAACAAAAGCCCGGGGCCTGATGGCTTCACAGGAGAGTTTTACCAAACATTCAAGGAAGAACTAAAACCTATCCTCCTCAGACTATTCAAAAAAATTCAAGTGGAAGGAACACTTCCAAGTTCCTTCTATGAAGCCAGCATCACCCTAATACCAAAACCAGATAAAGACAACACAATGAAAGAGAATTACAGACCAATATCCCTCATGAACATAGATGCCAAAATCCTCAACAAAATTCTAGCAAATCGGATCCAGCAGTACATCAGAAAGATCATACACCATGACCAAGTAGGATTTATCCCAGGAATGCAAGGATGGTACAATATCCGCAAATCAATAAACGTAATATATCACATAAACAAATTGAAAGATAAAAATCACATAGTCATATCAATTGATGCAGAAAAAGCATTTGACAAAATCCAACACCCTTTCTAGATAAAAACTCTCAACAAGGTGGGAATAGAAGGCTCATACCTCAACATAATAAAAGCTATATATGATAAACCCACAGCAAACATCATACTCAATGGACAAAAACTAAAAACATTTCCCCTAAGAACAGGAACAAGACAGGGATGCCCACTCTCACCACTCCTGTTTGACATAGTACTGGAAGTATTAGCCATTGCAATTAGACAAGAAGAAGAAATAAAAGGCATCCAAATTGGAAAAGAACAAGTAAAGCTGTCTTTATTTGCAGACGACATGATATTGTACATAAAAAATCCGAAAGACTCCGTCAAAAAACTAATAGACTTAATAAATGAATTCGGCAATGTAGCAGGATACAAAATTAACGCCAAGAAATCTATGGCCTTTCTATACACCAATAGTGAAAAAAGAATCCAAAAAGATGAAGATAGTGTAAGGAGCCTCTGGGACAACTTCAGGCATACCAACATTCACTTTATGGGAGTGCCAAAATAGAGGGAGCAAGATACTTTTAAAAAACTGTTTGAATAAATAATGACAGAAAACTTCCCCTACCTGGTGAAAGAAATAATCCAGGAAGTGTAGAAAGTCCCAAACAAGAGGAATCCAAAAGGCCCATACCAAGACAGATCATAATTAAAATTCTAAGGGTTAAAGACAAAGAGAGAGTCCTAACCAGTTTGCTCAGTGGATAGAGCATCGGCCCTCGGACTGAAGGGTCCCAGGTTCATTCTGGTCAAGGGCATGTACCTTGGTTCCAGGGCTCAATCCCCAGTGGGGGGCGTGCTGGAGGCAGCTTATCGGTGTTTCTAACTCCCTCTTCTTTCCTCTCTGTAAAATCAATAATATATATATTTAAAAAGACAAAGAGAATCTTAAAAGCAGCAAGAGAAAAGCAGTTAGTTATCTACAAGGGAGCACCCATATGACTGTCAGCTGATTTCTCAACAGAAACTTTGCAGGTCGGAAGGGAGTGGCAAGAAATAAAGTGATGAATAGCAAGCACCTACAGTCAAGGTTACTCTACCCAGCAAAGCTATCAGTTAGAATTGAAGGTCAGATAAAGAGCTTCCCAGACAAGAATAAGCTAAAGGAGTTCATCAGCACCAAACCACTATCACATGAAATGTTGAAGGGTCTTCTTGAAGAATAAGAATAAGAATAAGAATAAGAATAAGAATAAGAATAAGAAGAGGAGGAGAAGAAAAAAGATCAAAAGAATAAAAAATAAAATGGCAACAAATACATATCTACCAACAATTGAATCTAAAAATAAAAATAAATGAACAAGAAATCTAATGTACAAAATAAACCGTTGAGTAAAATAGAATCAGAGGCATGGAAGCATGAAACAGTCTGATAAATTTCAGAGGAAAGTGGGGAGTGGGGTCAGGACTCTAACCAAATATCTTACCTTTGGACACAGACAGTAGGGTGGTACAGGCCTGGGGTGGGGGGTGAAGGAGGAGGGCAATGGGGGACGAAAAGGGGACATCTGTAATACTCTCAACAATAAAGATTTAAAAAAAATAATAAGAAATAAAAAAATAATATGCAAACCCTTTATGAAGGCCTACATGATCTATTTGATCCCTAAATGTTTATCTAACATCATTTTATAACAGTTTTCCTGTTCTCCACTCACTTCAGTCTCACTGGCCTTTCTGTTCCTTGAACAGGCCAAGCTATTAGGAGACTTAGGGGCATTTGCTTTAGTTATTGCCTCTCCTTAGACTTTTCCCCTCACCTCCAGCAAATTTACAAGGTTGGATTATTTATGCTATCAGATCTCAGTTTAAATATCAAGGGACTTCCTAACCGTCCACTCTAAAGCAGCCACCCAATATCTATCATATCACCCTGTTTTAATTCTGCAGAGGACTCCTCACTATCTGATATTTTTTGTTTGCTTATTTCTTTGTCTATTGATTTGTCTCTCTCAATTAGAATATAGGCTCCACAAGAACAGGGAACTTGTCTTTTTCATCACTCTATCCCCTGAAGCTAGGACAAATGTTAACTGAATTGATTGATTCATTCATTCATTAGCAGGAAATGTGTAAAGTTGATATGAAGAAAACTATGAAACTTGACTATAGGAAAAAATAAATCCTTGAATAAGTGCAAAAAAAAAAAAAGTCACATTTCTAGAAACATAATTTGTCTCAAATTAATCTATAAATTAACTAAAATGGATAAGAATAACCAAGATGTTATAGAAAAAGAAGTACATCAAGATGGTTAGTTGTTCTGCAGATATCAGTATCTATATATATAAAAGCCTAAGCAACCATTCGACCGTTCGACTGACCGGTAGCTATGATGTGCACTAACCACCAGGGGGCAGACACGCAATACACAGGCATGGAAACATGGAACAGACTGATGAATCTCAGAGGGAAGGGGGGAGGGGAGAGGGTGGGAAGAGATTAACCAAAGATCTTATATGCATACTAGATGCCCGGTGCACGGATTCATGCACTGGTGAGTTCCCTCAGCCTGGCCTGTGGGGATTGAGCTGAAACCAGCAATCCAACATCCTTCAAGTGGTCCTGGATTGCGAGAGGGTGTAGGCCAGGCCGAGGGGCCCCACCGGTGCACTAATAGTATTTTTCAGGCCTCTACTATTTTTTATAAAATACTTATAGTTGACAGTGGCAGCGAAATGGTCAATGGATCAATAGACTAGATCAGAGAGTCTAGATAGGGATCAATGTATATATGTGAAGATGTATATGATGGATGTGGCATTTCAAAAATTGAGGAAAGGACTGATAGTTCATTAATTTTGTTAGGACACCTGGTTATCCCTTTATTGGGACAACTTGCTGTTCTTGAGGGAGGAAAAAGATAAAGTCCTCAACTCATACCAGCTTTAAAATAAAATGGCAGCTAAATTAAAGGGCTAATTTAAGTTTTTAAAATGCAGGTGCAACCATTATGGAAAACAATATGAAGGTTTCTCAAAAAAAATACAAACAGCAACTACCATATTATCCAGCAATTCCAATTCTGAATATTTACCTGAAGAAAAAACAAGAACACTATCTCAAAAAGATATATACACCACCATGTTCATTACAGCATCCTACCTAAAATAGACAAATATGCAAATTGACCGCACCTTCGCTATGCCCAAGCCACACCCACCAGCCAAGCCACGCCCCCCAACCAATCAGGACGAGTATGCAAATTACCCCAACAACGATGGCAGCTAATTTGCATATCAAGACAGCGTAGAAAGAAGCCAAGAGCTGCAGAAGGGAGCAAAGCTGCGGAGAAGCAAGCAAGCCGGGGGGGGGGGGGAGAGAAGGGAGGAGCGGAGGTGGGGCCGGGGGAGAAGGGAGAAAAGCAGGCAGGCTGGCGGAGAAGGCGGGGCGGGGGAGAAGCGAGGAGCGCAGGCGGGGCCGGGGGAGAAGGGAAAAGCAGGCGGGGCCAGGGGAGAAGGAAGAAGAGCGGGCGGGCTGGCGGAGAAGGGAGAAAAGCAGGGGGGGCTGGCGGAGAAGGCGGGGCGGGGGACAAAGGAGGAGAGCAGGCAGTGTGGGGTAGAGTGCAGCAGGAAACCCTATTGCAGGACTTTTCCTGCAACAGGAACACTAGTCCTATATAATAAAAGCTTAATATGTTAAGTGTCCGGGCGACTGGTTGGCCGTTCAACCAATCAAAGTGTAATATGTTAATGACACAATAAGGCTGCTCAACCACTCGCTATGATGTGCACTGACCACTAGGGGGCAGATAGTGGACTGGTCGACCAGTTGCTATGATGTGCACTGACCACCAGGGGACAGACGCTCCGACTGGTAGGTTAGCATGCTGCTGGGGTCCGGCTGATTGGGACTGAGTGAAATGGGCTAGACACACCCTGGAGCCCTCCCACAGTCCCTCCCTGGCCCTGATAGTGCACCAGTGGGGTCCCTTGGCCTGGTCTGTACCCTCTCGCAATCCGGGACCCCTCGGGGGAGGTCGGAGAGTTGGTTTTGGCCCAATCCCACAGGCCAGGCTGAGGGACCCCACTGGTGCACAAATTCGTGCACCGGGCCTCTACCAGTAGTTGTTTATAATAGCTAGGATGAGGTAACATCCTAAGTGTGTATCAATGGATGAATGAATAAAAAAATGTGATGAAGAAGTTACTACATTATTGAGAGGTTTTAGTTGTCATGTATTTTCTCAACAAAAGTACAACTGCCATCATATAGAATTTGATGACATTTTCTCCAGGGTAAAAGGATTTCTCATAATGGCAGGTTTTGAGAGTTGATTGGTAACACCGTACTTAAAAATTTTCTTCCTCAATCACTTTTGGTAAGAAGCATGGCATAGTTATGGAGAACAAAGAGTTGGAGTCAGAATTGTAGCATCAGCAACTACAATAACATTTATTTTCATTATTGTCAACATTTGAGTGTTCACTGTGCTACAGAACACAACTGTTCTAAACAGGGTACATTAATGCACTCATTTATTCCCTTTATAATCTTACTAGCGCCCCGGTGCACAGATTCGTGCACATTGAAAGGAAATTAATTAGAAGGTGGCTAGTGGGGCGGGACTGGGTGGATGGGCCAGACACACCCTGGAGCCAACCTCCCGTGGTCCCACCCCAGCCTGCTGCACCTGGGGCGGCGTCTCGGCTCAAAGGGCGTCTGAGGAGTGAGCGGGGTCCCTCTGGCAGGTGGGGTCCCTCGGCCTGGCCTGCAGGGATTAGGCTGAAACCGGCTCTCCAACAACCCTCGAGGGGTCCCGGATTGCGAGAGGGCGGTTCTCAGGTGATGTACCCCAGAATCCGGCTCCCTCCTCTCTGGCTCCGGTTGTGTCACCCGAGAACCACAGCTGCCAAGTCACTGCAGCTCAGCAGCTCCTGCGTTGAGCGTCTGCCCCCTGGTGGTCAGTGCACATCATAGCGACCGGTCAGATGGGCAGAAGGTTGGCCGGTCGCTCAGGCTTTTATATATATAGATGATGTTGGTATTATCATCAGCCCCATTTGACAGAACATAGGGTTTAGAGAGATTAGGTCATTTGCCTAAGGTCACATAGCTTAATAGATTTCTGAGAAGAAATGGTGGTGGTAGAGGTGGTGGGATGAACCTGAATTTCATCTTTCCCCTAACTAGAACAGTCCAGGCTATCCAGTAGGAGGAAACACCTCTGAATATCAGTAGCTTAATCAATAGAGACTACCAGTTCTGTGTGGGTTGGCAGTGTTAACTCAGAGACCCAGGCTCACATAAGTTTCATTTTGATACATGCTTTCACCATCATAATCTCTGATTACCATGCAGGCAAGAGTATACTACTACAGTGACTGTAACTGAAATGAATTATGTGTGCTTGAAAATGATACATATCATTTTTCACATTTCACTGGCCAAAACAAGTAACATGCCATTCCCAATTTTAAGGTAGAAATGCACTCATGCCATGAGCCTAGAAGTAGTCAAACCAAACTGTTTGGTATTAATGATTACCACAAACACTTGGACCCTGGGCAGGTCAGGCCTCACTTAGCCTCAGTTCTCCTACCCACAAAATGAGCACAATCATTTTGTAAAGATCCCTTGTTGTGATATTCAAATAGGGATGTTAGTTACTGTTATGAAGAAGAAAGGTTGCACCCAACCAAAAATTCCCATCTGCTGAAAATCTTGGTGTCCCATCACAGATGGCTCTGGAGCCCTTCATACAGAACTGTCTTCAGAATGGTCTTTGTCCAATCTTTTTCCATGTGAATGTTTTTGTCACTCACACACCTGAGGTTGTGAAGGATATAGTATACATTTCAATCAACAACATGCCATTGTCGTAGTCCCAGTGCTGGGTAGAAAGCTCGGTCTGGTACCACCAGCTGTCCAAGTTGATGTTGAAAGTTTTTTTACTACTTTGGCTTGAGCATGTGAGCTGGTGGTTGCACATGTGAGTACTCCTTCCTCTATACTCTGAGCTCTCAGGTCATCAGTGCTGTTTACTTGGCATCTCTCAGTTTCACTCCACAGATCCTCCCCAGGGTGTCTGATTTGAGTCAGGCATAAGCTAAGCCACAGAGACTCCTTTGCCAACCAGGGAATGACAGAGCTGAAGGTAGAGCAATTCCTGCACCGCTGGGGTGGCTCTGTGGTTGAGCATGGACCTGTGAATCAGGTCACTTCCTGGGTCACAGTTGGTTCCTGGTCAGGGCACATGCTCAGGTTGGGGGCTCATCCCCAGTAGGGGCAGCCAATCAATGATCCTCACTCACCAATGTTTCTATCTCTCCCTCTCCCTTCCTGTCTGAAACAAACAAACAAACAAAGCATTTCCCAAAGTTCCTTGGAAATAGTAGTGACAACTTTGCCAGAGCACTCTCCTATGGGTTGTTTTTTTAGGTTATTCACCCATTTCCTAGACCCTATGATAGACTAGGTTGTGAACTTAGTAAGTGTGTGTACCATGTTTTCATTTGGGTTTCACAGCAGGTGTGAGAACCTGGTACACAACAGGTACTCAATAAATGTTCGCTGCTTCTGAAGGTTCTTGTGATGACTTCCTGTAGAACTTAGTGTCTAACTAGCAATTACGCTAAACTTTAGGCCCTGAGATTTTTATGAAGCGAAAACAAGGCCAAAATGGGGGAGGGGAAAATAGAAGGGCGAGGAAAGGAGGACATTCCAGGCAGAGGGAGCAGGTGTGCAGGCAGGAAAGCTTGAAGTACCGCCGGGCACGGGGCGTGGACAGTAGGCTAGAGGGAGGTTGGAGCTAATGCTAGTAGGGGGTTGGGGGCCTACGGTCAAAGTCCAGAAGGAAGTAACGGCAGGACTTCCATGGGGCAATGAAAAAAGGCGTAAAAGAAAGAGGGGTGCATCAAATACCGCAGCCAAGGGCTCCAACAACTGAAAGGCAGGATGGGCGGAGAAAACAGCCGGCTCCTAAAGCTTCCTCTTACTTGGGGCGCTGGCGTTTCACCTAGGGATCAGCTAGCTAAACGCGACTTCTCTGCCCCCGCCCAACCCGCCCGGGGAGCTGGAGGAACCCCGCCTCGCTCCGTCACGTGGCCAGAGGCGCCCTCGGCACGTGACCTCCCTCGAGCTTGGCCAATCAGCCCCGGTAGGGGCGAGCACGCAAGTCCGAGGGGCGAGAACACTAGTTCAGGCCGCCACTTCTCGCGAGTCCTGCTGCTATCACTCCTCAGCCAAGATCTCGCGAGGCTTGGGCGCTGCGGCGGTAGGAGGAGGACGGCGAAGGACGGAGCCGAGCCGCCGCTACTTTCCTGGCTCGCTCCCTCGCTCGGTCGCCCGCCCCCTCCCTCCCTCCCCTCCCTCCCCGGCCCCGGCCCGGGCTCCGGCCCCGGCCTTTTTGCTCTTGGGTCGCCTGCAGAGAGGATGTCGGGCTCGACGCTCCCCAGCGCTTTGGTCATCTCGCTGTTGCTGGTCTCCGGCTCCCTCCTCCCAGGGCCGGGCGCCGCTCAGAACGGTAAGCGGGGCGCCGGAGGCGGCCAGGCCGGAGGCGGTGCCGGAGCCCGGCGGAAGGAGCGGGAGGGAGAGGCGGAGGGGCTGCGGCCCGCGGGGGGGGAGAGGCGGTGGGGAGCGGGAGGCGCGGGAGGGAGAACTGGAGCCCGTCCGAGACGCGGGGGCGGCGCTCGGGGCCCGGGGACTGCTGGCTTCGAGGCGCCGCGGCGGGCGCGGGGCTCGCCCCGAGGCCGGAGGGAACACCCAGGAAGCCCGCGGGGGGCGCGGGGGGCGCGGGCGGACGGGGCGGGGACGCGGACGGGAGCCTGGCCGTGTGGCTCAGTTGGTCGGGCATTGGCCTGTGCATCAAAGGTTGCTGATTGGATTCCCTGTCCGGGCTCATCCCAGGTTGCGGGTTCGGTCCTTGGACCCGATGTTTCTCTCTCACATCGATGTTTCTATTTCTCTCTCCCCCTCCCTTCCTCTCTCTAAAATCAATAATTTTTTTTTAAATAAAGGCGGCATTTGTGTTTAACGAGGAGGGGGCGAGTGGTGTCGGCGTGATCTGCAGGAGAGTGGGGGTCTGGGGCGTGGGGGGTCGTGGGATTCTGCTGGGCCCCGTAAGACAGGTGGCATGTTTAACAAATAAGGGAGGCGTTGGGGGAAAGGGCGTCCCGGAGAAAACGGCAGAATGCTGGAGTCCTAAGGAGGGGATGCAAAACCTGGGAGCCATGGGTGTGGAGGTGGAGGGAAGGTGGGCGGAAAGCTACGGGGGTGGGTTGACTGCAGGAGGGATCTGGGAAGCGCTGCCTGGCTCTAAAGGAGATGGGGAAGATGGGGAAGAAGGCTGGGCTTGCTGAGAAGGGGTGAGTGTTGGGCATTCTAGGATAATGGTTGGGAGAGCAAAAAGGAGTTTCTAAATAACGAGAGGAAAATGAGCAAAGGATGGGGAAGAAGGGTGGTAAGTGAGGTAGGGGGATATTTATTGAGGAAAGGAGGGTGCTGGCACAGACGTGGAGGTGGGTGGACAGACTAAGGGAAGGGAGTAAAATGCGGGAAGCGGCGGAGTGGAGGTGGGCAGTGCGGAGGAGGTGTTAAGGAAGGGCGCAGCTGATGGTAGTGATTGGGCCTTGGGAAGGCCGGGCACAGCTGGGACTGCAGGAGGATTGGGGACAGTTACTGGAGAGAGGGAGATGGAAGACAAGGGTTTTTAAGATCTAAACGTTTCAAGACAGAAAAAAGATTATTTCTGAGAACATAAAAGTATTACCTGGGCTGTGTGTAAGAATTGGATTTTGAGCTGAAGCTCTTTAGAGAAGGTGGAGAAATGGGGAATCATGGTGATGCGGGATCTATCCTGGACAGAAAAGATGCTGATTGTTGAAGGCGTGTGTGATAATTCAGCTGCCGAATTGGTATTTCAGAGGTATTGTGAGCAGGTTTCTGCTCTTGTGGAAACAACCTTTAAGAGATTTAAAAATATTTTTATAGGAGAGAATTTATGAGCAGTAGTGGAGAGTGAACTATAACTTATTTTTGCTAATCCTTCAGTGCTTCTTTGTTGTTAGGCTAGATTACTCTTGTTGGAATAGCTGAAATTTAAATGACTTTCGTTAAAAAAAAGTGATAGAGCAAATGGAGTTAAGCATTCTAAGGAGAAATGCAGTCTTAAAATGCTTAAGATTACAGTGAAAATTTATCTAATAAAGGATTGAAAAAATGTCATGGATTAATTATAAGTGTTTGTTGTACCAAATTGGACCACTCAAATCCTGTGTATGCTTGATGGCCTTGAGTTATCACTGCAGGGATTGGGAAGGAAACATTTTCTATCTATAGCATTGAATGTGTTAAGTATATTGGGTATTTTACCTGTTTTCCCCCAAAGATGAGGTCACTGTGGAAGTCAGCATAGAGTTAGACTGATTTGTCTTACCAGTTTTAGTTGTGTGTTAACAATATGACTTAAAGAAGCCCAATACTAATTTGAGCTGTTTAATATGTGGAAATAGCATGATTTCATTTGGCACCATAGATGAGATATTCTTGATCTTAATGTTAACATCTTTAATTTCTGCTAGCATAGCATCTTTCAATGACTGATAATATAGCAGAATTGTAGTTTCTTAGCAACTAAAGCAAGGTTTTTGGATAGGCCTCCAGACTTATCTGGCAGTTCTCAGTGATACGTATTCTAAATACGGCATAGTGCATCCTTTTTCTTGAAATGAGCTTAAGTTCAGTCACATGACAAGACTGGTAAAGTGAAGTTGAGTTTGTAGTTGACCCAAAGGATTATGTAAACTTAATTAATGAAGATATGGCTATTTGAGTTTGAATCCACATAGGTAAGGATACTTTAAAAAAAAATACCTTTCTATAACATAGTAAGATTCGAACTTCAATTGGTAATAGCCCTATAGAGTGACCTCAGGTCATAGAGTTTGTATTTTTTTTTTAATTTTAAGTAAAAAATTAGAATATATTTATCAGACTTTTCAAAACTGTCATTCTTGAGATGTTTGTGTTTAAAGTTCCAGAAGCATTTACTTTTTGCTCAGTGATACTAGGGTTGTGAGAACTAAGTGAAGCAAGGTTCTGAAAGAAAAAGGTGAAACTAAACTCCCAGGTGAAAAGAAATAGAGAATGTCTGTAGATGTGAGGGTGATCTGCTGCACTGTCTGTTCTGACAGCAGGGGTTCCTTTCTCATGTCTCTCCAGAGCTCTGCAGTGGAGTGTGTTTCTCAGCTTGGACAGGACCCTCTTCTGTTAAAGCAAACATTGATACAATGCACATGTGGCTGGAACTCGACTAGAACTTTGTCAGCCTTATTTCATTTGATTCACTCGGTGGCAGCTAATGGTGTAGGCTCTGTACCACACAGGCTCCTCTGGGGTAGATGGTTAGATCCCAGTCCCTTTATTCTTTAGTGGTATGATCATGGGCAAGTTATTTAATTCTCCTGACTCTTGATTTCCTCATCTTCTCTGATGCGGGTTGGACCTGGTGGAGAACCAAGGCAGTGGCAGTGACTCCAGAGGTGAAGGAGTCTGTGAGTTTGTATTTTCTTTTCTTTTTTAAAAGATATATTTTATTGATTTTTAACAGAGAGGAAGGGAGAAGGAGAGAGACTTAGAAACATCGATGAGAGAGAAACATTGATCAGCTGCCTCCTGCACCCCCCGCCCCCCACTGGGGATGTGCCCACAACCAAGGTACATGCCCTTGACTGGAATCGAACCAGGGACCTTCTGTCCCGCAGGCCGACGCAGGCAGACGCTCTATCCACCAAGCCAAACCGGTTAGGGCTGTATTTTCTTACAGTGCTTCAGAAATGGATATCATGATGTTGAAATGTTAGAGTATCTATTTAAAATGATGACTTAAAAAAACAACAACACCCAAACCTTCATGTTTCTGGATTGGGTATGTGGTAGTTTAAATTGAATATAGATGTTTTTTAAAAGATCTCTGTTTCATTATTCATAAAAGGGAGAATTTGGACTAGATGACCCTCAAGGTCTCTTCCAGATGTGACCCATTACCATAGAGATTCCAGGCTTTCATTCAGATTTTGTTTCTCATCCAAATATTTAAACTTGTAGGATGACAATTTTAAGTAAAATCTTTAAAGTTGATTTTTGTATGTAATAAGATAAATAAAATGTAGTTCATTTTAAAGGAAGAAACTTGTCCTAAAAAGTAACCCTCCTGTTTAGACTTGCCAAGAGCTTTAAAATTAAAACTGAATGAATGTAAGCCAAGCATTATTATATGGTAGTCAAGAGCACAGTCTTTGGATCCTGATATACCTGGATTTGAGTCCCAACCCTCTGTAGCTAAGTGACCTTGAGTAAGGTGCTTAATACTCCCAAGCCTCAGTTTTATCATCTGTAAAATATAATATTTTTAATATTTATAATAATGTCAATCCCATAGTGATGGTGTGAGGATTAATGAGATAATGGCCATCAAGCACTTAAGGGTTTACATTTTTACTATATGTAATACTTGTTACTATATGTTACTATAATGTAACATATGCTACATTACTTTATGTAGCATAACAGAATTGTACATACTAAATACTTGCTCTCAATATTGATTAAATGTTAGCTATTACTACTATAATACTTTAAAAAGTAGCATTATTAATTAGTTATTTTTTATGTATATATTGAACATTTAATTGTTAATGCTGTCATCTTGAATGCAGTTAAGTAGGCTATTTGAAGGTCCCAGAGAGTTGCACTTTTGCATATGTAACTTTAAGAAAAGTGAGGAGCAGTACTGCAATTTCAAATTCTGGTGAGGAAGTTTGCATTTTTATTTCATTGCCTTGGAATA
This sequence comes from Cnephaeus nilssonii, assembly GCF_951640355.1. NCBI lineage: Eukaryota > Metazoa > Chordata > Mammalia > Chiroptera > Vespertilionidae > Cnephaeus > Cnephaeus nilssonii. Next base: position 2,309,167 of record NC_137075.1, on the reverse strand, counting down.
AAGCATTTCCTAAGGTGATCATAATAAGCTTCCAGTCTCTCAGGCAACTGACCAAAGTGTCACTACTGACATGATGGAGCACCCAAGCATGAGAAATTAGTCAGGGGTCTGGGATGGAAAGGCCATGTTACTACAGCAGGATCTGTTGGTGGGCTCTTAGTCTTTGTTTTTCAAGGTTACTGAATTCATATTAGTGATGCAGATGGTTTTTGTGTTGCTAGACCTAGGTCTGACTTTGAGTGAATTGTACAAATGCTCATGAGAAATTAGACTGTTTTGTCTTAAAGGAATCCTTTATTTTTCTCATTAATACAATTTTGATATGAAACATTTTCTGTTGTGGAGTATACATTTAGACAGTAATAAAAGGCAAAATGTTATTTTATTATTCTTACTTTAAAAAATAATTGTTTAACTGGGCCTGCAAAGATGACCATGTTTGATTAGAAAAGTACTCTGTCATTTTGGACATAGTTTTTCATTTATTTAGTTTGAGGTTCCTTCCTCCCTTCCTCCCTTCCTCCCTTCCTTCCATTTCTTTGTTGATTACGGTGTTACATATGTGTCCTTATTCCCCCATTACCCCCCCAATATCCCCTCTCATGCCCTCACCCCCCTGTTGTCTGTGTCCATTGGTTAGGCATTTATGCATTGAGGTACTTTTCAAAGTAAGATGTTTCATATGTAAAATCTGAAACTTTGTTGGATGTATAAAATGGTGTGTTTTTATTTATTTGTTTTAATCCTTACCTGAGGATATGTTTTTATTTATTTTTAGAGAGTGAGAGGAAGGGAAAAAGAGAGAGGGAGAAACATTGATGTGAAAGAGAAACTTTGATCCACTGCCTCCCACAGGCGCCCCGATCGGGGATTGAACCCACAACCTAGGTATGTGCCCTGAACCAGAATCGAACCTGCAACCTTCTTGGTGTATGGAGACAGCGCTCCAACCAATTGAGCCACCTGGCCAGGGCAAAGGCTTGTTTTTTTTACGATACAATTTGGGAAGGAGATAAGGTGCTGATTTCTATACAAATGTATGTAGAAAGACAACGAATAACTATGTTAAGTAGCGCGCAGGAGGTGTTCAGTAAAAGTTTGAATAAAGTTTTGCAAAGACATTTTAGAAGAAGTGAATTCTGTGGAAAATATACTGATGCATTCTATTCAATTCTTTACAGTGAGAACACAATCTGGACAGGGTCAGAAGTGGAGAATGAAGTTGTAAGAGAAAGGGGAAGAGAAGAAAGGCTATAGTAGTGCAAGGAGAAAAGCAGAAAGTAAGAATGAGGAATGAATTTTATTTTATTTTTATTATTTTAAAAAATATATATTTTGTTGATTTTTTTACAGAGAGGAAGGGGGAGGGATAGTTAGTTAGAAACATCGCATGAGAGAGAAACATCCCCCACTGGAGATGTGCCCGCAACCAAGGTACATGCCCTTGACCGGAACCGAACCTGGACCTTTCAGTCCACAGGCCGACGCTCTATCCACTGAGCCAAACCGGTTAGGGCATGGATTTTATTTTTTGAGGAGTATCTGGAAAAATAGAATCTATCAGAAAGACTAAGGAGACGAGGGACCTCTAAAGTAAATTCACACATCAACATTTAATAATAGTGCAAATCATGTCATGTGAACAGTTGGCTTGGCTTTCAGTGTGTCTCTTTAAACAAAACATTTTATATGAATTTTTAAAAATGCCATTGATGATATGGAGTTTAATTTTAACCACCTTAGATAAATGCTTTATAAAATTTGTGAGGTTTTGTGGAATTACTTTTCCCCCAGAATTCCCAATTTTAGTTGGTAGGGATTAGCTTTGAGAAGGCAGGAGACCTCTGCAGCTGACTGGTTGATTATAAAGTGTTACATTTTATAAGTATAAATTTATTGCTGAATATGAAGTGAAGTACTCTGGTGATCCCTATGTAAAAAGATTAGTGATATTGATGTCTAAATTTAAAAAATTGAATAAATTTATAAATAAAATCTCTGTTTTTCAAGAGTTTATTCAATTAAGGAGAGGGAGCCAAAATTTGTACATAACTTCAACTTACTATTATCTAAAATGGAAAGTAGGCTTAACTTTCTTTTTTGTTTGCTTCTGTATATATTCAAAATATACACTTATTAATCCAACCTAGTTAAGTTGAGATTATTTTTATCTAATCATTCAAAACTTCTAATTGTTCTGTTTGTGTGGAAATGGGGTTTACTGAAGATTCAAAGAATTTCCTAATTTTCTACATTTATTTGCATACAGTAAGTTAGTGGTAGACATAGTTAACGTTCTCCAGGCACCACTCATTTTTTTGTTTTGTTTCTGATTTTTGTAGTGTTTCAAATTAAAATAAAAACAAAGAAAACAAAACACCTCAGTCTTATCTATTAAAGGAGACTGGTCAGCTTTGATGGAAACATTGTGTGTTAAGTTTCTTGTCTTAAAAAGTACTGAGTGACTCTTGCCTCTTGGCCACCGACATGCCATCCAGACTGAGGAAGACCTGGAAACTTTGGGGCCACGGCCGCATCCCACGGCCGCATCGGCAAGCACAGGAAGCACCCGGGGGGCCGAGGTAATGCTGGTGGCTCGCGGCATCACAGGATCAACTTCAACAAATATCACCCAGGTTATTTTGGGAAAGTTGGTGTGAGGCATTACCACTTAAAGAGGAACCAGAACTTCTGCCCAACTGTCAACCTTGATAGACTATGGACCCTGGTCAGTGAGCAGACACCGGTAAATGCTGCCAAAAGCAAGACTGGATCTGCTTCTGTCATTGATGTGGTATGATTGGGCTACTGCAGAGTTCTGGGGAAGGGAAAGCTCCCAGAGCAGCCTGTCATTGTGAAGGCCAAGGTCTTCAGCAGGGGAGCTGAGGAGAAGATTAAGGTGTTGGTGGGGCCTGTGTTCTGGTAGCTTGAAGCTACATGGAGGGAAGTTCATTAAAATGTCCACAAGTAAAAAAAAAAGTACAGAGTGGTAGTAATTAATACTTAATTAATTGTATTTTTATGTATCTTTTGAGGAGGTTTGTTTTCTATTTATGACTTAGTTTCTCCTTTCCCTTTTGTATTTTTAAAAGACCTCTAAATCTCTCCATTGTAGTTGAACAAGGCAACCAGAGTGTTAACCTTAATTAAATCTGGGGAAGTTCCTAGATTAATATTCCTTGCATTTCTGAAAACAATTATGAACTAGCCTTTTTTCTAAATCTTAATTCTTATGGTTTGCTTTATGGTATTTTCCAGAAGTATATCAATTTAGATATGCTTCCCTTCACTTTGTTTATCTTGATTTATATTATTGTTACACCCAAGTATTGCTTCAAATTGACTATGAATTGTAAATGAGTTGATGTGAAACCTGAAAAGTGTTAGTGTTCTATATATTATGTAAGGTTCTATTATTAGAAAACATTACGTTCTAAATTATACCAATAGCTTTAGTCATATCCAAATGTATTTCTCACTTTCTTAAAATGATTAAATATAAAACACAAGGCAAAATGTCAAATCCTATTCTGATAGAATAACAAAGCAAAATGTTCCATATGCTAAAAAACAGGTAAGAGTGTGCTTGCATATATAAATATTATGCTATTGATTCTCTTTTCTTCCTGAACGTATTTGAAAACCACTGGACTAGATGTCTAAATTCTCTTCCAATTCTAAAATTACACAACTCTATTTATTGGCTTTACAGCTTAGGTACTGCCTCTAATGGGTATAGGGCTTAAAGAATACTTGCTGTTTTAATAAGTTGGTAGAAACTTGTTTTTCAGAAATAAGGAAAATTGACTTTGAGGCTTTCATGTTTTGAAATCCAACTTTCTATAAACCTAAACTTCAGACAATAGTTGTAGTTCTTGTTTCAAGGAAGGCAGAATGGTGTCTGTTACGGAGATCTCATAGTGTGAATTAAACAATTAAGAAATGAAAATCACTGCTAGGTAGATAGATATGTTGTGTTCTCTCTGTTGACTGAAAAGTAGTTGACTATTGAAGAGGCAATAAAGAGACAGTGCAGAACACTTAATTAATTGTATTTTTATGTATCTTTTGAGGATGTTTGTTTTCTATTTATGATTTAGTTTCTCCTTTCCCTTTTTTATTTTTAAAAGACCTCTAAACCTCTCCATTGTAGTTGAACAAGGCAACCAGAGTGTTAACCTTAATTAAATCTGGGGAAGTTCCTAGATTAATATTCCTTATAAACAGTGTGTAAAAGTCTCAAATTATATATTTACTCATGTTCCTTATCTGTTAGGTAGGTCCATTTAATTGCCCCTCCTCTTTATTTTTACATTTTTGTTATAATTTCATCTAAACAGTAGAATATATATATGTGTGTGTGTGTGTGTATGTATATATATATATATATCTTACATAATAGAAGAGAAACATGCAAATTAACCATCACTCCACTATGCCTACAGCCAATCAGAGTGAGTATGCAAATTAACCCAGCAAAGATGGAGGTTAATTTGCATATGCAGGCACGGAGTGGCTGGGAGGGGCATGATGCCTGCTGTGAGGGGAAGGGGAGGCAGAGGGAACTACTGGAGCCGTGCTCCGCACAGAAGCAAGGACTTCCCGGCTCCAGGCGGGCTGGGAGCTGGGAGTGAAGCCAGGGGAAGAAAGGCCTATTTTTGCACGAATATCATGCAACGGGCCTCTAGTATATATATAAAGCTAATATGCAAGTTGTCCCCACAAGAGTTCAATTGGGAGACCGGGAGTTCTCTCGCTTGCTATGACGTACACTAACCACCAGAGGGCGGTGCAGAACGAAGGAAGGCCCTGGCCAGCAGTGGGAAGGCCCTGATAGGCCCTGATCTCCGGCCAGGCGTAGGGACCCTACCCGTGTATGAATTTTGTGCACCAGGCCTCTAGTAATGTAATAAACTCCCATGTAATCATCATCTAGTTTCAACAGTTATCAGCCACATCCTTGCTGTTTATTAATGTAAAAATAACCCAAAATGTTAACATTACAAACTGTAACATTTTCTAGATACTGCAGTGTATTCATATGTAATCATGGTGAAATCACTTTAAAAATTTAAAAGCTGTTTAGAAAAAGGCTTTCAAACTTTTGTTTATGGGCCAGAGAAATAGATTTTATTTATGACTAAATATGTGCAGAATACATAATACTTTGTGGAACAGTACCTATCTTTTTTTAGTAGTGTATTTAAAAATTGTTGTGACCTTCTAAATTAATTTCATAATTCATTAATTGGTCATGAGACATTTTTGAAAAATAGAATTTTCAAGTATTGAGTAGTTTTGTTGTTTTGTTTTGTGTTTTTACTAGAGGCCCAGTGCATGAAATTCGTGTATGGGTAGGGTCCCTGGCAGCTGCAGGCTGCCAGCTGGAGCCTCCCTTCCCTGCTGCCGGCTGGGGCCTTGCTTTGTTCTGTGCTGCTACCTGGTGGTCAGCGCACATCATAGTGAGAGATTGAACTCCTGGTCGGTCGAACTCTCGGGGACACTTTGCATATTAGGCATATATATGTATATATATATATATATCCCATATAGTCTGGAACAATTTGAAGATTTTTGTAAACCCAGTAAAGATTTTTCACGAGGCATTTATCAGTAACATCAACATGTACTGTTACTAGTCATTTTAGTAAAGAAAATACGTTTTAGTAAAGTATTATTGAATTAGTACATTAGCCATTAGTTACATAATATTGATATTTTTTACCCTATTTGAATTTGGGGAAAAAGGGAACCTACAGTATTTGAATATCATAATTAAAGCACAAGTTTTCCAGTAAGTTTAATTGTCCTTCCTTTTACATTAGAACTTATGTTCTTTATTCCCTAGCCCCTCCCTGTCTTGAATTATTGGTTGAGTGTGGGGGCTTCGAGGGCTACTATTTATTCTGAGCTGAATATTTACTCTGATGCTGTTGTCTGAGGCACAATTTCTGATGAGTACAGAATGACTTGAACACTGGCCGAGGAGAAGTAGAACCATCACTGAAGAACCATTTGCCTTTCTTTAAATTCTAGAGAAGATTATTTTCTCATTTTTAGACATTGTTTCTTGGAGGGAAAAAAGGCAACAAGATGTCTTGAGTTGGCAACTGTGAAATACTTCTCAATTCATAGATTGAAGGAAAGTACTATATTTAACTTAGGATTTTTTGATTGAAGGAATATGTTAAGTTTAAATAGGAATTTTTGATTATACAAGTTTAGCAGGTTGGAAACCATTGGGGAGCAACTGGAAAAAATAGCATAACAGCTCCAGCATTAAAATTATACTTGTTAATGCTGAATCTCAAGTCATTAATCAAGGAAGATGAAATAAATGGCCTTAATGCAAACCAGGAAACTGCTACCTGGAAAAGAGCAACTGTAGAGATTTCAAGTAACTTACAGTGAACTGTAATTGAATTACATTTAGACAAATAACATAGTGGTCACATATCAAAATTATTATTAACAGTGTAGCTTTTCACAGTAGGATTGAACTCCAAATAACATTTTTCAACCACATTTAGGGAAAGTTGCAGATCATTCTACATAGATGGTAGCATAAGACTTAGGAGAAAAGCCTGAGCCACTAAAATTAGGAAAAGGGAACACTGGGGCGGGGCGGGGGGATGTGATTATCTATTAATACCTTCAAGGTAGCAGTATAAATGAAGTAAGGGAATTAGGCAGTCTCCAAAGATGGATGAGATGTATCTAAGAGCAATGGCCTAGAGCACAGGGAAGAAAAGCATAACTTTAGTATCAAGAAGATGATTTTAATGATACGAGCAGAAGAACAGAGTTATTTGTACTCAGAGCCGTTATAAGTAGGACAAAGCTGGTTGAGAGGGACTTCATAAAGCAAAAGGGAGGATCTCTTTTATATATATATCTGGTACAGTATATGCAACCCATCAGTACTGTACTGTTTTTTCCTAAACATACATACCTATAATAAAGTTTAACTTATAAGTTAGGCAATTTAATGGGTAGAAGATTCATTCCTTTTGTTGTTGATGTTAATCCTCAGGAGGATATTTTCCCCCCATTGACTTGTAGAGTGGAAGAGAGGGGTAGAGGGGGAGAGAGAGAGACATATTGATTGGTTGCCTCCTACATGTGCCCTGACCAGGTCTGGGGATCAAACCTGCAACCCAGGTGGGTGCCCTTGACTGGGAATTAAACCCGTGACCCTTCAGTTTATGGGCTGACGCTCCAACCACTGAACCACATGGCTAGGGTAGAAGATTCATTCTTAACTGTAGATCTTAGAAACCTCGGCATTTTTTTTTTTCTTTTTAAATTGAGAATGAACTTTCACTTAAAGGGAACACTTTAAGACTTCTCTTTGGCAGATTTGAATTGCCAGCATTACTGCTCTTGTGCTTTGGGGCCATTATTAAGAAAACAAGGGTTTCTTGAACATATCAGGACAGTCCATCTGATAACCTAGATGACTACTGAGTAACTGATGGGTTGCATATACAATGTGGTTATCCTGGACTAAGGGATGATTCACACCCTGAGAGAAATCTGGCAGGATGGTGGTAGATTTCATTACAATGCTCAGAAGAGCGTGCAAGTTTAAAGTTTATGAATTATTTATTTCTGAAATTGTCCATTTTAACATTTTCAGACCACTGTTGACCATGGGTAACTGAAACCACAAAGGGAAACCGTGGATAAGGGGGACATACTGCACTTGTTTTAGGAGCTCAATAGGAGAAAAAAGCATTATGGAAATGAATATGGAATAAAATGGACTTTCCAGAAGTTTTGATGGGTTCAGTTATTAGTTTGTGTTTAACTCTATAGTTCTTTGATTATGAATTCCAGAAAAATGGTAGATTAACTTTGGAATTCATTAAAATGAATTTCAATTCTGTCTTGTAGTACTTGCTAGGGTTTTTGGCCTGTGACACAGGCCGTGAAAGAATTCACAACTACAAGAAGAGATGAATGCAGGGAGAGTTTATTTTACTTTCCCCAAAGGGAAAGGGCCAGTGCATTGCTAATCAATAAAAAGGCAAAGAACAAAAACTCCCACATTTAAATCTTTGGACAAGGAAGGGAGGGGGGTTTTTAGGCTGCTGCTGTTGCTAGGTGAAATTGAGCAGACATCAGGGGTGTTGTCTTTGTTAGTTCTTAAGGAGACAATCTTGGCAGATGTCCTAGGGAGGTATCTCATTAATTTTTTCCCAAAGACTAAAATGTTCTCTCAGCAAAAGTTATGAAGAGTTCAAAAGAGGCTTGTTTGAAGGGGAAGGGGAAAGGGAACTTTTACTAATTATCCCTGAGTTGTAAAATCAGCAGGGAGGAGAGGCATGTATGCAAGAATGTAGCCTTGGGAGTAGTTGATCTTGTCCCTCAGTTTGAACAGAGGGGCTGTTTGAACCAGAGGAGCCAACAGTCTTTGGATTTAATTACCAGGTGCTTCTCTTAAATTGTGGAATGCTATAGCAAAGAAAAAGAAAGGTCCTTTCCCCCCATCCTAACAATACTTAAAACAGGATTCTGTTTATTATATCCTTCAGAAGTAACTTCTTTTTGCTTAGTTACCAAAAACTTAGGCTGTGAATTATTTCTAATCTGTTTAACTCACAAAAGCCTAAGTTTCATGAAAGTTCACTCACTAGACTGGATGGAACCTAGTAAAAGTTTCACCTTTGGCTCTTGGAAATGAGGCTTGTTCTTTTTTATGGTAAATGTCACCTATTCAGAAAGCCTTATCATCTGGAAAAGAACACTTCCAGACTAACTCTGAGACTTCAGTCAGAATTCTGATGGAAGCTCAGTTTATTCTTTATGAGTGGGAGCTGGTGCTGTAATATTTTGGTATAGATGGGTCACAATTTAATTAGTTCAGAGTGTCGAGTTGCCAGATAAAATGCTGGATGCCCAGTTACATTTGAATTTCAGAAAAACAATGAATTTTTTTATTTTTTTTTTGCTAAATCTGGCAATCCTAGGAGAATGTCTTTTACTGTTTATTTTGGCTATCCATTTAGAACTTAAGTGACAAAGAGTTTTGCAATTTGGTGAGTTTTTATGTATTAAAAATCGTTTAAAAAGTAGGTTTATATAGCAAAATTATGTTACACTGCAAACTTTGTATGAGAAAATATAGTTTAGAATAGTATTGTTTTTCTGGCTACGTTGCATTTATAAATATTTTCAGTTCTGTTCTTTTTATTTGACAGACTAAGCTTTTCATTTATTCTCTAAAAGTTAACGTTTTCAGGAATGATGTGAGCAGAGGGCATCAGGCTGTTTTTCTTTTTCTAATTTTAGCATTTCCCCTTTTCTCTCCTTACCAAAAAGATGTTAAAAGTTAGGGCTGTTGCCTGAGGGTGTATGATAAAGATGTTTCTGAGGCTGTTGGTTCAAGGATTATCCTTTTTCAGATTTTTGCTTGGGGGCTTGTAATATATTTGCATTCTTGGCTTGGAAAAAGAGGTATGAATAAAGTTTGACTGGCCACGCCCTTTTCCTCCTAGTGGGTTTAGAATTTCATTTGCTGAATTGTGTCCACTTGATTTAGAGAGTCAAAGAAAGTGGATGTTAGCTTTGCAGACTAGGGATGTGATTTCTTTATAGTTAAATTTCAATACTAAGAAAAATCATGGTTTCATAAGCTTTATTATAAGGCCTTTAACCAGAGACGTGTCACTGCTTTTTGGTAATTCAGTGTAAGAGATACACCTTCTGTCCTTTAGGTACGAACCATGGTGCAATGGCTGTAAGAATAACAAGAATTGAATAATTTAATAGGTTCCAGAGTGAGTGGTAATTGATACTGTTGTGAATAACCTGGTTGGTTATTAGTTAACTGGAAAGAAGCTAAGGGAAGGCCAAATAGACACATGCCCAGTAAAGTTTGGGTGACTTCGGGAAGGTACACATTTGCAGTCACACCTGGGAACAGGTTCATTGGCCAAAGTAGGAATGGCCACTGCAAGCAAAGGAGGATCAGATACATAAGCTCTCTTTTGCGCTCTCTTGCTTGTGCTTGACTCCTATGCTCCTGCATCCGCCCATACTGTGGATTGATGGACTGGAACTAGCCTGATGCTGTGTGGGGACCCAACTCCACCATGGAAAGGAAACTTTGGACACTGGCTTTGCCTTTATTTAGCTCTTCTGAATCCCCAGTTGCACTTCTTCCAGTACTGGTTAAGGAAAATGGAACTTTAGGAATGCAGGGATGTGATTCTATGCAAATAAAAATTACTCATTCTCCCGTGCAAATCTTAGAAAAAATTTTTTTCTCAAGGTATTGTAAGAATCCAACACCCAACAACACCCAGTGCGAAAAGGATCCCTCACTTCCACCAATAATAACATTAACATAAAATGTAATCAAAACTATACTTATACATATTTATTTGAAATATATTTAAGGCATTTTTAAGAAGTATTAAAATAATTCATAGTTTTTATGAAATTGGAATATTAGTGTAGTTTAAATTTGATGTCTAAACTCTGTTGGAGACAATATAACAGGATAAGGAAATTGATATACTCTGTCACCATTGTAAATGTAAAATGTAAATAAAAATTATGTTAAAAGGGTCATTTTATGGGAAATGTAGTTGCGTGGAAAGAGCACTGGAAAATCCTGTTTCCATTTTAATTCCTTTGGTTTCTATTTTTAAAATTAATATAACCCTTAATCCATAGGGTTTTCATGAGATTAAATGATAATGTATGGGAAAGTACTTCTTAAACTGCTATATTGTAAAGTGGCATGTATGTATATTTTCAAGTTATATGCCTGGCACTTATAAAGTGTTTACCTTTAATAAGTTAACTGCAACTCTGGTAGTTCATAGGAAAGTAAAGAGGAAAATAAAGTACTAAGAGAAGGACCAGATTATTTAAAGGTTGGTTTTTCTGACAAATGATGACTATATCATAAAATGTGCATTTCACATGGTTGGTAGCAGACTAGCCTTTTCACTGAATTATCTACTTCTACTAGGAAAGATCGATACTGAATTTCTATAATTTCTGAAGTGTGCCTCCCAGTACTGCTCTCACCTCAAGTTAAATGTAGTTATAGGGACACCCTGTTCTCCTCCTCCCCTATTGCCTCCCTCCTCCAAGTACATGACAGGAAGTCAAGTCAAGTATATCTTGTGTCATCTTTTTATAATACATTTTTGTAATTTCCCGTTACTATCCTGAAGTGAAATTCACTATATGTTAATTAAGGAAGAAAATATAATGCCCTAAATATAATATAAAGGGGGAAATAACATAATAAAATACATAGTTTTAATCTGTAAATGCTCAGGCATGGCTACAGAGGAAGACAATGAAGTTTATATTCATACTAGTGGCCCGGTGCACAAAATTCGTGCACATTGAAAGGGAATTAGAGGAATATTTTAATATTGCTATTTTCCCTTTCTCTATAATAAAAGTGTGGAAGATAAAAGGAAATGAGTACAATGTATATGAAAATAATACATAATTTTATTAATAAACAACAAAATGATACAATAACAAACTCATAATATAAAATCAACATTGATGCAAATAATGACTGATAAAGTGATTAAACTTATTCTAATATCTCCGTGTATACCACATTAAGAGTGAAAACACTTTCAGAGTGCTTGACTAATTTCCCTTGAGATAAAGTATTTACAATTTTAACTTTAACGTCACATCCTCTTCAAACTCGAGAGAAAGCAACATATAACTGACCATGTGCGAAAACGGGGTCAGGTAGGAATATTCCTACTCTGTCTAGAGTTTGTCCTTGTGATTTATTAAGTCATTGCAAATGCTGGCATCACGGGAAACTGTCTTTGAATTAATTTAAATGGGAAGCCAGTGTCAGACAGGGACAAATCCTTGGAATCAGAACAACCTCTCCCTCTGCAGATCCTGTTAATACTTCAGCTTCGATAATGTTAGTTAGCAATCTTTTGATAATAAATCTGGTACCATTACAAAGACCCCATTTACTATTAAGATTTCTCAATAGCATGATGATTGCACCCACTTTCAATTTTAATTTATGACACAGCATTCCCGAAGGAGTAATACTATTAAGAAATTCAATGGGAAAATTTTCCTTTTCAGCATCATCTGTTGAGTCAATGGAATCATCACTCAAATAGGTGTGAAAATCTCCATTAAGTATATCCAAAATTTCTTCATTTAATTTTTGAACGTGCTCATTTTTTGGACAAAGAATTGCACGTTTAGATATATTTTAATATTATCTATAGATATACTATTTCCAAAGGTGGCTTTAATAATAGATCCATTAGACATCATTTCATGGGGAATTTCAATAATATCCATTCGTAAATGAAAACTGCTATCAAGTTTGCCATCTCCAAGTTTTACTAACCATTCACTATAAGCAGAATCCTCTGATCTCATATTTGTTTTCAGAGATAACTGTCTGAAACATCCCCAAACACTACAGTACTTTAAACTCGTTTGTACTATGGCCAATCGTATAGCATGGCGGCACAAAAACCCCTCTGAAAATAACTTTCCCACCAAATGCAACATTCAAATTAGCGCCAGCGAGAGCTTTATATGTATGGCACAGGTGCGAGTCAGAGTTTATTTTTAAATTTCCAGTCTGCGTCATATGTACCGATTGGTCGGATGGATGGACAAATGTCGGTCACTTAGACTTTTATCTGTACAGATTATGAGCCATGATTTTACCTTTATAAAAAATTATCCTTTAATACCTCCAAAGCACAATGAGTAAGAATCTGAAGGTTTATGTGGCTTCTATTTGGTTTCTAGGACAAAGTTCTTTCCTTTACCCACCACTCACTTCTCTCCTTTTACTCTTGAATGTTAATTCCAACATAATTTTTGTAACACCTCTTGAAAAGGATCCCACCAAGTTTTTGATACTCCATATGATAAAACTTACAGAAAAATACAGCATGAGACTTTCATTCTCTCACTAAATTCTTCATATAACTAATTCCTCAGCCTCTAAAGAATGAAAACGGAAAATAAAAGTGCCTTCTCTCATTCCAAGGCCTTTCTCAGTCAGGCAACCACAAAAAGAAAGAATGAGCCTACAATTCATGCCATGTAATCTCTATCAGGCATAATTCAAATCAAATCCCATCAGGCATAGTCTGGGATAATTAAAATGTATAAGACAACAGTGGTGACCTGGGGGAGAACTTATGAAACCTTGTCTCCTGCTTTTGCTGAATATTCTTTTTGTTATGCTAGACTCCCAGCCCCGTTCGGGGACCTGGTCAGGCGGCTGCTGGCGCTAACCCATGCCGCCTGCCCTGGTCCGTGATCGGGGACCTGGTCAGGCGGCTGCGGGCGCTAACCCATGCCTCCTGCCCCGGTCCGTGATCCGTGATCGGGGACCTGGTCAGGCGGCTGCGGGCGCTAACCCATGCCGCCTGCCCTGGTCCGTGATCCGTGATCGGGGACCTGGTCAGGCGGCTGCGGGCGCTAACGCACGCCGCCTACCCCGGTCCGTGATCCGTGATCAGGGACCTGGTCAGGCGGCTGCGGGCGCTAACCCACGCCACCTGCCCTGGTCTGTGATGCGTGATCGGGGACCTGGTCAGGCGGCTGCAGGCGCTAACCCACGCCGCCTGCCCCAGTCCGCCATCTTGGCTTGGATCCCGTTGGTGGCGGGCGCTGCCCCTTTCCCCTGCCATCTTTGCTGGGTTAATTTGCATAGCCCCCTGATTGGCTGTGGGCATAGCGAAGGTACGGTCAATTAGCATATTACTGGTTTATTAGGTAGGATGTATAAAAACCAAGAATGTGATAGTTACAAATGCTGACTGATAGAGTTGTGCTGTAGTAGTGATTCAGATACTATAGGCGGCATTGCTGTTCAAGATGTAATCTTCTGAAAAGGTGAACAACTCTTGGTAAAGTTCCAAATGAAACAAAGTACAATCTTTCCTCACTTTACAAAGTAATTGCATTCCGGGAAAAACTGAGTGATGATTAAAACCATGCAATAATACATTGTGGTATACTGGTATTTAAAACTTATTTTGGTTCTAGGCTCAGAACAAGTTTTTCATCTTAAATGTCATTTCAAGGTTGTACAGGAAGAGGGGACAATTCTTTTTCCCCTCTCTCTTTTAAAGAGAGAGAGAAGGTGGGCAGGGAAAGAGAGAGAGAGAGAGACAGACAGACATACATCAATGTGAGAGAAACATTGATCAGTTGTCTCCCTCATGCTCCCCAACTGAGGATTAAACCCACAACCCTTTGGGTGTATGGGACAACATTCCAACCAACTGAACCATGTTGGCCAGGCAAGGGGACAATTTTTTGTGGTATAAGACTTTTCCTACTTTGGGGTATTGAGGATCCTTGGTTCAAGCCAACTAAAGGCCAGTAGTACCATCTCAATTATTGTGTCAACCAAAAATAGACACACAAATTTCCAAAATGCTCCATAAAAGGCAGAGCAGCCCCTGTAAGAATATCTCCATTTTGTCCCTGCACGTATAAGTATCCTCTGATACAAGATTATTGCACCTAGTTAGTTCCCAGGACAACCACTGGCCAAAGCTACAACTCTTCTAGAAATGGAAAGGCAAGGAGAATAGCTATTCACTTGTTTTGATTCTTTTTTAAAATATGTTTTAAAGCAGGGGTTGTAAAATGATTTACTTCAGGAGCTACGCAAATAACGTTTGCTAAACTGGAGAATACAGTATATGCTTTGACTGAAAACACTGAAAGTTGAACTTTTAAAAATACTGTGCTGGTTGCCCAGCAGGTGTGGCTCAGTTGGTTGAGCATCTTCCCATGCACCAGCAGGTTGCTGAGTCAGTTTCCAGTCAGGGTACATGCAGGTTCCATCCATGGTAGTGCAGGAGGCAGCTGTCAGTGTTTCTCCCTCATTGATGTTTCTATCTCTCCCTCCCTCTCCATTCCTCTCTCTCAAGTCAATAAAAACATATATAAAATAAAATAAAAATACTGTGCTGCCGAGGCTGACTGGCAGACCTTGAGCGACGGATGAATAATTACTCTAACACACGTTTCTGTGAAAGAGAGGGCTAAGGGACTGCTTGGCTTGAGAAACCAAACAGCTCCATTTGCCTGCCTCCTTAGGCTTTTACTGTAGCAACAGCTTGAACTAAAATTAACTTCTAGATACTATCAGCAGGGTAAGTATCCTGGAGAAAACACATGCATCTGCAGTGTCCTTTAAGCAAGGACATCTAAAGACTAAACATAAAGATTCCAGTAAAACATCCAGGGACTCAGACTTGTTTGGAAAAGTCAAGGCAGGGTCTGCTGCCTTCGGCAAGGTCCCCCTAGAGGCCTCCGACCTTTCAGAGATTCCTCCTTACAGACTTTCCAACCAAGTCCCGTGCTTCTCCATACTGTGCTGGTCAATAAAACTGTCAGAGGGAGCCCATTTTGCATCCTCTTCACCAAAGGATTATATTATGAATCTAATATACTATTGAAGCCTGAGAGATTGGATTGGAGTCCTGATTTTTGGCAAGTCTCTTACTCAGATTCCTCATCTGTTTGCTGGGAATAATACATACCCCACAGGGTAGTGGTTATAATGAGATGGTGTACATAAATCACCAGCAGATACCTGCCATAAGTATGTGCTTGATAAGATTTTCTCTCTGCCACTAATATAGTTACCTTGGTTTACTTAAAAAAAAAAAAAAATCACAGAGCCCTGACCGGTTTGGCTCAGTGGATAGAGCGTCGGCCTGTGGACTGAGGAGTCCCAGGTTCAATTCTGGTCAAGGGCATGTACCTTGGTTGCAGGGACATCCTCAGTGGGGGGTGTGCAGGAGGCAGCTGATTGATGTTTCTCATTGATGTTTCTGGCTCTATATCCCTCTCCCTTCCTCTCTGTAAAAAATCAATAAAATTTATTTTAAAAAGTCACAGATACTAAATGCATTTATTAGTTCACATTAAATGATGAGAAAAGCACACATTCATATTTGATAAGTTTATTCTTCCTTAAATATCTTTGGCACACTGCAGATAAAGTTTTATTGGCAGCACTAATCATAAAACTCAAATGAATTCTACATCCTTATTATACCCATTATTATTTTTCTCTTTATTGCTGAAAGTATTACAGATGTCCCCTTTGTTTGTTTCCCATTAACCCCTCCATCCTGCTCCCGCCCCTCCCAGGACTTCACCACTCTATTGCCTGTGTCCATTTATGCATATAAGTTCCCTGGTTAATCACTGCCCCCTAAACGCCCCCCCCCCCCCCCCCCACCGCAACCCACACCTTTCCTCTGAAATTTGTCAGTTTGTTCCATGCTTCTATGTCCCTGGATCTGTTTTGTTCATCAGTTTATTTTGTTCATTAGACTCCACATATGAGTGAGATCATGTGATATTTATCTTTCTCTGACTAGCTTATTGCACTTAGCGTAATACTCTCCAGGTCCACCCATGCAAATGGTAAAGGTTCTTTTTTATAGCAGCGTAGTATTCCATTATGTAGATATACCACAGTTTTTTTATCCACTCATCTGCTGATGGATACTTAGGGCTATTTCCAAATCTTAGCTATTGTAAATTTCACTGCTATGAATCTAAGGGTGCATATATTATTTCTGATTGATGTTTCTGGTTGGTTTACTTTTTAATGTGTTTGAAAGCTAGCTATGTATTTTATAGAGAAACTAGAGGCCCGTTGCACGAAATTTGTGCACTGGGAGTGGGGGGATGTCCCTCAGCCCATCCTGCACCCTCTCCAATCTGGGAACCCTTGGGGGATGTCCGACTTCTGGTTTAGGCCCAATCCCAGGGATCGGGCCTAAACCGGCAGTTGGACATCCCTCTCACAATCAGGGACTGCTGGCTCCCAACTGCTTGCCTGCCTGGCTGATTGCCTGTCAGCCTGATCACCCCCTAACCACTCCTCTGCCAGCCTGATAGATGCCTAACTGCTCCCCTGCCAGCCCGATTGCCCCTAACTGCCCTCCCTTGCTGGCCCGGTCGCCCCTAACTGCTCTCCCCTGCCGGCCTGGTCGCCCCAACTACCCTCCCCTGCAGGCCTGATTGCCCACAACTACCCTCCCCTGCCGGCCGGCCATCTTGCGGTGGCCATCTTTGACCACATGGGGGCGGCCATTTTGTGCGAAGGTGTGAGGGTCAATTTGCATATTACCTCTTTATTAGATAGGACTAGAGGCCTGGTGCACGGATTTATGCACCGGTGGGGTCCCTTGGCCTGGTCTGCGGGGATCGGGCCAAAACTGGCTCTCTAACATCTCCTGAGGGGTCCCAGATAGTGAGAGGGCACAGGCCAGGCCAAGGGACCCCACCGGTGCACAATCGGGGCCGGGGAGGGACTGCTGGAGGGCTCCAGGGCATGTCTGGCCCATCTTGCCCCGTCCCTATTGGCTAGACCCCAGCAGAAAGCTAATCTACCGGTTGGAGCGTCTGCGCCCTGGTGGTCAGTGCGCGTTATAGCGACTGGTTGAACGGTCGGACACTTAGCAGATATTAGACTTTTACTGTATAGGATGGTTATGAAATTTGAAAATCCTAATATGGGGGAATTAATCCCTTCTTATTTTTAACAGAAGCAAGGAAGTAATTAAAAAGACATTTTTGATTAACACACAACCTACCTATCATTTGAGGCATTTGGAGCCTGATGCTTATAACACTAAACATGCTGATTCCAATCTTTCAGTAGATCAACCTTCTTAGTCTTTTCAGGTTAGCTCTCAATCTTTGCATAGCAATGACTATTATTTAGTGTAGTATGTATTTTTGAAATGATCAGGGAGCAGGTAATTTTGCTAGTACTACGGTACTTCATTGCATCTTCAAAAATAGACTATGCCATAAAAGACATTTTTATAGGTGTTGCTTGAGTTAGAATTTCTGCAACATTAATTTTACTAGGAAACTGATGCATGATTTTTTTCCCAATTGTCCAGTGACTGTTTTGAAAGTTACAAATTTTCTTGGTTATTATAAAATACTTTAGAGGCATATACATCTTTCTGTATAATTTGTTTTCATAT
Organism: Cnephaeus nilssonii; assembly: GCF_951640355.1. NCBI lineage: Eukaryota > Metazoa > Chordata > Mammalia > Chiroptera > Vespertilionidae > Cnephaeus > Cnephaeus nilssonii. Next base: position 2,291,147 of record NC_137075.1, on the reverse strand, counting down.
TTTAGCAGCAGGAAGTTTTTCTAACTTATTTTTTTTTTAGTAATTAAGATAATGATCTCAATGGTTAAAGCAATACAAGAAACATGTGCTTTACTCCTATCCTCAGTTTTGTTGTTCATCTTTTTTTTCTCCACAATATGATTGATTTGAGTCTTTTATCAAAGCTCTATGCTTTAGTTATATGTACACATTATTTTTTATAAAGTCTTTTTCCCTCCTCTGTTTTTCCTGTCTTAATTTTAGTTTCTTCTTACCCATATATACTTGGCCTTGTCCCTTCTGGTATTTTCAGTTGTTTTTAGGTAAACATTTGACACCTTCTTTTTTTTGTCTGTTACTTGAATCCTTTTGAGGAAGAGGGGTGACAAATTCTATTATACTTGTAAAATGCAAAGTTTAGTTTAGTTGACTGGTTTCTTAGCCACAGGTGTTTGCATATTATGACTTCTGGGTATTTTTGCTTTTCCTAGTAGCTGTTTGATGTTTTTCTGTATATGGTAGAAATTTTTTAGCATGCTTTTTAAATCCTTTAACCCCTACAGGGTCATAATGTCCGTATTTCTTGGAAACAGATCAGCTGGTCTTCAAGGTCTAGTCACAAAGGAAATTAATTCCTCATGGACATCAAGGCAGAAAGAATTCTAGGCAGGTGGCTAATAATGAAGATTGATTGTGAACTGGTAAATTTCAGTGGTTCCCTGCAAGGCTGCCACTTACTGTGGAGTGCACATGAAACATTCTGAAATGTCCACTTATAGAGCATAAAATTTGCTACCTAGTGGCAGGTAGACATTAAAATTCAATTCTGGGATGGGCGTGGTGCTAGGGGTAATTAGATTTCATAGCTATAGGATGAAAGGGCAAATTTTGATGTGCATTAAAACAAAACCCACTAGAGTATGTGGAGTAGTAGTTCTTATGTAGGAACAACATTAAGCTATAGTGAAAATTGCTCACAAATTACCAGGAGAATTATGAACTTGCTGGCATTTGTATTTCAGTTAGCAGTATGTATAATTTAACAGCTTTTAGAAGTCGGAATTATAAAGAATTTGAGTGGAATGTATTTTTAGTAGTGTCTTAGTGTCACCTTACAATCTGCAACACTATCTGTTTATCACTGAAAGAGCTGTAGAATTGTATCAAGTCTTAAACTCTCAAATTACACCATTGGAAAAACTTGACAGGCCTAGTAGTACCAGGTGAGCCTGAGGTAACCTGATACATAACTTGCCAGCCCTCTCTGCATCCAGTTTAATGAAGTTTTCATCAGGTTGAATTTTCAAAGGATAGATATAACTAACTATAGGAGGGAATATTAGCAGACAGAGAGGATGAACCTTCCTGCCTTGGATAGTGGTTAATCACAATTTTGACATGGAATTATTTCATTTAAGTTTCTGATAAAAGGGCAACATGACTGGACTTAAAAAAAATATGGCCCTGGCTGGGTAGTTCAGTTGGTTAGAGCATCGTCCCTATATGCCAAGGCTGTGGGTTCAATCCCTGCCAGGGCACATATAGGAATCAACCAGTGAATGCATAAAAAGTGTAGCAACAAATTGATGTCTCCCTTCCTCTTTCCCTCCTCTCTCTCTTTGTCTCCCCCTTCTTCTCTCTCTAAAATCAATCAATAAATTAAAAATTATGAAAGGATTTGCTTACACAATAGTTTCAAATAATACCCAAGTGGTTAAAATAAAATATTAAAGCTCCTCCTTTTACCCCATTAATCCTACTTCCCAGGAATACACATTGTTAGTAGTTCGTTGTGTATTCTTTCAAAGCTTGTTCTATGTATACAGTGCTTTAGTAGTATTGATTATAATTCCCTTGGCATTGGTAGTCTTTCTATTTTGAATATAGTAATTGGAGTGACAGATACATTTTTTCTAAAAATATATTGTTATTTATTTCAGAGAGGAAGGGAGAGGGGGAGAGAGATAGAAACATAAATGAGAAAGAATCATTGATTGGCTGCCTCCTGCACGCCACCTACTGGGGATTGAGCCCGCAACCTGGGCTTGTGCCCTTGACCAGAATCGAACCTGGCACCCTTTAGTCTGCAGGCCAATGCTCTATCCACTGAGACAAACCAGCTCGGGCGACAGATTTATGTAAGCGTATGGTGCCTCTAGAATACATCTGTCGTTACTAATTCACTAAAGGGAATTATGTTGATAAAGATTGAGTTCTTGATGTAGAAATTGGCCCACTGAGAGGGCTTTTCTCATTCGAAACAAGGAACAGCTTCATGAAATGTAAAAGAGCAATACATTACTGTATTTTTATTCTCAAGTGTTTTTTTTGGTGGAAATCTTGAGTGCTCACATATGTAATACCTTAACTGTGGATAATTCCTGGGACAACTTGGCTAATTTTTGTGAAAGCATTCTGGATATAATTTTGCTGTTCCTTTTCAAGAGAAGCAGCAATATTTTGCTGGTGTTTGGGACACTAGGTGAGGAGTAACCTAACCTGATCCTCAACCTCATTGTGGAGGTGGAGGTGCTACCTCATCATGGAGTTATGAGATGATGAAGACCTGAAGCAAAATTCTGAGAGTGCAAATAAATAATTATGAAAGAAGAGAATAGATTTGGATTGTTGACTGAATTTTGGGATTTTTCTGAGGAATGGAGGAGGGAACAGATTTTAGTGGATAAGAACATTAGAGAACAGGATTCAGTAAGGATTCTACAATTAAATTACAGCTTCTTTAGACCATAGTATATTTAAGTGTCAGATTAGGGCAAGAATTAGATTTAGGAGTTTTCAACCTTTAGCAGCAAAAAGTTTTTTCTTTTTATTTAAAAATTATTATCTCAATTTGTTAATTAGATAAAAGTAGAGCTCTTGAGGGGGGAGAGAGTCCCCTAATTGTTTCAAAGAATCTTTGTAGTCTGAGGAACAGGGTTTTTAAATTGATAAAATGGGTGACCCCTTTGTAGACCTACTTCTGAAGTTTTTGCACAAGTATGTTTCTTACCTTTGGTTCACAGTCTACTTGGTCAGTCGTGGTAGCTGCATGGAAGAGGTCTTCTAGATAATTTGCAAAGTTGATGATTAAACTATTTGTATTAATACATATGTCCATGTTTGAAATAAGACCAAAAGAAATGATGATCCCTTTAAGGAAAAATCTGTAAAATAGCACAAAGATAATCATTTTGTGCAGAATAGACTTGGTAAAGTAATTTTCATTGTAAGGTTTGTCAGCCTCTTTGTGGGAAAAAACTACCTCATTTGTCTCGAACTTTAAAATTCAAGAGGATGTGTGTCATAGGAGAGTGTGTGTACAAGTGTGCCCCTCAGGTCCCTGCTTGGAAAAGGGTGGAAGTGCTGTTAGTTTTCATCCCTTGGTGGGAGGAAAATCTTAAGGGTGTGTCATTTTAGCAGCCACCTTGGAGACTGCCAATAAGTGAAAATCTACTACATTCTAGTTTACGAGGTGGGGATGCCAACTTAGAACAATAGCTCATGTTGGTGGCAATAGCAACACCAGGTGTTAGACTGGTGGAGTCAGACCACACCTGGGTTCAGCAACCTCAGTACTTGAGTTCTGGCTAAAAAAGAATTCAGAGCCAAGACTCAAACTATAAGAGAAAGTTTATTTAGGAAGTCACAGAGGTAGGAGAAGTGAGTTGTAGAAGAAATGGGCTTAGGAAACATGTTACAGAGGCAAAAGAAGGGGCCCTTGAACCTTAGGAAAGAGAAGGGTAAAGGTAATGCACCTTGGGGGGAAGAGAAGAGGACAGGATAGCTGCCAGCGTGCTTCAGAGAGCGAGAGCCACTGGGTCCTCAGTCCTAAGGGCTTTTAAGGGTGAGGATTTTAGTGGAGGGAGGGTCCCAGGGAAAGGATCTCAATAGGATATTCATTAGCTTTCCTGGTGTGTCCTTTCAAGGGTCCAGCTCTCCAGGGCAAGGGTTCATTAGTCAATGGAGCTGGTCCTGATGTCAGCCATGGCACTTCTTGTCTGGTTTTGCTGCTTTTCTGGGCCTGGAGCTGTAATACAACGGAAGCCTAGATGTTATCCTTAGGGATTAATGCTAAGGGAGTGGTTTTACAAGGGCCCCCTTGGCAGTTCCATGAGGCCACTCTTGGTCTCTTGTTCTACCATATGATTAGCAATATGCCAGGGAAGGGAAGGTCAGGGGGTCCAAACTGCATGACCAGCAACATGAAAGGTCAGGGGCTCCAAACCTCATGACCAGTGATATTCTAGGACTGTGGTCGGCAAACTGCGGCTCGTGAGTCACACGTGGCTCTTTGGCCCCTTGAGTGTGGCTCTTCCACAAAATACCATGGCCTGGGCGAGTCTACTTTGAAGAAGTGGCGTTAGAAGAAGTTAAGTTTAAAAAATTTGGCTCTCAAAAGAAATTTCAATCGTTGTACTGTTGATATTTGGCTCTGCTGACTAATGAGTTTGCGGACCACTGTGCTAGGGTATGAAAGGTTACCCTGGGGGCCAGGTCCTTGTTTTCCCAGTTTTGCCCCTAGGGCTTTCTGCCCTGGTGACTTTCTGTACCTGCCCCGTCATCCTTGTTGTGCCCATGTCTGTCTAACTGCCTGCCATATTTACAGTTAGTAATGCCAAGTACTTTTTAAACTTACAGGCCCGCATAGAATTGCCATATAGATAACTGGGGATGGATGTGTAGTGAGTGATAAAGGTCTGAATAGCTAACATTGGTGAGGAAGAAGTAGAACATGCTGTTTGATATTTATTCTAAGATAAACTTCATTTTGAATTGAGTGATGAATATAGGATATAATTTAGTCCTAATTATCCATAGTAGACAAAGCATTGATATCAGTGAGGCAGTATAGTATAGTGTTTTGAGTGCTGAAATTATAGCTGCCAGGGTGTATATCTGTCTCTGCACATCTGTGGAATGGTAATAACAACCTATATTTTTATGCAGTAAATAGAATTCTATAATACACTTTACATTATGCTTGACATATCCTATATAATAAAAGGCTAATATGCAAATTGACCAAATGGCAGAACGACTGGTTGCTATGACATGCACTGACCACCAAGGGGCAGGTGCTCAATGCAGGAGCTTCCCCCTGGTGGTCAGTGCGCTCCCCCTGTGGGAGCACCACTCAGCCAGAAGCCGGGCTCACAGCTGATGAGTGCAGTAGCAGTGGTGGGAACCTCTCCCGCCTCTGCGGCAGCACTAAGGATATCTGCCTACCAGCTTAGGCCTGCTCCCTTATCGCAGGGAGTGGGCCTAAGCCATCGGTCGGACATCCTCTGAGAGGTCCCGGACTGCGAGAGGGTGCAGGTCATGCTGAGGGACCCCATCCCAGGGCACGAATGTTGTGCACCAGGCCTCTAGTCTATCCTATATAATCCTACATAATAAAAGGGTAATATGTAAATTACCATCACTTCGCTACGCCCACGATTGGGCCAGCGGGAAGCGCAGGGGGCGGGACTCAGGGTGGCCGATTGGGCCGGCGGAACGCTGAGCTTGTGTCGCCAGCGGCGACGTGAGCTCAGCGTCTGCGCCATGGCTGTGCTGTGGCACAGAAGGGGCCTCTGGGGCAGTGAGCCCACGTCCTGCTGCGGACCATCAAAAGCGGGGAGCGAAAGCGGGGGAGCTGGCTGTCTGTCTGCTCCAGCACCAGCGGACAGACAGCCAGCTCCCTCGCGATTGAAAGCAGGGAGCTGTGTGTCCGCTCCAGCACCAGTGGACTCCCTGCCATCAAAAGTGGGGAGCAGGCTGCTAGCAGTGTCCGCGGAGCGTACTAGGCTTTGTGGGGCAGTGGATATGGCCTGGATGGCAGGTTAGGCCTAGGGGACCCTACACATGCATGATTTAATCATGCACTGGGCCTCTAGTCTACATAATAAGAGAGGAATATGCTAATTTTTTGTTACGCCTTGCGGTGTAACGACCAACCGCGTAACAACCAGATCACGGATCTGCAGGAGGGTGGGGCAGCGAACTACAAGCGGGCAGCGGAAGCTATAGGATGGGGCAGGGCAGCAAGCTATGAGTGGGGGAGGGGGAAGGGGATGGAGGAAGCTACAGGAGGGCCGGGCAGCAGGCGGAGAGCTACAGGAGGGCGGCAGAGAGCTACTGGCGTATGGATCCGTGCGCAGGGCGACTAGTCCTATCTAATAAAAGTAATATGCAAATTAACCATCACTCTGCTACACCCACCAGCAAATCAGGAGCGATTATGCAAATTAACCCCAACCAAGATGGCTGCAGCCACAGAGAGCAGGAGGGAGGCCTAGGTTTCCCCGGCGATGGAGGAAGCCAAGCTTTCCGCACACCCTGGCCTTCCTTGGCCTCCGCTTAAGGCTACAAAGTTTCAATTATAGAAGATAAATAAATTCCAACAGAAATGGCTGCCATCACGGAGCAAGCAGGAGGCTTGGCTTCGCTCCAGGCTACAAAGTTTCAATTGTAGAAGATAAATAAATCCCAGTTACCAAGGCCTCCGCTTGAGTCGCGGGGGGCATGGCCGGCCAGCAAATCACCACAGGCCCCTCACCCAGGCTGCCCCATGCCCCAAGGGAACCCCTAACCTGATCCGGGACACCCTGTAGGGCATACCAGCCGGCCCCCACCCCTGTACCAAGCCTCTATCCTATCTAATAAAAGAGTAATATGCAGATTGACCATCACTCCAACACACAAGATGGCTGCCCCCATGTGGTCAAAGATCCTGCCCCATGTGGACATAAGATGGCCACCACAAGATGGCCAGCAGGAGAGGGCAGTTGGGAGGGACCAGGCCTGCAAGGGAGGGCAGTTGTGGGCAATCAGGCCAGCAGGAGAGGGCTTTTGGGAGGGACCAGGCCTGCAAGGGAGGGCAGTTGGGGGCAATCAAGCCTGCAGGGGAGGGCAGTTAGGGGTGACCAGGCTGGCAGAGGAGGGAAGTTGGGGGTGACCGGGCCTACAGGGAAGGGCAGTTGGGGGGGACCAGGCCTGCAGGGGAGGGCAGTTAGGGGCAATCAGGCCTACAGGGGAGGGCAGTTAGGGGTGACTGGGCCAGCAGAGGAGAGCAGTTAGGGGAGATCAGGCCTGCAGGGGAGGGCAGTTAGGGGCAATTGGGCCAGCGGGGGAGCAGTTAGGTATCGATTAGGCTGGCAGGGGAGTGGTTAGGGGGTGATCAGGTTGGTAGGCAGAAGCAATTAGGAGCAATCAGCCAGGCAGGCAGGCGAGCGGTTGGGAGCCAGCAGTCCTGGATTTTGAGATGGATGTCCGACTGCCCATTTAGGCCCGATCCTACTGGGATCGGGCCTAAATGGGCAGTTGGATATCCCTTGAGGGGTCCCAGATTGGAAAAGGTGCAGGCTGGGCTCAGGGACACCCCCCTGGCCCCTGTGCACGAATTTTGTGCACTGGGCCTCTAGTAAATTATATTTTATTTTTCTGTCTCATGTCTTGCAAGATTGAGCTCTCTTTAGGAGCAAGTTTATTTTTATTATCCCTTTGCACAGTGTAGGCCCTCAATAAATGGTAAATTTAATTGAAAGCATACTCTGAATTTGTAGATTGATAAGTTGAACAAATAAAAGATAAAAGTCATAATTATGAAGTCATAGAGAGTGACACAGTTTTTTAGGTACTATTACTCCACATTCTCTCTCTTGGTTATGAGCAAAGACTCAGCTGCTAGGAGAGTCGTTATGTGATTTCAGAAACGTGTGTGGCTCCTATGCCCTTATATTCTTCCTATTTGAAAAATCTGAAAAAGCTAACAATTTCACACTGACATTAATCGTCAAAGTGTGGTCTGTGGACCAGCAACACCAGCATTACCTGAGAACTTGTTAGAAATGCACATTTCTAGGCCCCACTTCAGACTGTTGAATCAGAATCTCTAAGCAACTCAAGGATGGGGCCCAGCAGTCTGTGTTTTAACAGAGGATTCTGATGCATGATAAAGGATTGCTACTCTAGAATTCTGCCATCTAAGGAGAGTTTTGCCTTTGATACATAAGAGAGCTTCCAGTGTGGTTTCAACTATGAACTGGTTATGTTTTGGAAATAATTTCTTAGCTGGGATGACCAGGACTATATTACTTAACATCTTGGGATGTGATTCAAAGATTGAATTTCTCTATGTGCAAAGTATTTGACTCTTGTGGTTTCTGGGAATGGCTATTTAAAAGAAGGTTGGGAGGGGGCTTCCTACCTCTTTCAGTTAAAATATCTTCTAGATTATATCCAGACTATCAGCTTGTGTTCATTGTCATTCTCATGGGATTGTAAGAGGATGAAAGAATGAGCTGAATTGTAGTATTCTGTGGAAGAATGAGCTGAATTGTATTTAAATCCTGAATGTGTTGTCAGGGACAGAAAATGAGCTTGTATTATCAAAAGTTATACTGAATCTATAACAAGTGAATTTCATAGAAAAAGTAAATTAGTGGAGATAAGCTTTTGGTTAGTAATTACCCATGATTTTGAGAATGGTTTATTTACCTGGAGTATCCAACTTATCTAGCATATTGTTTTCATTTTGCCATTAGTAAATCCTAACAGGAAGGTCAACTGAGGCATACTCTTAAAATGCTCTGTAACTGTTCCCTGCCACCCCCCCCAAATTGTATTGACTTCAGAGTTACATTTGGGTGTAGTTCTTGATAGGCTCATAGCTATTTTTAATAGTCTCTTGGGACAAGAGAGCTTTTATGAGCATTTGCTTAAATGTATAAGGGTTTGACTGTTTGAAACCAAACCTTTCATTAAGAACACTTAGAGGCCCGGTGCACGAATTGGTGCACCAGTGGGATCCCTCGGGCTGGCCTGCAGGATTGGGCCGAAACTGACTCTCCGACATCCCCTGAGGGGTCCCGGATTGCGAGAGGGCATAATCAGGGCCAGGGAGAGACGCGCAGGAGGTTGGCCAGCCGGGAGGGACTGCAGGAGGGCTCCAGGGTGTGTCTGGCCTGTCTTGCTCAGTCCGATTGGCCGGACCCCAGCAACAAGCTAACCTGCCGGTTGGAGCCTCTGGCCCCTGGTGGTCAGTGCACATCATAGTGACTGATCAACTGTCTGCCTCCTGCTGGTCAGTGCACGTCATAGTGAGCGGTTGAGCGGCCTTAGCATATAGTTAGCATATTCTCTGATTGGTTGAATGGACGACCAGAGACTTTTATTATATAGGACTAGAGGCCCGGTGGACGAAATTCGTGCACAGCATGTGGGGGGGTGTCCCTCAGCCCAGCCTGCACCCTCCAATCTGGGACCCCTCGAGGGATGTCCGACTGCCCGACTAAACGGGCAGTCGGACATCCCTCTCATAATCCGGGACTGCTGGGTCCCAACTGCTCACCTGCCTGCCTTCCTGATTGCCCCTAACAGCTTCTGCCTGTCAGCCTGATCACCCCCTAACCACTCCCCTGCCAGCCTGATTGACGCCTTACTGCTCTCCAGCCAGCCCGATAGCCCCCAACTGCCCACTCCTGCAGGCCTGGTCGCCCATAATTGTCCTCTCGTGCACGCTTGGTCACCCCGAACTGCCCTCCCCTGCAGGCCTGGTCACCAACTGTCCTCCCTTGCCAGCCTGGTTGCCCCTAACTGTACTCCCCTACAGGCCTGATCACCCCCAACTGCCCTCCCCTTCTGGCCTGGTCACTCCCAACTGCCCTCCCCTGCCAGCCTGGTCATCCCTAACTGCCCTCCTTGCCAGCCTGGTCTCCCCCAACTGCCCTCTCCTGCAGGCCTGGTCACCCCAAACTGCTCTCCCCTGCAGGCCTGGTCACCCCAACTGCCCTCCCCTGCAGGCCTGGTTGCCCCCAACTGCCCTCCCTTGCCAGCCTGGTCGCCCCTAACTGCCCTCCCCTGCCAGCCTGGTCGTCCCCAACTGCCCTCCCCTGCAGGCCTGGTCACCACAAACTGCTCTCCCCTGCAGGCCTGGTCCCCCCCAACTGCCCTCTCCTGCTGGCCTGATTGCCTACAACTGCCCTCCCCTGCCAGCCATCTTGTGGTGGCCATCTTTTGTCCACATGGAGGCGGCCATCTTTGACCACATGGGGCAGCCATCTTGTGTGTTGGAGTGATGGTCAATTTGCATATTACTCTTTTATTATATAGGACTAGGGGCCCAGTGCATGAATTTGTGCACCTTGAAAGGAACTGTTTGTGGAGTTAGGAAGTAGATTTTCTAAAGTTTCCTAAAAATACTAGCTTTACACCAGTTTGTGGTTACTACATTTTCCCCATTTGATGCATCCTGTTTTTAGAAATGAAGATTATGGTCAGTTTGATGTCACAGTCAAAATGGGACCTGATATTTTGTATTTAACCTTACTTTCTTTATTCGTGGATAAATTATAATGCCTCTTTTCTCCTGGGGTGAAGAAGAGATGTTTAGTTTCAAATGAGTGTCTTTGATAATGAAGCTATTTGCCTCAGTATTATAAAAGCGTAGACTAAGTGGCTAGAATTTTCTGATAAATAACATATAAGCAGAGCCCAATATGCAAGGTCATAGGAACATGTTAGACATGCCTGAAGAGAAATCAAAGAGGGGTCACATTTCTGAGCTGATCATTCTCTTTGCTATTAAAAATTTCCAGTCCTTTCTATTTCTTAGATTTGGTGTCAAATTCTGTTTTGACTTTTATAAGATTTTGTTTTTAACCAGAATTATTTCTGACTTTTTAATTATTCCTGGCAAACTTACCTTATTTATTGTCATTTTCTGTTTGAAACATGTTGAAATTCTTTAGGTTAGTGGTTTGCAATGAACTTTTCTTTTGGAAAACTGGAAGAATTCAGAAAAAAAGCACAGTTAGACAACCCCTCTCTCTCTCAAGGGTGAGTCTCTGAGCCCTAGTTTCCCCTCCCTACCCCCCACTTTCTCCCACACTGCCTTTGAGGTACCTCAACAGAACACCCAGGATTGGTCCTTTAATTTATATAGTACAATGCTTGCATAAAAGGTCATTTTATTATTACACTAGAGACCCGGTGCACGAAATTCGTGCATGGAGGGGGGGTTCCCTCAACTCAGCCTGCACCCTCTCCAATTGGGGACCCATTGTGGGATGTCCGATTGTGAAACATCCCTCTCACAATCTGGGACCACTGGCTCCTAACTGCTCACCTGCCTGCCTGCTTGATTGCCTCTAACTGCCTCTGGCTGCCAGCCCGATCACCCCTAACTGCCCTCTCCTGCAGGCCTGATGTCGCCCCCAACTGCCCTCCTCTGCTGTCCATTTTGGTTCTGATTGGTCCGTTCCTATGCCAGCGTCAAAAGCTTCACCTCCTAGGCAGCCATTGGCTCCCCACAGCACCCAGATTTGGTTCTCATTGGTCGGTTCCTATGCCAGTCAGTGTCAGAAGCTCCACCTCCTAGGCAGCCATTGGCTCCCCACAACACCCAGATTTGGTTCTGATTCCTATGCCAGTCAGTATCTCCAGACCTATCTCTGGGCCTGATCAAAGAGGCGGGGCCTAACAGCAGCCTCCGCGGAGGCCAGGAGAGAAAGAAAAGCCTGGCTGCTGGCGAAGATCAGAAAGAAAGAGGGAGAGAAAGAGAGAGGTAAGTACACTGATCAACAGCTTCCACTGAGGCTGCAGATCAGACCCTGACTCACTTTCTGGGTCTCAGCCACCTGGGCAGTCAGTGCTGGGTCGCCAGGCTGCTGCTGGGCAACCCAGCGCTGACTTCCGGATGGTCTGCGTTTGGTCGCAGGCTCAGCCCATTCCCAAGCCTAAAGCCTCTGCCCCAGGCTTTAGGCTTGGGAAACGGGCACCCCCCGCCCCTCCGATCGCAGGCTCGGCCCCTTCCCACTTTGATGGCCGGCTGGGAGTGACCTGGGTGCGGAGGAGGTTCCCAGGACCCAGGTATGTATGTAAATTAACCGCCGTCTTTGTTGGGTTAATTTGCATACTCATTCTGATTGGCTGTGGGCGTAGCAGAGGTACGGTCAATTTACATGTTTCTCTATTATTAGGTAAGATTTATAAGTATGCAGGCTACATTTTGTGTGTGTGTGTGAACCTTGCTATATGTAACCTTATGAAGAAGTAGGAACAATTTTTCAGATGACACTGGTTGAAGAAGTTGAAGAATTCAACCCATATGTTGTAAACCATGACTCATTTCCCTATAAGTTGATCTCTCAGCTTAATAGAGACCCTTATCTGTCCACTTATCCAATGGCAAGCAGTACATTTGAGACTCGGGATGTGTAACCTGGGGGTCTAGGACACCACTGTATTATATGTAAAATTTTGTTTGTGTGTATTTTCTGGGATGAGGGAAGCCCATGGTGTTTTGTCATTCTTACAACTTAAAAAAATTTTTTTAAATTAATTTTAGAGAGGAAGAGAGAGAGAGAGAGTGAGAAGAACCAGAAACAGCAATGTGAGAGAGAAACATCCATTGATTGCCTTCTGCACACTCCCTGACCAGGGATCAAATCTGCAACCTGTGTATGTGCCCTGAGCAGGGATCGAACCTGCTACCTTTTGGTAAGGGATGACGCTCCAACCAACTGAGCCATAGTGGCCAGGGATACAGCATGTATTTTTTTGTGTTTTTTTCTTAGCCTGACAATAGGAATTGACAACAGGACTGAATGAAAATCCTTGTGGATGATCAGCCATATCAAATGCTTATCCGCCTTAATTGTGCTAAAGTAATTAACATTTGTATAGAGCTTTACAGTTTACAGAACTCTTCCACATATATTATACTAGAGGCCCGGTGCACGAAATTTGTGCACTTGGGGCGGGGGTGGGGGGGGTGTCCCTCAGCCCGGCCTGCACCCTCTCCCAGTCTGGGAGCCCTTGGAGGCTGCTGTGGAGGCGGGAAAGGCTCCCACCACAGCCACTGTGCTCGCCAGCTGTGAGCCCGGCTTCTGGCTGAGTGGCCCCCCCCCCCCCCCCTTGTGGGAGCACACTGAAGATCAGGAGGCAGCTCCTGTGTTGAGCGTCTGTCTGCCCCTTGGTGGTCAGTGCGCGTCATAGCGACACGTCATTCCACCATTCGGTTGTGGAGATGTGACTCAGAAGCTGACATTCTTTCTTAGACTGAAATTAAATTAATCTGACATTACCCAAAATCCTATAACTACTGTTTTACCTTACATTTTGTAAATTTACAGTTTGACGTGCCTAGTATTCAGCATCTTCTCATATATCAATCCTAAGCAGCTTGATTTGTAGTTGGTAGCTTTATTCTTTCCTTTTTTTTTTTTAAAGGAGAATCTTGTTCTGCCTTTTTTTTTTTTTTTTCATTACTCATGGCCTTTTCATCTTGTTCATAATCTCTCAGGTTTAATGGTTTATCACTTTAATAACATTCATTAATTCTTTGACTCCATACTGCTGTGTCACTCTCCCCATTCTAGATTGCTGTAAGGATAGGAAGGAATGAAGAATTCCCTTCTTTTTCATTGCCTTCTGCAATTAATATTTCCATTCTGATTCTCAGGTTAATTATTTTGTTGTTTCTTAAAGAAGTTTGGATAATCCAAACTTCCCAGGTTGTTGTGGAGCAGTCCTGAAGCATTATTTCTGTAGAGACGTATAATAATGCTAACATTGAGTACTTACCATGTACCAGACACTTTTTAATGCTGTTATTTATATGATTCTCACAATAATCCTATGACGTTGCTACAGTTATTGGCTCTGTTCTACAGATTAGCAAGAAGCTCAGAGAGATTAGGTCACTTGCCTAAAAACATAAAATTAGCAACAGGGCCTCCAGGCAGTCTGATTTTAGAGTTTGCTGCTTTTAATCATTAAACTACATAGTCTCTTTTGAACTAGATTTTCCCATTTCTCCAAAGTAGAAGGCTGACTTAAATATGCTAAGTAGATTCCTTTAGCTATTTGCGTGGTGTAATTTAAGAAACAAGGATGGGCCCTGGTTTAGAAGCTAGTGATGGGGACAATCTTAATTTCCAAGCCTTTGTTATGTCTACCTAACAGACAGAGGTAGATGTGAAAGGAAAAGATTTGAATTTGGAAAATTGTTTGTAAATACTGCCATCTCTAAGTATAGATCAGACTAATTCATGAGATCAGACCTATGTACCTCCTTCCTGCTACAGCGAATGAGGTTACCCCATTTCCATCCACTCCCAGAGCCTCAGGCCTGCTGTACCCTTGGTTGGGTACACATGGAATGAGTGCATATATCGACTTATGAGCTGCCTCTGGTGTAAGGAATTTCACTTCTTAAATGAATAGTAAGACTAGGCAGACTGTATAAGTAACCTGTATATACTGCCTCTGAGCAGTTAAGAGTTAGACAGATTTGAAATACTGTGCCTATAACCACAATATCAGTTTGTCTTACTAAATCTTCTTTTTGAGGTACATGATGAGAGAGAGAGAGAGAAATGGTCTTGTGTCCTTGGCTATCATTTCCTCTTTATTATGAGGCATAAAGGAGAGAACAGCACGAGCCACCCACAGGGAATTAGTAGTAGAGAGGGGCTTGAAGGGGAACAACTGTTTAAAAAAAAAAAGTAAAAGATGATAAAAGATTAAAAGGCCTGGTTTGGCTGTACTCGGCTGAGAGAGGGGGAAAGGTTTGTCTTATTACCTGTGCATTGAATGCCCTGGAGGTAAATGGGAATTTCAGCTGCAGAAACACTGATGGTCCCTCCTTTGTGGAGTGAGGCTGGGTTTTTTGCTCCCTTAGGGCATAAGTGAAAGCAGTTTTCTTGGAATTGGATTAAACTTGCTCTTCTGTATTTCCTTTTTCTTCTCACCCTCTGCTACATATCTACACATCCAGTTTTTCCTGTCAGAGAGCTCCTTCTTTCTCTGGCTGCTAGCCCCATCTGTCATCTTTGCCTCCCCCCCCCCACCCCCCCCCCCCCCCGTCCCCAGCTTTACAGTTTTTACATTATGCTTTTCCTGATTTTACTGTCTCCAACTTTTATACTCTGCCTATCCTCCTCCTTCACCCCCAGCTTCTAAATCCCTCCCTCCTCCAAAGCCAGTGGCCACCATTCAATTTCCTTCTTTCTCATTGTTGAACAGAATGTACTGATGTTAGAACTTTGTCAAACCTGTTTGAGATCTGAGCCCAGTTATGTATTATAGTGGGTGGAGATAATGGTAGGGAAGGGGCGGGAGGTTGTTTTTCTGAAATGTAGGCTTTCCTAAAATATTAGATGACTTTTGACTCAGATCAAACAGATGCTTCTGCTGGCCTTCCAACTTTCGGCAGTGTGCTCATGTTGAGGGCACATATTTGTTTGAAAACCCTTGGTAATGAAAGGCAGGACCGTGAGTCAGGCTCTGAGCTGCCTGCCTCCTCCTGCTGTTTCTAGCTGGTTCTTCTCCTGATTGGGAGCTCATTTTGGATGGATAATAAAGTAGATGGTTGCTAATAACTTTCCCTTTCTAACTCTGATCTCACAGTATAGGCATACCTCATTGTTTTTCACAGATGTTGTGGGTATGTTTTGTTTGTTTGTTTTACAAATTGAAGGCAAGATGCTCCCTGCACCAGCAAGAAGATTATGATTAGCTTTATTGCAGTGGTCTGGAACCAACCCACAGTATCTCTGAGGTATGCCCGTATTATATAGAGACTAGAGGCCCGGTGCATGAGCATTCATGCACTGGAAGGGGGTCCCTCACCCTGGCCTGCCCCCTCTCACAGTCCGGGAGCCCTCAGGGGCAGGAGATGACCCAGCAATTAGGGGAAGGTGATGCCCCCATCACACCTCTGCTGCTGCCACTGCCAGCAGCGCAAGCCTCAGCCGGCCCTGGTTACCTGAGCCTCGGGCAGCCCTGGGTGGCTGGGCAGCCGACATCCAAGGCTTGCCTGTGCCTCAGGCCAGCCCTAGGTGGCTGGGCAGCCGACATCCGAGGCTGGCCTGCGCCTCAGGCCGGCATTGGGCGGGTGGAGGGCTGAGGGTGGGTCTGGACGCACCGTGCGCCTGCCACTCCCCCATGGGGCTGAAAGGAATGGGGGACTCTGGCGGGGCTGAGGGGACTGGGCGCCTCCATCTTGTGGCTATGGACACCGCCATCTTTGTGACAGTGTGACGGTTAATTTGCATATTCCCTCTTTATTAGATAGGAGGGTTTTTCCCCTCCTTTACCACTAGAAGGAGAAATAGATGTTTTCATGATATTTGAAACTGCCAAGGAATCCTCTACTTGGTTTGTTTATAGGCAATAAGGTTTATTGGAAAGAACTATAGATGAAGATCTGAAGACCTGTGTTCTGATCCCAGCTTTAGTCAGAATTTGCTGCCTTAAGTGATCTTGGGCAAGTCATGAACCTATCTCTGCACCTGCCCCATGGACTTTGTGAAATTGTGTAAATGAAATGAGATATGGTATGTGTGGAAGCACTTTGTAAACTGTTGGTTTTAGCTGAGCGAACCCCTAGTGTGGAGTGAGTAGCTGAGAGTAGGCTTGCACTGCGGTTTGGTTTTCTGTGGACCCCACTCCGTGTTCTTCAAATAAACCTGAGTTTTAAAAAATTCTCTCTGCCATTGCCACCTTGTCTTACGAACGTGTAACCTCAAGCAAATTTTGGACAAGTGAAAGTAGGCATCAACTTTAGTTTCTGGGCAGTGCCTGGCAACATTGTTGAGGCTTAGCCTTCACCATAGAGTTTAATTCATCATTATACATCTTTCATTCTTTTTGAGCTGGCCCCTGTGAGCCAGGCAACTAAACTATGTAGAGAGAGCCTGCCAAGTACCATGGTTATTTTTAAGACTAACTTTTCAGGATAATTTTCTAGTTGTATGGATTTATGGGATTATGGAGGGCATAGTCCATCCCTCTATTCATTGGCAATGAGTTGAATTGCTGTTATTATTGGTTGCACTCCTGAACTGACCCCCATAGTAATTCTCACTCTGAAGATGGTCTTGTTCTCCTATGCCTGAGGGTCTTCAGTCAAGTAGAGGCTGCCTAATCACAGATAACTAGGTTGTTTGTTGGCCATGGGTCCAGGGAAGAATATGATGTGGGGAAAACCTAATCTGAATTCAGGATAGAATCCTGCATGAGAGAGAAATTTGCTATCCTTTCCGTTGAAATTTGAATTCTGACTCCCAAGAGGTGTTCATAGGTTAGTTAATACTTCTTGTCGAGGCCCACAAAAGACATTGTATTTTTAACAATGTGTTCATCCAAAAGAGAGATCCTGACTTCGAGAATACACCGACTGCAACTTGTGGTTATCTTTCCTCACTTGTTTGCGTGTGAACAGGTTATGGTTTGTGCTCTAAGGAAAGAGACTCCTCCCTGTCACCGGAGGCTTTCCCATTTCTCCCAGCTGGGCCCATTGCTGAAAGCTTTCCAGTGGGCTTGCTTTTGCCTGGCCAGCGCCTGGCTGCCCAGCTTGTAATTAGCCTGCCTTTGCTTCATAAACTTCCCAGGGTGGTTCTTCTTCTAAAAGCTTGTATGAAATGCTGTTTACTGTTTCTTTAGAGTTTAAAAATGAAGCCTTTTTTGTTCTTTGCAACTCATTTGCTTTTTTCTTTTCTTTAAATTACTATTAACACCTGTTGATTCTTTTTTTTTTCTGATTGGCCTGTCACTGCATTCCTGCTCCCCCTCCCTCTAGCTGGGTTTGTCAAGTCGCCCATGTCAGAAACTAAGCTCACTGGGGACGCCTTTGAGCTGTACTGTGATGTGGTCGGGAGCCCCACGCCAGAGATCCAGTGGTGGTACGCAGAAGTCAACCGAGCAGAGTCTTTCAGACAGCTATGGGACGGTGCACGGAAGCGCCGTGTCACCGTAAACACCGCCTACGGGTCAAACGGCGTGAGTGTGCTGAGAATAACCCGGCTCACCTTGGAGGACTCTGGGACTTACGAGTGCAGGGCCAGCAACGACCCCAAGAGGAATGACTTGAGGCAAAACCCCTCCATAACATGGATTCGAGCCCAGGCCACCATAAACATCCTTCAGAGTGAGTTCAGCACCTACAGTAGTAGTACTGTAGTCATTAGCGGTGGCCCAGTGACCCTCCCCTTCCGCCTCCTCCCCCTCTTCCCCAGTATGACCACCACCCCACCCCTTGTCTTTGTTTTCTCAGACCCATAATCCAAATTGTAGTGTATGAAAACATCTGTGGCAACTTTTCCCCTTTACTGTCCTTTCTACCTCCCTTATTCTCCACCCCTTCTCTGTGTCTTTCTCCTCAGGAACAAAGAACTTGGGGAAATTGTGACTGTCCAAAATCATCTGCATTGGGAAGAGGTGGGGAGGAGGGAGTACTGGGGAGACTGAAAAACAAGCAAAAAACCCCACTTAAAACTCACAAAACCAGGCAGTCAAACCAGCATAGTGTTGAATTGTTTCTCTTTTCTTCCCCTTTAATTTTATAGTAGGTTTCCTGGTATCCTTTTGCTGATTTTTTCCTCTGGTGTCTTTCTATTTTTGTTTCTCTCTACAATCTAACTACTTTTTATTTCTTCTATTCATTTGTTTGAAGCTCTCTGAATAGCTGCCTTCACCTCTATAGTTTTCAGTTTATGTCTGCCCAGCCTTTTCCCTCGCTGTGACTTGGTGTCATTTTGTTCTGTGATGGGACTGTCGCTATTGGTGCAGTGTCGGTGGTACGTTTTGGTTGTTGGATGGCATGTAAGTTTGGATATTCCCATAGTTCCAGTTCTTTTTCTTTTCTAAAGCAGTGGCATGCTCTTCTCAGATAACAGCCTTCCACTATAGCAGTATGCTCCTCACTGGTCCTGCCCATCCAGGCTCCTGTCCTCTTAAAAGCAGCGGCCTGAGATTTCTTCCATATGTCTGCTATGGAGTCAGGTGACTCTAAGCTGCAAGGTATTTATTTAAAACCCCATCATCCTATTTTGAAGTCACAGATTTTGAAGTCTGATCCCTATTCACAAACATGTTGACTCTGGTGACAGATTGTTGGCACTGTGCTCCTCATCTCAGAGGCTGGTTACCCAGAAATAGTTAGGAAGACAATCACACTGGCCTTTAATTGTGTCTTGAAAAAGAAAAGGAAACTAGAATCCAACCCTGTTCCTCTTGAGTGATGAGGGTAAGCTGAGCTGCCTCAGAATCATCCCCTGCATCTGTTGTAGCAAGTACAAATAAGACATTAGACACAGGAGCTTTTGGGGCCATCTGTTTCTGAAAAGTATCTTGCTACTTGTGTGGTGGGAAGGAGAGGACGGGAGAAGCCACTACAGAGCCAGTACTCTCAGCCAGGAAGACTTCTAGCTCTACATCTGACCTGATTATAATTGAGAGAACACTCCCTATTTAATTAAAAGATCCTCTGTGTTTTTTACCTTTTCTTCAAGGACTCAGAGACCTATAGCCAGTTCTGGCTTAAAGAACTGATTGATTTAGAGAGAGTAAAAATAAAATAGCCAGTCAGTCGTCCTTTATAGTAATTAAAAATATGCCTATGAAGAAAAGAGGCCTTGAGGAGAGAGAGGAGAGGCGACTGCAGTTGGCACTGTTGAATCAGAGACCCTGCTTCTGGAAAGAGGAAAGAAAACCTTGCCTATGTGAAAATGGGGAACATTAACTCAGTAATATTTTTTATTTAACAATTTTTTTTCCCTTGCACGCCTCCTTCTCCTGCCCCCTTGCTCCTTTCCTTAAAAAAGTAGAATTACCCAAATGGACACAAAGATCTGCAGAAGTGTATAGGGATGGACTGGGTCTGCCATTTGCAATTTATATTTCCAGGAGCCTGACTCTAGTAGACTCCCCGTTAAAAGGTCATGCCTTGGGGATAGAAGAGGACTGCCAGTCTTGAGAGTACATAGCATTCACCCAGTTTACTTGCAAGTAAGCTTCCTAACTTTAGGGGTGTCTGCGTGAGGTTGAATGAAACCCTGGCTAGTTTGGTATTTCCTCAGACGTCCCTATCAGTCATTTAACCCTAGTTAACTGTTTTAGAGAGCCAGGCGGAGGCCGCCTCGGCTGCTGCTGCTGCTACTGCTGCTGCTGCTGCTGCTCCTCCTCCTCCTCCTCCTCCTCCTCCTCTTCCTCCTCTCCGCCCCCCCTCCCCTCTCCTTCCCCTCCCCCTCCTGATTCCACTCTAATTAGATTGTTTTATGATTCCCAAGGACATTTGCCTAAGGACATGTTGACTTGTGTCTTGGGGAAGGTTGAAGTCTTCTGCCTAAGAATGACCTCCTGGCAGTGGCAGTACTTTCCCCCAAAGCTCCTTGAGTAATATAAGGCTGGAAGAGAAATGTGCCGTTTTGGGGGATATTTCTCTGGCCACTGCATGTTCTACATATGAATGATGGCTAAGGTAAGGATCTCCTACTGCTTCTAAATAGGAATCTGTGGCAGGTAAAAAAATCTTGAATTTGTTATAAATGTTCATTTTTCTTGGACTTTGTAGGCATTGCTTGGTCACAGAAATAAAAGCCCCACCTTCATCCTGGTACAGAATGCAGATGTGGCTCTGTGCCCAAAGAGGATGGTCTAGCACTGGTTTCCATATATAGCAGTTATGTGCAGAATCATATTTAAACCTCTTTACATTATTCACTTGCTCCCAGCTGACTCTCTCCTGGATCTTTAACACTTAGAGGAAAAGTGCTTTCCTTTGTCTTCCAAGAATTCTTGGCAGAAAGTCTGCCAGGTTGCTTTTCTCAACTTCTTAATAACCCTGAGCTGGAATGGTCACTTGCATCACCACCGGTGACAGTAGCATTTACTTTGGCTTCTTGTGTTTAACCGTCTGGAAGCTCTTGGCCTCATTCTCAGAGTTTGCCCTTTCTCAGTGCAGTCTGAGAGCAAGAGCCAGAAGGAGAGCACCACATGGGACAGAAAATGACATTGGATAATAAAAATTTAGCAAAAACCTAAAAGTGTGTTTGAGTTTTAATGTTACCTTTATATTTTTTAATTTCTGTGGAGTATTGGTTACCTCTCTTTTGTTTTTGCTTGGTTTTGATTTTTCTTGGAGTTTTTATGCTTTTTGTTGATGATGTGTGTGCGCCTTCCATTGCAGGGTTTGTAACCGTTCTGCTCGACTTAAGACCCAGGGATTTGGCTACTGTCCGGTGTGTTTTGGAAACCGTGGGACACCACTGCGCTAACATGTTTACATGCATCTGCTTCTGTGTTAGTGGCAGCTATGCCTCCATTATCTGTACATAGAGACCCTGTTTGATGTTACCAATAAGCACCAGTGCTGACTGGATGATAACCACTATCCTTTTGCCAGAGTTGGAAAATAGTGAGAACCAATTTAATTGAGCAAACTTAAGGATTTGCTTTATCACATTTTTTTTTTATGATCTGACCTATACAGTCAGAAATGTTACATTATAAGGTAGTCCTTGGGCATTACAATTTTCAAATGTCCCATGACCTCTTTATTCCCTTCCTCTCCCCACATAATGAGTACAGCTTAGTTCCAGTGGAGGGAGAGAGTTCTGTCCTCTAGAGTTAACCTCAGCATTACATTGCATAAAATGGTGTCAGGGAGCTGTTACAAAGTTGTAGACAGGATGTAGCCAGGTACAGGGATATGGAAAGTCAGTCAAGGATTTCTGACTGAATTGGGGAAAAAAAATAAAAAAGCAAGTACCTAATTGTGGAATGGGAAAAGATGGCTAATTTAGACTTACCCTGAAAACGATTGACCAAAATAGACAAAGAACTAAGCCTGGGAAAAGAGTAAAGAGAAATAACAACAACATCTTGGCTTTAATACAGTGATGGGATTCAAAGTGCTTTAAGGATGAACCTTCCAGGAATGATATAGTGTGCCTTAAAAATTTTTTGGTCATTGTGCTATAACATTTGACTTGGGTTATTTTTGTAGATGTTAAAACTAGTGACCCCAGGTTACCTTAGCCCAGGATAGAACCAGAAGATAAAGTATGTAACTTGCCTTGGGTGAAAGGTATGTAGGGTGTTTTGGGTTGGGGGAGCAGGGATAGAGAATTGAGCCAGATGTGTTTTATAGGCCTGGCTTTGCCACTAATAGTAATAATGGCCTTGCACAAGTCATTTTACCTTTCTAGCTCTTAAAGAGTGGAATTCAGTGAACTCTTAAGAGTCCTTCTTCTAAAATTCCAGGAGCCTATAATACCAACATATACTGTATTCTAGTTACAATTATATTATCTCAGAATGGAATGTTTTAGAAATGCAGTTCTAAAAATAATTTTGTTTTAGGAATAAGTAAATATGGGCTGGAGAGAACTAATGGTTCCTTAAGAATTTTCTCTCAGCAAAATTTGGAAAATGCTTTTAGGATCTTCACTGCCTTCCCCCCACTTCCCACCTCCCCCCCATAATTAATGACCATGGCTGGTTTGCCATGGGCTTATCAGATTTACATGTAGGACAACCCGTACATGTATTATCTAATTATTGCTATTCTGTTCAAGGTCCTAGTGACTCCATAGGGAGTTTATTAGTTATATAAATGATACTGTCTTTATCTTTAGAATTGCAAGGTGGAGACTGTTTTCTATTTGAAGGGGAATTAGTTGGTGGTTCTTACGTCATAAAACGGTGGTATTCAAAAGCGTAAATGGATTGTTGCCAGTACAAGCACCCGTAATGCTCCCATTCTTTTCACATCTAGGCCAACTGGTCTTCAGGCTGTTGTCTGCGCTAGTGATCATTTGCTTATAATCATTGTTTTCCTTTCTTGACTTCCTCCAAAGTTGGTAAAGTGAAATTCCTTATGTGGTCCTGTCTGCCCTCCCTCTTTTTCTAGTCTCCCCATCCTGCCCCGTCCAACTTTCAGGCCAGGGCCGCAGAGAATGGAAAGCTATGGCTCCCTATCATTGTGCACTCTTATTACAGAGCCAAGGATTGTCACCAGTGAAGAAGTCATTATTCGAGATGGCCCTGCTCTCCCTGTCACCCTGCAGTGTAACCTCACCTCCAGCTCTCATATCCTTACATACAGCTACTGGACAAAGAATGGGATAGAACTGACTGCCACTCGTAAGAATGCCAGCAACATGGAATACAGGTGAGAGGGGCTAGCAGCTTCTGAGAAGATGGGAAGGAGTGTGGCTGAGCTTACTTGACACTCATAATCCATAATTATGCTATGTGAGAGAGACATGAGATATATATGGTCCTCTTCTGGAGAGTCTAATCCAATATATCTGAGGTGAGGCTCGGCAATCTATAAAAGATTTTCACATGATTCTAATGAGCTGTAGATGATCCTGTCATTATGATAATAGAAAGACTGAGGGCATAGGGAGTCAGGGTCACAATGCTAGTCAATAGGAAAGTTACAATTAGAATGCAGGTCTCCTGACCTAATCCTGTAGTTCGAGGAATCAAATTGAAATCTGCTTTAGGACTTTTAGAGCAAGGCCACCCTAAGTGACCTTTCCACTGGGTAGATGATTTCCTAGTGAATTACCTTTTAGGAGTATTTAATATAACCATAACCTGATCAGGACCAGTGGAAACGGCTGTTCAGTGATCTGGAATAAGGACGGCAGCCTGTAAATAATCCTTTGATGAAAGGGAGATATTTGCTGGTTGATGTTATCTGGCACCCGAAGATTTGGTGCTTTTTTGGAATATCTAGTAAAACATGACACCTCACCTTTCAGAATAGTTTGTTCCTGGTTAAAAACTAATCTGGGAAATGATCAGCTAACTCTGCTGGCAGCAGATACAGAGCAAAGAAAGAGTACACTTGCAGTGAGAATAGGAGAACCTGTGTATCCAGTAGTAGCAAGACCATCCTGCAGTATTTTGCAGAGTTGAGATTTTTTTCCTACCCCTTATTTAGTTGATCCACATTAATCATGGATCCTCCTCCTTTTGGGGGCAATGAAACTAAGATTCAAATAACTGTTGATTGCTTTCAAGGCCAATACCTGATAAGTTTCAGAATCAAGGCTAGATTTCAGGTCTTCTTTCTGGAATATGTCATTGTTTTTTTTTCTCCTGTACCATATCGTTAAGTGGCAAGCTAATCTATCTCCACTGTAGTTTCTTCTGATATAAACTTTGAAATAAAGCCTCTGTTATATCCTTACAGTTTGGAAAAGGTTAATCAAGTAGAGGTGTTGGGTGGAATAAAAGGCATTATTTCTTGGCCTGTCCATTAGTTTTACAAGTTTTGTTTTTGAGTTTTTATAATACCTCTTTCAATGTACCAAACACCCAGTCATGTTTCTCTTGGGTCTCATGCTTTCTCACCCAAAAAGCTTTAAATTGTAACTTCATAAAGTTTGAGCTTGACTTTATAAATGCATTTTCTCTTTTTTTCTCAGCATATTTATTTACTTATTTATTTATTTTTAACATATGTTATTGATTTTTTACAGAGAGGAAGGGAGAGAGATAGAGTTAGAAATGTCGATGAGAGAGAAACAGCAATCAGCTGCCTCCTGCACACTCCCTACTGGGTATGTACCCGCAACCAAGGTAAATGCCCTTGACCGGAATTGAACCTGGGACCCTTGAGTCCGCAGGCCGACGCTCTATCCACTGAGCCAAACTGGTTAGGGCTTTCTCAGCATATTTAAAGCTCTCCAGAAGTGTTCGCATTGTCAAGAGTTTTTTTTTGGAATCTGTGTTCTCCCACATTTTGTGGAATAACAACTGATGAGTCCCTTGGGCCACCTAATATTAAAGTCAGCTCTGGAGCCAGTCTCAGATCTTGCTTCTGCTTAGCCAATAGTGACATTTTCCATTTGCCTCATTTGCTTCCCAATAGCTAGTCATAGGGAATGTTGTGGGAAGATTTCAGCCCATTGGCATGACCTTATCTTCCCAAATTTCAAGGAACTTAAGAGTCCATCTAAGCCCTGGAGATAGAGCTTCTGCTTCTCCTCCAAGTTCTGGGACATTTGCTCCAAGCAGGTTAGTTGTGTCTGTTTTTCTGTTGGGAAGATACTGATTTAAGAAGAGGCACTTATGTCAAATTGAAAAGACTCTTGACTGCTCCTCGGAGACTATTATGTTACCATGGATATGCTGAGATAGTCGGGGGATGGGCAGTGTCTTTCCTCATCCATGGTCTCTTAACTCTTGTTTTTGGAATCAACAGTAAGAGGATAAATGCATTGGGCCAGTCAGTGGTCGAGGTGAGGAGTTTTTCTGACATTTACTAGTGCAGTAGAGTTGTGACCATCACAAGTATCATATTTTAACCACTGAGCAAACGAGCAGGAGCTATAGAATGTTTATTTTCTGGCCTGAAGGCTATTGTTTCTCTGCTTTCTGTAATTACACACCAGCGTTTCTGTACATGTTTAGGGAAGTGATGTATAGGCCACACTGGACTGAGCTGGTGTGAAGCTGGTCCACAGTGGCAAGAAAGCTTATTTGAGATGACCCTGTGGAATTCAAGGAAGTGCTGTTGTGGCTATTGTACATACTTCCTACAGTCTTTTCTGTCACTCTGCTTAATTTGGTTTGGATCTGTGCACAGCTGTTAATTCATTTGAGTTTGTGTTCAGTCATTCATTTGTTCATTCCTTTACTATATTCCATGTACCAGGCTACGTGCTGGGTATAGAACTATGCATCAGCTAAACAGTGCCTATCCGCCCTAATCAGTTTGGCTCAGTGGATAGAGCGTCGGCCTGTGGACTGAAAGGTCCCAGGTTCGATTCCGGTCAAGGGCATGTACCTTGGTTGCGGGCACATCCCCAGTAGGAGGTGTGCAGGAGGCAGCTGATCGATGTTTCTCTCCCATCGATGTTTCTAACTCTCTATCCCTCTCCCTTCCTCTGTAAAAAAAATCAATAAAATATATTAAAAAAAAATAAACAGTGCCTATCCACATAGAACTTGGTTTGTTGGGAAAATTATCAATCACATAAATATACAGAAAGTAGGGTGGGGCAGAAGTAGGTTTACACTTGTGAATATACAAAACACAGAATTTATTCTATATTATTTGTAAGTTACTAGAGGTCCGGCACACAAAATTCATGCAAGGGGCTTGACCCTTGCAGCATCGACAGGCCCTCACAGCCTTGGCTGGCCCTCGCAGCCCCAGCTTTGTCCATAAGGTCGTCCGGCTATTTGATCTAATTAGCATATTATCTCTTTATTATATAGGATTACATTATTTTTCATGCAAACAACTCTAAACCTGCTTTTGCCCCACTTTCTATAATTATGCATTGTGATAAGTTCAGTGTAGTTTGAGAGAGAATGTCAGGAAGGGGGGATGTCACTTAGGTTGAGGGTGAGAGGTGGGCCAAGATAATGGAAAAGGAGCTTAGGTGGCTAAGAGTGATGGAAGAGCATGCTATATAAAGAATGTCAAAGTTTTGAGATAGGAACAAGTTTGGCACATTAAAAAAAACAAGAGAGACCAGCAGGGCTGGAAAGTGGCTGAGATGAGGCTAGGGAGATGGGCAAGGTGCCAGGTCATGCAGGGCCTGGAATTTTAGCTAGAGCTAAAATCCTTAAAAGTTTAGCTACATCTCTGGCAGATGCTCTGATGGCAGATTTTTGTTTGTTTTGTTACTATCTCTGGGTCTTGTTAGTGAGTAAACTTATTGAAAGGCATGCTGCTAAAATACAGGGTAGAAGTGCAGGACTACTAAAAAAAGGTCTCTAGGGAAGCACAGAAACAAGTTTGCATTTTTCCTGTTCTTATTTATTTGACTGGAACTCAAGGTGAGCAAGAAGTCTTTGTGATGGCTTCATCTTCTATATCTGAATATAGATTATAATGCTTTGTACAGCCTTTTATTTTGATTACTTGTTTTGTGGTTTATTTGCGCCATTAGACTGAACACCTTAAGGTTTGGGAACTTGTGTCATTTCATCTTTGTATTTCTGGCACCCAGTAAGGAGTAACCCGGAGGGAGGTTTTTCCTTATAGGTAGGAGGAGGTAAGTTGCATTCAGGGGCACAGTTTGGAAAGCAGAGTCCCTGGTTGCCCCCCTGGATTCTCTTTTTGTATATTTTGACTGTTCCCAGATTCCTCACTTGATTTTTCTTCTCATCTCTGCAGGATCAGTAAGCCGAGAGCTGAAGATTCAGGCGAATACCACTGTGTATATCACTTTCACAGTGCTCCCAAAGCAAATGCTACCATTGAAGTGAAAGGTACAACGCAACAGAGGCTGTGGTGTGAGCCTCTCACCCTTCTTCCAAGATACTATTTTGGAGTCCCAGACTTCAAGCTTTTCTTGTTTCCATTATGGGAGGCAGTATAACTTTATTAGGACTCAGGAGCTCAGCTGCCCAGGTTTAAATCCACACCCCATCATTTACTAGCTGTGGGACTGTGATAAATTATTAATTTATGTACATTTTAGTTTCCTCATTTGTAAGACCTGCCTCATGGGTTTGTTAGGTGGATTAAATAAGTTTACATAGTAGGTTGAACTGTATGAAATTACTGTTTTTGTATGTTAATAATGCTTGAATGTTGACAGCTGTGTGTGGTTCAGCCTTATGTAAAGCTCTTAAAGCGGTGCCTTCTGAGTATTATTACATAGGTCTCTCCAGTGTTCTGGGTAAATATTAGCTATTTATAGATAATTCATTAGAATTTTTCTATTAACTCTGGGTGCATGGCATCTTAACACGTTAAGTGCCCAGCCTGTTTTGTCTTCTGGACGGAAAGTATAGTGTCAGTCACCGGTAACTGGGCACTTAATGTGTTAAAGATGAGGCTGCAGCTGAAAGATCCAAGAAAGACTAATAGAATTGTATGAGTTGGAACTACTTAAGTACATCAATAATCCCAGCTTTGCTGTGTTATTTCAAAGAAGCAACTGAGATCCAGAAAAGTGAAACCTCTGCTCTGTGCCGTACAGTGAGTTGGTGGTCAAGCTAGCATAGAACCTTAGGTTTTGACTCCTAGTCCTTTGTTTTTCCATTGTTCTCCCAATGACCATAGGGAGGCAGGGTTACTGTTTGAGGTTGGACCGAAGAGATGAAGGGTTGTTCTTTTTGTTTTGTTTTGTTTTTTAATTTTACGTAAGAGGACATCCTGTTCTTTAAATCCATAGGGTATGGTCTTTAGAAGCTAGAAGGATGCATTTAGGAAATAGGAAGGGCCTATATAGTAGGTATTCGATGTTCCTTAAAATATTTGGAAGCCTAAAAATTCAGATTCAAGTAGGCTCAGACACATTTAAAGTTTCTATTGTATGTTGTTATTAAATGAAAGTATGTCTGATGACATAGCCCTGACTTGTGAGTGCGTGGACAGCCAGACCTTTTCTGGCTGCCAGGCTGAATTCTAAAGCCTTGAAGGGGTTGAGTCACAGTTGCATGGTTTTAGTCTACACAGGCCAGAGAACCTGGGTTTGATTAATTCAGTGGCTTTCCTTGGAGAGATCTGGGTTTACCTTTGTTTTGAAAGAATGCCACATTTGTTCGACATGAGGATGAAGGTATGAGAAAGCGTTTTCTCAGCCAGCCAAGGGCATTTCCCCACTTGGGTGAGCTGAGCTCTGTGGGGAGACGCCTCTGTGTAAGACCTGAGGACCTGCAACATTCCAGGCTGAGCCTTTGGCACAAAGTCCAAGTGCAGAGGGAACAGGATGGGTGAGAGAAGGAAAGTGGTGTATCTAGTTAATAGTCCTCTCCAAGCCTAAAGGATAATTACATACAATTACAAGTCCTGATGAACTGTAATCCTAGTGATTTGATGTTAATGATTTCTAAGCAGCACTTTCAGGAGTGGAAACAAAGTTTATTTTTCCATTAGCTTGGCTGCTCGGGGTGGGATTCAGTGGCCCAGAGGCACCTTTCCTCACATTCTGTCGAGCAGATACGAAGTGATCTGGAGGGGGAGGGAAGGAGGCTACAGGCAAGAGTGTTTCCAGAGGAAGTTACAGCTTAGATGGTGTCTTGCCATAGTGAAGGCGCAGACTGTGCACTGTTGCATTTTTAGTGTACAATAGCCTTATTAGGGGGATAGAGCAGGTGGTGGTAATCCTGGTTTTAAAGAAGTAGACCGAAAGAAAATTCTTTTTATAGAATCCTAAAACATTTTGTGACTAGCTTGGACAGATATGTTCGTCTCTTAAGAAAATTCATAAAGAATTCTAGTCTTTCTCTCTTACCTCTCTTCTTGAATACCTGGACAGAAACCAATGAAACACTTACCGTCATCAGGTAATGGATAGTTTAATACGGTAAAGACTGACCACCTGGCGCTTTTTGAGTAAGTTTTTAAAGGTTTGCCTCAGGCCCCAAGTCATATTCTAGGCTAGCTCCCAAGTGTGGTGGGGTAGAAAACTGCCTTGCATTTAGAGTGGGGTAACCGGGGTGGTGTGTTATTCCCAAAGCATTTTGATATAAAGTCATTTTATTTCCTCAGTGCCTATAGGGTGGGGTGAGGACAGTTTTCTTTTTATAACTATAACTAGAGGCCCGGTGCATGAAATTCGTGCACTGGGGAGGGTGTCCCTCAGCCCAGCCTGCACCCTCTCCAATCTGGGACCCCCTCGGGGGATCGGGCCTAAACCTGAAGTCGGATATCCCTCTCACAATCCGGGACCACTGGCTTCTAACCTCTCACCTGCCTGCCTGATTGCCCCCTAACTGCTCCTCTGCCGGCCTGATTGCCCCCAACTACTCACCCCCAAGGCTTTTATTAGTATAGATATGACCCTTCACAGAAAATTTTACTAACCCTGCTTTACAATAAGGGCTTGACAATTGAATCACATGCCAAGATTTCCTTTCTTTGAATAGTGGACGGAATAATTATCTTGTCTTTAAGTTGCCCTGAAATTAAAATGAGATAATGACTTAGAAAACTATAAAAGCACCATATAAAGACAACTGTCTTTTTCATGTACTGAAAAGACAATAAAGTGGTAAAATGAAAAACACTATTTTTTTATTCTCCCCCTTCCTTCCTTTACAGCCTTTATTTAAACTTGAAACTTATAAAAATTTCACTCCAATTTTCATTTCTTTACATTCAGTATTATTTTGTATTGGTTTCAGGTTTTATATTAGTTACAGAATAGTGGTTAGACAATCGTATACTTTACAAAGTGTTCCCCGATATTTCCAGTACCCACCTGGCATCATACTATCATTACAACACTATTGACTATATTCCCTATTTAAGTGACAATGGGTTTACAGGTTCCTTCTAGTCTTTCTTTTGTGTTGTTCGCCTTTCCTTTCTCACTTCTTCACTCACTTTCCTTAGATAGTATCTCAATTGGCCATCAAAGCTCAGTGAAGGCACTGGGACACACTTACTCCAGTTTACAGACCAGGACACTGCGGCCAATTCCAGTTGCCTGTGGAACTTGACTCAGCACACAGGGAGCCCTCAGAGCCATGCTCTTTGCGCTTCCTAAGGGGCAGCGGCCCAGCAAACAGAACAAACCTTCCAGTCAGGCTTCCGAGCCTCTTTCTCAAGCACCTTTTCATTGCAGACGCTCCACATTCTTTCCTCTCCCCGGTCCCCTGCCCCCATTCTTTACTGCCCCCCTCCCTCCCCCTGGTCTCCGGAGCAGGTGGAAGGCTTCGCACTCACCGCCAAGGCATGCTCTGCCGTGGGGCAGGGCGGCGTGAGCTTGCTTTTGGGTCAAGGCGGGAGCAGGAGTCGCCGCCTCTGAAGTGTGAAGGCCTCCTGGGCGAGGCCCATTAGCACTGGGAGCTTCTCTGAATCACATCAGTCAGTCCAGTACCCTGCGTGCAGCACCTCTCCACCGAGGTGGCACCGCCCCTCAACCCCCGCCTCAGAGCTGTGGGTCCTTGCCCCTCCCCCCTGGGCTTCTTTCCATGCCCCTTGATCCCTGGCTGGGCCCACCCACGTCTTGGGGGCACTGCAGAACCTCTCTCTCTCTGCAGTGAGGCAGATCCCTGCCCTAGGTCTCTGCAAAGCTGTGAATCTGTGGCCAGAGGCCCGGTCTGGGTCTCAGCAACCCCATGCCTGCGATGTTCCCAGGGCCCAGCCGCGCCTCCCTGGGCAGCGATGTTCCTGGGGCCCCACTGGAGTGGCTAGGCCGCCAGCCATGCCTCCCCTGGGCTGCGATGTTTCCAGAGCCCCACGGGAGTGGCTAGGCCGGCCAGCCATGCCTCCCCTGGGCTGTGATGTTTCCAGAGCCTCACAGGAGTGGCTAGGCCAGCCGGCCATACCTCCCCTGGGCTGCAATGTTTCCGGAGCCTCACAGGAGTGGCTAGGCCGGCCGGCCATGCCTCCCCTGGGCTGCGATGTTCCTGGAGCCCCACGGGAGTGGCTAAGCAGGCCCAGTCGCTCCTCCCCGGGGCTGCGATGTTCCCAGGGCCCCGCAGGCGTGGCTAGGCGGGCTGCTGCCCTTTCCGGGGCCTACGATGGACCCAGACCCCTCAGGTGGCGTCTGGTGCTGCCCACCCTACTCCCCCTCCCTGGCCCGATGGACTGGTACCTTGTGGGCAGTGTCTTGCGCCGGCCTTCCTCGCCCAGATGGACTGGAACCCCCAGGAGCTGGCCATGGCGATGCCCGCCCACCACGTATGCAAATTAACCTCCATCTTTGTTGGGTTAATTTGCATACTCACTCTGATTGGCTGTGGGCGTAGCGAAGGTACGGTCAATTTACATGTTTCTCTATTATTAGGTAAGATATTTCTTTAGCATCTGTTCTGCACAAAGCCTTTTTCTTCCCCATCTGGCTTTAATCTTCACAACTCTGAGGTAAATGCTGTTATCTCCACTTTCCAGGTGAGAAATTGAGGCTGAAAGGATTAAATGACTTACACAGAGTGACAGTTAAGCAGTGGAGCCAGGGTCCTCACCTAGGTGCTCTAGTGCCAGAGCCTGTTCCCCTAAACACTAAACCATGTGGCATGTTCAGCACATAACAATTGAAAGGTCTCAGACTAAGTTAGAAGAAATGGGATCTAATTCCAGCCCTGCCGTTAAACTTACCAGTCACTTTTCTTCCTCGGCTGCCCAATGTATGATGAAGTAGGTTGAGATAGAGGGTCTCTAAGGTTCGGTAAGTCTCCTATCGTCTGTGATTTCCTTTTATGGACACAGACGAGGAAATCGTTGGGTTATTGGAGGAAATGTTTTCTAAGCTTCTTTTCCTGGTGGTTGTGACTTTCACCTTCTCAGCTTTGAGAATGTTACTTTAGGGCCTCCACAATTCTGCTCACTCATCTCCCTTTTTTATGGAACATTCCCCCCTGACCTCAAACACTGATCTCAAACACTGGTGCCAGGACTGGTGTTAAAGCAGTGGTTCTCACACTTGGTTTGATGTGTTTAACTATGGCCTGAGAATCAGGCTTATTAAGAGCACTGGGTGGTTATAGTGTGTATCCAAGGTTAGAATCACTTCAGTGCTTCCTAGTCAGTGATTTCACCTGCAGGAAAGGGAAAGGCCTCATCTGTGGGAGGCAGCACAAGTCCCAGACTGCCCTAGTTTTCATAACCAGTGATGAACCTACTCTGTAGAGAAGCCTATTGAGCCAAAAGCTGACATCCTTTCTGCTTCCATCTTGACCAGTCGCATATTGCTTGTTGGGCTTAGCCTTTTGGTTAGTAAATTTTAACACTCTCTCTGCCTTCACCAAGTCTCTAACTTGCCTACAACAACAATGAGGTACATCTGGAATTTTATATTTTGCATAAAGGAAGCAAAGAAATCGTTTATACAGTATCATTATATTTACTTAGACATAGCCCACTCATTGAAAACACCTTTAAGGATTGAGTTGTGAAGTTAAGAATTTACTTTGAAAAGAGAATACCAAATAAGCAGTCCATGTAAGAGGCCACATACCTTTCTCAGCTCTGTTATGTTTAACTTTACTTATCAGCTTCAGCTGAACATATCGCTGTTGTGTAAGTTGACACTTTCTACAGCCACCATCCTGGCAATGGAGCTGAATGCTTTGCTGAAGTGCAGGCAGGTCAGGCAACAGAAGGTACTGAGGAATGCATTTGTCCTCGACCCAGGTCATAAAATTGGGTCAGGCATTGCTGGGTAACTAAAAGTCTTTTGAATTCCTTTCGTTGCCATTCATTAGGATACTGGAAGGATATCCATTAACCTGATTAGAGAAGGTGGATAGCAAGGTGAGAGATTGAGTTTACTCCTAGTGAGTCTGTGATCTCTCTTAAAAGTCTCTTTGTTACCTCCTTACCACTTCTGCCCTCACTCTTGTCGTCGTCTATGCGTCCTTGAGAGGGTACAGGGAAGTAAAGAGTATCTGCTTTGTCAGACTCCTCAGATCTACCTTCAGACCATCAGGACCTGATTAAGCCGTTCATTATTAAATGGCAAGCCCATTTGAGGTGAGGCACCTAATCAATATCAGTAGGCCATTAATGACTATAATTTGTCAGTGTCTGACCTGATTAAACCTTATTAGAGTCACTAACAGAAATCCTGTTTATATCAGCAAACAGGGAGAGAACATGGTAATCAGCATCTCTTTGATTTCTTAGAACTCAGAGTGCCTGAGTCTAGGCCTAGCCTTTCCTTGCTCCAACTAGCAGCTCAATTTAAATGTTTATTTTTTACCCTGAACTCCAAACATATGCTAGATTGCTATAGAAATGTAATTTCATCCTCACAAGACCTCTATGAAGTATGTGGGTATTATTCTCATTTTACAAAAGTGAAAACTGAAACTCAAAGGATTTTAAATGACCCATCTTAGGTTACTCATTGGGTGAGTAAGAAAGTCTCCATAGGGCCCAAATGGGGTAATGTGTGTTTGATTGGGTGGCTATGTTTGTTATCTATTGCTTAAAGCATCACACACTTGTTACCTCATAGTTTCTGTGGGTCAGGAATTGGGGAGCAGATTAGTGGCATGGCTCTGGCTCAGGGTCTGTCAAGCTATTGGCTGGGTCTGCAGTCTGAAAACTTGACTGGGGTTGGAGGATCTGTTCCCCAGGTGGCTGTCTCAGGTGGCTGTTGGCAGAAGGCCTTAGTTTCTCACTACCTGAGCCTCCTTACAGACTGTTTGAGCGTCATTGCAGTGTGTGATTCCAGAGAGAGCAAGGGAAAACCTCGCTTTCTTTTGAACTAGTACCTAAAGTTGTATACCTTTACTTCTGCTTTATTTTTATTCATTAGGATTAAGTCACTAAGTCCAGCCCACACTTCAAGGGAGGGAAATTAGGCTCCTTCTCTTGAAGGGAAGAACATTGGAGGGTTTGTGGACACTTTAAAACCACACTGGTGGACTCTGAGCCCCAGGGGCCCCCTCTGACTACTGCGGACACGTGCTGAGAGCCTGGGCGTTCTTCTTGCTCTGTGGTTCTGCTGTCCTGCTCAGCTGGTAGGGCAAGAACAGGCTTTCTGATTGGGCAGCTACTGTAAAGGAGAGAGAGAAGTGAAAAAAACTTCTCATTGGCCCAAAGGCTAAAGTAATAGTTACCACCATTTCCTATAGGGATATAGTAATGTGGGTTGGGTTCATTTTTCTCTCTGCCGAGTACACAGGTGATATTTTCACCATCCCAAGAATGACTATTGAGCGCATTAGTCTTTTGAGTATGTTAGGTAGAGGGGCTATTCCTGAGCTTCACTCTTTATTATTTGCTAAATTGTGGAGAAAACAGCAATACATCTAACCATTGAAAACTCTTACAGGCTTTTACTGTGTAAACATGGCCAACAAAGTGTGGTGGGAGTTAGCTAAGTTCCTAGCGGTGATCTCCTAAACACCAAGGAAGGAGTGGAGACCATCTCCACCCCTCTCTTCACGTCTTCACCTTCAAGTCTTTTCAGAATAGCAACCTTTTAGAGGCTGTGGAGCCTTAAACCAATTCAACTTTTAGCCTTTTAGGTGTTTCGGATGTGTAATCTTGGAGATGATTCCCCATGCCAAAAATTGATGGTACTGAACTCACAGTACTTTTGAAATTAGTCAGATAACTGGGCCAGATTGGGTATTCTTCATGGGGCAAAGGAGAATGAAAGTGGAAAGATATATCACATGTAAGCTGATTTCTAAAATTTGTATCTCCACCCTGAGCTCCAGACTTGATACTTGTCTACTTGACAGCTTCACTTGAATGTTAAGTAAGCATTTTAAATGTAACGTGTCCTAAAATTTGAATGCCTAGTTTTTACTACCATCAAGTTACTGCATCCCCAAACCAAATAAAAATAAGCAAACAACCCACCCTAATACTTCTGCAATTTTCCTCATCTTAGTAACTGAAAACTCAATTCTTTCAATTACTCAAGCCAGAAATCATGGGGTCATTCTTGACTCCTTTTTCTCTCACATCCCACATCCAGTCCATTAACAGATATATTAACTTAATGTATAAAATATATACAGAGTCTCCTCCTTTCTACTACTCCTGCCCGTGTCCAAACCACCCTCTCTTTGGCCCGGATTACTGTAGTCGCACCCGATTAGTGTTGTTTCCACTGTTGTTTCTCTACAACTGTCATCCACACAATAGCAAGAGGCAGCCTGTTAAAACATACAGGTCATGCCATACCCACACTCACTACTCACCAGCTGAGTCAGAGTAAATGCCAGTCATTTCACTGGCCTACGAAGTCCTATCTGATCTGGGCTCCATTCTTTCGGATTTCCTATCTGCCATCTTCCCCTTGCTTACTGTGTTTCAAAAAACTCCCCATGCTACCCTTTATACATAATAAGCACATTTCTGCCTCAAGGCTTTTGCTTTTCCCTCTACTTGGAGTGTTTTCCCCACAGATACGAGTGGCCTACACCCGTATTTACTTCATGACTGTGATAAAATGTACCTTATTAGAAAGACTTTCTCCCCACAACTCTGTCATATCTGGCATGTAGTGGGCCAACTAGAGGCAAGGTGTGGTAGCTCTTCTGCTTGTGTCGCCCAGTTCTCCCATGATGGTGTTTTAGTTCATGTGTGACCATGGAGTTTACTCCTTCAAGTGCTTAAGATGGCCTTTAATATCCATTGACTGAGGACATTTTCTTTGAGGAAGGGTGACCACTGAAAAGTGACCCAGTACTGTGGGAGAAATTTGGCATGGTGGGAATAAGATCGCGCCAGCCTGACCCACTCGCTTCTGTAATGAGGAATTTTGCCTGGAAAAACAAAAAGACATTTCCTTTGTAACATCATATTTAGAAAACACCTCACACTGAGTAGTATTGAGCAGACCTATTTGGTAAGCAGTGGTTATAGAGAGCTTGGGGCCTTGCTCAGTCTATTCCTGTCCTGGTGCTTCTGGGGCTAACCTGTGAAGCACAATCTGAGAGTAGCAGGACTTTGGGTTATTTTTAAGCCAAGAAAGCCAAGCCAGTCAGAGGGGAAACATGGGATCAGCCCATGATGTATGGCAATAACAATTCCATAGGCTTTTAGTCTCAAAATGAATGTTTTATTGACATTCACCTATCCAAGGACACAATGTAGGCAGGGGCTAGAATTGTATCTTTTTGACAATGGGTATAGAACTGAAGCACAAAGTAATTAAAGAGGACCAGCAGAACTGGACTTTGGACCAGGCCTATTGATTCTCTTTCCCATCTTGGCCAACAAAGTGATGTCTGGCCTAACTTTGAATTTATTGCTTTCAGATTACTGTAACTGGTAAGGAGTGGTGGAAAATATAGTTAAGATCAAAGAAGGCTAGTTTCAAAGAAGTAGCCTTCATCTCAGGCTTCTTGGATCCTTGAAACTGTTCTAATTTTAAAGTTATAGGTGCTGTTTATTTCTTCCTAAGTGATCCGTAAAAGCAGAGAAGACTAACAGCCCCTCGCATGTTTAGAAATTCCCCTAAGATTGGGTTTATTGAGATTACTACAAATCAGATGCGTAAGTCAGATTCTTAAGCTGTTAATAAAATCTCTTGGGACACTGATTGAATCTCCTGTTTCTTCCCTTCTTCCCTTTGTGAAGACTAATTTGCTGGATTTCTTCTTTCCTGGCAGAGCCTTGGCTATTAATATTCATTAGATAACTTCTCCAGGAATTCATTGTTTTTACAGACCTTGAAGTAGAACTTCATTTTAGGTGTTTGATCTCAGAGATTCCTCATTTCCTTAAGGGTATATATGACATTGGACATAAACGACAGTTGTTAGTGAGGGTGTTTTAAGAAAAACCATGACTGGAAAAGGAGATGATAATAGCTTCTGTTTTCTCTTTCTTTAAAGGATGGCTCACTTTAGGGCAGCTAAGCCTGTGCCCTCTCTGAGTAGGTTCACTTCACATTGAGTATCCTAACCTGGTGTGTGCTTGTGCTGCTTTGGTGGAGGGGAGATGGGGGTGGGGTGGTTCCATCGCTCTCTTCTCACCCGAAATGCAGATCAGCAAAGCTGAATCTGAGAGTGAGCCGGTGACTGACTGTGTTAGAAGGAAGGCTCTGAGCCCTTGGGTGAGCCTTTGTGTCCCACTCAGCGCTGGCTCCCATGGTAACTGTGTAACACTCTCACAGCTGCTCCTGATATCACCGGCCATAAACGGAGTGAGAACAGGAATGAAGGGCAGGATGCCATGATGTACTGCAAGTCAGTTGGCTACCCCCACCCAGAGTGGGTCTGGCGCAGGAAGGAGAACGGTCTGTTCATGGTGAGTAGGAAGCAGCCTGGGTCTCTGGCTACTAGATTTTTCTCCTGGGGAGGCCCAGACATCTGGGCCAGTTGCTACAACTGCCATAGGGGCATGGCTTTGGTCACCTTTCTAGAGTCATGAATGGTTACAGCCTGAATCTGGAGGTCAGTGACAGTTTCTGTCCAGCATGGAAACGCTGTGGATGATTTGTTAACGCTGTCTGTCTGGTAAGGGATTAGACTGCTTGCCTTGAAGGTACAACATTGAAAGAGCTAACCCCAATTTTAAGCTTTTACTATTATTCTAGTCCAGTGGTCGGCAAACTGCGGCTCGCGAGCCACATGCGGCTCTTTGGCCCCTTGCGTGTGGCTCTTACACAAAATACCACGTGCGGGCGCGCACGTACAGTGTGATTGAAACTTCGTGGCCCATGCGCAGAAGTCGGTTTTCGG
This sequence comes from Cnephaeus nilssonii, assembly GCF_951640355.1. NCBI lineage: Eukaryota > Metazoa > Chordata > Mammalia > Chiroptera > Vespertilionidae > Cnephaeus > Cnephaeus nilssonii. Next base: position 2,253,320 of record NC_137075.1, on the reverse strand, counting down.
CTCTCAAAAGAAATTTCAATCATTGTTCTGTTGATATTTGGCTCTGTTTGTTGACTGATGAGTTTGCCGATCACTGTTCTAGTCTGTTTATCCTAAAGAAAATAATGGCTTTTAAGTGGTCTTAATGTTTTGGGGAAGACAAGGCAGAGAACAAATGTTAGCATATTCCTGAAACACGGGATTAGGAATTGAGGCACCCTGATGAGGCCCAAGGGCAACCTTAGACATTGGAAATCTGACAGTATCTGTTCCAGGAAAAGGTTTAAAAAAATTTTTTTTTCTAATCTGTAGCATGATTCTTTTTTTTAAAATCCTCACTTGAAGGCATACTTTTTATTGATTTTTTTTTTTTTTAAGAGACAGAGAGAAACATTGATCAGTTGCCTCCTATACACACCCTGACCAGGAATCGAACCCACAAACCTAGGTATGTGCCCTGATCAGGAATCAAACCCACAATCTTTCTGTGTACGGGATGACCAACTGAGCCAAGGCCCGTGGCATGATTCTTTTTTTTTTCTTTCTTTCTTTTTCAAAGAATACATCTTAGATTTATTAGGAGAAAGAGATCCTGAGGGTAATAATTTTCCATTCCCTTTCCAGGCCTTTTTGCAAAAGAAAAACTGATAATCTAGATGAATTTTTTCTATTTTTTTAAAATTAAATCTTTTTAAAAAATATTTTATTGATTTTTTTACAGAGAGAAGGGAGAGGGATAGAGAGTTAGAAGCATCAATGAGAGAGAAACATCAATCAACTGTCTCTTGCACACCCCCTACTGGGGATGTGCCCGCAACCAAGGTACATGCCCTTGACCTGAATCAAACCTGGGACCCTTTAGTCAGTAGGCCTACGCTCTATCCACTGAGCCAAACTGGTTAGGGCTTAAATTAAATCTTTATTGTTGAAAGTATTACATATGCCTTCTTTCCCCCGCTCCCCCATTGACTCCTTCTAGTCCGCCCCCACCACCCACTCCAGGCCTTCACCACCCTATTGTCTGTGTCCACAGGTTATGCATATATATATACAAGTTCTTTGGTTGAACCCTTCCCACTCACTCATCCCCACCTTCCCTCTGAGATTCAGCATTCTGTTCCATGCTTCCACGTATCTATTGTAATCAGTTTATTTTGTTCATTAGATTCAACATATGAGTGAGATTAATGTGATACTTGTCTTTCCCTAGCTTATTTTGCTTAGCATAATACTCTCCATGCTGTCTCAAAGGCTAAGAGATTCTTCTTTTTTTACATAGTATTTCATATATTTCATGGTACCACAGCTTTTTTATCCACTCATCCACTTATAGGCAGTTGGGCTGTTTCCAGATCTTAGCTATTGTAAATTGAGCTATTGTAAATGAACACAGGGGTACATCCATTCTTTCTGATTGGGTGTTTCGTGTTTCTTAGGATATATCCCTAGAAGTGGAATCACTGGGTCATATGGCAGTTCCATTTTTAATTTTTTGAGGGAACTCCATACTGTTGCCCATAGTGACTGTACCAGTCTCTGCATTCTCACCAGCAGTGCACTAGGGTTCCCTTTTCTCCACATCCTCACCAGCACTTGTCATTTGTTGATGGTAGCCATTCTGGCAGGTGTGAGGTGATACCTCATTGTTGTTTTAATTTGCATCTCTCTGATGATCAGTGCCTTTGAGAATTTTTTCCTATGTCTCCTGGGCTACTGTATGTCCCCTTTGGAGAAGTGTCTATTTAGGTACTTTGCCAATTTTTAACTGGATTGTTTGTCTTCCTCCTGTTATGAGTTCCTTATATATTTTGGATTTTAACCCTTTATCAGATGTATCATTGCCAAATATGTTCTCCCATACAGTGGGCTCCTTTTCATTTTGATGATGGTTTCTTTTGCTGTGCAGAACTTTTTATTTTGATGTAGTCCCATTTCTTTATTTTCTCCTTAGTTTTCTTTGCCCTAGGAGATGTATCTATACACGTATTGCTACAAGAGATGTCTGAGATTTTGTTGCCTGTGGTTTCTTCTAGGATTTTCAGGGTTTTACAACTTACATTTAAGTCTTCTATCCATTTTGAGTTTATTCTTGTGTATGGTGTAAGCTGGTGGTCTAGTTTAATTTTTTGCATGTATCTGTCCAATTTTCCTTATTAGAGAAACTGTTGTGACTCCATTGTATGTTCCTGCCTCCTTTGTCAAATATTAATTGAGTGTAATGTCTTGGCTCGATTTCGGGGATCTCTGTTCTGTTCCATTGATCTATATGCCTGTTTTTGAGTCAGTACCAGGCTGTTTTTGTTTATTTATTTTTTATATATTTCTTTATTGATTTCAGAGAGGAAGGGAGAGGGAGAGAGAGATAGAAACATCAATGATGAGAGAGAATCATTGATCGGCTGCCTCCTGCACGCCCCCTACTGGGGATCGAGCCCGCAACCCAGGCATGTGCCCTTGGCTGGAATCAAACCTGGAACCCTTCAGTCCCCAGGCCGACGCTCTATCCACTGAGCCAAACCAGCTAGGGCCGTACCAGGCTGTTTTTGATTACGGTGGCTTTGTAGTATAACTTGATACCTTGTATTGTGATCCCTCCAACTTTGTTTTTCTTTCTCAAGATTGCTGTGGCAATTTGTGGTCATTTTTGGTTTCATATAAGTTTTTGGAGTATTTAGTCTAGATCTGTGAAATATGCTATTGGTATTTTAGTAGAGATTGTATTGAATCTGTAGATTGCCTTGTATAGTATGGACATTTTAAGTTAATTAATATTTTATGTTAATTCTACCATTCCTTGCACACCGTATATTGTTCCACTTTTTTATATCTTTTTTTTATCTTTTTTCAATGTCCTGTAGTTTTTTGAGTACACGTCTTTTACTACCTTGGTTAAGTTTATTCCTAAGTATCCTAATTTTTTGGTTGCAATGGTAAATGGGATTTTTTGTTTAGTTTCTCTTTCTGAGAATTTATTATTGGTGTATAAAAAAGCCATCAATTTTGGGGTGTTGTTTTACCCTGCTACATTGCCAAATTCATTTATTAAAACTAGTAGTTTTTTGGTGGAGTCTTTAGTGTTTTCTGATTTCTATGTACAGTATATCATCTGTGAATAATGAGAATTTTACTTCCTCCTTTGGAATTTGTATGCCTTATATTTCTTCTTCTTGTCTGATCACTGTGGCTTGGACTCTCAGGACTGTGTTGAATAGGAGTGGTGAAAAGTGGACATCCCTGTCTTGTTCCTATGGGTGTTGGATTTTGTGGAATGATTTTTCTGCATCTATTGATATGCTCATGTGATTTTTATCTTTCATTTTGTTTATGTGATGTATCATGCTTATTGATTTGCGAACATTGTACCAGCCTTGCTTCCCTGGAATAAAATCCCACATGGTCATGGTGTATGAACTTTTTATATTGCTGGATCCGATTTGCTAATATTTTGTTGAGGATTTTAGCGTCTATGTTCATCAGGGATATTGGCCTGTAATTCTCTTTCTTTGTAGTGTCTTTATATGGTTTTGGAATTAGGATAATGCTGGCCTCATAAAAAGAGTTTGGAAGTGTGCCTTCCTCTTGGATTTTTTTTTTTTTTAATAGTTTGAGGAGGATAGGTGTTAGTTCTTTGAATGTTTGGTAAAACTCCCCTGTGAAGCCGTAGGGACGCCTGCCCTGTGGCATGATTCTTGATGGTATTGGGAAAGTCAAAGCTTTAAACTCTTAGTTTCTCTCTGATTCACTGATGTTTGGTTAATCTCCTTTTCTATCAGAGAAGTGTCATATACATTCCTCCTGTTCCCAGTCCTTGTATGCCCAACACTATATTTATCAGGTGTACTTGTTAATTATCAATCTTCAGAATCAGAAGGACCTGATGACCATCATATCCAGCTTCTTCAGAAAGGTTACTTATTAACCAAGGTAAATTAGTGACAAAACCGAGGATCAAATCTAGTTTATTAAACACTTTTAAGTCCTGCCCTAGCTGGTTTGGCTCAGTTGTTAGAGCGTTGGCCTGTGGACCAAAGGGTCATGGGTTTGATTTCTAGTCATGGGTACATATCTTGGTTGCAGGGGCGCATGTGGGAGGCAGCCAGTCAGTGTGTCTCCCTCAGGTCGATGTTCCTTTCTCTCCTCTCTCTCCCCTTCCGCTTTCCCTTTCTCTCTCTCTCGAAATCAATGGAAAAATATCCTTGGATGAGGATTTTAAAAAAAATCAATTTTTCTTCACATTCTATGACCTCTCAATAATATTATGTTAGGTGTTGATAAGGACTAACCTGACTAGATTTCAGAAACCCTTTAATAAGGGGATTGGTATGAGGAATGGAGAGGTGAAAATACTGCATTTAGTCTTTCAGAGCAGGCTCTGGAAGAACAACAAGACATTGAGAATTTTGCAGTGCTAGCAAGGAAATGCCCATTGTTCTTTATTGGTCCCTGGTGGGAGGACCTTTGAGCTTTGGTCAGAGCAGTTTGGGGTTTCCTCACTGGGTATTTTCATCTCCTGTTCTCATGACTACGGAATCTTAAGTATCTGTTATATTTTGAAAAACATTTAAAATCAAACGTTGGTACTTCCTCTTGCTGCCAAGCTATATATCGTAGGTTAATGCCTTTAAAAACCATTTTGTTTGAACGGCCTAAATTTAGTGGAGTGCTGAGATAAAATGCTTTCAAGTTTTTCTAGATACTGATTTCAGCAATTTCCTAACATCTGTTTTTGGACAAATCCCGTAGTTTTCTTGGATCTCTTATTCTAAGTCACTTATTTTCATCTTTGTGTATTCTCACTTTTTTTTGCCCCTGAGCAGGATATTGCTAATAACTCTGGCCGCTTCTTCATCATCAACAAGGAAAATTACACTGAGTTGAGCATCATGAACCTCCAGATCACAGAGGACCCTGGCGAGTATGAATGTAATGCCACCAACTCCATTGGCTCTGCCTCCGTCCTCACCATCCTCAGGGTACGGAGCCACCTGGCCCCACTCTGGCCTTTCTTGGGAATCCTGGCTGAAATCATCATCCTTGTGGTGATCATTGTTGTGTACGAGAAGAGAAAGAGGCCCGATGAAGTTCCTGACGGTAAGGGCATCCCTGCAAAATAGCTATAATGTTGAGGTGGTTTTGCTGGGTAGTGTCTAAGGATGTTGGGATTCAATCCCAAAAGGAGAGAAGGAAAATTCTTTTACGGGTTTCTCATCCACTACCCCCAAAATTAGGCACCTAGAGCTCTAATATTAGCTCTGTGCTTCCACTTAAGTGTTCTCCAGACCCCAGTGCTGTCTGCCCTTTAGGCCCCGTGTGGGAAGTGGGCAGCTGTGGAATTGTTAGTTCAGCTCTGTCCTCCTCCAGTACAGATCATCAGGCAGATTGAGCTTGAGGAGAATCCAAGTCAAGCCTAGAAGCCACCCCAAGATCGCAGGCCACCTGGCCTTTCAGGCAGATTTAAGGTATCTAATTGGTTGTGACATAGTTGCCTGATGTAGCCCCTGTAGGTCACTCACTGCCCACATTTAGTCAGACTGTTCTCAGGAAAAGCTATTGGAACAAGCCAGCCTTTGGTTCTCTTGGTTGGTTCTTTCAATAGGTTTTGAACATTCTTGGTGAAACCAGCCCCCGCCCTCCACCCCAAGCAGTAACACCTGAAGTTCAGAGGCAGCACCCCATGTTGTCCCTCCCCTCCCCCCCCGCAAGCTGACCTGGGGTCAGAGAAGGGTTGATCTTAGCAGCAGAACTATAGAGAATTGTTAAGCATTAAGCATTGGAAAGAATAAGAATCTTAGATTATTGGAAAGTCCTGAGGCATTTTTGTGTGTTTTTTGTCATAGATGTTCAGTTTCTAACCCAATTGATTATAGTTGTGGGGAGCTACTGATGGACACTTGGATCAGTAGTTGTTCAGATTTCTAACTGGCTTCTCATCCCCGCCTTCCTGCCCTATAGCATCACCAGTAAAAACAAACTCATTGGCCAGTCAGCTATTACCACCACTTGCCTGTCACTGACTAGGCTAGAAGGGTCTGCATGTAAGCTCAGTGGAGGCTGACTTTGAGTGATGTGAAGATGCCAGCTCTAATTCGACAGTCCTGGGCCTGTGCTTGTACACTGGTATTATTTCCTGTCCTTGTCCCTGTGGCTGGACAGTGGGACTGCATCACCTACCCTGTGTGTTGGGGAGAGCACTAAGGGAAGGCTGTGCTCTCATAGACTGTGCAGCCCTGAAGGAATGCAGTGATTCCCAACTCTTTGGACGGACAGGTTTGAGAGCAAGAGCCATTTATTTCCCCTTCTTTTCCTTTTGTTTCAGCAACTCCTAATTTTCTTTGCTTGCGTTAAGTAGAGTGAGTATTAGAGTGAAGCTGGCGGAAAGGTGTTTTGTTAAAACTAACATTGCACATGGGAAGACGTGGTGGACTCCTCTCCAGATGTACATTCAGCAGTGATCTAGATGGAGAGATGGGGTAGACTTAGGCTGGAAGCATATAGGCCTTGGTAAATAAATGAGTCAGTTCCCTGCAACATAAGTGTTCCAAGGATTTCTACTTTCCTTCTAAGTCCATAGAACTGTTCTATGAAATACAATTGTTTTCTTGGGATTTTCATGTATGTATGTATTATGCTTTTCCTCTATATTTTCTTCTTCCTGCTACAAACTAGGACTCCCAAGGCAGAGTTAGGGACAAGTTGACTATATGGTTTCAGCATTGGCCCTTTGGAAGCAGTTATGCCTCAGCCCAAAAAGGCCTTTTTTAAATCTCCTCAGAATGCTTTTGAGTTACTAAGTATCGCCATTATCAGTCTTCCCTTTGGAAATATTGAGAAGCAAAAAGTCAGTTAGAAAAAGACAGGTGCGGGCTTCAAAACCAGTTTTTCAGAGTTTTAAGATGAGGCTGGCTGCCACTCTCTCGGCAGTGACGCTGGCTCAGCACGCAGCCGGGCCGAGGTCCCAGTCTCCCTGTGGGAAGCACTTCTCTTACTCGGCTGCCCTCCAGCACACGTGGAAGGCTCTCAGGTTGGTTTGAGAAACGGGTAGTGTTATTTTGATCTGACATGTGCTCATACCCGCTCAGGGAAGCAGCTCTTTTTTGAAGAGCTCCATGGTGGTTGAACTCAAAGGGGGCCAGTTTGTTATAGGAGACATCTGTGGCCAGCAAACCTTCTGCACGGCTTCCTGGAGGGAAACTACTTCTTTTAAGCTAAATTATTATAGACAATGAATGAATCCTACCTAAGAGATTACTACAGGGTAAGTGCAAAGTAAAACCTCCTTGCTCCAGTCTCTTGGAAGAATAATGCAAGCAGATTTTACTTTCTGTTGTTGAATTGGGGTGGGAGAACCTGGGATGCCGGAGTCACTGCAGTGTTTCCTTCTCTGCATTCCCTCCCTGACCGGCCCCATTGTCCATCTCCATGTCCCTGCCCTTGCTGCAGCATTTCCATCCCATAGTTTTCTCCTTGTCCTTCTGCCTGCCCCTCTTTTTCTTCTTCTGTCCTGGAAGTAATCATTAAAAAATAAAGTTTATTGTTCTCAGTGAGTTTTCCTGATGCTGTGGCTTTTTCTTTTAGCCAGTTTCCCCTCAACTCCTATACAATTTGTGTGAGAGCAGACGCACTGCATATGCTTTCTTCCTTATGTCCCCCCACCCCCACCTCACAGAAATGTGCATACACTCCTTTTTGTAATGAATGATTTCAAAACAACATGATGTCTGATACAAATTTGGAGTTTTAGAGATAAATTTTTATCTGTCAGATACCCAATCAACAGTGGCTCTGTGTTGACTTACGTTACAGTCAAACCTCGGTTCTCGAACAACTCCCATCTCGAACAATTTGGTTGTCAAACAAAACTTTGATTCTCAACCTGACAACCCTCTCATGTTAATACATGAACATGACAAAAAGCGTCTCTCAGGCCACAAAAGAGAGAATGGAGTGTGTCAGTTTACCACTTAACCTGCTATTGTTAACATCTCAGAAAATTGTGCTGTAAATACTTTCTTTTTCTTTTTTGCTTTTGCTGCTGGGGAAATGGAGGATGAGCACAATTTGAAAACATAAAGAGGCCATCAAGAGTGTTGTTGTTGCTAAGGGTGTGAGAGTGTTCATGAAACAATTTTTACAGGCAATTGAAGAGGTAGAAAAATGGTTGATTTGGATAAGTGAAGAGCAGTTTGTCGGTGATAGCATTTCAGAGGTAATGATATGTGAGAAAGCAAAGATGCTGCATGCTGACCTGAAGGACACCCCTGGAACGTGTGCTGAAAGTGATTCGGTTAAGGCTAGTAGGGGGTGGCTCCATAAATTTAAGAAGTATTTGTTTATAGATAGATGAAACAGTACATTAGATATATACTGTATATAAGAAAGGTTGAAACAGAATCATTTGGAATGGATTCATTCAATTTACATTTTTTCTCACAGGAAAAAAAATAATTCAGTTTTCAAATAAATCTCTTCTCAAACAGCTTTCAAGAATGAATTAAGTTCGAGAACCGAGGTTCCACTGTATTATGAAAAGGAATTTTCATAAGTCCATCATACTTTTTCTCTGTCAAATAGGTACTTCATTATCAAGATATACCTATGATTTTATTCTGACTCACCGAACTTTTTTCAAAAATTCATATAAAACGCATCGTATTTATTAGGGAGGGCATGTTGTGGGTTCTTGATAACTCATTATTAGAAAAGCAACTAAGTAATACAGAAGTATACAAACACAAGTTTGAACTTAAGAGTTTAGTCTAAATGTTTCACTAGAAAAGCAAATATTGCTTTAGATTTCTCACATAGAAAATGCTGAGATTCTAACATTTAGCTGCTTCCAGAAAAAAAAAAAACGGGGGGGAGGGGCATGTGTTTTTGTGTACTGGAGTGTACTCTGGATATCTTATAAATGAAACACCTGTTATGGTCTCTTGGTGGATTGGTGCACATTCGGTTGTCTTATAGGTATATGATCTGCAAATCACCTTCTACCTTCAGTGTTTTCAGTTCCAGGTGAATCATGGAGCCACATGAGGCCTTTGTTTTCTCACTTTACTTACCTCTTGACTACATTCTCTAAAAACATTAAATGCTAATGCTCTAAAAGACTAGGTCCAGCCAGCATTCCTCCAGCCTTCCATCCATCTTTATAATGGGACACATGCTTGGAGCACATGTTCTGTGTGGGTTCCCTGCTGACGGAACCCAGAGAGTATTGTGTGTGCTTTCAAAACCCCTCCCCTGTCCCCTGCGGAGATGGGATGGATTGGCTTAGTCAGGGACCTTACAGCTTACTGGACATTTCAGTGACCTCAAATGAAATTTAGGAAAAGTACTGATATCAAAGTTTCCTAATTCCACATTAGGGGGATAATTTGTATGTCAATTAAAGGGACTTTTCCATTAAGTTATGATAGAGAAGATGCTTGGGGGGGGGGGGGGGGGCGTTGTTTTTAGAGGCTCGGATATATCCAAACTCTAAAATCTATTAGTTGGGTAAAGCATTTGGTAGCATATGAAGATTTACCATGTTGGGGGAAAAAAAAGTGACTCTTAAAAAATAATTATATATATATAAATAATTTATTTTACAGAGAGAGGAAGAGGGAGAGAGAAACATTGATTGGCTGTCTCCTCCGTGTCTCCTACTGGGGATTGAGCCTGCAGCCCGGGCATGTGCCCTGACCAGGAATCGAATCAGCGACCTCTCGGTGTATGGGAGGATGCCACACTGGCCAAGGCAAAAGATGCAGCTTTTTAAAATAACATGTAGAACACACATTCGTTATCTCTTAACTAAGGGTCATTAGGATCAGTAACAAGTTACCTTACGGAGGAAAAACAATAGGACCACATAAGGAAGGAAATTGGAAGTAACTAATCTCATTTGGTTAATCTACTCTGCTATGATCGGGCAGCATTAAAGTGGGTTAAGAAACCACAAAACCCCATCCTTCATGAGACGAAAGTGAAAAAGGAGCTTTGACCAGACAGTCCACTCTGGTCATTTTGACTTTAAAGCCATCTTTTTGGAGGTGACACTGTATCAGGTGATCTGTTACTTACCAGGCAGGCAGTGACCCCTACATGGTGAGGCGGGCCTGGGGTCGGTGGGCCGAGGGCTACAGTGCATCTGGTTGGGAAGAGCAGCTGCGGAGAAACCAGTGTGCACAGCTCCCCCGGGAACCTACTCTAAGGTGGACTCCAGAAGCATCTTGTTCCCATCCCCCCAGCCCTCTCTCCTAGCCAGCGGCTGTGTTACCCAGGTGGAGGACAGTCGCTTTTTAAGCAGCTGTCTTTTGGCCTGAGGGTTTGGGGGTATGTTGATACTTGTCGGTTACTATGACTTCTTTTTTTTCCCCCTCAATTGCATCAAACCCTTAAAACATGGTGGTAAGTGAGCGATGTGCATGCTTTTGGAGTTTGTTTAATCTCCGCTTCCGTCTATACAGCGCATAGTTCATAATGTTAACACTTTTCCTCAAGTTTACTTCATTCACTTTCACAACTAACTTGGATTTCGGTTTGCTGTTTAAATCCTCATTTACTTTGATTTTTGTACCTTTTTTTTTTTTAGTTCTGTTTTCCCCCTTCCTGATTTCCCTGTGAGGGTCGAGTTGTTTTTCGTCTGACTGTAAGGGAGAGTGGTGCTGTCAGTCCAGGGACACAGGGCACACGGAGCTCTTTGTAAATGTGGAAGTGGGTTTGGGGAGAGATGATGGGGCTTAGGAGATTTAGACACGACTGTGAACGACAGCTGTTCCCACACGCAGGCCTGGCGGCCGCACTAGGGCCCCTGTGGCTACAAGCCCTACTGCAGCCCTTTGCACGTTATGGACTGGACGTTTCTCAGCCGCCAGGGCATCCCCTCTGCAGAAGAAAGAAGCTGTGGTGGGACCGCTGGGGTTGGTGCCGATGGCGTCATGCTTTGAAAGAATTAGCCTGGCTGTTGCAATTCCCTCTCCCCTGCTTTTTCTTTTAAAGTTGGGAGAGATGGAAGGTATTCTTGAGTTGCGATCTTGCTTTAGAATTTTGTATATTTGGGTTCACAGCCAGAGCACTAAAAATATTCTGAGTTTGCTTCTGTGTCTTTCCCTTTAAAAGAGTCCCTGAGTGCTTAGTTCCTAGCATGTAGCTGAGCTGGCTTGGCCGGGATTCTGAGAGCATTAGGGTGTCAGGTGAGGGAGGATTTAGGCTGGGCTTGTGTGTTAGTACCTGCCGTGTTTTTGTGTATCTTCACTGCACACACAGCACACAGATGTCGGGGTGTGCTTAAGTCCTAGTTTGTTCTCTGTATCTGTTTGATAGTACTGTTGTCAATAGTAGAATCTTGTGGACACCGGTGTGTCGCTGGCCTGTGGTTTTGGCTACTAAGTTGTTGGTTTGTGGTTAGTTTTTTGTTTCGTTTTTCAATCTGTTTTGCTCCAGTCACTGTGTGTGCTGGCAGTGGCTTTGCCTCTCCATTGCCTCAAAGGAACAGGCGGAGCAATGTCTCCCTCTGACAGACATTCCTCCCGACGCGTGCTCCCGCGGACGCCTGCACCGAGACTGTGAGCTCCATAACTGCTTCATGTGCACCAAGCCCCCTTGTGGAATCCTGCTGAGAGTTTTTCCAGAAGCCTTCAGTGAAACCAAACCATTCTGAATCAGTTAATCTACCCGACTTTTGTAAAATAAAAAACTAAGAGCACGTACTTGTTCCCTCCCCTTTGTGGGCCTTTAAAAAAAATCCTACGTATGTATATCCCTGCTTAAATGGGATCAAGTTGCCCTTAGTTGAAATAGGGAAGAAAAACTTACAAATCAGAATAATAAAATACCAATTTAAGAAGGCGTCTAAACTCAGATAATGGAAGCTTTTGATTAAAAAAAGAAAAGATCTCTGGCTCATCTGGGTTTGGGTTCTGGTTTTGGCCAGGGCACAAGAGTGAGCCCGTCTGTATCTGAAGTCTTTTCCAGAGGGATGTCACCATTACTCAGCTTTCCCTGCTGTGTCACAGAACATCCTCTTGTTGCTTACACTTGTTGGCATAGCCCAGCCTGGCTGACCTATTGTGGCTTCCTCTTCCTCAATCTTATTTTCCAGACTACAGACTCAAAACAGCAGGAACAGTGTCCTTTGGGGAAGTGAGGATGTGTGGCTAAATGTATAGAACATACACATCCATCTACATTGTAGGATTGAGCTAAAATTGTACATGCATTCACCATAAGAAAACAAACAGCAGGATTTTACAACTGAAATGTTGGTTTGTCTTCTCATCTATTTAAGAGTGAACCACTGGAACTTGGGGACAAGATGATTACAATGACATTGCAGCCTATCTGTCCGCTATAGTTGCAGTTTTTCATGACAAGCATTCAAAGTGTTAACTAAAACCATTGAAACAGCATATCTGCCATTAAAAACTTGAATCTAGAAATAATAACTCCATGAGTGTTTTGCACCTCCAGATGGAATGGCCTTGAATAAATGCTATGTTTTTGCCACTTGATGTTTGTTGTTCTGTTAATATATGCAATCTCACACTTTTCTCCTTTCTTCTCCTGTCTATCAATGGATTCTAAAAACACTGAACACCTGGGTAGACGATGAACCAGCTGGGCCAATGTAAGTACTTCATTGGGCATTGAGTGACCAGCTTCTGATTGAATTATTTTGCATTCATGTTTTAATCGGTGGAGTAGCTAAGATTGTAGGGAAGACAGAGTGAAATGATTGTTGCCGTGCAGACTCTGCAGCCTGACATGTAGGTGGCTGATGGCCAGGCTATTTTAGTAGCAATATAAAGTAAATACCATTTGTTTAAAATTCTGCATATCCCATATGCTTAAATTGATATGTGGGGAAAATGACCAGTATATCTGAGACTTCAAGTTCCATACTATATGGCTCCATTAACAATGACATGTATCTAGAGCATGGAATTGCAAATTTGGGTCAATCCAGGATTAGACTTTCCTAGAGTTGGAGACCAAATAGTGCCCCAAGTTGTGCCAGAGGACCCAGAGCTGCCTTGTATAATGAGTATCATTCATCGTTTGAGAAAAGAATGGTGCTCAGTAGAGAAAAAAATACTTATCCTAACCTTTATAGTAACTATAGTTTATAAGTCAAAGGGAAAGTTACCTGTATATTCTTTAACTCGAGAGTCAAAGGGATCTATTAACTGAAGATATATAGGCACTTTACCCAGGGAATATTTTTATGTACTAATATTGTGCAGTAAACTGTCTTACTACACCAGGGATGGCAGTACGTGAAAGAGTCCCTGTATTTCCATGTGTTATACTTTCCAAAAGTTGCTACTGACTTTGAGTTTAACTCTTGTAATATAATTTTTCCTCCAAAGGAAAACCAACTCTACCAACAATCACAAAGATAAAAACTTGCGCCAGAGAAACACAAATTAAGTACTACTTATAATGTAAGTATGGCCTTCTTCAGAAGTTTTAAAAATTATATTGAAATGAACATGGCTCTGTTGACCTTGTTACAAATTTTTCAGTATTTGGTGTTACGCTGCAAGATCTTTTCGTTCATTTCAGAGCAGCTCAGACTGACGGAACCCATTATGTAGCAGCTGGAAAGGACCGTTTTTCAGCTGCATTGTTTCACATATTTATATAAACGCCATTTCAGAATATGTATGATGTTTCAAAATAACACTTTGTGCTACTGTTTACTTATATCTGTTAAAAGAGGTAAAGATTAAATTCTCATCTTGCTAGGTGGGATATTCCCGGAGGCCAGTTAGTCCCCCTCTGCTTCTGAGGGCAATGCAAGACCGCGGCCAGGACAGCTGGCCCCAGTGCCTCCCTGCCCGGCACATGGAGATCAGAATTTCACTCCGCATCCCTGAGCATGCTGTTTGAAACAAAGCCTTGTTTTGTGTGCCACTTAGTTCTTAAGTTAGGCTTTTAATTTCCAAATACTCTTTTTTTTTTCTTTTTCTTTACAGATCTTTAGGTTCTTGAAACTGATGGCAACATGACCTGCTAAATTTTCTGCTTGGACCTTTTTGGTTCTCTCCCGTTTAAGTGAGCAACACCACCACAACTGTCGAAAGCATGCCTTATTTAGCCTCTCCTGTAAGGGTGACCTTGCAGGTACATTTCAAACAATGCTTCAGTGTAGAAGGTGTAAACTATTTTGGGCTTGATGTGCTGTGAATGTTGCTTCCTTTTCCTTTATTAAAGTATTTAAATAGAAGTGAAAAGGTCCTCTGAGGATCGGATCATGCATGCGCCATTTTTTACTTACTGCGACTGTTAATTTGGCAAAATGCACTGCTGCCATCTAGTGATACATTTTTGTAAAGTACAGCAAAACCTAAAAATAAATACAGTATATAAATATATATATTTATATTTTGGGGGGTGGGAGAAATACAAAATAAAATGCTTGTTTCAGTTTTAAGCTGCTGATATTCATTCCTTATTGTATGTTGTCAGTTGAGGAAATTGTGCAGTTCTGGTACAAAAGATGAGTAATATAAACTGAAATCTATAATTTTAAGGGCTTAACCTATGATTCTAATAAGAAGCTGGAATAGTCCATTGAATGGCTATAATGAATTTCAGTATATATGTATGATTGCTTTTTAAGTGATTATTTTTTCGTTTGCTGAATCATGTAAATTCTTATATCCTTTTGCACTGATCTGTTGAACCTTATTGTACATTTAATTAAGGCATACTTATAATTTACCTTTAGTTTTCAGTGACCTTGAAATGTTCTAGCATGGTATTCTATGAACTAGTTATACTTTGGGGTTAACACTGTGTTTTTTCACATTGATTTAATGGTTGAGTGTAGATTTTCTCACCCAATGGGGTTCTCTCTCTCACTCAGTATGTAACCATAGATGCATGTACTCATGTTTTGTGTAATTGTTGATGTGCAATGATGTATAGAAAAGTGGATTCACCGGTTTTTAAAAATAAAACATTGATAAAAGATGTTTGGAATAATATTCTTTATTCTAGTCTTAAGGAGGAAGCATTTTCAAGTTTCTTAGTTCTGTATGTACACAGAGTGTTAATCTCTCAACCCCATCAGTTTTCTTAGTTCCTTTTCTACCTCTTCCACAAATGCCGGGAAGTTCTGATCCATGAGGCAGGAGCGGAGGAAGGAGCCTAGCTCTGCAGCATCCCACGCAGATTGTTTGTGGGCAGGGGGCAGCTCCGCTGAGGCCAGGAGAGACTGCGGGGATTCCAGAAGAGCGGTTTATTAGAGACCACAGGCAAAAGCAACAGAGTGGATGACAGAAAAACTGCCTTAAGGAAAGATTAGGGAAATACAGACCAAAAATGAGTGTTAATTATAATTAGCTCTACAGGGTTCCTTTGCTTAATGTTTCTTAATATACATAAGAAGTGAGATACACTTGTATCCTTAGGTATATGAAGTATATTAATGACATGATTTGCAAAGTTAAGACCCTGTTTTAATAAAGAATACTGTGCTGATAACCTTATGTGGGTTGATAAGAAAACTATCAGTAAATGAACTCCACTAGCTTAGTTTGTCATTCCCACCTCACTTTGGGGGAATGGGTGAGAGCAGTTCATTTGAAAACGGGTTCTGAAGATAATAAAGAATGGCCACAAACTGACCGTCCAAAGCCCCATGTCTTTTTCTGGTCCTGTCCACAAGGGTTGACAAATTCAGAAAGGCATATAACTATGAGGGCAATCAAGACACACAACATTTCCATCCCCTACCTCCCCCCCCCCCCCCCCCCGCCCCAAATCCCTTCATGCTACCTACCTTTGTTGTCAACCCCTTAGCCCCACCCCCCCAGCAACCACTGAGGTGTATTCTTCATACCTTAGATAAATGAAGTCATATAATGTTGAGCACTTTTTTTATATGCCTGTTTTCCATCTGTATATCTTCTTTGGTAACTTGCAATGTTTTAAAACCGGTTGAGTAAGTATGTTGCCAATATTTAAATTAGGAGAGTTTAAAGAAAAGTCTGACTCTGCTTGGCAGTTTAGAAGATAGGGCACCACTGACCTGATGACGATGGCACCAGCTTGGGGTCCACCTACATCTCCTTTACTCCTCACACGAATTCTGTTAAGTAGGTGATTTTATGCCTTTTCTATGGATGGGAAGGTTTGGTGTGTATGCATCAACTGACACTTTTCTAAGAACTATCTATAATAGAAATTTATTTTTCTAAATTAAAAGTAACTTTGCAGACTACCTGACAGTAGAAAGAAGAAAAATGAAAGTAACATGAAGACCCATTCTCCAGGAAGAGCGACTGTTAGCATGTTAGTTTATCTCCTTCCAAACGTGTTGTGTGTGAGTGTTTACTACAAAAATCAAGTCATACATGATGCTTTTGTAGTCTTTTAAAAAATGTAGTGTACTATGAATATCTTTCCATGTCACTAGATAGGGATATTTATACATCACTTCTATCGACAGCATTTTTGTCACATCGTGGTTATTTCACACTTTAACCACTCAGTATCAACATTTATGTTGTTTACAATTTTGTTACTACAAGCAACACTGTGAATAGCATCCTTACATGTACGTTTCTGTAGCAGAAATATAATTATAGGTAATAGATATGGCATAAAATTGCTTTCCAAAAAGTTTTATCAACTTATATTCTTAGACTTGTCTAGAAGGTGAGAGCAAACAAGAAGCATATCTGAACTCCCACTCTGGTGCTTTTTCTGGTTTGTACATGGTTCTTCCCTACTCTGTAAATAAACTGGGAGAAGAATATCACACCCTGCCTTGTTCCATACGTTTTTGTGCCTCTACCGTCCTTAGCCACTTGGATTCAATTAACTTTTAACCCCAATGCAAATATGAGGCTACAAACTGGGCACCGTGAAGTCTGCCCTGCTGCTGGACAAGAGGCTTTTACATTTTCCTGTCAGGGAGACAGCTAAAGGGCTTTATCCTATGGTTGTCCATTTATTTTGAGTTAGTGGTAAGCCAGAGGGGAAAAAACTCATATTTTCTTCTTTGTACCACTTTTAGAACAGTTTGATACATTAAAAAGAAAATTTATCCTTGAATATTGACAAATTCCATGTAGAATTCTGTGAAAAGTGTAAGCTGTTGGCCTGAGAGCCTGCTGTGGAGTGCAGCTGGGACCACAATGAGCAGACAGTTCCCAGGGAGCTCCCAGCAGAGGATACACCAGCTATTAGGCCCAAGGAACAGGCTTAGGGCTCTTGGCCACACATTGGTCTTCTCCTACTACCAATATAAGCTTTGGTACATTTTTTTTCTGGCTATATCTACTATAAAGGACCCACCTTAAGCAAATACCTCCCTGATAATTCCACTGGTAGAATTATATATGGATCTAACCTGGATGAATATTGTATGGCTATAGAGATGGATTAAAAGCTAAGAAAAACACCTGGATATGATGGCAAAAGGCTTGCAGCAGCCTGTCCTATCTGTCATAGCATATCTTGTCCTTGGACTCACCAGCCATGCTCTTGTGGCTGGATGTCTGTGAAGCAAGAAAGCAATCAGTGGGTTCCCATTTCAGAAATTATTGGCATTACTTGGTGGGTAGATATGTCTGTAACTACCCCACCATCCTTGCATCCTGGATGCTTGTGGGAAGCCCTATGGAATACTCAAACTCTAGCTCATTTGGGGGTCACCTCCACCCATTTAACTATGGCATGGGAAAGTCAACATTTTTGGGTCCACTCAGTCTACCCTAACTGCTCCCAAGCCATAGCTACCCAATGGCAACACTCCTGGTGGATCCAACAACATTGGCCCCCTAAAAGAAGAAAAAGGAGAATACTTGGAGGAGTAGGGGCTGGCCTTGGTATTCTGGGACAAGCTGAACTTGCAGCTAATAAAGAACGTCATTCATTAGAAAAAGATTCTTTATCTCAAATAGGTCATATAGAGGGAATGCTGTTTCAGGAAGAAGGAAAAGGGTGGGAAGCAGCATGGAAAGACAATAAAGCCTTAGTTTCATGGATAGAACAGGCTCGACAGACTATAAAAACTCATGCCCAACCCAACAATGGGAACGTACCTGTGCCCTAACTCAACTGGGCCTGTTGTCTATGCTAATGCAAGGAATCTGAAGTGGCTATGCAACAATGGCCAACTATAATGGCTGCAGGAGCCCAGGCCAGACACTTATGGGACTCATATGGTTCCCCAGGAATTTGGAAAATTTTGGATGGGAAATGCAATCTATGACATTGTGTCTTAAAGGCCCAGGTGCCTCGGTTAAATCCTAGGCTTAAATTCCCAGTAGTTCAACTGGCCAGCATAGGGACCATCCTAAATAATACTAGAATACTTCCAATGGGAAGTAGATGGGCCATATTTAAAAATAATAAACAATGGGAACCCATCTCAATGTCTGATTGTGAAAGTCGGAAAGGTGAATGGTTATGCCCCCAATCCATATGACTTAATTCACCCAGTCTTGGCCTATTGTATCTACCCCCATGAATAACAACATATGGTATATGGGAAAGGGGCGTTTTTGCTGGGAAGGGTTAAAAAACTCTTCTGTTATACTAAGCGATTTTTACTGTAATAACACCAAGTTTACTTTAAATAATACTGGAATATGGTGTAATACTGAAATTATAGGCAGAATAACTTTGCCTGAGGTTCATAAAACCTATGATAATATTGATACTGAAAAACCAATGTATTGGGAAATTGAACTTAATCCTCCCCATGAAGTCATTTCTATGGAAACTAATTGGCCAGAAGAAAAATTAGAGCTTCTAGATAATGAAATAGTAGAGAGTCTTAATTCATCTGGCCGAACAAATGACAGTGGATGAAGGAGGAAAACATATAATTAGCTTAATAAAAAATTAAGATAATACATGTAAAGCGTTTTTCAGTTGGCTGGGATGCTTGTTCCCCTCAGACTTTTCCTGGTCTAGTATTAGATATTTTCTGTTCCTAATCACTGTTATTGGTTTACTATTGTTACTTTTGTCCATGATATGTAAATGTTGTATTAGATGCAGAAAAGCAAAACTTAAGACAAACAGCAAAAAGACTTGGATCATGGTGGCTCAAAAATTAGAAATGATCCAGAATACTTTTTAACAAGGACATATAGGATCTGACTGTCTCCCATTTACCTGCCTTTTTAAAATATATATATAATTCGACCTTAAATGCCATCTAAGGTTATGGTCTTGCCCCATCCCCAGTGGTCCACCTGTTCAGCAAGACATGCTGACACTGAGACATCCTAGGAATGAGCCTTCCTAGCACCGTGGGACTCCATTATCCAACCAAAAGGTTGGTCATCAATGCATCCTTTGGATAGATTTATGACCAAAAGGGGGATGTGTGGACGAAAGGAGCCACATGCTAACCTGACAAGCTCAGGGGAGGCCTGCATGGCAGTCTTACAAACTCAGAGACCTAAAATAACCACAAAAGATGGTTTGAAAATTAAATATTTAACTACAAGCAGGTTATAGTGGGTAGTCATGTCCTAGGCCAACATTTTCCCTGACAAAGACCATCTTAGATCTTCTTTACTGAGCCCATTTGCCTTTTTGCCTCTAAGATAACATATCTGTGAGATGTCTGGTTAACTTGTAACTTCCTTTTTACCCCGGACCCCTCAGGGCACAACAAATGGCACCGGAACATTCCCTCATTGTTATTGTTATCAAGTTAATTGTCAACTGTTAATTACGTTAAAGTATCCTGTATCCATCTCTGTAAGAGAAGCACATGTCCATCATTTCACTTTTCACCCTATCCCAGAGGTTTCCCTGCTTTGCTTTGTCCCACCTCCCTAATCTATCACCAATGGATTTCATGTACCTCACCTACGTCCCTTTCCTTTGATTTCAATGTATAAATATAGATGTAACCCTGCATTCTCCGGAGCATAATCTCAATTCATTGAAGCTCTGCTTCCTGGCATATTTTGACAGTTTGGCCCAAATAAACTCACAAAAATTCTTTACAGGTTTCAATGTGTTTTTTTTCCCGTTAACAGTGGTAAATTCTTTATCACACATTTAAAGGCCAGCACTGTAGGCCACTCCTATGTTTCCTTAGGAGAGCAGCTCTTTAGTATGCGCCATCATGGTAATCTCACAACAGGGTAGACAGACGACATGGCCTGGCTCTGTCTCTAACCTCTTCCATAGTAACACTTCAGGTTAGTGTTCTGGAACAAGGAAGTGAACAGAGGTTCAAATGTTCAGGATCACTGTTTTTCACGGCAAGAAAACTGAACATGGAAGTAGGCTGTACCTGAGCTAACTGGGTCACTGAGGTCCTTCCTCCTGGGGCACACTGCTGCTGCTCCGGCCGCTGGTGTGACTGCAACGAGACAACTGCCAGCTTAGCTGAACATAATCATGAACATCGCAGGCCATTAAAGAAGTGGAAACACATGGATTCATGTTCAGAGGAAAAAAAAATCAGGAGAAATCACTGTTGGTGTAGTTTGTCCTGCGTTCAGGTGGTCACTACTTGATTTACCACAGTAGAGGTACGCAGAGTTTAAATCAGAGGCCCCTGTACCTGGGGCTCCTCAGTGTCTGTCCGACACTGCTGTGTTCTGTCTGCAGAAGCCCAGTCCGGGACCCAGGGCCACAGGCTGGTACTGGAGGGCAGTAGATGTTGCCCAGCTTTGGATTATCATGATTTGTTATCTAATAATCATTAGTCGGGTAATACATATTCATTGCAGGAAAAGAAATTCCATAATTGCAAGATAATATGTTTTTTTAATAAAACTGGGCTTTAAAAAAAAAATCTCATTTTGGACATTCTGAGGGAATGGGCTCTTAGACCCTAGTGATAAAGGGAGGGAGCCACAAGGAACAAGGGAGTGTTCCAGCCCTTAAGAACCCACAGCCCGCCTAACCGGTGTGGCTCAGTGGATAGAGCGTCGGCCTGCGGACTCAAGGGTCCCAGGTTCGATTCCGGTCGAGGGCATGTACCTTGGTTGCAGGCACATCCCCAGTAGGGGGTGTGCAGGAGACAGCTGATCCATGTTTCTCTCTCATCGATGTTTCTGACTCTCCCTCTCCCTTCCTTTCTGTAAAAAATCAATAAAATATATATTTTTAAAAAAAGAACCCACAGCCCATTGAGAACCTACCAGTAAAACAGTGATTAGAATGCAACCCAGGAATTGCTGGGCCTGAGGCAAAGGAGACACGTTTAGGACTTAAACTCAAAGTGGAGGGAGTGAACTAGGGATGTGCTGGGCTGAAGTGCAGGAATATTCCAGAATGTGTGCCATTTCTTTAGGAGACTATGATGTGAGGGGCAGTTCTTGGATGGCACACCGGGATGGCTCCAAGCAGATACCATGAACAAGGTGGAGAAGGAGGCTGGAGGCATAACAAGCTGTGCAGGCTGCTTCCACCTATAATCTACGAGAGCCCCTCCACTCCAACCTCCTAGCCACAGGTCTGTAGGTCTGGCTCTGGATCCCGTGGCTGTTGCAATGCTCACCTCCAGACATGTTCCCACCTCAGGTGTGAGCTGGTGGTGTCATACAGAGAGAAAGCAAGGACCTCTCTGGAAGGTACCTCTGCCTATCACCAGCATGTTCTGGCTGCCAGAAGTCAGAGGTGCCAAATTTTGTTTCCTGTCCTGTAAGGAAGCTGACTATTGCTAGTCGGTAGGTGTTAATAGGAAAGTAGATCTGGAAGCATCAAGAACTTTGGAGGGATAGAGAGGAAGGAAAGAACAAATAGAAACTAAAGATCAAAATGAACAAAAAGTAAAGGAACTCAATGAATCAGGCATCCTTAGGCAAGCTCTATTTTTCTTCATTTTCCTCATTAGTAAAAACACAAGTCAAGCTCTAGTGCCCAGTGTTTCTTTAGCTCTGATATTTGATATTTTCCTAGGATACATGTCAATTCAGCTCACATCATGTTCTTCAAACAACCAGGAAATACACCAACCCAAAGCTATCTGCCACAAACACGGAATAGCCACGTGTGGCTGAGGTACCCGAGGCTGTGGGATGGCTCCAGGGTTAGACACGTGGTCCACGCGAGTGTAGAGGTGGAAGGTTCTGTGCACAGTAGCTGGAGCCTCTTGGCTGCTACCAGAGCAAGGAGTTTCCTGGGAACTGCCATCCTCTCTCCTGCCGCCCTCTCACGGGGGCTGGCTTACCTTAGAAGCCCTCAGATTGAGAAACACCTGGTTAAGCCACAATTATCAAAATTACAAGGCTAATGAAAAGCAAAAACAAAATATCCAGGAAATGGCTCAAGAAATTGAAATAGATAAGGAATGATCTCTATTTTCAAAAAACAACAACAAAACTATTTCAGAGAAATATATAGTTGTTGGGAAAATGACATACTTTAATACAGGAGAGCAGCAAGGTGGCTAGAATTTGGCCTCAGCTTTCACCTTGTGAGATCAATTGGGAGGAAGGCAGCACAATAGCAGTCTGCACAGCAGCAGCTGAGCGCAAACCTGGGACTGCTTTGTCATTAGGATGAAGGATCTAAGCCAGTGGTTCTCAACCTTTCTAATGCCGAACCCTTTAGTACAGTTCCTCATGTTGTGGTGACCCCAACCATAAAATTATTTTCGTTGCTACTTCATAACTGTAATTTTGCTACTGTTAATGAATCGTAATGTAAATATCTGTGTTTTCCGATGGTCTTAGGCTCTACAGCAGCGGTTCTCAACCTGTACAGGGTCGCCTAAGTACATTTGGGCATAAACACTTCAATTACAGCTTTGTGTTTAGTATCAAAAACCTTTTCTTTTTTGTGTGCGTGTTTTTGTAATCCCTTGCTCTAGATTACATTTTGAAAACTGCCCATTACAGATAAAGCACCTTTCCCGGTACGCTTCTGAGAAACAGATGTATTTATGCACACAAAGGTGTGTGCACACCTTTTCACGCTCAGATGTCCATATGATGCCTGCACCACGCTCCCAGCACATGCCCACCACGCGTGTGCGGCCGCGCACCCGGGTCCTGGCATAAACAGGCTGCCCCTGGACATGCTGGAGCCCCGCTGGCCTCTCCAGCAAAGTTTTTCTTTTTTTTACTTTGAAATGGTTTTATTGGCTCATAAGACCTTTGTGTATTAAAAAAAATACCCCAGAACACTATGCAGTATTAAATCACAATTACAAGGGGGACAAAATGGCGGCAGAATAGAAGGACGTGTCCTGGGCCTTGTCCCGGAGCAGATAGAATGAGCAGCTGAATCAAATAACACCCACCCCGAGTTGGTGAAGGAGACTCAGCTGGTGAGACAATTCATAGCCGGGAAGGGCAGAGGACGCCTGGAGAAAGGTAAAATCAAGGATCTGGGCAGGAGAGTCTGCCAGACCTCTGAGCCCAGAGGGTCAGAGGGAAACCACACGGCACAGAGCCGCGTCCCTTGGGACAGGCACAGCATCTGACTTGGAAAGGAGGTCCGCAGGGCTGCTGGTGGCAGGGGATTCTAGATCTGGGTCCACAGCCAAGAGAGACTGAGCCCAGAGGGGGAAGCCTGGACGGCTGCCCAGACAGCGCAGTGCCAGCAGGAGAGGGGCTCGCAGAGGCGCAGCTCTTTCCCCTCTTGTGGCCTTTGCTTTTCTTTGCTGAACCTGGTTCACAGGACCTTTCGGATACGGACACTCACCCATGGCTGAGGTGCAGGAGGAGGTGTGGACTTGTGGAGTCTGGGGAGAGGCTGGGGAGAGGAGAGGGCCCAGGAGAAGCGGCTGTGAGTCTGGTGCTGAGTCATACCTGACGCGCGGACCCGGGCAGCCATTTTCTCTGGAAGAGATAGCCCCTCCCTGCAGTCTCCAGGCAGCCAATACAGCCACACCCAGACTATACCCTGGGTGTTACAAAGGATACAAAAAACGTCTGAATAGTCCCTGAGAGTCCACAGCGACTGGCCTAAAGAGAGGCCTTCAGCCCCAGGATCAGAAACTGAGAAGCCACAGACAGTACAGAGGAGTGGGATCTTAAACCAGCCAAAGGAACGACACTTCACTTTTTCATTTTTATTTTATTTTATTATTTTGTTATCTCTTTTTTCTTTATTTTCCTTTTTTCATTTATTTCTTTCTTTTCTATTTCTTTTTGCATTATTTTCCATCATTCCAATTTATTTTATTTTTTATCCTAACTTTTAAACCATTTTTTAAAAAAAAATTATCATTATTATTTTCTTCTCCTTCTCATTCTTCTTATCCACTCATCCTCTTTCTACTTCCTCTATACTAAACTGAGGTCTTCCCCATATTCATCCAATTCTTAATAAGATTCTGCCCCCACCCTCTTTACTGGGAATTTGGTGTTTTTGGTGTTTGTATGTTTTGATTTACCTGTTTGTCCTCTGGTGTTTTCTCCATATATATATTTACACACACACACATACTGAGTGGCCAGATTATTATGACCACCCCATCAGAACTTCGTCGGGCCACCTTTCGCCTTCAATACTGCGGCGATTCTTCTTGGCATTGATTCCACGAGATGTTGAAAGATGATGCGAGGAATCTGACACCATGCCTGATGAATAGCACTGTCCAGTTCTGTGAGATTTGATGGTTGTGGAACCAGCTGACTGATGGCTCTTTTAACTTCGTCTCACAAATGCTCAATTGGATTGAGATCTGGTGATTATCGGGGCCACCTAAGCAAGGTAAAGTCTCCCTCATGTTCTTGAAACCACTCCTGCACAAAACGAGCACTGTGTAATGGCTGATTGTCTTGTTGGAAGAAGCCATCTCCATTGGGATACACCAGTGGTCGGCAAACTCATTAGTCAACAGAGCCAAATATCAACAGTACAACAATTGAAATTTGTTTTGAGAGCCAAATTTTTTAAACTTAAACTTCTTCTAACACCACTTCTTCAAAATAGACTCACCCAGGCCGTGGTATTTTGTGGAAGAGCCACACTCAAGGGGCCAAAGAGCCACATGTGGCTTGCGAGCTGCAGTTTGCCGACCACGGGGATACACTATCAACATGATAGGATGAACTTGATCAGCAACGATACTTAGGTATGTTGTGCTATTCAGACGTTGTTCCTCATGAATTAAAGGGCCCAAATCATGCCAGGAAAACACGCCCCAAACCATAACACTGCCCCCACCAGCTTGAAGGGTTGTACTCATGCATGTGGGGTGCATGCTTTCATGCTGTTTCCACGAAATTCTCACTCTGCCATCTGCATGATGCAACTGGAAACGTGATTCATCGGACCACATGACTTTTTTCCAATGCTTGACTGTCCAATCCTTGTGTTCCTGTGTGAATTGGAGACATTTTATCTTGGTAACTGCAGACAGCAAAGGTGTTCGAACAGGCCTTCGGCTTCCATATCCCATACGATGCAGTGTACGGCTAATTTGCCTACAAACGTCAGGTGGTCATAATAATCTGGCCACTCAGTGTGTATATACATATATACATACATATATACATATATATGTATGTATTACCCTTTTTCTTCTTTTTCTTTTCTCTCATACCATTTTTTCTCTCTTCGATATCATTTGTGCTCTCTTTTCTCAGGTGGTCACTTTTAGTGGGGTTATCGGTGTTATGAGTGCATTTGTTTTGTTCCCTTTGTGTCGTGTCTTGCCAAGGTGAATTTTATCCTGTTTGGCCAATGTGCTAGAGAGCAAGCCACATAACCAGACACCCGGAGAGGAGACTCCATCCACAAATGGGTCAATAACACTCCAGACCTAACTACAGAGGCAGGAAGAAGGCAGCACTACTGAGGAAGAGAGCATGAGTTAGTGAGGGAGCAAAAGAGGAGTGTGTGGTTGTGTTGGGTGTTGTGCTGCACCAGCACGACCAAGGGTGAACCTGAGGAGGGGCAGTGAAGGACTGAAGAAAAGACAGACAAGAGAATACAGCTGGGGCTCAGTGGATCTCCGGTGCCTGGATGAGGACACAAAAGACCCAGCCTGCAACGGATGCTTTATTTTATAGCCTCATTAAAACAAGGTAGATTAACATGTATACAAATGTTCTTGTTTTGGCAACACTTGCTGCACCTCCCACAGCCCATGAGCTACTTAGGAAGGAATTAGGGAGGGCTACAAGGTCAGGCTTAATTATGCTAGGAGAGCTCTGTCCTCCAGGCTGGGAATTGTTTGTGGCCCTGCCACAGGTCAGCCCAAGGCTTGACCCTAGAGCCACTCTCTACAGGGTGTGTGTGTGTGTGTGTGTGTGTGTGTGTGTGTGTGGTGACTGAGGTACAGTTAGATACCACAAGGCCTTCGGGGGCAGGCTAACCGGGCTTGCCTAACTCGGCAGCCTCTGCTACCATTGCAAACAGTCCCAGAGAGGCCGGCTGTTCCTCAGAGGCCTAGCCTTTTTGAAGGGGAGAGCTGCTGTGACTGGGAGCCCAGCCTCACCTCCACCCAGGGTACCCTCAGATAATATCTGGGACTCTACAGCCACCCCCGCCAGGGACCTGCTACCTCAGCTGTGGTCCCACAGTCACCAAGACTCCAGCCACCCTGGGCGCAGGCTCCTGTGAGTTCTGAAGCGTGCTCCCCTCTGACTGGCCCAACGCTTTAGCCCAGGGCACTGCGACCACATGAGCAGCAGACACGTGAGCAGCCTGCTCCTGTCTGAGGAGCAGCAACCATGCGAGCAGCCCACCCCCGTCTGAGGAGTAACAGCTGCGTGATCAGCCTGCCCCTGTCTGAGGAGCAGCAGCCATGCGAACAGCCTGCCCCCGTCCATGGAGCAGCACTCCCCCACCCAAGGAGCAGCAGCCCACCCCTGTCTGAGGAGCAGCAGTGGCACTCAGCCTGCACCCTACACCTGTCCAAGGAGCAGCAGCCACGCGAGCAACCTGCCCCTGTCTGAGGAGCAGCAGCTCTGCGAGAAGCCCACCCCCATTCGAGGAGCAGCAGCCGCATGAGCAGACCACCCACGTCCAAGGAGTGGCAGCCCCATGCAGCCTGCCCTCCCCCCCAAGGAGCAGCAGCTGCACACAGCCCGCACCCATCCGACCAGCAACAGCCGGGCGAGTGGCCTGCCCCCGTCTGAGGAGCAGCAGCTACATGAGCAGCCTCCCCCTGTACGAGAAGCAGCAGCCCTGCGATCAACCTGCCCCTGTCCAAGGAGCAGCAGCCTCACGAGCAGCCCGCCCCCGTCCCAGGAGGAGGAGCCATGTTAGCAGCTCTCCCCTATCCAAGGAGCAGCAGCCTCTTAAGCAGCCCACCCTCATCTGTGGAGCAGTAGCTGCATGAGCAGCCCACCCGCCCTCGTATGAGGATCAGCAGCCACACAATAGCCTGCCCACATCCAAGGGAGCGGCAGCCCCACACAGCCCGCCCCCATCCAAGGAGCAGCAGCCGCACATGCAGCTCGCTCCTGTCCGAGGAGCAGCAGTCACGCAAGCAGCCCACCCCCTGTCCGAGGAGCAGCAGCTGTGAGAGCAGCTTCCGCCCACCAGCCAGAGGAACCACTACTGCTGCGAACAGCACCCACCAGAGGAGCAGCCGCTGCCATGACCACCCAAAGAGCAACCACCACCTCACCACCCAAGGAGCCACTGCCACCCAAGGAGCAGCCCCTGCACGACTCAACACCTAGATCCTTCCGTGAGAACAAAAATGGGGAGACAAAGAAACCCCCAAAGGAAAGAAAAGGAGGAATCGCCAGAAAAGCAGCTAAGTGAAATGGAGGCATGCAATATGTCAGAAAAAGAATTCAGAATAAGGGTCATACAGTTCATAAACCAGATGGATGAAAAAATCAACAACTTCTGTAAGAATCAAGATGAAATAAAGAGTTATATAACTGCAATAAAAAAAACACCATGGCAAGTTTCAACAGTAGACTAGGAGAAGTGGAGGACATAATTAGCGAATTAGAAGACAGGGATGAAAAACACACTCAAACTGAACTGCAATTAGAGAAAAAAAGACAGAAGGAGAGCCTAAGGGAGCTGTGGAACAACATAAAACAAAGCAACACATGAATAATAGGGGTGCCAGAACAACAGGAAGAGGAACAAGGGTTAGAAAACCTATTTGAAGAAATAATGTCAGAAAACTTCCTGATGTGGGGAAGAAAAAGTCACACAAGCACAGAGAGTCCCAAACAAGATGAACCTAAAAAGACCCACTCCAAGACACATCATAATTATGATGACAAATGTTCAGGACAAAGAGAGAATCTTAAAGGCTACAAGAGAGAGACAGAAAGTTACATACAAGGAATCTCCCATTAGATTATCAAATGACTTCTCAACAGAAACACACCAGGCCATAAAAGAATGAAAGGAAATTTACAAAATGATACAAAGCAAGGGACTGAATCCAAGAATATTCTATCCAGCAAGGCTATCATTCAAAATTGAAGGGGAAATAAGGAGCTTCAGAGACAAAAAAAAAGGCTAAAGGAGTTTATCACTACCAAGCCAGCAATGCAAGAAATGCTAAAGGGACTGGTGTAAAAAGAAGAAATAAAAAGGTAAGAAAGGAACACAGACACAAAACATAAAAATGGCTACAAACAAGTACCTTTCAATAATAACTTTAAATGTAAATGAACTAAATGCTCCAATCAAAAGACATCAAGTGGCTGAATGGATAAAAAAAAAAACATGACCCATACATATGCTTTCTACAAGAGACCAACCTCAGAACAAGGGACTCACACAGACTGAAAGTGAAGGGATGGAAAAATATCTTTCAGGCAAATGGAAATGAAAAAAAAAAAGCTGGAGTAGCAATACTTAAATCTGACAAAATAGATCTCAAAGCGAAGGCCATACAAGAGGTAAGGAAGGCCACTTCATAATACTAATGGGATTGATACAAGAGGATATAACCCTGATAAACATATATGCACCCAATGCAGGAGCACCCAAATACATAAAAAATCTCCTGGAAGATATCAGGGGAGAGATCGACAACAATACAATCATAGTAAGGGACTCCAATACACCACTGACATCATTGGATAAACCCTCTAGACAAAAAAACCAGCAAAGAAACAGCAATCCTAAATGACTCACTAGATCAGATGGACTTAATTGACAATTTCAGAACATTTCACCCCAAAGCCACGGAATATACGTTCTTCTCAAGTGCACATGGGACATTTTAAAAAATAGACCACATATTGGGTCACAAGCAAAGTCTCTCCAAATTCAAGAAGATTGAAATCATATCAAGCATCTTCTCAGACCAAAATGGGATAATATTAGAAATAAACAATAATTTAAAAAAGAAAAAAATTCAAACACTTAGAAGCTGGATAGCATGCTATTAAACAATGATTGGGTTACCAAAGAGATCAAAGAAGAAATTTAAAAAATCCTGGAAACTAATGACAATGAAAACACAACAATTCAAAATCTATGGGACACAATGAAAACAGTCCTGAGAGGGAAATTTGTAGCTCTACAGGCCTACCTCAAAAAAATAAGAAAAAATGGTAGTAAATCATCTAACTCTACAACATAAAGAATTAGAAAGAGAGCAACAATAAAAGCCCAGAGTGAGCTGAAGGAAGGAGATAATAAAGATCATAGCAGAAATAAACGACATAGAGACCAAAAAAAAAAAAAAAAAAAACAATACAAAAGATCAATGAAACCAAGAGCTGGTTCTTTGAAAGGATAAACAAGATTGATGAACCTCTAGCCAGGCTCACCAAGAAGCAAAGAGTGAGGACCCAAAAAAACAAAATCAGAAATGAAAGAGGCGAAATAACAACAGACCCTACAGATATACATAGGATTGTTAAAAAATATTATGAACAACTCTATTCTAACAAACTAGACAATCTGGAGGAAATGGACATATTCCTAGAAAAATACAACCTTCCAAAACTCAATCAGGAAGATTCTAAAAATCTCAATAGGCCGATAACTATGGAAGAAATAGAAGCAGTCATCAAAAAGCTTCCAGCAAACAAAAGCTCGGGGCCAGATGGCTTCACAGGGGAGTTTTACTAAAAATTCAAGGAAGAACTAAAACCTATCCTCCTCAGATTATTCAAAAAAATTCAAGAGGAAGGAACACTTCCAAGCTCATTCTATGAAGCCAGCATTACCCTATTACCAAAACCAGATAAAGATAACACAATGAAAGAGAATTACAGGCCAATATCCCTCATGACCATAGATGCCAAAATCCTCAACAAAATTCTAACAAATCATAATTAGCATTACATCAGAAAGATCATACACCATGACCAAGTAGGATTTATCCCGGGGATGCAAGGATGGTACAACATTCACAAATAAATAAATGTGATACATCACATAAACAAATTGAAAGATAAAAATAACATAAACAAATTGAGAGATAACAATCACAATTGATGCAGAAAAAGCATTTGACAAAATCCAACACCCTTTCTTGATAAAAACTCTCAGCAAGGTGGGAATAGAAGGATCATACCTCAACATAATAAAAGCCTTATATCACAAACCCACAGCCAACATCATACTCGATGGGCAAAAACTAAAACCATTTTCCCTAAGAACAGGAACAAGCCAGGGATGCCCACTCTCAGCACTCCTGTTCAATCAACATAGTACTGGAAGTACTAGCCATTGCGATTAGACAAGAAGAAGAAATAAAAGGCATCCAAATTGGAAAAGAAGAAATAAAACTGCCCTTATTCGCAAATGACATGATACTGTACATAGAAAACCCTAAAGACATCATCAAATAATTATTAGACTTAATAAATGAATTCAGCAATGTAGCAGGATACAAAATTAACACCAAGAATTCTATGGCATTTCTATACACCAATAGTGAACTTACAAAAAGAGAGACTAAAAAAGCAATCCCATTTACCATTGCACCAAAAAAATTAATATACCTAGGAATAAACTTAACTAAGGAGGTGAAAGACCTATATGCAAAAAACTACAAGACACTGAAAAAAGAGATAGAGGAAGACATAAACAGATGGAAGAACATAATGTGTTCATGGATTGGTAGAATCAACATCATTAAAATGTCTATACTACTCAAAGCAATCTATAGATTCAATGCACTCCTCATTAAAATACCAACGGCATATTTCACAGACCTAGAACAAACTTTCCAAAAATTTAACTGGAATAAAAAAAGATCCCGAATAGCTACAGCAATCCTGACAAAGAAGAACAAAGTAGGTGGGATCTCAATACCAGATATCAAGCTGTATTACAAAGCCACTGTTCTCAAAACTGCCTGGTACTGGCACAAGAACAGACATATAGATTATTGGAATAGAATAGAGAACCCAGAAATTGACCCAAACCCCTATGCTCAATTAATATTTGACAAAGGAAGCAAGAACATACAATGGATTCAAGATAGTCTCTTCAATAAATGGTGTTGGGAAAATTGGACAGATACATGGGGAAAAAAATGAAATTAGACCACCAACTTACACCACACACAAAAATAAACTCAAAATGGATAAAAGACTTAAACATAAGACGGGAAACCATAAAAATACTAGAGGAATCCACAGGCAGCAAAATCTCAGGCATATGCTGAAGCAATTTCTTCACCAATACAGCTCCTAGGGCAATGGAAACTAAAGAGAAAATAAACAAATGGAACTACATCAAAATAAAAAGCTTTTTCACAGCAAAGGAAACCATCAACAAGAAAACAAGAAAAGGATTGTGAAGTTGGTTTCAAAACAACAAGAAAGCCCACTGCATGGGAAAACATATTTGCCAATGTTATCACCAATATGGGTTTAATCTCCAAAATTTACAGGGAATTCATACAACTTAACAAAAGGAAGATAAAAAATGGGCAACGGACCTAAATAGATACTTTTCAAAAGAAGACATAAGGAAGGCCAAGATACATATGAAAACTTGCTCAAAGTCACTAATCATCCGAGAGATGCATATCAAAATGACAATGCAGTACCATCTCACATCTGTCAGAATGGCCATCATCACAAGTGCTGGCGGGGATGCGGAGAAAAAGGAACCCTCGCGCACCACTAGTGGGAATGCAGATTGGTGCAGCCACTGTGGAGAACAGTATGGAGTTTCCTCAAAAAACTAAAAATCGAATTCCCATTTGACCCAGTGATCCCACTTCTAGGAATATATTCCAAGAAACTAGAAACACCAATCAGGATGTATGTACCCCTACCCTACATTCTTAGTGGCACAATTCACCATAGCTAAGATTTGGAAACAGCCTAAGTGCCCATCAGCAGATGAGTGGATTATAAAACTGTGGTATATCTACACAATGGAATATTATGCTGAGGTAAAAAAAGAAGGAATTCTTACCATTTGCAACAGCATGGATGGAACTGGAGAGCATTATGCTAAGCGAAATAAGCCAGTCAGAGAAAGATAAATATCACATGATCTCACTCATTTATGGAATATAATGAACAACATAAACTGATGAACAAAAACAGATCCAGAGACAGAGAAGCATGGATCAGACAGCCAAACCTCAGAGGGAAGGTAGGGGAGGGTAGAGGTAAGGGGGAGAGATCAACCAAAGGACTTGTATGTATGCATATAAGCCTAACCAATGGACACAGACAACAGGGGGGTGAGGGCATGAGTGGGGGGTGTGGGGGGGCAATGGGGCAATAAGAACACATAAGTAATAAATACCTTAATCAATAAAGAAATAAAAAGAAAAATCACCATTACATTTTTTTAACCAATTAAAGCTACCCAGGATATACATTTTTTAAAGGGAAAAAAAATCCTACAGACCTGAATTCTGAAAAGACATTATGATTTAAATACTGTGACAAAATAGATAATTCCTTAGAACATTAATTCATTGCACAAAGCTGCCAGACACTTCCATACGCATAACCATTGCAGAGTGCAAATGAACACAATTCAACATTACACACTTAGCTGAAGTGGCTGTGCCTCCACTTAAGAACTCTCAAATTTCTGGCACAAAAAGTTGGGCTGTTTTAACTTTTACCAGGAAACCAACTTCACAATCCATTTACTCTCTTTCTGGCTATTCATATTAAAAAAAGGAAGAAGAAAAAAGGAAAGAAAGTAACATCCTTCTGCTGTCATAGCCTCAAGGAGTCAGCCTCCACCTCTGCTTGAAGAAATCCACTCCGGGCAGGTATTCTGGTCCACAAGCTCGTTGTACATGGGGTTGTATTTGTAGCCCTTGCCATAGCCCAGGTCCTTCATGAGACGGGTTGGCGCATTTCTCAGGTGCAGCGGGCGGGGGCACAGGCCCCTGGTGGTTCCGCAGGCAGGCTCTGACGTTGTTGTAGGGGCTGTACACCTCAACAGACTTTGGGGCTCTGGCAAAATAGACCACACACTGGGCCAGAAGCACCTCACATTCGGGCATGCCTATGAAGTGACAGTCCTGGTAGGCGGCCTCTGCTTGTGGTAACGCGGATGGGTCTGCCAGAACTATGTCTTCCCTGGCAAACCTCACCAGCCTCCTTGCCACATACAGTGGGTCCTCTCCTCCTTCGAGCATGCGTGCCAGCCAGTAGAGGGAGGCACTCGGGTCTGAGCCCCACATCGACTGATGAGGAGCAGAGATGCAGCTGTAGTGCTCTCCTGCTCAGTCATATGACATGTGAGCCTTCTGGAGGCCTCCCTTCACATCCTTCTCAGTGATCAGAACTCTACTGGGAGAACAGGCTTGCCCACTCTTCTTAGGAAACATCTTCCTGGAGCTTAACCCAGCCAGCACCGCCAGGTGGACTCCCCAGCAAAGTTAACTGGGGTCGCTACACCAGCTGCAGCGTGAACCTCTCCACCCCTACAGGGCCTGGGGCCTGGGGCCTCGGCCCACACCCACCCCAGCTGCTCCACCTGGGGCTCTGTGTGGGGTGGGGAGGCCAGTGCTAGGAGGCACCTTGGAGTGCCAGCAGGTCTTTCTTTATTTTTAAAAGACTGCCCCGCACACACACCCGGCCCCCAGCGCCAGCCTGGCCTGGGCAAGGGGCCACCTGTGGTTTGAAGGCCGGTCACGCCCCCGATCGTGGCCGTGGTCCCCTCTGGGGTGCTGGGCTGGCCTGGGTGAGGGGCCACCAGCAGTTTGAAGGTCGGCCATGCCCCTGATCCAGGCGTGGTCCCCTCATGGTGACCGGTCATTTGGTCGTTTAGGTTGTGATGCCTCTTGGCCTTTTATTATATAGGACTAGAGGCCCAGTGAATGATTAAATCATGCACGTTTGGGTCCCCTACACGCTTTCGCTTTCGATCACGGGGGAGCTGGGTGCCTGTCTGCTGGTGCACCAGGCCTTTCAGAAGCCTCGGGCATGGCGGAGGCTTCTGAAAGGCCTGGTGCCGGAGCGGACAGGTACCCAGCTCCCCCGCTTTTGATGGTCCACGGCGGGACGTGAGCTCGCTGCCCCAGAGGCCCCTTCTGTGCCGCAGCACAGCCATGGCGCAGACGCTGAGCTCACGTCGTCGCTGGTGACGCGAGCTCAGCGTCCCGCCGGCCCAATTGGCCACTCCGGCCACCCCGAGTTCCGCCCCCCTGCGCCTCCTGGCCAGTCATGGGCATAGCGAAGGTATGGTCAATTTGCATATTTGTCTATTATTAGGTAGGATTGTGTAGTCTGATTTGTCTTCATCACTTTTATAAGGCATTCCAGACCTAGTTCCCAAATTCTGGAACCCTATTTGGTTCCAGTTGTAGCTCATGCACTGGGTACTGTAATCTGAATCTAATGACTGGTCAATGAAACACACAAAAGGAAATCTATTTAAAGGGCAGGGGATCATAAGCAATAAAGTACCTTATAACAAACCACTCCATCCCACTTGTAGGGAGGGGATTCTTAACACAACAGGAGCTGATGAGTCACAATGTTTGAAACTAGACCCATGGTTTGTGAGAAAAGCAGTTTTAGCATTGACAACATCACAGAAAAGATCATGCAGAAACAAATGAAGGGAAAGAATTCTAAAACCAAAATCTGACTCAGTAAACTACATATCTGAGAGGAAGTCATACAGCACGTGCTTAAAGAAAAGGCTGACAAATGTTCACTCTAGATAAATTATGAATGATTTGGTGACAAACCAGCAGAAATGAATTGTTTTAGTCCAAGGGGAACTAACAGGATACAGTTATGGAAAGCCATGTTTGAAAAATTATTTCTTAAAGTAAGGAAAAAAACCAAGCTTGAAACTGAAATTTCATCCCTAGAATAGAGGTAGATCTTATTCCAACAGCGTCTACACCTGTGTTCTCCAGGGAGAAATTCTGTAACAGTGATGCACAAGCTTTTGATCACAAGACCGCTTTACACACTTAAAATCAGAGGCCCTCAAACAGCTTTTGTCTGAGTTACATCTAATGTTTATGTCAGCAATTAAAACAATTTTAAATGTTGATTAACTCATTTAAAAATAATGAATGCATTGGTTGTTAATATTAAAAACATTTAAATGAAGAATCTATTTTCTAAAACAAAACTAATGATTTTTTCAAGCCTCATTAATGTCTAGCTCTGGAAGACAGCTGGACCTGCCTACGTCTGGCTTTCAGTCTGCTGACACGCCTGTCTTTGGCTCAAGTGCGTGAAGAAAATCTGGTTTCACACAGGTATGTAGATGGAAAAGGCAGACATGTTTAAAATAGCCTTTTCAGATAATTGTGGACATTCTTTAATATGACACTAAAATTAAACAAGTGATAGTTTCTTAAAGGTTAGTTGCAACACAGAGTCTGAAATCACAGCAATGAGTTCTGTTATACTAACCCACTGATCTATCTTGCACTTTGAATAGATCTTTTTACCCATGCGTGATTTTTTAGCACTATATGCATTTGGTAATTTGGAAAATATTGGCTCACTGAACTGTACAGATCTTCCAAATGTTGAAGTAGTTTGTCATGCAATTATAAAAAGAAATCCCATTAATAACAACAACAACAAAAACGTCTTCTGGGTTAGGAGCTGTGAAGCTCAAATAGCTAAGTTATCCACGACTCAAATTTTCACCTGAAAAGCTTATTTTATCATTGTTAATAAATACTATCAGTTGTTTTCCTGAAATGATAGACTCACTCTATTCATTTTTGAGAAAATGTCCACCAAATACCCAGCAATGATGGTGTTCCCCTAAGAAAGGCTAGTTTACTCCCTGCACAGTCACACAAGTGCTGTCCCTTGAAACAGTGTCGTGCTTTAGGATGCACCCATCTGTGTGTGTTCTCACCGCCAGTGATGGGAGAGAATGTGGTGCAGACAGGTACCACTGCCTGGATTTGTGCTGAGGTGACCACAGTTTTGCTCACAAAACTTCTGTCCCATTAATGTAAATACCGACAAAGTGAAAAGGGCAAATAAAGTCTTAATATTATTACAAAAGTAACTTGGACTTTGTGGATCCCTGAGAAGGTTTCAGGGAGGGATCCGTGGACCACACTCTGATGACCAGTGTTCCAGAGTGACACCCAGAATGCAGCGGGGACCCCTCCCATCTAATTGCTAGGATTATAGGTAGCTACAATGGAAAATCAACCTTCAATTTAAATGTCACTCAACATTAGATATTTTTAAACCTGCAAACCTGATGGGCTTGACAAATTCCACTGCTGAGTTCTGGCCCCCAGAGAGTAGGACCTGCCAGGTTTCTGGACGGCCAACAGCGGCCTACTTACTCCGTGCTGCAGTGGGATGGTTGGCACACAGCCCTCCCCGCCGCTTCCACCTGCCCTCAGTGGGCCAGGATCCCGAAGGTCCCCGTCGGGCACCTGCACGGCTATGTACTGGGCCAGGCTCTGCACACAGCTGCTGCAGTGCTCCAGCGCCTGCTGCTTGGACTCTCCACTGAACTGTACCCGGAACATGCGACTCTTGTTCTGTTTGACAAAGAGAAAGTTATTCTAAGTGACCCTTGTCATATCACTGTACTTTTATTTACTGCAGGGTCTTCTAGTGAGTGCTTCCCTTTGCTCAGAGGAAAAGAGGTACAGACAAGGGAGCATTCACCCTAGATTGTTGGTGTGGGCATAGAAACGCTAATAACCAGTTTTCTTCCCACTTTTGGGAGCTGTTCCTCTTACTAAAATTCATTTCCTTCAGGAAACAGATATTAGTGAAAATGGAAAAGCCCATCTTATACAGACCAGGAAGATGACATACTGATTGCAGTAAAAGATCAATGTTTTGTCTTACTTTGGAATAAAGATTAGATAGCTTTTAATTCCTGAAGTAAAAATCAGTGAAGATAATACAGCATATTCCTGCCTCAACAAAAAATTTTTTAAAACTGAGTATATAAAAGAGCAAACCAGGTAGATGCCATGTTAAACAAGCCAATGAATTTGAAAAACAAGACTGGGGAATGGGACAGTCAGGCTGCTAAACGCTAATGTGTGCCATGTTAGTAATCTGTAATATTCTTTATCTTTACAGAGGCCATGTTACATATCCTCAAACTACACAGAATTACATATTGCCTTTAATCTTCTGTATGACTTACATCCCTTGGCAAATAAGCAAATTTGGGAGAGATGCAATTAACATTTTTTGAATCTGACAACTACATCAACTTTATTTGATTGTGAGCTAAAAAATTAAATTATAACAACAACAACCACAAAAACCCATTATTTTAAGAGAAGTAGCTTCCTCTTTTCTAGTCTAATACTAGAGGCCTGGTGCATGAAATTAGTGCACTGGAGGGAGATAGAGGGGTGTCCCTCAGCCCAGCTTGCACCCTATCCAATCTGGGACCCCACAGGGGATGTCCAACTGCCGGTGTAGGCCTGATCCCAGGGACCGAGCCTACACTGGCAGTCGGACATCCCTCTCACAATCTGGGACTGCTGGCTCCCAAATGCTCACCTGCCTTCCAGACTGACCACCCCCGAACCACTCCCCCGCCAGCCTGATCAACACTTAACTGATTCCCTACTGGCCCGATTTCCCCCAACTGCTCACCCCTGCTGGCCTGGTCCCCCCCAACTGCCTTCCCCTGCAAGCCTGGTGGCCCCCAATGGCCCTCCCTTATGGCCTGGTCCCCCCAACTGCCCTCCCCTGCCGGCCTGGTCCCCCCAACTGCCCTCCCCTGCTTGCCTGGTCGCCCCTAACTGCCCGCCCCTGCAGGCCTGGTCACCCCTAACTGCCCTCCCCTGCTGGCCTGATCACCCACAACTACCCTCCCCTGCCAGCCATCTGTGGCGGCTATCTTTGACCACATGGGGCGGCCATCTTGTGCAAGGGCGTGAAGGTTAATTTGCATATTACCTCTTTATATAGGATTCTGCCCAGTTTAGAGAAGTCAATTTACGTAAAAGTCAACCCAAATAGGATTGTCTGTATTGTGTACTTTAATTTCTTCTGGGAAGAAATTCAGATGCTAACTTAGCAACAACACTTTCCATTTATTAAATCCATAAATCACACTGCTAACTGGAAAATGTAACCACAATCAGGCAAATTCTGTAAATTCCTATAAGCAAAAATCCCTTGATTCTCCACTTCACAATCCCACTATTTAAATGTTTAGGTGAAGCCATGAAGCAAAGCCCTGTATTTAGGTTATAGAAAACTCTTGGCATGGTCAGGTGTCACATTCAGAATAGACCTGCAACCCCTTTACTGCCATTGTTGGATTCTCTTCATTTTTTAATTCATTTAATTTCCCCCCTAAGTAGAACAGTAATCTGTTACCATTACCCCCTCTAACAATGAAAAAATACGAAAAAGAAACATCCTATCTAATAAAAGAGTAATATGCAAATTGACAGTACCTCTGCTACACCCACAAGCCACACCCAGCAGCCAATCAGGAGCAAGTATGCAAATTAACCCAACCAAGATGGCTGTGGCCACGGAGAGAGCAGGAGGCTTGGGTTTCCCTGGCGATGGAGGAAGCCAAGCTTCCGCAGCCCTGGCCTGCCTTGGCCTCCGCTCAAGGGTACAAAGTTTCAATTATAGAAGATAAATAAATCCCAGATACCAGGGCCTCTGCTTGGGTCACTGGGGAGCATGGCCGGCCTGCAAACCACCACAGGCCCCTCACCCAGGCTGCCCCACGCCCTAAGGGAACCCCCACCCTGATCCAGGACACCCTTCAGGGCAAACCAGCCGGCCCCCACCCGTGCACCATGCCTCTATCCTATCTAATAAAAGAATAATATGCAAATTGACCATCACTCCAACACACAAGATGGCTGCCCTCATGTGGACACAAGATGGCCACCACAAGATGGCCAACAGAGGAGGGCAGTTGGGAGGGACCAGCCCTGCAAGGGAGGGCAGTTGTGGGAGATCAGGCCAGCAGGGGAGGGCAGTTGGGAGGGACCAGACCTGCAAGGGAGGGCAGTTGGGGGCAATCAAGCCTGCAGGGAGGGCAGTTAGGCGTGACCAGGCTGGCAGAGGAGGGAAGTTGGAAGTGACCAGGCCTGCAGGGAAGGGCAGTTGGGGGGACCCAGGCCTGCAGGGGAGAGCAGTTGGGGGGGAACCAGGCCTGCAGGGGAGGGCAGTCAGGGGTGACCAGGCCTGCAAGGGAGGGCAGTTAGGGGTGACCAGGCCTGCAGGGGAGGGCAGTTAGGGGCCAACAGGCTGGCAGGGGAGCAGTTATGCATCAATCAGGCTGGCAAGGGAGTGGTTAGGGGGTGATAAGGCTGGCAGGCAGAAGTGGTTAGGGGCAATCAGGAAGGCAGGCAGGCGAGCAGTTGGGAGCCAGCAGTCCTGGATTGTGAGAGGGATGTCCGACTGCCCGTTTAGGCCCGATCCTACTTGGCTCGGGCCTAAACAGGCAGTCGGACATCCTTCGAGGGGTCCCAGATTGGAGAGGGTGCAGGCTGGGCTGAAGGACACCCCCCTGTGAGTGCTTCCCTTTGCTTAGAGGGAAAGAGGTATGTATGGCTAAGGGAGCATTCACCATAGATTATATTAGGGTATAATATATTAGAACATATACACACACTAATATATATATATACTAAAGGCCTGGTGCACGGAATTCATGCACTCGGGGGGCGCGGGGTTCCCTCAGCCCAGCCTGTGCCCTCTCATAGTCAGGGAGCCCTCAGGGGATGTCCGACTGGTAGCAGGCCTAAGCTGTCAGTCAGACCTCCTTCGCGCTGCCGCAGAGGCAGGCCACTGTGTGCGCCAGCCATCAGCCCGGCTTGTGGCTGAGCCACTGACCACCAGGTTGGCCAGCTGTGGAGGAACCACGGGAGGGCTCCAGGGCATGTCTGGCCCATCTCATTCAGTCCCGATCAGCCAGACTCCAGCAGCAAGCTAACCTACAGGTCGGAGTGTCTGCCCCCTGGTGGTCAGTGCATGTCATAGCAAGCAGTTGAGTTGCCTTAGCATATCATTAGCATATTACACTTTGATTGGTTGAACAGCCAACTGGATGACTGGACACTTAACATATTAGGCTTTTATTATATAGGATATGTGTGTGTGTGTGTATACTATATATTACACACAATATACTGTATATAGGTCATATATATAACATTTTACACTACTCTTCTGTAACCTAATTATTTCACAGTAAGTATAAAAATAGAAGCATACTAGCACTTCATTACTTTTAATGGCTAAAGAGTATTGCTTTAACTGAGCTGCTATTGACATTTTATTTCCTGCCTTTTCCCCTATTATAAAATACAAGCTTTGATAAGTACTTTACACACACATCTTTGTACATAAATGCCTGATGAAAGGATCCGTGCATTTGGGTGCCTTGTGCCAAATTGCATGGAGCAAGACAGTACCAGTTACCCTCCCGCCCCTAGAGTCCTTATGCCCATTTCCCTGCATTCTCCAACACCAGAGATTAGTATTCTTCTTAATTTTTTTTAACCTATTAGATTAACATAGATTTTTATCTTGGAATGTCATTCCT
This sequence comes from Cnephaeus nilssonii, assembly GCF_951640355.1. Classification (NCBI taxonomy): domain Eukaryota; kingdom Metazoa; phylum Chordata; class Mammalia; order Chiroptera; family Vespertilionidae; genus Cnephaeus; species Cnephaeus nilssonii. The sequence continues at coordinate 2,212,547 of NC_137075.1, read as the reverse complement.
CTGATTTCAGTGAGGGTGAAGATTCTTCTTAGACTACAGTTGTTCGTAATTTTTATTTCGTCATTGCCTCTTACTTCCTTGGTCACTTTCTCTTGGATGAATAATCCCTAAATTATCAAGAGTCATTAAAAGCAAACTTTCCCTTCTCAGGGAAAAGAACTGGTAAGAGAACTATACATTCTGTTTTGGGTAATACTACCCATCTTATTTTGTTTAATTGAGCTGATCTCTTGTTTACATTCAATTAGATGTTCCCAACTCACTCTGGTTTAGGCTCTCTGTGAAGACATCTATATGAAGTACTTTATATTAGCCATTTCTATTATGATTCTGTAATTACATAACCTTTAGAGACAATAACATTAAACATTATACCTCATAACTAGATGAAAAACTGTAAGAAACAGACAATTATTAAGTATATAAATGGCAAAAACCTCAGACCAATTGTATTAGTCTAGTGGTGTACATACAAAGGGGTTTGGAGAGTCAGGGTTTCTCTGGATGGAGTTCCAGGGAATGAGAGGGAGGCTGAATGTCTGATAGCCTGACTGAAGCCTCAGCATATTTACTTCTGAAAAATTCTCAGGTAGAATTCGAGTTTATCATCTGCAGCCATAAGCACCATTTCAAGGCACGAGGACCCAAGGTAAACCAAGGCACATCAGGAAAAATATGAAAATGAGTTACATCTCCACCACATCCTCAATACTATGGGGTAGTAAAACGGAAAAAACCTGCCACTAACAAAAAGGATTTCTAAGTTGAAAATCTTGATGAGATTTCTTTTTATGCCATAATGAAAAGTCAAAAAGACTTTTCAATTCACTTGCTGTAAAATGGAAAGTTTTCAATATATAGTAACAGCCATCAACTGCCCCCCAAATAGTCTCAGTTTCTTTCTTGTTTTTTCATAATCTTCATCCAAGGATATTTTTCCCACTTATTTTTAGAGAGAGTGGAAGGGATGGGGAGAGACAGAGAGAAACATCAATGTGAGAGAGACACATTGACTGGTTGCCTCCCACGTGCGCCCAAGACTGGGGCTGGGGATCGAGCCTGCAATGGAGGTACATTCCCTTGACAGGCATCAAACCCGGGACCCTTCAGTCAACAAGCTGAACAAAACGACCTTCTATGCTCTAAGGAGATTAGCTCAAAATTACTATATGTTAAGTGGTGACTTACATGTTAAATTGTTCTCACCCTACTTGAAAAACTTAATTTCAAGTTATTACAACTAATAGAAAATCCTCTTTTACACAGACTCCTTAAAGAAACAGAAGTTAAGGATACCAGGTAAGTGCTTGTCTCTTCACACTATCTTCCTGTACTCCCAAGAAAGTCAGGTTTCCCCCCAGTTCTGACTCTGCACATGGAGCCTGAAGCCACAGGCCCTACAGCTGACATTCCACAGTCTCTGCACATGGAAGGCACAGGCCCAGCTAGCACCACACAGGAGGAGCCACGGAGGCATCAGAGGCCTCGGTGGGCTTTCCCCACTGGTTTTCGATCAGTCATTCAGATCTGTAAGTTTTCCATCACCAATAGGGCCACAAATGGAGCAGTTTCCCACTTGGAGTAGTGAATTCCTCTATTGTAGGAAATGGAGGGGAGAGGAGAGAGAAAGGATTTAACCAAAAAAAGGACCTAAGCTTTTCTTTGATCCTTTGCTTTGAAATCAAAGCTAGACTAGACAAAATCATAAAAAAAAATTCTTCAGCAATCTAACTAGGGTGAGAAATAAAGAGAACAATGAGCCGAAACCGGTGTGGCTCAGTGGATAGAGCGTCGGCCTGTGGACTGAAAGGTCCCAGGTTCGATTCTGGTCAAGGGCATGTACCTTGGTTGCGGGCACATCCCCAGTGGGGGTGTGCAGGAGGCAGCTGATCAATGTTTCTCTCTCATCAATGTTTCTAACTCTCTCTCCCTCTCCCTTCCTCTCTGTAAAAAATCAATAAAATATATTTTAAAAAAAGAGAGAGAACAATGGTTTGGGTTTGCTCCTTTGAAACAAAGTCCCTTCAGAAAGGGTTTTATGACCCTGGCAGGTGTGTCTCAGTGGTTAGAACATTGGCTTGTATACCAAAAGGTCTAGGGTTCAATTCCTGATCAAGGGCATATACCTGGGTTACAGGTTCTTCCTTGCCCTGCCTTGCGGGAGGCAACCCATTTATGTGTCTCACATTGATGTTTGTGTTTTTTCTCTCTCTGTCTCTCCCTCTCGCTCCCTCTCTTTCACTCTCTCTAAAAATCAATGGAAAAAAAGAAAGGAAATTATGTGTCAACTGTTAGCCAATCTGCCAGGACCATTCAGATCAGAATTCCTGGACAAAAGGAAGTACAAATAGGCAGAATTTATACAATCTATTTATTTCAGCCAGAGAGAAAAGAAATATAATCTTTATTATCACAGGATTTATGTTATATTAAATTGCTGTTAAAAGATTGAAAATTTTATTTCAAAATACTTCTTTTGTCAATTTAAATAATGTCATTTATTACATAATACCTGGTTAACTAGAGTTACCCAAGGCAAGAAACACCAAAGATACATTTTGCCAAGTAAGGCAAAAAGAAGAATCTGTTGGTTCAATATTAATATACTAGAGGCCCAGTGCATGAAAATTCATGCACTGGAGAGGGGGTCCCTCAGCCCGGCCTGCCCCCATCACAGTCTGGGAGCCCAAGGGGTGGGAGGCGACCTGGCGATCAGGGGAAGGTGATGGCCTATCACACCTCTGCTGCTGCCACTACCAGCACCGCAAGCCTCGGCCTACCTGAGCCTTGGGTGGCCCTGGGCAGCTGGGCGCCTGGGCAGCCGCCATCCAAGGCTTGTCTGCACCTTGAGCCGGCCCTGGGTGGATGGGGGGCTGAGGGTACTGGGAGAATCCAGAGGCAGGCGTCCCAGCGGGGCTGAGGAGACTGGGCGCTGCCATCTTGTGGCTGTGGGCACCGCCATCTTTGAGGGCATGACAGTTAATTAGCATATTCCCTCCTTATTGGCTGTGGGAGCCACCATCTTTGAGGGTGGACAGTCAATTAGCATATTCCCTCTTTATTAGATAGGATAATAAAAGGCTAATATGCAAATCGACTGAACAGCGGAATGACTGGTCACTATGATGCGCACTGACCACCAGGGGGAAGATGCTCAATGCAGGAGCTGCCCCCAGCCCAGGGGGCCTGACTGATAGCAGGAGCGGGGGGCGGGGCCAGCGAGCGGGTGTTGCCAGGCCAGCCAAGGTGGATGCCAGCGGGGAGCCCCCTGATCACCCTGCTGGTCACCCAACAGATCGGCCCTCATTGCCGGCCAGGCCTAGGGACCCTACCCGTGCAGACTTTTGTGCATCGGGCCCCTAGTAAACTATAACTGAAACAATATCTCCCTTACATGGCAAAGAATATCCAATCAATAGCCAGAAATGTTCTTAATGTCTAAATGTGTCTGCCCATTCAGGTCAGCAAGATGTCAAGCATGACACTAACCATATAACTACAGTGTTCTGGAAGGTCTAGGTAATTCAGTAAGGTGAGAAAAGTAATACACATAAACTACTGAAAATAAAACCTTATCATTGTAAATTATAATATTACTTTCCTGGAAATTAATAAATTATCAGAGTTAATAAAAATTTAGTAAGGAAGCTAAATAATACAGAAAAAAATCCAATAATATCTCTGGGATAAAGAGCACCACTCATATTACACCAGGCAAAAGTTTCCTAACCTTAAATATTTAAAAATCTATATATTATATGATATATACATAAATATTATGTAGAACATTATTTAGTTGCACAAATTACATAAATATATATTTCTATGTAACATATAATCTATACACATCCATAACATGCAATCTCCCTACAGATAGTATCTAAATACTCTGAAGAGGAAAGTTATACAAAAGCAGTAGATAGGCAATTCACAGAAGAGATATGGATAGCTAACAAACACAAAAAAATGTTTATTCTCATTAGTTACCAAAGAAATGCAAATTAAAGGAACATGCTCATTTTGGCCTATCAAATTGGAAACAAGTTTTTAAATGTAAACTGTATCACTCTATTGGAAAGGATTTGGATAAACGAGCATTCTTATAGATTGCTACTGCTGTAGAAATGGACAACCTATCTGAAGGGAAAATTTACTAAATAAATGTTCAAATTTCTAGGACTTTTATCTCAAGAACACTGTAAATAAATTCTTAGGACAATCAAAACATATTTATAACAGTGAAAAGTTGAGAATTCATTAAGTGAATCATGGTGTATCCAAACAAAAAAAATGCTACATAGCCATGAAGAATCATGTTTTCAAAGACTAAAAAATGACTTGGCATAATACTTCTGATATAAATGTTACAAGACAAGAGAGCAGGATACAAAGCACTCTATATGCTATAATCCCAAATTTGTAAGTATCTACATGGCAGACACTGTTCAGTGCCATGAGCCAATCCACAGCTCAGGCTAGAAAAGCCAAACACTCATTTTGCCATGTGGGATGGCCACATTACATTTTTTTTTCTAGTGCATGAGACAGAAATAGACATCTCCTAGGGGTTGTGGGAATTAGAGAGCTATATAGGAAAGTTTATGCTTTCCTTATAAAATGAACTGATGAAGTTGGTCTTCCTTGAATGGAAATAAAATAGAGCTGTAGTACCATTTTGTAAATGTGAGGGAGAGGCCAAGGGAATTGCAAAGATGTTGACCTTGGCACTGTGAAGTTGCTGGGCCAAAGCTAGCTAGCACTGCCTGTTTCTGGATTTCTTATTTAGTAAAATAATGATAATAATAATAATAATAAACCCCTATTTTGGGGGCCATTATACCTGGATTTTCTGTCACATGCATCTGAATGCTGATATAATACATATGCCTAGTAAAAGCTTCAAGATGTGAATATGACTGGTTCTTAATTAAATTTATTTGGATAATATTGGTTAGTGATAACATTCTATAAGTTTCGTGTGTACATTTTAAAAATATATCGGTATACTCTACTGTGTACTCACCACTCGGAGTCTCGTCTCCTGTCAGTATATATTTGACCCCCTTTACCCTCTTCATCCTCCCCCAACCTACTGATAACCAGCTTTTTGTTGTCATTAATATAATTATTATTTTTGAGTGGTTAAGTTATGACTGGTTTTTATTTTGCTCTTTAGAGTTAGTTAAAAATTAAATAGTAATATATAATCAGGAAAAAATTAAAACTCAAGTATCAGACATATGGCATGGTGTAACTTTAAAAAACACACATATACATTCATTTATCATGACACAGTCCTGGGCTGGGAGTCATAAGATTAATGGGTGGCCCCGGTCTCTGACAGGTGGTTATAATTGTGGCTGTGGCTAAGGTTGAGTTCACTTTCCTCCTGTGTGAAAGGAGGACAGGAGTTCATGAATTTTTTGAGTATGTGCTCCAGACCACTTTGGCAATCTGGTGAGGCCAGCGGGCCCCTTCTTAGAACAACGTTTTTAATTACACAAAATACATAAGATTACAAAGAAAGCCAATTATACTGAAATGGTTTATTACAATATTAACATACTAATTTTTTGTGTGAACTAATATTATATATGCTTTCTTATTAACATGCTCAATAAAAAGATCTTAGTCCTAGGATGAATAACCACCATAATTCTGAGGTAGTGATGAGCATAAATGACATGTCAGATATCTGAAACAACTGTGATGGGATATGAAAATATCTGTGATCTCTATTGGTGCAAAAGCCTAATATGACTGGGCTGCTGCCTACATTCATAATTGAAGGAAAAGGTAAACTTCAATTAGAGGTCAGTGGAAATCCACGCAGTTCGTGGAACCCTGTATTCTTTGAGGACCCTTTGGAGGACCTGTGTACTGCAGGGTGAGTCCTTTCTAATTAGATGCTCTTTTTAAAATATATATATATATATATATATATATATATATATATATATATATATATATATATATATTATTGATTTTTTACAGAGAGGAAAGGAGAGGGATAGAAAATTAGAAACATCAATGAGAGAGAGACATTGATCAGCTCCCTCCTGTACACCCCCTACTGGGGATGTGCCCACAATCAAGGTACATGCCCTTGACTGGAATCGAACCTGGGACCCTTCAGTCGGCAGACTGATGCTCTATACACTGAGCCAAATCAGTTAGGGCTCTATTAGATGCTCTTGAAGACCTCTTCTGACTTTTAGTTTATGAGCTGTTAGAAATTAGGAACTCTCACCAAAATTTCAATATTATCTATTCAGTGAATGCTAACGGATTGTTTTTTTATAGCTAATTCAGGGAGAAAACAATCCAGGTGATTAGTCCACATGTTTCTTTGGTGAGGATTATTCTTTATGTTTAATAGAGGTAGACAGCAAATAAAAAATGAATTTAATTTTTAATATTAAAGAGAAAAATGAAAAGATACATTCAGTGAAGCACTAAAAAATACACAACTTTTGTTGTTGTTGTTGTTAATCCTTACCTGAGGATATTTTTCCATTACTTTTTACAGAGAGTGGAAGGGAGGAAGGAAGGGAGAGAAAGAGAAACATGGATGTGAAAGAGACACATTGATTGGTTGCCTCCCACACATGCCCCTACCAGGGCAGGATGGAATCTGCAACCCAGGTACGTGCCCTGACCAGGAATCAAAACTGCAACCCACCTCTGCCTGGCCTGACACTCTAACCACTAAGCCAAAAATACACAATTTTTTAACATCTAGTAAGGCAAATGATACAGTCCACTTCCCTTCACTTTGTGCTTGGGTGATGGAGCATGGCTGCCTGACTTCCTCAGACAGATCTGTCAGAGCCCTGACTCCTCAGTAACATCCTCTTACTAACCGGCTTCTACCTTTCTATAGTCCTTGTTTCATGTTCTGCTCATGATGCAAACCTTTCTTAAACATGTGTATTATTCCAGTACCATCTCACCTGCAGAGAGAAACTCCCAACCCCCCCATGTGCACATAGAAAATGAGAAGGGTGTGGTCAATTGCTTAAAAACAGTTGGCCACACAGCATCTTGCCTTTATCGTTGTTCCAAACAACAGACAATCCATGCGTCTCACAATCTTCAACCAGTTCTTGCTACCAATGAGTGAAAACCCTTCCTGAAACAAAACAATTAACAAAATTAGCAATAAGAGGGAAAAGGGACATGAAGAGTAGCTGTAGTGCAGAAAGCTATGTGGTTATTTATCTATAACTAGAGGCCCGGTGCACAAATTTGTGTACAGGTGGGGTCCCTTGGCCTGGCTGGCAATCAGGGCCGATCGGGGCTGTGGGAAGTTGGCTGTGGGAGTGCACTGACCATCAGGGAGCAGCTCCTGCATTGAGCAGCTGCCCCCTGGTGGGTCAGTGTGTGTCATAGTGACCGGTCGTTCTGCTGTTTGGTCAATTTGCATATTAGCCTTTTATTATATAGGATAATGTCTTGTTATGGGCAAGGCCTCTAATTCAATTTTTTTTAGGTAGTTAAAGGGAGGGGCAGAATTTTCACTTGAGCCGAAGTTAAAATTGCCCTTAGCTCAAAAATCTGCATACCACTGAGACACATCTTGATGAGGCTCATTCTGAACCCCCACACTGTTCTATTATGTGCATAAGTATTTGGAACCATCTTATCTCTTTAGTGAAAGGAACCTTTTGTTATGTTACAATGACTAACTCTATCTCATGAGTTGTGTTTTGGCTTCAATCCTGTATCCAGTATTCATGCAGCAACTTCAGCTCTTCTGTTCAATATTTACCTGGAATATCTTTTATTTTATTTTCTCTAAATCTTTCTAGATTTTTATGTATTAGATAGAAATAGCCCATGGACACAGACAATAGGCTGGCGAAGGCCTGGAAGGGGCAGGTGCAGGGTGGAGGAGATCAATGGGGGAAAAAACCACTAAAACAAAGGGACATCTGTGATACTTTCAACAATATAGATACATTTTAAATAAAGGAAAACATCTTAGTTGAAAAGAGTTTTATGTGAAATAATATAAGTAATTGCTCTACACTGTACTTTATATTCTCAACTCGCAAAGAGATATTAATTGACCCTATGTTCACTTAATATTAATTGACCCTATGTTCACTGACTGCAGGACTGACTTCCGTCATGCCGACCCAGCACTGGCTGCCACGGGGGCTGCGATCAGACCCTGCTTTTCTCTCCGGGCCTGATCGCAGTCCCCTCAGTAGTCACCATGGTGACTAGTGACTGCAGGACTGACTTCTGGTGTTCAGTTGAGCCTTCGGTTGTTTTGGACGTGACGGACCCTAGCTCTTTATATACACTGAGTGGCCAGATTATTATGATCTCTGAACGCATAATAACCTGGCCACTCAGTGTATATCCTATATAATAAAAGGCTAATATGCAAATTGTCCCCTCGACCAGGAGTTCAACCAGCAGGCAGGCCGGCCAACCGCCCATGTCCCCTCCCCCTGGCCAGGCTGGCCGGACCCCACCCATGCACGAATTCATGCACCAGGCCTCTAATATATATATATATACTGAGTGGCCAGATGATTATGCGTTCAGAGATCATAATAATCTGGCCACTCAGTGTATATAGATGTGTGCACAGAGATGGCTTAGTATCCCAACTGCCAGCATGACCTCCTGATACATATGTCCCTGTGCCCCAGTGCTCTTCCTGCACAATCAACACGAATAGTCTCACCTTTTATTTCTTTTCTTAACCTTTCCATATTGAAAAACAAACTATTAAAGATAGTAAATGTTTGTCGTCAGACTAGCTATAAATACTCTTCTGTTCCTTTAGGATTTGCCAAAAGATGAGTTTACATTCCTAAAAGCCAAGGATTTCCATTATGCTAATTTATTAACTTATCTGACACATCCTAACTACACAGTGAGATTTATCTTCATAAGAATCTTATTGTCAGACTAGAGGCCCTCAGCCCAGCCTGCACCCTCTCCAATCCAGAACCCCTTCGGGGATGTCCAACTGCCAGTTTAGGCCCGATCCCAAACTGGCAGTTGGACATCCCTCTCACAATCCAAGACCGCTGGCTCCTAACCACTCACCTGCCTGCCAGCCTGATCACCCCTAACCACCTCTGCCTGCCAGCCTGGTCGCCCCTAACCTCTCTGCCTACCTACCCAATTGCCCCTAACTGTTCCCCTGCTGGCCTGATCCCCCTAACTGCTCTCCCCTGCCAGCCTGGTTGCCCCTAACTGCTCTCCCCTGCCAGCCTGATCACCCCTAACCACCTCTGCCTCAGCCCCCGCCATCGTGGCTTTGTCTGGAAGAATATCCAGAAGATGTCCGGTCTAATTAGCATATTACCCTTTTATTAGTATAGATTCCTATAAACAGAAAGTTGAAGCAATTTGTTTTAGATGCTGAGTGTTTAGTTCAATCTGAGAAAAACAAACAAAAAAGGCAAAGGGTAGTAGAGGGCACACAAGTCTCGAAAGCTGGACAACAGTTGGATCCAAATGGAAAGATGAACTTTTTCTGTAGCTTATTAATAAAGTAAATAAAATTGACTCTAATGATTATGGCAGCTCTTGAACTCCAATTATGTTGTCAGCAGATTTCCTCAGTTAATCAGGCTGTTAAGTTTGAATATGGTTAGCAATTGGTAAAACAAATACACTGACAGAAAACTGATACACTGACAGTTTGTAAAACCTACATGCACACTGCCTTTCTACCAGGTAATGTCAGCCTACCCAACCCAGGGACGGCCGCTGTAGATCTCAAGAAATCTCTCAGTCTTGGAAAATAAAAGAAAATGTTGTCCTTTATCCACTGGAACCCTGACAAAATCTCCATTCCTAAATCTGAGTAGGATAAAACTTTCATAGAAATTTATAGCCCAGGTGAACAGTGTAGGGTTAATTCCTTGACATTTTCATTAGAAAGAAGAGTCAATTGTAAAGTGTTGACTCTAAGAGTTTCATCATCAATAGTTGGTTTTCTTCTTTTTTAAAAATAATTTTATAAAATATATTTTTATTGATTTCAGAGAGAAAGGGAGAATGAGAGAGAGAGAGAGAGAGAGAGAGAGAGAGAGAGAGAGAGAGACATCAATGATGAGAAAGAATCATTGATTGGCTCTCCTGCATGCCTCCTACTGGGGATCAAGCCCACAACCCGGGCATGTGCCCTTGACTGGAATCGAACCTGGGACTCTTCAGTCTACAGGCCGATGCTCTATCCACTGAGCCAAATCAGCTAGGGTGACTTCTTCTTTTTAATACAAAATGAAATTAGGCAAACTATTTGTGATTTCTTCTTAAAACTCTCTTGGAATTAGCAAAGAGATATTTGGTCATCCTATATAATAAAAGCCTAATATGCTAAGTGTCCAGTCATCCGTTCAACCAATCAAAGCATAATATACTAATGATATGCTAAGGCCACTCAACTGCTCGCTATGACGTGCACTGATCACCAGGGGGCAAACAGTCGACCGGTTGTCCAGTCGCTTATGACATGCGCTGACCACCAGGGGGCAGATGCTCCAACCAGTAGGTTAGCTTGCTGCTAGGGTCTGGCTGATTGGGATTGAGTGAGACAGGCTGGACATGCCCTGGAGCCCTCCTGCGGTCCCTCCTTGGCTGGCCAACCTCCCACATCCCTCCCTGGCCCTGAACATGCACCGGTGGGGTATGTCAGCCTGGTCTGCCCCCTCTCACAATCCGGGACCCCTCGGGGGATGTCAGAAAGCCTGTTTCAGACCGATCCTGTAGGCCAGGCCAAGGGACCCCATTGGTGCACAAATTCGTGCACCGGGTCTCTAGTTATTATATTAAAAAAAACCCTGTAGATCTAGCTTAAAACAGCAGTACATGGGGAATTGGCACTCAGACACCTTGCCGGGGCAGTGGAAATGGTACAGCTCTTATGGAGGGCAATTTGGCAATATCAAATGTACAAATGCATTTATTCTTTAGTGCAGCAACCCCAATACTGGGAATTCATTTCACAGATCAACCTGTACATGTATGAAATGATGCATGGACTAGGTTAAGTATTCTGCATTTTTGATGGTAGAAGACTAAAAACTTAAGTATGCATCAATAGTGGACTGGTTAAATAAAGTATGGTACTCTATACAGTGGAATACTATAAAACTGTAAAAAAAAATGGATGCAGTATATCAGCGCTGTCCAGTAGAAATTTGAGTCACATATGTAATTTAAAATTTTCTAGTATGATAACTATGGAAGAAATTGAAGCAGTCATCAAAAAGCTTCCAGCAAACAAAAGCCCGGGGCCAGATGGCTTCACAGGGGAGTTTTACCAAACATTCAAGGAAGAACTAAAACCTATCCTCCTCAGACTATTTCAGAAAATTCAAGAGGAAGGAACACTTCCAAGCTCCTTCTATGAAGCCAGCATCACCCTAATACCAAAACCAGATAAAGACAACACAACGAAAGAGAATTACAGGCCAATATCCCTCATGAACATAGATGCCAAAATCCTCAACAAAATTCTAGCAAATCGGCTCCAGCAGTACATCAGAAAGATCATACACCATGACCAAGTAGGATTTATCCCGGGGATGCAAGGATGGTACAACATTCACAAATAAATAAATGTGATACATCACATAAACAAATTGAAAGATAAAAATAACATAAACAAATTGAGAGATAACAATCACAATTGATGCAGAAAAAGCATTTGACAAAATCCAACACCCTTTCTTGATAAAAACTCTCAGCAAGGTGGGAATAGAAGGATCATACCTCAACATAATAAAAGCCATATATGACAAAACCACAGCCAACATCATACTCAATGGGCAAAAACTAAAACCATTTCCCCTAAGAACAGGAAAAAGACAGGGATGCCCACTCTCACCACTCTTGTTCAACATAGTGCTGGAAGTACTAGCCATTGCAATCAGACAAGAAGAAGAAATAAAAGGCATCCAAATTGGAAAAGAAGAAATAAAACTGTCCTTATTTGCAGATGACATGATACTGTACATAGAAAACCCTAAAGACTCCATCAAAAAAATATTAGACTTAATAAATGAATTCGGCAATGTAGCAGGATAAAAAATCAATGCCAAGAAATCTATGGCATTTCTATACACCGATAATGAACTTACAGAAAGAGAGACTAAAAAAGCAATCCCATTTACCATCACACCAAAAAATTAAGATACCTAGGAATAAACTTAACTAAGGAGGTAAAAGACCTATACATGGAAAACTACACGACACTGAAAAAAGAGATAGAGGAAGACATAAACAGATGGAAGAACATACCATGTTCATGGATTGGTAGAATCAACATCATCAAAATGTCCATACTACCCAAAGCAATCTATAAATCCAATGCACTTCCCATTAAAATACCAATGGCATATTTCACAGACCTAGAATGAACTTTCCAAAAATTCATCTGGAATAAAAAAAGGCCCCGAATAGCTACAGCAATCCTGAGAAGGAAGAACAAAGTAGGAGGGATCTCAATACCAGATATCAAAACTATATTACAAAGCCACTGTTCTCAAAACTGCCTGGTATTGGCACAAGAACAGACATATAGATCAATGGAATAGAGAACCCAGAAATCGACCCAAATCGCTATGCTCAATTAATATTTGACAAAGGAGGCATGAACATACAATGGAGTCAAGACAGTCTCTTCAATAAATGGTGTTGGGAAAATTGGACAGATACATGCAAAAAATGAAACTAGACCACCAACTTACACCATACACAAAAATAAACTCAAAATGGATCAAGGACTTAAACATAAGACGGGAAACCATAAAAATACTAGAGGAATCTACAGGCAGAAAAATCTCTGACATATGCTGAACTTCTTCACTGATACTGCTCCTAGGGCAATGGAAACTAAACAAATGGGACTACATCAAAATAAAAAGCTTTTGCACAGCAAAGGAAACCATCAATAAAACAACAAGAAAGCCCACTGCATGGGAGAACATATTTGCCCATGATATCAACAATAAGGGTTTAATCTCCAACATTTACAGGGAACTCATGGAGCTTAACAAAAAGAAGATAAACAACCCAATCAAAAAATGGGCAACTGATCTAAATAGACACTTTTTTAAAGAAGACAGAAGGAAGGCCAAGAGACATATGAAAACCTGCTCAAAGTCACTAATCATCAGAGAGATGCAAATCAAAACAACAATGCGGTACTATCTCACACCTGTCAGAATGGCTTTTATCAACAAGTCAACAAATGACAAGTGCTGGAGAGGATGCGGAGAAAAAGGAACCCTCGTGCACTGCTGGTGGGAATGCAGACTGGTGCAGCCACGGTGGAGAACAGTATGGAGTTTCCTCATAAAACTAAAAATGGAACTCCCATTTGACCCAGTCATCCCACTTCTAGGAATATATCCCAAGAAACTAGAAACATCAATCAGAAAGGATATATGCACCCCTATGTTCATAGCAGCACAATTCACCATAGCTAAGATTTGGAAACAGCCTAAGTGCCCATCAGCAGATGAGTGGATTAAATTTTCTAGTAGACACATATTAAAAATAAAAAGAAACTGATAAAATTTTAATATTTTATTCAACTTAATGGATCAAACATTATTTCAACATGTAAACAATGTAAAATATTATTAATAAAATATTTAATGTAATCTAAGTCTATGAAATATGATGCACATTTTAAACTCACACCTATCTCAATTCAGACACTGTATTTTCCATGGTTAAATTGAAATGTGTCGTAAAAAACAATAACGTTGAGTTTAATGGGAATATACAGTATTTTATACTGCTTCCATTTTTAAATCAAAATTTAAATTAAATAAAATTTAAAATTCTGTCTTTTCTTTGTATTTTTGTTTATTTTTTTTAAAAAATAATTCTTTATTGTTGAAAGTATTACATATGTCCCATACCCCCCCCATTAACCCCTTCCACCCCAAATCTGCCCCGAGCCCCAGTTTCTCAACGCCTCATTGTCTGTACCCATGGGCCATGCATATATGCATAAAAGGTCCTTGGTCGATTACCTCCCACACACCCACCCTCCCCCACCTTCCCTCCAAGATTCCGCACTCTGTTCCATGCTTCCATGTCTCTGGATCCACTCGTTCAACAGTTTATTTTGTTACTTAGATTCCACATATGAGTGAGATCATATGATACTTGTCTTTCTCTGACTGACTTATTTCAATTAGCATGATACTCTCCAGGTCCCACCAGGCTGTCTCAAAGGGTAAGAGATTCTTCTTTTTTTACTGCTGCATAGTATTCCATGGTATAAATGTACCACAGCTTTTTTTTTTTTTTTACCAAAGTTTTTTTATTCACTCATCTACTGATGGGCATTTGGGCTGTTCCCAGATCTTCGCTATTGTAAATTGGGCTACTATGAACATGGGGGTGCATACATTCTTTCTGATTGGCATTTCGAATTTCTTAGAATATGTTCCTAGAAGTGGGGTCACCGGGTCAAATGGAAGTTCCATATTTATTTTTTTGAGGAAGCTCCATACTGCTTTCCATAATGGCTGCATGAGTCTGCATTCTCACCAGCAGTGTACTAGGGTTCCCTTTTCTCCACATCCTCACCAGCACTTGTCATTTGTTCATTTGTTGATGGTAGCCATTCTGACAGGTGTGAGGTGATACCTCATTGTCATTTTAATTTGCATCTCTCTGATGATCAGTGACTTTGAGCATTTTTTCATATGTCTTTTGGCTTTCTGTATGTCCACTTTGGGGAAGTGTCTATTTAGGTCCTTTGCCCATTTTTAAATTGGATTGTTTGTCTTCCTTTCATTAAGTTGTATGAGTTCTTTATATATTTTGGATATTAACCCTTTATCAGATGTATCATGTTCTCGCATACAGTGGGCTCCCTTTTTGTTTGTTTTCTTTTGCTGTGCAGAAGCTTTTTATTTTGATGTTGTTTCATTTATTTTCTCCTTAGTTTCCTTTGCCCAAGGATATATATCCATAAACATTGCTACAAGAGATGTCTGAGATTTTGCTGCCTATGGTTTCTTCTAGGATTTTTATGGTTTCACAATTTAGAGCATTTTATCCATTTTGAGTTTATTCTTTTAAAAAATATTTTTATTGATTTCAGAGAGGAAGGGATAGGGACAGAGAGAGAGAAACATCAATGATGAGAGAGAATCACTGATTGGCTGCCTCCTGCACGCCCCCACTGGGGGTCGAGCCCACAACCTGGGCATGTGCCCTTGACCGGAATCGAACCCAGGACCCAAGGCTGACGCTCTATCCACTGAGCCAAACCAGCCAGGGCTTGAGTTTATTCTTGTGTATGTTGTTAGTTGGTGGTGTAATTTCATTTTTTGCATGTATCTGTTGAATTTTCCCCATACCATTTGTTGAAGATGCTCTCTTAACTCCATTGTATGCTCTTGCCTCCTTTGTCAAATATTAACTGAGAGTAATGGTTTGGGTCAATTTCTGGGGTCTCTGTTCCATCCCATTGATTTGTGCCAGTACCAGGCTGTTTTGATTATCGTGGCTTTGTAGTATAACTTGAAATCTGGCACTGTTCTTTGTTCTTCTTTCTCAAGATTGTTGCAGCTATTCAGGATCTTTATTGATTCCATATACATTTTTGGAGTATTTGTTCTAGACCTGTGAAATATGTTGTTGGTATTTTAATAGGAATTGCATTGAATCTGTAGATTGCTTTCGGTAGGATGGACATTTTAACGATGTTGAGTCTACCAATCCATGAATATGGTATATTCTTCTACTTGTTTACATATTGTTCTTTCTCTTTTTTCAACATACTGTACTTTGCCGAGTACAGGGCTTTTGCCTCCTTGGTTAAGTTTATTCCTAACTTATCTTAAAGTTTTTGTTGTAATGGTAAATGAGATTGTTTAGTTTCTCTTTCTTAGAATTCATTATTGGTGTATAAAAAAGCCATCGATTTTTGGGTTTTGAGTTTGTATCCTGCTACATTGCCAAATTCATTTATTAAATCTAGTAGTTTTATGTTGGAGTATTTAGAGTAGGCATGTCAAACTCATGGGCTGCATGTGCCCACAATTAATATTTTTGCGGCCCAGCAAAAGAAACATTTTAATAAAAATTTTGTAACTTAATTTTTACAATATCTTGTTATACATAATTATTAATAACAAACTACAATGTACACTATTGACTGATTACTATAATCGTGCTGCATTCATTTCCCTTATGCGCCTTACATTCAGGTGCACCATTTCTCTCCACTAATACTAGCAGCGAATCTTTTAGCAGCCAATTGTCATGTCATTAGTCTTGGACTGACTTGTTTGGTGTTCACAACAGGAAATATTTTGCTTTTGGAGAATAAGAAAAATAGGTTTATTTGCATTACACTTATTAATTTGTGCAGTTATTCAGTGTCTGATAAGCTAATGTTCAAGATAAAATATTAATTTTTATTAAAATGTTCTATTATTTATGTTAACAATTACTCATTTATTTCAGCCCTTCGTATTCAGCATGTCTCTATTGAAATAAACCTACGATTCTATGAAAATTGAAGCTTTTATTTTTTTGCGGCCCACATAAACTTAAACCTTGTTTATGTGGCCTGTGTTAGCCTTTGAGTTTGACATGCTTGCTTTAGTGTTTTCTATGTACAATATCATGTCATCTGTGAATAATGAGAATTTTACTTCCCCCTTTCCAATTTGGATGCCTTTTATTTCTTCTTCTTGTCTTATTTTGCTTCATGATAATGCACCATCCATTTTGAGTTTATTCTTGTGTATGGTGTTAGTTGGTGCTTCTTCCAGCACCATGTTGAATAAGAGTGGTGAAAGAGATGCCCTGTCTTGTTCCTGTTCTTAGGAGAAATGGTTTTAGTTTTTGCCCAATGAGTATGATGTTTGCTGTAGTTTTGTCATATGTGGCTTTTATCACATTGAGATATGCTCTCTCTATTCTCAATTTGCTGATAGTTTTTTTATCACAAATGGGTGTTGAATTTTGTTGAATGCTTTTTCTGTGTCTATTGATATGATCATGTGATTTTTGTCTTTCAATTTGTTTATGTGATTTATTACATTTAATGTTTTGCAAATATTGTACCACCCATGCATCCCTGGAATAAATCACACATAGTCATGGGCTATGATCTTAATATATTGCTGGATATGATTTGCTGATATTTTGTTGAGGATTTGAGCATCTATGTTCATCATGGATAGTGGCCTATAAGTCTCTTTCTTTGTACTGTTTTATCAGGTTTTGGAATTAGGGTAATATTGGCCTCATAAAAAGAGCTTGGAGGAGTTCTTTCCTCTTGGATTTTTTTTGGAACAGTTTGGGGAGTATAGGTATTACTAGGTGTACCAGTTAATAATGGATTTTGTAATAAAAGAAAACACGATAATTTTAAGAGAAACATCAAAAGTGCTTTATTCAAAGTAATGTCCATCATTAGCTACACATTTCCCCCATCTTTCAGGTAATTTGTGGATACCGTCCCAATAGAACTTTTCTGTTTTGAGGCAAATCATTCAGAGTCCCAATTTTCCACTTCTTCATATGTTTTGAAGTGCTGCTCAGAAAGTGCGTGTGCCATCGATCGGAATAAGTGGTAATCTGAAGGAGCAAGGTCTGGTGAATACAGCAGGTGGGTTAATACTTCCCAGGCAAGATCTTTTAATGTGTCTTTAACTGGTTTTGAAGTGTGTGATGGTGCATTGTCATGAAGCAAAATTACTTTGCTCATTCTGGTCATTTTACAGTCAAAGTGTGGTTCAAATTGATTATTTGTTGTCGGTAGATCAGTATTAATGGTTTCACCTGGTTTTAGAAGCTCATAATACACCACACCTTCCTGATCCCACCAAACGCAGAGCATTGTCTTCTTTCCAAAGTGATTTGGCCTTGCAGTCGATGTTGATGGTTGACCTGGATCAAACCATGATTTTGTGCATTTGGGATTCTCAAAATAAATCCACTTTTCATCACCAGTCACAATTCGATGCAAAAAAGACTTTCTTTCGTGCCGTTGAAGCAACATTTTGCTGATGACTTTTTGGTTTTCCATTTGTCTTTCGTTCAGTTGATGTGGCACCCATTTTCCTTTAAAATCTTTCCCATTGCTTGTAAACAATCAGAAATTGTTTGCTGAGCAACGTTCAAACTTCCTGCAAGCTGTTTTAGAGTGTGACACACATCCAATAATGCTTGTAATTGTTGGTCTTCAAACTTTTTCGGTTGATCTGGGCATTCTTTGTCTTTTATATCGAAATCATCACTTTTAAAACTTTTAAACCAGCATTCACAAGTATCTTGAGATGGACCATGTTCACCATAAGCTTCCCGAAGTATACAATAACTTTCAGCAGCACTTTCCTTCAAAATAAAGTAATGAATTAAAACTTCCCACAAATGCTCTTTTTTTTGGGCACGAAATTCGACATTTTTAAGCATAAAAATATCTATGATGTTAACACCTTCAGCAAATTTGACATATGAAGTTTTGAACCTTGTTGTCAATACAACAAAATAGCATACATATCAAATTGCATATATATCAACATATGTGTAACTTCATTTATTGAAAAAAAATCCGCATTATTAACTGGTACACCTAGTAGTTCTTTGAATTTTTGGTAAAGTTGTCCAGACCAGGGCTTTTATTTGCTGGGAGTTGTTTTTTTTTAATTACTATTTCTATTTCATCAGTTGTTATTGGCCTATTCGGGTTTTCTGATTCTTCCTGATTCACTCTTGGGAGATTGTATTTTTCTAGGAATTTGTCCATTTCATCTACATTTTCTAGCTTGTTGGATACAGTTATTCATAGTATTTTCTTAGAATACTTTGTATTTTTGTGGTGTCAATGGTTACTTCTCTGCTTTCATTTCTGATTTTACTTATTTGGGTCCTTTCTCTCTGTTTCTTGATGAGTCTGGCTAATGGTTCATCATTTTTTTTATCCTTTCAAAGAACCAGCTCTTGGTTTCATTGATTTTTTTATACTGTTTTATTTTATTTTTTTATCTCTATGTCATTTATTTCTACTGCAATCTTTTAAAAAATATATATTTTATTGATTTTTTTTACAGAGAGGAAGAGAGAGGGATAGAGAGTTAGAAACATCGATGAGAGAGAAACATCGATCAGCTGCCTCTTGCACACCCCCTACTGGGGATGTGCCCACAACCAAGGTACATGCCCTTGACCGGAATCGAACCTGGGATCCTTGAGTCCGCAGGTTGACGCTCTATCCACTGAGCCAAACCGGTTTCGGCTCTACTGCAATCTTTATTATTTCCTTCCTTCTACTTACTCGGAACATTTCTTATTGTTCTCTCTCTAGTTCTTTAAGTTGTAGGGTTAAATAGTTTATTGATGATTTTTCTTGTTTTTTGAGGTATGCCTATAGTGCTATCAATGTCCCTTTCAGGACTGCTTTTGCTGTGTTCCAGAGGTTTTGGTTTTTGGTGTGTTCATTTTCATTAAGTTTTTTATTTCTTCCTTGATCTTGTGGTAAGCCATTGTTTAATAACATGCTATTTAGTTTCCATGTGTTTGAATGTTTTGGGGTGTTCCTACTGTAGTTGATTTCTTATTTCATTCCACTGTGATCTGAGAAGATGCTTGATATGTTTTGTGTCCTAACATGTGGTCTATCTTTGTGAATGATCCATGTGCTTTTGAGAAGAATGTATATTCTGCAGCTTTGCAGTACAATGTTCTATAAATGTCAATTAAATCCATCTGATCCAGTGTGCCCTTTAGAGTCACTGTTTTCTTGGTAATTTTTTGTCTGGAAGATCTATTCAGTGAAGTCAGCAGGGTAGTAAAGTCCCCTACCATAACTGTATTGTTGTTAATCTCTCCCTTAAAATCCCCTATTTATAAAATCCTCTATTTATTTACATATTTAGGTGCTCCTATATTGGGTGCATATATGTTTACCAGCGTTATATCCTCTTGTTGGGTTGATCCCTTTAGTATGTAGTGACCTTTGTTGTTTCTTGTGATGGCCTTCATCTTGAAGTCTACTTTGTCAGATATGAGTATTGTTACTCCAGCTTTTTATTCTTCTCCAATTGCATGGAAAAATTTTTTTTTCCATCTCTTCACTATCATCCTTTTTGTGTCTTTTGTTCTGAGGTGAATCTCTTTTAGAAAGCATATAGTTGGGTCATGTTTTTGTATCCATTCAGCTACACTATACCTTTTGATTGGAGCATTTAATCCATTTACATTTAAGGTTATTTTTGATAGGTACTTATTTATTGACACTTTAATTATATATGCCTAGCTTTCTCTATTTCTTCTTCACATTACAGCAATCTTATTAGCATTTCTTATAATGCTGGCTTGGTGGTGATGTATTCCTTTAGCCTTTTTTTTTTGTCTGGGAAGCTCTTTGTTTGACCATCTATTTTGAATGATAGCCTTGCTGGTTTCAGATTGTTACTTTCCATTACCTTGAGTACTTCATGCCATTCCCTTCTGGCCTGTAGACTTTCTGATGAGAAATTAGGTGTCAGCCTATGGGAGCTCCTTTGTCAGTAAGTTTTCTTTTTCTCTTGCTGCTTTTAATATTCTCTATTTGTCTTTAATTTTTCATTTTAATTATGATGTGTCTGGGCGTGGGCCTGTTTGGGTTCTTCTTGCTTGGGACTCTCTGTGCTTCCTGAACTTGTGTGACTTTTTCCTTTACCAGGTTAGGGAAGTTTTCCGCCATTATTTCTTCAAACACATTCTTTACCCCTTTCTCCCTTTCTGCCTCTTCTGGCACACCTGCTATTTGAATATTGTTACATTTCACATTGTCCCATAGCTATCTTAAGCTGTTCTCCTGTTTTTTAATTGTGTTTTCTTTTTGGTTCTCTGATTGAGTGATTTTTTTAACTGTGTTTTCTACTTCACTGATTCAGTCCTCAGCTTCCCCTAATCTGCTGTGTATTCCTTCCAATGTGTTCTTTTTTATATATTGATTGATTGATTTCAGAAAGGAAAAGAGAGGAGAGACAGAAACATCAATGATGAGAGAGAATCATTGATTGGCTGCCTCCTGCATGCCCCCTACTGGGAATCAAGCCAGCAACCCAGGCATGTGCCTTTGACTGGAAACGAACCTGGGACCCTTCATTCAGTCCACAGGCTGATGCTCTATCCACTGAGCCAAACCAGCTAGGGCCAACGTGTTCTTTATTTGTGTTATGTCATTCTTTATTTCTGTTTTCATAGTTACTATATCTTTTCTCTTGCTATTGAGCATCTTTACCATCATTATTCTGAACTCTATGAGATAAATTTCTTATCTCCATTTCATTTATCTCTTCTTCTGGAGAAATTTCTCGTTCCTTCACTTGGGTTTTCTTCCTTTGTCTACTCATTTTGGCCGTCTGTTTGGCCTTGTGACTATGTATTAGGTAGATCAGTTATGCCTCTCAATCTCTAGTGCAGGCCAGTGTCAGATGCTGTTTCTGACTAATTAGATCAGGCAATGACTCACAGACTCCAGAGACCATCTCTGCCTACAGACTGATAGGATTCCATCTTGAATTGCTCTCAGGCAATCGTGCACAGGTGTGACAAGAGTTTTTCTCAACAGGGTGGGCAATTGCTTCTGT
This sequence comes from Cnephaeus nilssonii, assembly GCF_951640355.1. Taxonomy (NCBI): domain Eukaryota; kingdom Metazoa; phylum Chordata; class Mammalia; order Chiroptera; family Vespertilionidae; genus Cnephaeus; species Cnephaeus nilssonii. The sequence continues at coordinate 2,190,951 of NC_137075.1, read as the reverse complement.
CTGGAGGCTTATTGTTATTCTCAGTCTCTTAATGGGCCTTAGCCACCCCACACTGTGGGCAAGGTGTTTTCCAATAGGATGGATCTACTCTCTTCCCTCCAAACAAGGCCACCTGTATAACAAATGTCTGCATGAGAAATATGACCTCCGCACACATCACAGGAAACTTCTGAGCTCTAACCCCCGAGCCCCCGATCCTGGCTTCTGCTCACACAACTCCAGTCCATTCTGCCCTCCCTCTGCTGGAGCACAAGGTGGGTGGCTCCACAGGGAATTTTGTGTGTTGGACCTTTAAGAGGATGCCTACATTTCTAGTTATCTCTTCCTGGCAGACAGCAACTCTGCTGCTTTTCATAGCCAGATGTTATGTGGGTACCCTTCTCAGTTCTGGTGCTTTTACTGGGGGTGCCAGCATGGGGATTAGACCCCAGAGTTCTCAGTGGCAACCCCCAATAGCTGAGATATCTCTCCAGAATTTCAGTTTCTGTCTGCGGGTGCCCGACCATCCCTTTTGTGCCTCCGCTCCTCCTACCAGTCTCTATACAGTCTCTCTTCTGTCTTTGTATTTTAAGTGGTCAGTAGCTACATATGGCCCATAGCCACCTTCTTAGACACTGTAGTTCTAGATATATTGATCTCTGAGGTATACTGTTCAGCAAAAAAGCAAGCTACAGAACAATGTCTATAATACCCTACATTTTGAATAAGAAAGGGAGGGAACATATAATATAAATAGTCATGTGCAACAACATTTTCGTTAATAGTGGACTGCATATCCAATGGTGGTCCCATAAGTTATAATGGAGCTGGAAAATCCTTATCACCTAATGACGTCATAGCCATTGAATATTATAGCACAATACATTACTCACGAGTTTGTGGTGATGCAGTATAAACAAACCTACTGTACTGCTGGTCACATAAAAGTGCAACACACACAATTGCAGTAGTAGGTTGTGTAAGTGCATTCTGATGTTCACATACAATGAAATTGCCCAATGACACTTTTCTCAGAACATATCCTGTTAGCTAAGCAGCATATGATTGTATTCTTATTATTTGCTTGCATTTACATTAAAAAATGGATCAGTACACAAGAGACTAATAAAAATAGTCAGCTGGCCCTAACCGATTTGGCTCAGTGGATAGAGCATCAGTCTGTGGACTGAAGGGTCCCAGGTTCGATTCCGGTCAAGGGCATGTACCTTGGTTGTGGGCATATCCCCAGTAGGAGGTGTGCAGGAGGCAGCTGATCGATGTTTCTCTCTCATCAATGTTTCTAGCTCTCTATCCTTCTCCCTTTCTCTCTGTAAAAAATCAATAAAATATATTTTAAAAAATAGTCATCTGTAGGGAGTGGATGTTAACAGTATAGATGGGGACAGGGGTGTGAGTAAGAGGTTTTACTGTATGCCTTTTTACATTGCTTTGACTTTTTGAACCACGTGCATGTATACAGGGATATTTGTACGAACAAAGATACACATTCCAATATAACACAAACTCAGAGAAGAGGTTGAAGCAAGCCCTAAAGAAATGCTAAGACTATGGGAACTCTGTACTATCTTTAAAACTTTTCTGTAAATCTAAAACTATGCTAAAATAAACATTTATTAAAAAGTAAAGGAAATGGCAGCTCTTGTCCCTGGCCTGATCTTACCTCTCCCCACGTCTAGTCCATTTGGGTCCTTTGGGACTTCTTCACTCAGTGATTTCACAGATCTCTCCATGTAAACTTGCCTGATTGGAATGTGACAGTGTTTCTCCACACACGTTGCCACTTCTGCATGTTGTTGCCTCAGAGAGTGGCATTACACACCAGCCAGTCACCCAAGTGATCAACCTGGTATCATGCCTGACTCCTTTTTTCCTCACTCTTCCTCCAATACCAATCAATCCCCAAGGACTTCTTATCCTCAAACAGATTTTTCACCTGACCCTTCTCCCCATTTACAGTCATGGCCACATCAGGGCGCCACCACTTCTTCCCATAATTACTACAATATCTTCCTAACTCCTCCAGGTCCAATTTCTCAATATACTGCCAGAGGATCTTTGTGAAATAAAAATCTGACATAGTCACTCCCTTTCAATGTAGTCATCCCTTCTCCACCCCATCCACCTCCACCCTGCCACCAGAAACACCCACAGGATGAAGCCCACTTCCCTCTCTATCATATGGCTTCTGCCTTTCATGAGTGATTTCCTTCAGCTCTCATACAAAGAGACTAGAGCCATACTGAACTCCCTGTAGTTCTGCAAACATGTCATGCTCATCTCACATTGCTTTCATTGTACAGCTTGTTCTTGAAATGCCCTTCCTTTTTCAAAACTCAGCTTTATCTCAACCACGAGAGGCCCAGTGCATGAAATTCGTACACAGGGGTGTGTGTGTCTCATCCCAGCCTGCACCCTCTCCAATCTGGGACCCCTCGAGGGATGTCCGACTGGGACCCCTCGAGGGATGTCCAGGTAGGATCGGGCCTAAACGGGCAGTCGGACATCCCTCTTACAATCCAGGACTGCTGGCTCCCAACTGCTTGCCTGCCTGCCTTCCTGATTGCCCCTAACTGCTTCTGCCTGCCAGCCTGATCACCCCCTAACCACTCCCCTGCCAGCCTGATTGATGCCTAACTGCCCTCCCCTGCAGGCCTGGTCACCCCTAACTGCTCTCCCCTGCAGGCCTGGTTCCTCCCATCTGCCCTCCCCTGCTGGCCTGATCACCCACAACTGCCCTCCCTTGTAGGCCTGGTCCCTCCCATCTGCCCTCCCCTGCTGGCCTGATCACCCACAACTGCCCTCCCTTGTAGGTCTGGTCCCTCCCATCTACCCTCCCCTGCTGGCCATCTTGTGTCCACATGGGGGCAGCCATCTTTGACCACATGGGGGCAGCCATCTTGTGTGTTGGAGTGATGGTCAATTTGCATATTATTCTTTTATTAGATAGGATTTTTGACAAGGCAAAGTTGGCTGACCCCTCGGAAGTCTATGCTCTCACGAGATCTGTTGTGCTTATCATGCTCTATTATAACTAGTTATATGTTTTCCTCCCTGATTATAATGAGAAGAAACCCCTAGGCAGGGTGAGGCAGGTTCTAGAACATGTCTTATCAACCCTTGAATCCCCAGCAACTATCACAATGTTTAGCAAATGCTACTGGGTCAGTCCCAGTAACCACTCAGATCAAGACTGTACAGTGGCCATGTAGGAACAACTGTGGCCTTCCTCCCTGACAACACCTCTTACTAGTATTTGAGCCATTTTATGGTTCTTCTTCATCAATTTGTCCAAGCCATTTTGCCTTAGACTTCATACATCTCTTCTCTCTGCCTCAACCCCTTGATTTTTTGCTTAGTTAGCCTCTAATCATTGTTCATTTCACCCCTAATCTCAATTAGGTCACCCTGCTACACTTTCCCATAGCACTTGACTTTTTTCTTTTATAGTCTCTCTCTCTGTCTCTCTCTCTGTCTCTCTCTCTGTCTCTCTCTCTCTGTCTCTCTCTCTCTCATTTACTTCACATCTGTTTTTTCACTAGGCTATAAGCCCCATGCAGGCAGGGCCTATGTCTGTTTTTCTCACTACTATGTGTGTGTGGTGTTTGATACTAGAAGATGATTCATGTTTTGTTGAGTAAATGAACTAAAGAATAAAAATCTGTTAAAATTAACAGTATTTCATGCCAGCATCATTTCTTGGGGGCAACATGGTCCACCAATTTATTGCCTATCGAATGATGTAGAACATCTTATTTTATTTGATATACACTAATTGTGTTTAGGATTCAGAAAGCACTTTTTCATTCTAATGTTTTGGGATTTAGTAAAGAAGTCTGTGTACCTAACCACTTGTCATTCATATATTCCTGGATTTTTAATAACTGCTCTTCCTATCTTTAAAAATCCATTTCGTTGAATCTTCTTTAAGGCTTATCCATCTGGTGCATTCAGTTTAGCTCACCTACTGGCTCTTTTCTGCAGCCTTTCCTGAATTAGTTAAGTGACCTGCTATATGCTCCCAACAAAATGCTGTGCCTGCCACTACTTAAACCCTGACTGACCATCATGAGCTCCTGCTGTGGCTGCCCACTGTGCCAGGGGGTAAAAACAGGCACAAAATCTTCCCAAGGGAAGAATACATCAGAATGCCCAGGAGTTTCTCCCCTTTGTGTTTAAGATACTGGCTCCCCATCCAGTAAAAAAATCACTGCTATAAGAAGCCACCATTAACTGATGAGAATCTGTCATATTCTTTGGAAGTGCTGGGGTGGAAAAATGGTTGGGAAGGAAAAGAGGGCAGAGTACTCTAGGGAATACCAAATTATCATCAGACAAAAGACTAGAAGCCAATACCAAGTAATTATGTCCAGGACAAAGAAATGTGGAAGCTAAGAGGGGTGAGACTTTCAAGTAGAGAATGATCAGTAGTGTCAGGGGACTCAGGGGATGGAGTGAAACTAAGGGCTAAAAAGTCTGCACTGAATTCAGCAGTCAGGAGATGTATACACTACAATATCAGTGTGTGTGTCTGTCACTCTACCCCTCTTTTCAGCTCCTACTTTATTGCAAACTCCAAAAGAGGAAGAACTGTGTTTTCATTTTTGTACCATGCATGTCTGTTGAATCTTCTTATGCTGTCCATCTCTGGCACAGTGGCCAGAATGCCACATGATTCCAAGGTGAGTTGCCACACCACATGCTTAAATAAAGAGACACTCAAGCTTTTCTTTTTTAAGTTTTTGAATTATAAAGTTCAATTCTTCATTTTAGTTACCCATGTTCTCCTTGGCTCTTGTTTTCATAAATAATTAATAAAGATAAACAAAGGAAGCCATTTAAAGAAGGTAGAGTCCTGGCTGGTGTGGTTCAGTTGGTTGAGTGTTGTCCTGTGCACCAGAGGTCGCTGGTTCAATTCTGGTCAGGGCACATACCCAGGTTGTGGGTTCAATCCCTGGTGCATGAGGAAACCAATCAATGTTTCTCTCTCACATAGATGTTTTGCTTTCTCTCATCCTCTCTCTCTAAAAAATCAGCAAAAAAACATATATTTTTTAAAGGGAGAAAAATAATGGATGCAGAGATTACATGTAGACAACCTGATGTCCAAGGATGGTGGTAAAAACTACCTGTGCCCTCACCCTAATTCAGCCCAATTTTCCTTGCTGTAGATTGTCATTGAGCTAGTTTCTTTAATGCTTCAGATACCTCTCAGCTCTGACTTCACTCACCAGTTTGAGCAGGCCAGGAGAGCATCATGTGGATCACTGGCACTTTGCTAGGTAATTAATTAGCTTTAAAACCATGCCAGATATGATCCTAAGTGCTTTGAAGAAAACACAGCAATTTACTTTTATGGATATGATCAAGTGCTCATACTTGCTACAAATATCCTGATTCAGAGGAAACAGCATAGGAGACTATGGTTACAAAAATAACTTGATGACTAATCACTTGACAATCCATATGGTCCCCAAGCCCAGATACCAAAAGGCTTCTTGATAAATGTGAGGTGTTTAGGTGCCAGGTGATTTATTTAAAAACTAGAGGCCCAGTGCACGAATTCGTGCATGGGTGGGGTCCCTCAGCCTGGCCGGTGATTGGGGCCATCTTGCCCAGTACAGGGAGAGGGACTGTGGGAGGTTGGCTGGCCACAGGAGGTTGGCTGGTCACAGGAGGTTGGCTGGCCATGGGAAGTTGGCTGTGGGAGCACACTGACCACCAGGGGGTAGCTCCTGCATTGAGCATCTGCCCCCTGGTGGTCAGCGCACATCATAGCTACTGGCTGGTTGTCTGGTCATAACAGTTGCTTAGGCTTTTATAAATATAGATTAGATCCTGGCTTAAGCTTCAGGGTTCTGCTTCTGACTCACTTTCCCTGGAGCTCAGGGTTTGTGAGGTTCAAATTACACTGAAAACAGGAAAAAAATATCCTCAATAAAAGATCTGCTACAGAATATGAAGATAAGGTGCAGAGAGAAGAAAGCGAGCAAAAAAATTGGGGTATTTTAAAATTAAATTTTCAATAATCCCAACCAATTGTTATTTATTAAACTAATAAAAGGGAGCAATATTGTAGACAATAAAAAATTAGTTTATAGCTGGGTTTGAGGATTAGATTTTTATTAATTTTATTTTATTGTTTAAAGTATTACACATAGTACTACATATATCTCATTTTTTCCCCATTGACCTTCCCCCAGCCTCCCCTACCCCTGTTGCATGACCTCATCCCACCCCCTCAGTGTCTTGTGTCCATTGGTTGTGCTTATATGCATGCATACAAGTCCTTCAGTTGATCTCTTTCCCCCCCTTCCCAACACTCCCCAACCTTCCAACTGTAATTTTACAGTCTGTTCGATGCTTTACTACCTCTGTATTTATCTTTTTGTTCATCAGGTTATAATGTTCTTTATTTTCCATAAATGAGTGAGATCATGTGGTATTTTTCTTTCATTGCCTGGCTTATTTCACTTAGCAAATGGTAAGAATTCCTTCTTTTTTTATAGCAGCGTAGTATTCCATTGTGTAGATGTACCATAGTTTTCTAATCCACTCATCTGCTGATGGGCATTTAGGCTGTTTCCAAATCTTTTTATTTATTGTATTTTTTTAATTTAATAAATCTTTATTGTTCAGATTATTACAATTGTTCCTCTTTTCCCCCCCATAGCTCCCCTCCACCTGGTTCCCACCCAACCCTTTGCCCTTACGCCCCCACACTGTCCTCATCCATAGGTGTACGATTTTTGTCCAGTCTCTTCCCGCACACCCAACACCCCTTTCCCTCCGAGAATTGTCAGTCCACTCCCTTTCTATGTCCCTGATTCTATTATATTCACCAGTTTATTCTGTTCATCAGACTTTTTTATTCACTTGATTTTTAGATTCACTTGTTGATAGATATGTATTTGTTGTTCATAATTTTTATGTTTACCTTTTTCTTCTTCCTCCTCTTCTTAAAGAATACCTTTCAGCATTTCATATAATACTGGTTTGGTGGTGATGAACTCCTTTAGCTTTTTCTTATCTGTGGAGCTCTTTATCTGACCTTCAATTCTGAATGATAGCTTTGCTGGGTAGAGTAATCTTGGTTGTAGGTTCTTGCTATTCATCACTTTGAATATTTCTTGCCATTCCCTTCTGGCCTGCATAGTTTCTGTTGAGAAATCCAATGACAGCTGTATTGGTGCTCCTGTGTAGGTAACTAACTGTTTTTCTCTTCTTGCTTTTAATATTCTCTCTTTATTTTTTTCTCTTGGCATTTTAATTATGATGTTTCTGGCTGTGGTCCTCTTCGGATTTCTTTTGTTTGGGGTTCTCTGCGCTTCCTGGACTTGTAAGTCTATTTCTTTCACCAGGTGGGGGAAGTTTTCGGTCATTATTTCTTCAAATAGGCTTTCAGTATCTTGCTCTCTCTCTTCTTCTAGCACCCCCATTATTCTGATGTTGGTACGCTTGAAGTTGTCCCGGAGGCTCCTTACACTATCTTCAACTTTTTGGATTCTTTTTTCTTTTCCGGTTGGGTGTTTTTTGCTTCTTTGTATTTCAAATCTTTGACTTGATTCTCACGATCCTCTAGTCTGCTGTTAGATCTCTGTATATTATTCTTTATTTCAGTCAGTGTATGCTTAATTTCTAGTTGGTCTTTTTTCATATCCTCGAGGGTCTTGCTGAATTTATCAGCCTTTTCTAGAAAATTCTTGAAAAACCTTATAACCATGGTTTTGAACTCTATATCCAGCCATTTGCTTTCCTCCATTTCTTTAATTTGTGATCTGTTTCTTTGTCTCTGCATTTTGGCTGCTTCCCTAAGTTGACAGAGTGGCTTTGTGTGCTAGGTGTCCTATATGGCCCAGTGGCTCAGCCTCCCTAGTTACCTGAGGTGGACACTCTTGGTGCACCCCTTTGTGGGATGTGTGCACAGTCTTGTTGTAGATAAGTCTTGATTGTTGTTGGTATCACTGGGAGGAATTGACCTCCAGGACAATTGGCTGTGAGGATCAGCTGTGTCTACGCTGGGAGAACTTCTGTGCTGGAGACACCCTTATGGGAGAAGACTTGCAAAAGCCTCTGTACTCAGCTTGGAAGGGGCGGAGTCTCAGGGCAGAGCAGACAGCATTGGTTTCCCATCCGCCCTGCCCTAATAGGCCCCTGTGTCTCAGTGTCCCATGGTAATCACTGCAAGCACCTCTGAGAGAAAGCCGCTCTTGAGTTCCGCCTGTTCCCAGACAGTCCAGTTTCTCCCTGAATGAGTCTGGGTCCCCAGAGTCTCGCCCAGAACTGGAGTTCAGTGCAGTCAGGAGCTTTTGTCTCCCTCCCGCTTGAGAAAGCCAGCCGCGCACTCAGTTGCCAGTACTCTTCGTGTGCGCGTCTCAGTACCTCTGCCTCCTGCAGCTCCTCTGAATCTCAGTGTGCTTTTCTCTTTTAGTTGTAGAATTTCCACTCAGCCAGCCTTCCTGTGGTTCTGGATGATGTCCGTTTTGTCTTTTAGTTGTAGTTTTGAAATTGTTGTGCGAGGCAGCAGTTTAGGTGTTTATCTATGCCACCATCTTGGTTTCTCCTACACTTCCTTTCTTTTGGTTGGAAGTTGATAATTGTCTTCTTTCTGCATCCATTTTGTTTCTAATGAAATACCAATTCAAGCATAAACTTTCAAGAAAGATGATTCTTTTTTTCTCCTTTATATATTTCTTCATTCCAAAAATTTCCCACAATATGTGTGCATATTTATAATAATGAACAATGCATGTTTATAAAATTAAGAGTTTTATAGAGGTCTATACCAAGCAATAATAGCATGCTTAATGTTTTCTTTTAGCTTTTTCTTTGAATCTATCTCTCTTTATGCTCGTTAGCCTATATGGAAAACTCTCCACATATTTCTCTATAAATCTAGCCTGTTTTCAACCCAATCTCTCCAGTTAAGATTCCTTTATAATACTGGTTCATCTCAATCATTTAATCCACTTTGCGTCCCAACAAAATTTAGGGCAGGCAATATTTAGTATGTTCTTTATTTCCCAGTGTTATAGAACATTCAATAAATGCTTATTTGTTGAACCTGATGGATTTCAGTGAGAATGAAGAAGCTTGAGTATACAGAAATTAATGTAAAACTATTCAGATAAAAATATTTGCATATTAAACTATATGCATAAAACCTACCAGAAGTGTTTGTCCTTGGGAAATGAAGAAATGACCTGATATAACTATGGTGAGAACAAGATACCCAGATTCTTCATTGGAGTCAAAAACCTTAATAAAGAGAGAAAAGTATGTATAAGACAATATATTTTTGTAATACTAACAAACATAATACTGATAACCAAACTATCTCCTCACATTAGTCTTCCTACCCTGAATGTTTCCTTTCCTCCCATTTAATCTGTAATTATTCTAGAGTTTCAAGTTTATCCTCATATACGGGCTTAATATCCAGGCTTCTTAAAAATGTGACTTTTTGAAACAAACAAGCAAACAAAATACTAGATTGAGAATCAAATGTAAGGTCTGCAAAAATCACTTTTCAGTTATTTTAATAAATCATTAATTATCTTTGAGCCTCAATTTCCTTTCTGTAAAATGAGGACAATCTCTTACAGGGGTGCTGAGAGATTTCAGAGTCTCAGTTTTTTTTTCAGATACACAATTCATATTTCATAATTTCACAAAAGCAGATGCTTTCCTTCAGATGTGCTTTAATTTGTCAGTGTCACCCTTAAAATATGGTGACCCAAACTGACCATAATACTTTTGGTGTGGTCTAATTATCTCCCATTACTTGCAGTAACATTGCCTATCAGAGGGGGTAATCTCATTCAAGAGATAGGCCCTAACTGGTTTGGCTCAGTGGATAGAGCGTCGGCCTGCAGACTCAAGGGTCCCAGGTTCAATTCCAGTCAAGAGCATGTACCTTGGTTGCAGGCACATAGCAGGGAGTGTGCAGGAGGCAGCTGATCGATGTTTCTCTTTCATTGATATCTCTAACTCTCTATCCCTCTCCCTTCCTCTCTGTAAAAAAACAATAATATATATATATATATTTTTAAAAAGAGTGATCTTAGATCAATCAAACTTTCAGAAATTGCATCACCTATGTTGGTATATCGTACTTTCACTTTCTTCATCTGAACCTAAATGTAAGACCTTGCATTTATCCCTATTATATTTTACCTGGTTAAATTTGGTCTACAGTTGTGGTGGAGTTGAGGCAATTAAATCCAAATGTCAAGGATGACATAACTGATCTATAATAATAAAAGCGTAAATGCTAATTAGACCAGACAGCCGAATGACCTTCCGGATGTCCTTCCGGACAACTTTCCAGATGAAACTGGGGCTGCAAGGGCCAAGGCAAGCCACCGCGACTGCAAGGGCCGAGCCCCGTGCATGAATTTCGTGCATCGGGCCTCTAGTAGATACTTAAGAGAGGGATTTGGGTCTTAAGGGACTACTCTGAATAAGAAGCTTTAATATCATTAATACTAGTAAACAAAAGTACTAAGAAATTATTGACTCACATTAATGCTCAAAGTTTAACATAATGAACACATATCTAACTCAACTTAAATATAATTTTATAAGATTACTGAATTTTTTTAACAATGTTCTATCTTATAGTTTCATATGTGGGGTTTGGAGCTTTAATGCCATATTTAAACTCAAGAGCATCCACCAATTTTTTTCTAATTCACTTTAAATTCCAAACTTAAAAATCAAATAACATTCTAGATGTCAAGTTGGAGTATGCTAAGCCCTGCACTATTTCCTACTGTTGTTTTTCTGCCTCTTTCATAGTATCAGAAACTCAGTTATTTGTATGACAGTCTTCTCACCATAGTTTAAATAGATTATCTTACATGGTTCATGACCACTTAAAAACACTAGCTAGGTACTAGATAGAACATGATCAACAAATTCTTTGGGAGACAATATGTTAACATGACAATTTAACTTTTTTTTTTTAGAATTATAACATGGATCCCAAAAAGTGTCCAACACCTAAACGTGCAGCTCAATGAGTAATCACCTCCCAGGTGAAGAAACAACAATACCAGCCTTCCACAAAGTATTCCAATCACTACCTACTCCCTAGGAGGACAATTTCCCATCCTGACTTCTAACACTATAGTTTAGTTTTATTTATATGAATGAAATTATACAGAAAGAATTATTTTATGTATGGATTCATGTATGTGTCTGAGTTCATTGATTTTCATTATTATAAAACAGCATTTTATGACTATCCCACAGTTGATATTTTGTCATTATTTTGTTGATGAATATTGTTTTCCAGTTTAGGTCTAACACTAATAATATTGTTATGAACTTTTTAAAAATTTTATTTTCATATTACAGATGTCCCCTTCCATGCACATTCCCCTCCCTCCCCCTTTGTACCTTCACCTAGCCCTGCCCCTCCTTCCTTCTGGTCATCCCCGCACTGTTGTCAATATCTATGGGTTATGTATATATGTTCTCTGGCTAATCTCTTCACCTTCTTTCATTCCAGTCCTTATATATGTCTTATATATGTCTCTTGTATGAAAATGCCAGTCTTCCTTAATTATTTTATATATTTTTTCAATTCATGTGTAATGACTTACAGAAGAGTCCCAGGAGAATTCTCCCCCACCCTCCAAACCCTTACATTTAATTGCCCACTCAACATCTCCCCATACAGGTCTAACAGTCACCTCAAAATTAACAGCACCTACTTTGAAGTCTGAACCTTCCTATTGATTCATTTGCTCATCCATTCAATATTTACAAAGTGGCATCTGTTGCTTGTCACAGGAGTAGAAGTCCAAACACTTCTTCCCACTGCATCTTGATACTGGAGTCACTAAGGAAAACAACACAGCAAGCACTGGATGGAAGAGCACTTGCTCACATGGAGAAGAAGCAGCAAGGTAAGTATGAGAAGTGATGTAGGTTTCCCGATAGGAGAGCAGTTGGTCTGTATTCACCCCTCTCGTGCTATAGCAGAAGAACCCTCCTCTGCGCCCCATGTATCAGGGGACAGATACAGCAATGGCATTAACCCGGTGCTATATGATGGTTATGCAGAAAAAAGGAGCATAGGCTATTAGGACTCTATCTCTTGGTAAAAATGTGTTCCAGGCCCAAGGTTCATTCTTACATGGCTGAGAAGGGATCAAAATACTGCATGCACAGTGGTCTTTCCACACAAAACACCTACCACACATGCCAGGCAATTATAGGCATTTGACTCCCAGAGTTTCCCATCTCAGAATACAGTAATTCTATCCTCCATTTTCTTAGGTCAAAACTATGGAATCATTCTTGGATCTTCTCCTTTTCTCATACCCATATGCAATACATCAGCAAATCATTCCTATCAACCTTCAAAATATTCAGACTCTAACCACATTTCACAGATCTGGTATGAGTTATCATCATCTCTAGTTATATTATTACTAGAGCCTTCCCCCCCCTGCTGGCCTGGTTGCCCCACACAGCACAAAATTCATGCGGGGGGGGGGGGTCTCCTCAGCCCAGCCTGCACCCTCTCCAATCCAGGACCCCTCGGGGGATGTCTACAACGGCAGTCAGAAATCCCTTCTAACAATTCTGGACAGCTGGCTCCTAATTGCTCACCTGCCTGCCTGGTCACTCCTAACTGCCCCCGCCTGCTGACCTGATTGCCCCTAACTGCCCCCCCTGCCAGCCTGGTCACACGCAACTCCCCCCCCCCAGGCCTAGTCACCCCTCACTGCCCCCTGCCAGACTAATTGCCCCCAACTGTCCCCCTGCTGGCCTGGCTGTCCCCAACTGCAACCACCTGCTAGCCTGGTTGCCCCCCAACTGCCCCCCTCCACTGGCCTGGTCACCTCTTACTGCCCACCATGCTGGCCTGGTCACCCTCAACTGCCCCCCCTGCTGGCCTGGTCACCCCCAACAGTGCCCCTGCTGGCCTGGTTGCCCCTAAATACCCACCCCCCGCCAGCCTGGTTGCCCCTCACACCCCCCCCACTGGCCTGCTCACCCCACGCAGCCTGCTTGTTCAGTCGTTTGGTCATCCCTCGGGTCAGCCCTGGGCGGCTGGGGGGCTGAGGGGACTAAGGGACTCCATAGGAAAGCACGCAGAGCAGCCCAACCTACCTGGGGGTGGGCCCGGCCATGCCGCACACCTGCCACCCTGGCAGGGCTGAGGGGACTAGGCGCCACTATCTTTGAGGGCATGGCAGTCAATTAGCATATTTCTTCATTGGCTGTGGGTGCCACCATATTTGAGGGTGGGGCAGTCAATTAGCATATTACCTCCTTATTGGCTGCGGGCACCACCATCTTTGCAATGGTGTGAGGGTCAATTAGCATATTCTGTTTTATTAGATAGGACTAGAGGCCTGGTGTACAAAATTTGTGCACAGGTAGGGTCCCTAGGCCTGGCCGGGTATCAGGGCCAATCGGGGCCTTTCGGCTGCCAGCCGGGGCCTCCCTTCCTAAGCTGCCACTGCTGGCTGGGGCCTCCCTACCCAGCTGCTGGCCGGGGCCTTCCTTCGTTCCGCACCGTCCCTGATAGCACACGTCATAGCAAGCGATCAAACTTCCAATCTCCTAGTTGAATTCCCAAGGGGACACTTTGCATATTAGCCTTTTATATAGATAGATAGATAATAACCTACTAACTGGATTTCCTATTTCTGTTCTTGCTTCCCCTTTCCAACACATTTTATTTTTAATACAGTGGCCAGGAGTAATCTTTTTAAAACCTAAGTCAGATCATGCCATTTCCAGCACACAGCCCTGCAGTTGCTTTGCATCTCATTCAGAGACTCATGCAAGGTGCTCCACAAACTAGCCCTCCATTGCCTCTCTGCTCTAGCCACACTGCCCTCCTTGCTGCTTCTTGAACACACTATGCCCATTCATAATGACAAAACTTGGGGCTTTAGAAATTTCTGTTCTTTCTGAAATTCTCTTCTAGATCCACATGACTAGATCCATCTATTTCGGGTCTTTCCTTAAATGCCATTTTTTCAGGTAACACTTTTCCTGACCATCCTACTGAAAACTGCCACCAACTTCCCCAGTTACCCAAACCAGATCACTCCTATTATTTTCTCCAGCTTTGTTTTTATTCTTCAATGTTTTCTCCATGTTACTACTTTTGTTACTTTATATTTACTTATCTGTTTGCCTTCTTTAAAAGATATTGATAAATAGGATTATAAACAATACTCAATTAACCCAAAAGAAGGCAGAATAAGAATTAAAAGTGAACAAAGAACATGTGGGACAAATACAAAACAAAAAGCAATATTATAGATTCACATCCAACCCCAACCAATGATCACCTAAAAGGTAAATGGCTTAAAGTGCCTTTCTTGTAGGCAATATATACAGGGTGCCACAAAAGCAGGCTTACAGTTATCATATGAAAAAGATTACAATAATTCACAAATAATGATAAACTCTATAAAAACAAATGAGGGGATTAAAAATGGTAGTGGAGTAAGTGGATGCTGCACAGACATACTCCCAGAAACAAACTAGAATTACACCTAAAATACAGAAAACTTTCCTGAATAATCAACAGAAGACTTGCTAGAGAGAACTCTGATTCCTGAGGACCAAAAGTGGAGACTGCATAGAGACTGGTAGGAAGGGCAGAGGTGTGAATGGGCTGGCCAGGCACACACAGACAGAAACTGAAGTTCCAGGGATATATCTCAGATGTGAGGAGTTGCCACTGAGAACTCTGGGGGGTCTAATCTCCCAACTGGCCCCCCAAACAGAGAGCACCAGAACTGAGAAGGGTACCCACATAACATCTGGCAGTGAAAAGGAGCAGAGTTTTTCTCTCCCAGGGAGAGACAGCTGGAAATGCAGGCACCCTTATAAAGGGCCAACCCACAAAATTCCCTGTGGAGCCACCCACCCTGTGCTCTGGTAGAAGGAAGGCAGAGTAGACTGGAACTGTATGAGCAGAAGGTAGGATTAGGGTTAGGGTTGTGGTTAGAGCTCAGAAGGCAGACACCCATATTTCCTGTGATGAGTCATTCCCTCACGCTGTGGAGATCATCTTTCTTACCCAGACATTTTCTATACAGGCGGCCATATATGGAGGAAAGGCAGTAGATCACCCTATTGGAAAATATATTTCCCAACAGTGCAGAGTGGCTGAAGACCATTAAGAGACTGAGAATAATAATTAGCCTCCAGGCAGAAGCAATTGCCCCACCCTGTTGAAAAAACTCTAGCCATCCCTGCAGACAACTGCCTCAGGGCAATTCAAGACAAAATCTTATCAGTCAGGAGAGAGAGGCGGTCTCTGGAGGCTTTGAATCTTTGCCTGATCTAATTAGTCAGAAAGAGCATTTGACACTGTCCTAAACTAGAGATTGAGATGTGTAGCAGATCTACCTAATACATAGTCTCAAAACCACACAGACAGCCAAATGAGGAGACAAAGAAACAACCCCGAAATGAAAGAACTAGAGAAATCTACAGAAGAGATAAATGAAATGGAGATAAGAAATTTATCTGATATAGTGTTCAGAATAATGGTGGTAAAGATGCTCAACAGTATGAGAAAAGATATAGTAACTATGAAAACAGAAATAAAGAATGACATAGCACAAATAAAGAACACTTCAGAAAAAATACACAGGAATATGAAGATTGAATCAGTGAATTAGAAGACAGGATTGAAAAAATCACTCAATCAGAGAAAAATAAAAAAATTGAAAAACAGAAGGACAGATGAAGGGAGCTGTGGGACAATGTGAAAATGTAACAATATTCGAATAGCAGGCGTGCCAGAAGAGGCAGAAAGGGTGAAAGAGATAGAGAACATGTTTGAAGAAATAATAGCCAAAAACATTCCTAACATGATAAAGGAAAAAGTCACACAAGTTCAGGAGGCACAGAGAATCCAAAGCAAGAAGAACCCAAACAGGCCCAACCACAAACACATCATAATTAAAATGCCAAAAATTAAACACGAAGAGAGAATCTTAAAGGCAGTAAGACGAAAGGAAACTGTTCCTTACAAATGAGCTCCAATAAGGCTGACACCTGATTTCTCATCAGAAAGTCTAGAGGCCATAAGGGAATGGCATGATGTACTCAAGTAATGGAAAGCAAGGATCTAAAACCAAGATTACTATATCTAGCAAGATTATCATTCAAAATAAACGGTCAAATAAAGAGCTTCCCAGATTAAAAAAAAAAAGGGGGGGGTGGGTGGGAGGAGAGAAACCAAGATGGTGGCATAGGTAAACACCTGAAATTGCTGCCTTGCACAACCACTTCAAAACTACAACTAAAAGACAAAACGGACATCATCCAGAACCACAGGAAGGCTGGCTGAATGGAAATTCTACAACTAGAAGGAAAGAGAAAAGCACACTGAGACTCAGAAGAGGTGCGGAAGGCAGAGGTATGGAGGCACGTGTGCGGAGAGGGCTGGCAACTGAGGACGTCGCTGGCTTTTTTGATCGGGAGGGAGACACAAGCTCCCGACTGCTCTGAACTCCAGTTCCAGGCAAGACTCTGGAAACCCAGACTCATACTGTGAGAAACTGGACTGTCTGGCATCGGGTGGAACTCGAGGGCAGCTTTCTCTCAGAGGTGCTTGCAGCGATTACCATGGGACACTGAGACCTGGGCCTCTTAGGGCAGGGCTGAGGATCAGCCATAGCTGTTTGCTTTGCCCTGTCAATTCCCTGAGACCCCGTCCCACCCAAGCTGTGCGCAGAGGCTTTTGCATATGAATGGCCTGGCTCTTTGCAATCTAAAATTACCTAACAAACTGCAGCTGGGTCAGAGAGACCCAGAACATCCAAAAGAAGGCCCAAGGCCCCATAGCAGCTTGTGTAGTTTCACAGCTGGGCCTCATCTGGGCACCTCCAAAACCCAAAGAAGAGGAATCTGCAGATCTCTCTGTAGCTCCTGCTGGGTGGCCTCAGCCAGAGGCCAAATTAGCACCTCCTTAAAGATCCAAGAGCCAGTGTACCCAGTGATCAGAGTGGGACCATCCAGATTACAACTCCTCAGATCCATAAGGGACACACTCAAGGGGCAGACTCAGTGAGCACCAAAGCCCCACTGAAGCAAGTCTTGCCCCATATGGGTTGCACTAGCACAGAAGTTCTCCTGTCATAGACACAGCTGAATCTCACAGCCAGTTGGCCTGGAGGTCAAGTCCTCCCAGTGATACCAACAATAATCAAGGCTTAACTACAACAAGACTGTGCACACAGCCCACAAAGGGGTGCACCAAGAGTGTCCACCTCAGGTAACTGGGGAGGCTGAGCTACTGGGCCCTATAGGACACCTAGCACACAAAGCCACTCTATCAACTCAGGGAAGCAGCCAAAATGTGGAGACAAAGAAACAGATCACAAATGAAAGAAATGAAGGAAAGCAAATGACTGGATATAGAGTTCAAAACCATGGTTATAAGGTTTTTCAAGAATTATCTAGAAAAGGCTGATGAATTTAGCGAGACCCTCGAGGATATGAAAAAGGACCAACTAGAAATTAAGCATACACTGACTGAAATAAAGAATAATATACAGAGATCTAACAGCAGACTAGAGGATCGTGAGAATCAAGTCAAAGATTTGAAATACAAAGAAGCAAAAAACACCCAACCGGAAAAGAAAAAAGAATCCAAAAATATAAAGATAGTGTAAGGAGCATCTGGGACAACTTCAAGCGTACCAACATCCAAATTATGGGGGTGCCAGAAGAAGAGAGGGAGCAAGATATTGAAAATCTATTTGAAGAAATAATGACAGAAAACTTCCTCCACTTGGTAAAGAAATAGACTTACAAGTCCAGGAAATGCAGAGAACCCCGAACAAAAGGAATCCAAAGAGGACCACATCAAGACACATCCTATCTAATAATAGAGTAGTATGCAAATTAACCATCACTCCGCGACAAAAATGGCGGCGCCCATAGACACAAGATGGCGGCGCCCAGGCCCGCAGGAGTCCCCCAGTCCCAGGGAAGGCTGCCGCTGAGAGAAGGCAGCGAGCAGCCCAGCCTGTTGGCCTAGGAGGCGGCTTTGCCCTCCAGCCAGATCCTCTTCTAGCCCTGAAACTGGCCTTGGGTCAGGGAGGCGCCCACAATCGGCCGCCATGATCAGCTTCATGCCGAACTGGGCCTTGGGTCTGGAGGCGCCCGCGCACGGCCGCCTCCATCGGCTGCCCTCCCGGACCCGGTCCGTGGGTCCGGGAGGAGCCCGCGCACGGCCGCCTCCATCGGCTGCCCTCCCGGAACCGGTCCGTGGGTCCGGGAGGAGCCCGCGCACGGCCGCCTCCATCGGCTGCCCTCCTGGACCCGGGCCGTGGGTCCGGGAGGAGCCCGCGCACGGCCGCCTCCATCGGCTGCCCTCCTGGACCCGGGCCGTGGGTCCGGGAGGCGCCCGCGCACGGCCGCCTCCGCCGCCTCCATCGGCTGCCCTCGCGGACCCGGGCCGTGGGTCCGGGAGGAGCCCGCGCACGGCCGCCTCCATCGGCTGCCCTCCCGGACCCGGGCCCTGGGTCCGGGAGGCGCCCGCCCGCGCACGGCCACCTCCATCGGCTGTCCTCCCGGATCCGGGCCCTGGGTCCGGGAGGCGCCCGCCCGCGCACGGCCACCTCCGCCGCCTCCATCGGCCGCCTCGATCGGCTGACCTCCCGGACCCGGGCCGTGGGTCCGGGAGGAGCCCGCCCACGGCCGCCTCGATCGGCTGACCTCCGCGACCCGGGCCGTGGGTCCGGGAGGCGCCCGCCCACGGCCGCCTCCATCGGCTGCCTTCCCGGACGCGGGCCCTGGGTCCGGGAGGCGCCCGCGCACGGCCGCCTCCATCGGCTGCCCTCCCGGACCCGGGCCCTGGGTCCGGGAGGCGCCCGCGCACGACCGCCTCCATCGGCTGCCCTCCCGGACCCGGGCCCTGGGTCCGGGAGGCGCCCGCGCACGACCGCCTCCATCGGCTGCCCTCCCGGACCCGGGCCCTGGGTCCGGGAGGCGCCCGCGCACGGCCGCCTCCATCGGCTGCCCTCCCGGACCCAGGCCCTGGGTCCGGGAGGCGCCCGCGCACGGCCGCCTCCGCCGCCTCCATCGGCTGCCTTCCCGGACACGGGCCGTGGGTCCGGGAGACGCCCGCGCACGGCCGCCTCCATCGGCTGACCTCCCGGACCCGGGCCGTGGGTCCGGGAGGCGCCCGCGCACGGCCGCCTCGATCGGCTGACCTCCGCGACCCGGGCCGTGGGTCCGGGAGGCGCCCGCCCACGGCCGCCTCGATCGGCTGCCTTCCCGGACCCGGGCCGTCGGTCCGGGAGGAGCCCGCACACGGCCGCCTCCATCGGCTGCCTTCCCGGACCCGGGCCGTGGGTCCGGGAGGAGCCCGCCCACGGCCGCCTCCATCGGCTGCCCTCCCGGACCCGGTCCGTGGGTCCGGGAGGCGCCCGCGCACGGCCGCCTCCGCCGCCTCCATCGGCTGCCCTCGCGGACCCGGGCCGTGGGTCCGGGAGGAGCCCGCCCACGGCCGCCTCCATCGGATGCCCTCCCGGACCCGGTTCTTGGGTCTGGGAGGAGCCCGCGCACGGCCGCCTCGATTGGCTGCCCTCCGCGACCCGGGCCCTGGGTCTGGGAGGAGCCCGTGCACGGCCGCCTCCATCAGCTGCCCTCCCAGACCCGGGCCGTGGGTCCGGGAGGCGCCCGCGCACGGCCGCCTCCATCAGCTGCCCTCCCAGACCCGGGCCATGGGTCCGGGAGGCGCCCGCGCACGGCCGCCTCCATTGGCTGACCTCCGCGACCCGGGCCCTGGGTCCGGGAGGAGCCTGCGCACGGCCGCCTCCCGGACCAGGTCCGTGGGTCTTGGAGGAGCCCGCGCAAGGCAGCCTCCATAGGCTGCCCTCCGGGACCCGGGCCGTGGGTCTGGGAGGAGCCCGCGCACGGCCGCCTCCATCAGCTGCCCTCTGAGACAGGCTGCCTGGATCAGCTGCCCTCCGTGACCCGGGCCGTGGGTCTGGGAGGCGACTGCACAAGGCCGGCGCCATCAGCTGCCCACAGTGGCCTGGGCATTGGGCCTGCGAGGTTCCAGTGCATGGCAGGAGCCGTCTGCTGCCTGTCCCAGCCTGGGCTGTGGGCCTGGGAGACCCAGGCTGCCTATACACCTCCCTCCCACCCCCCCACCCTGCCCCCTCTGAGATCAGCTCCCATCTGCAGCTGGGGGGTGTAGGCCTGGGAGGCAGCCGTGCCCCCCAGAGCTATTCCCTCCAAGAGGCAGCCTGGGGTGTCAGGGTGCACCCCCATGGAGTGATCCCCCCCACACACTATAGCCTTGGAACTTCCCTTGCCGCCAGCCGAGTGATTGGAGAGGGAGGGGGTTAGTAATCTGGGCGATGCTGCCCAGCAAACCTCTCCCATTGGGTAGAAAGTTCTGACCAGGTTAGGGAGGTAAATGGGTTTTGTTTAAAATCTTTAGGAACCACATGGAAATGTCTGAGATAGGGTTTCACATCAGAAGTAACTTACAACTAATTTCTGAAGGCAAACCTGGACATTGCAGTTACATTACTGGAGAGTACCCCGAGGTCCGGAGGTTGGCTCTGCAGAGGTGGTGCAGAGTGCTCCCCACCCTGGTTCCTCAGCACCTTGGGCAGGGCTTGAGCCCACCCAGGAAGGCCTTTTCCCCTACAGTTTTCACCAAGGCAGGGAGGTTTTGTAGACATGAATAAGAAGTGCCCATGCACAAGTCCTGAAGATGCCGGGGCCGGCAGAAATGACAATCAAACCGGGAAAAGAGCAAAACCAGAAACACCACCAATCCCATCATAGATCATCTTTTTCTTCAGATGACTGTGTGTTTCCCTCTTCTTTGTCTTCTGGAAGCAAGACAGATTCAAGTACTGACAATTCTACCAACGGAAAAGTTAAGAGAAAGAGAGGACAGAAAAGGAATAAAAGGAAAAAAGAAAGAAAGGACAAAAGTTGAAACATCAAGAAAAAGAAAGACAGAAAAAAGAAAGAAACAACCACATCATATCACCTTTCTAAGGTCTCATGAAATTCCTGTTTAAGTTTATTTTATGACACTTTTAGTTTGGGTTTACATTTTTTACTGGTTTGTGAAGACCACGGCAGGTACACAGTCCAATATGTTAAAGAAAAAAACCCTATCTACTAAAGAGGTAATAGGAGGGGAGAGCATTTGGGGGTGACCGGGCTGTCAGGGGAAGGCAGTTGGGGATGACTGGGCTGGCAGGGGAACAGTTAGGCATTGATCAGGCTGGCAGGAGAGTGGTTAGGGGGTGATCAGGCTGGCAGGCAGGCAAGCAGTTCGGAGCCAGCAATCCTGGATTGTGAGAGGGATGTCCGACTGCCCGTTTAGGCCCGATCCTAGGATTGGGCCTAAACGGGCAGTCGGACATCCCTTGAGGGGTCCCAGATTGGAGAGGGTGCAGGCTGGGCTGAGGGACACCCCAACCCCGTGCACGAATTTCGTGCACCGGGCCTCTAGTCATAATTAAAATGCCAAGAGCAAAAGACAAAGAGAGAATATTAAAAGCAGCAAGAGAAAAACAATTAGTTACCTACAAGGGAGTACCCATACGATTGTCAGCTGATTTCTCAACAGAAACTATGCAGGCCAGAAGGGAGTGGCAAGAAATATTCAAAGTGATGAATAGCAAGAACCTACAAC
Organism: Cnephaeus nilssonii; assembly: GCF_951640355.1. Lineage (NCBI taxonomy): Eukaryota > Metazoa > Chordata > Mammalia > Chiroptera > Vespertilionidae > Cnephaeus > Cnephaeus nilssonii. The sequence goes on along the minus strand of NC_137075.1, from coordinate 2,169,284 downwards.
CAAGATTACTCTACCCAGCAAAGCTATCATTCAGAATTAAAGGTCAGATAAAGAGCTTCACAGATAAGAAAAAGCTAAAGGAGTTCATCACTGCCAAACCAGTATTATATGAAATGCTAAAAGGTATTCTTTAAGAAGAGGAGGAAGAAGAAAAAGGTAAAGATAAAAACTATGAACAACAAATACATATCTATCAACAAGTGAATCAAAAAATCAAGTGAATTAAAATTCTGATGAACAGAATAAACTGGTGAATATAATAGAATCAGGGGCATAGAAAGGGAGTGGACTGACAATTCTTGGGGGGGAAAGGGTGTGGGGGGTGGGGGAAGAGACTGGACAAAAATTGTACACCTATGGATGAGGACAGTGGTGGAGGGGTAAGGACAGAGGGTGGGGTGGTATCAGGGTGGAGGGGAGCTATAGGGGGGGGGGAAGAGGAACAACTTTAATAATCTGAACAATAAAGATTTATTTTAAAAAAAGGGCGGTGGCTAAAGGAGTACATCACCTCCAAGCCAGCATTACAAGAAATGCTAAAGGGACTGCTGTAATACAAAAAAGCAATAGAGAGAGAAAGCTAGCACACAAAATTAAAATGGCAATAAATAAGTAGCTATCAAAAATAACCTTATATTTAAATGGTTTAAGTGTTCCAATCAAAAGGCATAGTGTAGCTGAATGGATACAAAAACATGACCCAACTATATGCCGTCTAAAAGAGACCCACATGAGAACAAAAGACACACAAATGATGAGAGTAGAGAGATCGACTGGAGTAGCAATGCTCATATTCAACAAAATAGACTTCACAACAAAGTCCATCACAAGAGACAACAAAGGTCATTATATAATAACGCAGGGATCGATCCAACAAGAGGATATAACCCTGGTAAACATATATTCACCCAATGTAGGAGCACCTAAATATATTTAAAAAACACTTCTAGAGTTCTTTAAAGGAGAGATAGACAATACTACAGTAATAGTAAAGGACTTTAACACCTCACTGACTTCACTGGATGGATCTTCCACACAAAAAAATTAACAAGGAAACAGTGACTCTAAAGAACACATTGGATCTGATGGATTTAATTGACAGTTGTAGAACATTTAACCACAAAACTCCAGAATATACAGTCTTCTCAAGTTCACAAGAATCATTCACAAAGATTGGCTATATGTTAGGACACAAAACAAGTCTCTAGAAGTTCAAGAAGATTGAAATTATATCAAGCACCTTCACAGATCACAGAGGAATGAAATTAGAAATCAACTACAGTAAAAACTCCCCAAGACATTCAAACACATAGAGACTAAATAGGTTGTTATTAAACAATGAATGGGTAACCAACTAAATCAAGAAAGAAATAAAAAACTTCCTGGAAACAAATGAAAATGAAAACATAACAACCCAAAATCATACGCACACAGCAATAGGAGTCCTGAGAGGGAAGTTAAGAAAAATCAACAATAAACTATAACTTAAAGAACCCTATAACCCTATAACTTAAAGAACTGGAAAAGCACAACAACAACAAAAAAAGCCAAGAGTATGTAGAAGGAAGGAAATAATAAAGATTAGGGCAGAAATAAATAACATAGAGATTAAAAAAATACAAAAAATCAATGAAACCAAGAGCTGGTTCTTTGAAAGGATAAACAAGATTGATGAACCCTTAGCCAGACTCATCAAGAAACAAAGAGAGAGGACCCAAATAAATAAAATCAGAAACAAAAGTGGAGAAATAACACTGACAGCACAGAAATACAAAAAATTGTAAGAAAATACTCAGAACAATTATATGCCAACAAGGTGGACAATGTAGATGAAATGGACAAGTTCCTAGAAAAATACTCTATCCTAAAATTGAATCAGGAAGAATCTGAAAACATGAATAGGCCAATAACAACTGATGAAATAGGAGGAGTAACCACAAAACTCCCAGCAAACAGAAGGCCAGGTCCAGACAGTTTCACAGGGGAGTTTTACCAAACATTCAAAGAAGAAATAATACTATACTCTGCTAACTATTTCAAAAAATCCAAGAGGAAGGAACACTTCCAAAATCTATTAATGAGGCCAGCATTATCCTAATTCCAAATCCAGATAAAACACTAAAAGAAAGAAATATAGACCAATATTCCTGATGAACATACATGCTAAAATCCTCAACAAAATATTAGCAAATTGCATCCAGTAATATATTAAAAAGATCATAAACAATGACAAAGTGGAATTTATTCCAGGGATGCAGGACTGGTACAATATTCGCAAATCAATAAATGTGATACATCACATAAACAAATTGAAAGACAAACATCACATGATCATATCAATAGACACAGAAAAGGAATTCCACAAAATCCAACACCATTTTTTGATAAAAACTCTCAGCAAAGTGGGAATAGTGGGACCATATCTTGACATGATAAAGGCCATATATGACAAACCTACAGCAAACATCATACTCAATGGGCAAAACCTAAAACCATTTCCCTTAAGAACAGGAACAAAACAGGGATGTCTACTATCGCCACTCTTATTAAGCACTAGAGGCCTTGTGCATAAAATTCGTGCATGGGGCGGGGGGTATCCCTCAGCCCAGCCTGCACCCTCTCCAATCTGGGACATCCCTCTCACAATCCGGGACTGCTGGCTCCTAACCACTCACCTGCCTGCCTGCCTGATTGCCGCCTAACCACTCTTCCTGCCAGCGTAATAGTCCCCTAACCGCTCCCCTGCCGGCCTGATTGACACCTAACTGCTCCCCTGCCGGCATGATCATCCCCAACTGCCCTCCCCTATTGGCCCAATGACCTCCAACTGCCCTCCTCTGCCGGCCCGATAGCCCCCAACTGCCTTCCCCTGTGGAGCTGAGGGGACTGGGGGACTCGGGCTGGATGAAGCGCATGGCGCCTGCTGCCCCGCGGTGGGGCTGAGGGGTCTGGGGACTCCGGCTAGATGAGGTGGGCCTGAAGAGACTGGGGGACTAAGGCTGGATGAGGCGGGCTGATGGAACTGAGGGACTCTGGCTGGATGAGGTGCGCAGTGCCTGCCACCCCCTGATGGGGCTGAGGGGACTGGGGAACTCCCGCTGGATGAGGCGGGGCTGAGAGGACTGGGCGCTGCCATCTTGTGAGGGCATGGCAGTCAATTAGCATATTCCCTCTTTATTAGATAGGATAGTACTGGATGTCCTAGCCACAGTGATCAGACAAGAAGAAAACATAAAAGGCATCCAAACTGGAAAGGAGGAAGTAAAATTCTCATTATTCGTAGATGAAATGATACTGTACATAGAAAATCCTAAAGACTCCACCAAAAAACTACTAGATTTAATAAATGAATTTGGCAATGTAGCAGGATACAAAATCAACATCCAAAAATTGATTGTTTTTTTATACATCAATATAATGAATTCTCAGAAAGAGAAACAATCCCATTTACAATGGCAACAAAAAAATTAATATACTTAGGAATACAGTTAACCAAGGGGACAAAAGACCTGTACCTGGAAAACTACAGAACTTTGAAAAAAGAGATGTAAGAACATATAAACAAGTGGAAGAATATACCGTGTTCATGGATTGGTAGAATCAACATCATTAAAATGTCCATACTACCCAAGGCCATCTACAGATTCAAGGCAATTCCTATTAAAATACCAATGGCGTATTGCATGGATCTAGAACAACTACTCCAAAAATTTATATGAGCCCTAACCAATTTGGCTCAGTGGATAGAGCATCAGCCTGCAGACTCAAGGGACCCAGGTTCAATTCCGGTCAAGGGCATGTACTTTGGTGGTGGGCACATACCCAGTAGGGGGTGTGCAGGAGGCAGCTGATCGATGTTTCTCTCTCATCGATGTTTCTAACTCTCTATCCCTCTCCCTTCCTCTCTGTAAAAGAACCAAAAATTTATATGGAACCAAAAAGGATCCTGAATAGCTGCAGCAATCCTGAGAAAGAAGAACAAAGTTGGAGGAATCACAATACCAGATTGCAAGTTATACTACAAAGTCATTGTAATCCAAACAGCCTGGTACTGGCACAAGAGCAGGCATATAGATCAATGGAACAGAACAGAGATCCCTGAAATCGATCTAAGCCATTATGCTCAAATAATAATTGACAAAGGAGGCAAGAGCATACAATGGAGTCAAGACAGTCTCTTCAATAAATGATGTTGGGAAAATTGGACAGGTACATGCAAAAAAAATGAAACTAGATCACCAACTTATACCATACATACGAATAAACTCAAAATGGATAAAAGACTTAAATGTAAGCCAGGAAACCATAAAAATCCTAGAAGAAACCATAGGCAGAAAAATCTCAGACATCTCTCCTTGCAATATGTTTACAGATACATCTCCTAGGGCCATGGTCAGCAAACTGCAGCTCGTGAGGCACATGCGGCTCTTTGGCCCCTTGAGTGTGGCTCTTCCACAAAATACCATGGCCTGGGCGAGTCTATTTTGAAGCAGTGGCATTAGAAGAAGTTTAAGTTTAAAAAATTTGGCTCTCAAAAGAAATTTCAATCGTCGTACTGTTGATATTTGGCTCTGTTGATTAATGAGTTTGCCAACCACTGTCCTAGGGCACAGAAAACTAAGGAGAAAATAAACAAATGGGACTACATCAAAATAAAAAGTTTCTGCACAGCAAAAGAAACCATAGACAAAAGGAAAAGAGAGCCCACTGTATGGGAGAACATATTTGACAATGATACATCTGATAAAGAGTTAATATCCAAATATACAAGAAACTCATACAACATAACACAAGGAAGACAATTTAATTAAAAAATGGGCAAAGGACCTAAATAGACACTTCTCCAAAGTGGACAGATGGCCAAGAGACATATGAAAACATGATCAAAGTCACTGATCATCAGAGAGATGCAAATCAAAACCACAATGAGGTATCACCTCACTCCTGTCAGAATGGCTACCATCAACAAATCAACAAATGACAAGTGCTGACGAGGATGTGGAGAAAAGGGAACCCTAGTGCACTGCTGGTGGGAATGTAGACTGGTGCAGCCATTAAGGAAAATAGTATGGTGTTTCCTCAGAAATTAAATATGGATCAGTGATAGCATGGTATATATTTTCCATGACTCAGTGATCCCACTTCTAGGAATATATACTAAGAAATCTGAAACACCAATCAGAAAGAATGTATGCACCCCTATGTTCATAGCAGCATAATTTGCAATAGCTAAGATCTGGAAACAGCCCAAGTGCCCACCAGCAGATGAGTGGATAAAAAGCTGTGGTACATTTATACCATGGAATACTATGCAGCAGTAAAAAAGAAGAATCTCTTACCTTTGGAGACAGCATGGAGGGAACTGGATAGCATTATGCTAAGTTAAATAAGTCAGTCAGAGAAAGACAAGTATCACATAATCTCACTCATATGTGGAATCTAAGTAACAAAATAAACCGATGAAAGGAGTGGATCCAGAGACATGGAAACATGGAACAGAATGTGGAATCTTGGAGGTAAGGTGTGGGATGGGTGGGTGGATGGGAAGTAATCAACCAAGAACCTTGTATGCATATATGCATGGCTCAAGGCCACAGACAAATGGGGCAGTGAGAGCCTGGGTTGGGGGCAAACGGGATGCATGTAATACTTTCAACAATAAAGAGTTATTTTAAAAAAGGAATAAACTGTTTCCCATACTCACAGCCATAAACCTACTTTTGCCATACACTGTAGAGGATTATCTTTTTATCCTAGTGCCAGATAAAGATAAAAAGATAAGATGCACCTATATGCTGCCTATAGAAAATGTACTTTAAATATAAAAACATGAAATATAAAAGCAGGCTAAAAACAAAAAGGCCAGGAAAATATATACCATGCTAACACTGGTCAAAAGAAAGCTGTAGTAGCTATATTAATATTAGACTAGAGGCCCAGTGCATGAAATTCGTACATGGGAAGGGCGGTCCCTCAGCCCGACCCGCACCCTCTCCAATCCAGGAGCCGTCAGGGGATGTCCTACTGACGACTTAGGCCCACTCCCCATGGTTCTTTGCTCTCTGGAGGGCCTGGCTGCTTCGCTGCCACTGTGGCAACGAAGCCCCCATTCCCCGCTGTCCGTTCTTTGTCTGCGGGACCTGGGGGCTTTGCCACCGCCACCGCCGCATGAATGCCGCCGCAACGCCCCGCTGTCTGTTCTCTGTCTGCTGGGCCTGGGGGCTTCGACGCCGCAGCGGCAATGAAACCCCCACGCCCCACTGTCCGCTCTCAGTGGCAGGGCTGAAAGGACTGGGGGACTCCAGCTGGGCTGAGAGCACTGGGCATCGCCATCTTATGGCTATGGGCACCACCATCTTTGTGACAGCATGAGGGTCAATTTGCATATTCCCTCTTTATTAGATGGGATAAGAATATAAAAAATGTATAAAGTAGGTAATTTCATAATAATAAAGGGGTTAATTAATTAAAAGTCAGAATTATTCTGAACATTTACATCCCAAAATACAGAGCTTAAAAATACATGAAGCAATAATTAATAGAACTATAAAGAGAAATAGACAAATCCACAATTAGATCCAGATATTTTATTTTTTTAATTTAGTAAATCTTTATTGTTCAGATTAATACAATTGTTCCTCTTTCCTCCCCCCCCCCCGCATAGCTCCACTCCACCCGGTTCCCACCCCACCCTCTGCCCTTACCTCCCCTCCACTGTCCTCATCCATAGGTGTACGATTTTTGTCCAGTCTCTTCCCGCACACCCAACACCCCTTTCCCCCTGAGAATTTTCAGTCCACTCCCTTTCTATGCCCCTGATTCTATTATATTCACCAGTTTTTTCTGTTCATCAGATTTTTAATTCACTTGAGTTTTAGATTCACTTGATAGATATGTATTTGTTGTTCATAATTTTTATTTTTACTTTTTTCTTCTTCTTCCTCTTCTTAAAGAATACCTTTCAGCATTTCATATAATACTGGTTTGGCAGTGATGAACTCCTTTAGCTTTTTCTTATCTAAAGAGTGAAGCTCTTTATCTGACCTTCAATTCTGAATGATAGCTTTGCTGGGTAGAGTAATCTTGGCTGTAGGTTCTTGCTATGGTTTCAGTCTTAAATTTATTGAGACTTTTTTGTGTCCTAACATGGACTATCCTAGAAATGTTCCATGTGCACCTGGAAAGAATGGGTATTCGGCCACTTTGGGGAGAAATGCTCTGAAAAGGTCAATTACGTATATCTATCTGGTCTAGTGTGTGATTTAAGGCTGCTGTTTCCTTGTTGTGTTTGTGTCTGGAAGATCTATACATTGATGTCAATGGGGTGTTAAATCCCCAATCTTTCCCTTTATGTCAATTAAGATTTGCTTTATGTATTTAGGTGCTCCTATATTGAGTGCATAAATGTTTACAAGGTTTATATCCTCTTGTTGGACTGACCTTTTTATCTTATACTAGAGGCCTAGTGCACGAAAATTCGTGTACTCGGGGAGGTCCCTCAGCCCAACCTGTGCCCTCTCGCTGTCCAGGAGCCCTTGGGGGATGTCCGAATGACAGCTTAGGCCTGGGAGCGGGCCTAAGCTGTGGTCTGGCCTTCCTCTGTGGGAGGCAACCAGCAGGCTGATCAGAGGATGGCACCGGCAGGTGAGTAGCTGGCCCCGCCCCCAATTGCCCCTCCACTGCTGCCAGTCACTGCTGCCCCCCGATCACCATCCCCTTCCACTGCCGACTGGCACCCGCCTTGGCTGGCCTGGTGCCGCCTGCTTGCCGGCCCTGCCCCCACTGACTGGTCGTACCTACATCCAGTCAATTTGCATATTAGGCTTTTATTATATAGGATAGTGTCCTTCTTTGTCTCTTATTATAAACTTTGTTTTAAAGTCCATTTTGTCTAAGTATTGCTATCCCAGGGTTTCTTATCTTTTATTTGTTGGTGCTGTATAAGTTATACTTATATAAAAAAATTTAAATTAATTTATAATATTTTAAATAATTCTTTAATGATGAAAGTATTACATATGTCTTTTTATCCCCATTGATCCCCGCCAACCAGCCAATGCTGCTCATCCCAGGCCTTCAGCAAGCTATTGTCTGTGTTTATAGGTTATGCATATATGCATACAAGGTGTTTGATTGATTACCTTTCTCCCAGCTCCCCCTCCCCCACCTTTCCTATGAGAGTCTGCAATCTTTTCCATGCTATCATGTCTCTGGATCCACTCTGTTCATCTTTTTATTTTGTTACTTAGATTTCACATCTGAGTGCACCATGTGATACAAATCTTTCTCTGACTGACTTATGTCACTTAGCATGATACTCTCCAGGTCCCTTCATGCTGTCTCAAAGGGTAAGAGATTCTTTTTTACTGCTGCAAAGTATGAAATGGTATAAATGTACCACAGCTTTTTTTATGCACTCATCTACTGATGGACACTTGGGTTGTTTCCAGATCTTAGCTATTGTAAATTCTGCTGCTATGAGCATAGGGGTGCATACATTCTTTCTGATTGATGTTTCAGATTTCCTAGGATATATTCCTAGAAGTGGGATTACTGGGTCAAGTGGCAGTTCCATATTTAATTTTTTGAGGAGACTCCATACTGTTTTCCATAATGGCTGCACCAGTCTGCATTCCCACTAGCAATATACACTAGGGTTCCATTTCCACCACATCCTCAGCAACACTTGCCATTTGTTGATTTGTTGATGGTAGCCATTCTGACAGGTGTGAGGTGATACCTCATTGTCATTTTAATTTGCATCTCTCTGATGATCAGTGACTTAGAGCATTTTTTCATATGTATCTTGGCCATCTGTATGTCCACTTTGGAGAAGTGTCTATTAGGTCCTTTGCCCCCTTTTTAATTGGATTTTTTGTCTTCCTTTTGTAAAGTTGTATGAGTTGCTTATATATTTTGGATATTAACCCTTTATCAGATGTATCATTGCCAAATGTGTTCTCTGATACAGTGGGATTCCTTTTTGTTTTTTTTTGATAGTTTATTGCTGTGCAGAAGCATTTATTTTGATGTAGTCCCATTTGTTTATTTTCTCCTTAGTTTTCTTTGCCTTAGGGGATGTATCAGTAAACATATCGGAGATTTTGTGGCCTATGATTTCTTCTAGGGTTTTTATGGTTTCTCGATTTACATTTAAGTCTTTTGTTCATTTTGAGTTTATTCTTGTGTATGGTGTAAGTTGGTGGTCTAGTTTCATTTTTTGCATGTATCTGTCCAATTTTCCCAATACCATTTATTAACCCTTTGCACTCGCTTGCTTTGTTCTCGATTCCTTTATTCTACTCACGATTTAATTTTTTAAATACCCCAGATTTTACAAGGTGCGGCAGTAGAATAAAAAACTGGAGTTTCTTTTCATACAAAATTATTTATTTGGATTTTTTAATATTTCAAATTATTGATACATTCAATAACTGTCACACTCGACATCTGAGTGCAAAAGTTTAAAAAGACTGTCTGACTCCAATGTATGCTCTTGCATCCCTTATCAAATATTAATTGAGCGTAATGGCGTGGGTCAATTTTTGGGGTCTCTGTTCTGTTCCATTGATATATATGCCTGTTCTTGAGCCACTACCGGGCTGTTTTGATTATGGTGGCTTTGTAGTATAACTTGCAATCTGGTATTATGATTCCTCCAACTTTGTCCTGCTTTCTCAAGATTGCTGCAGCTATTCGGGGTCATTTTTGGTTCCATATAAATTTTTGTAGCATTTGTTCTAGCTCTGTGAAATATGCCATTTGTGTTTTAATAGGGATTGCATTGAATCTGTAGATTGCCTTGGGTAATATGGACATTTTAATGATGTTGATTCTACCAATCCATGAACATGGCATATTCTTCCACTTGTTTATATGTTCTTCTATGTCTTTTTCATTGTCCTGTAGTTTTCTGAGTATAGGTATTTTGCCTCCTTGGTTAATTTTATTCCTAATTATCTTATTTTGTTGTTGTTACAATGGTAAATGGAATTTTTTGTTTAGTTTATCCTTCTGAGAATTCATTATTGGTGTATAAAAAAAGCCATTGATTTTTGGATGTTGATTTTGTATATTGCTACGCTGCCAAATTCATTTATTAAACCTAGTAGTTTTTTGGTGGAGACTTTAGGGTTTGGTGGAGACTTTACGTACAGTATCATGTCATCTGTGAATAATCAGAGTTTTACTTCCTCCTATTCAATTTGGATGCCTTTTACTTCTTCTTCTTGTCTGATTGCTGTGGCTAGGACTACCAGTACTATGTTAAATAAGAGTGATTAAAGTGGATATCCCTGTCTTGTCCTATTCTTATAGGAAATGGTTTTAGTTTTTGCTGATTGAGTATGATGCTCACTGTAGGTTTGTTATATATGGCCTTTATCATTTTGAAATATGCTACCACTTGCCCAGTTTGCTGAGTTTTTATCAAAAAATATGTGTTGATTTTGTCTGTATGTGTCTTTTGTTCTGAGGTGACTATGTGATATTTGTCTTTCAATTTGTATATATGATGTATCAAGTTTATTTATTTGTGGATATTCTACCAGCCATGCATCCCTGGAATACATTCCATGTGGTCATGGTGCACAATCGTTTTAATATACTGCTGGATCCAATATGAATACATACCCAACTTGTTGAGTATTTTAATATCTATGTTCATCAGGGATATTGGTCTATAATTCTCCTTCTTAGTAGTGTCTTTATCTGGAATTGGAATTAGGATAAAGTTGGCCTCATAAAAAGGCTTTGGAAGTGAGTTATTTTTATTATTATTACTCCATTTCATGAGTAGTTATTGGCCTATTCAGGTCTTCTGTTTCTTCCTGATTCAGTTTTGGGAGATTTAATATCTCTAGAAATTTGTCCATTTCATCCACAGTGTCCAACTTGTTGGCTTATAGTTGTTCATAGTATTTTCTTACAATCCTTTGTATTTCTGTGGTGTCAGTGGTTACTTCTCCATTTTTGTTTTTTATTTTATTTATTTTCTTCCTCTCTGTTTCTTGATGAGTCTGGCTAACGGTTCATCAATTTTGTTTATTCTTTCAAAGAACCAGCTCTTGGTTTCATAGATTTTTGTTTTGTTTTAGTTTCTATGCCATTTATTTCTGCTCTAATCTTTATTATCTCCTTCCTTCTACTTATCTGCGTGTATCTTGTTTTCTAATTCTTCAAGTTGTAGGGTTAAACAGTTTATTTTTGAATGTTCCTGTGTTTTTTGTTTGTTTGTTTTAGGTATGCCTGTAGTGCTATGAACTTCCCTCTCAGGACTGCTTTTGCTGTGTCCCATAGATTTTGGGTTGTTCAGTGTTCATTTTCATGTTTCTAGGAAGTTGTTGATTTATTTTTCTTGATCTAGTTGGTAACCCATTCCGTGTGTAATAACATGCTATTTAGCCTCCATGTGTTTGGATGTTTTGGGGTGTTTTTCCTGTAGTTGATTTCTAATTTCCTTCCACTGTAATGAGAAGATACTTGATCCCTTGATTTCAATCTTCCAGAACAAGTAGAGACTTGTTTTGTGTCCTAACATGTGGTCTATCTTTATGAATGATCCATGTGCACTTTGCACTAGAGAAGAATATATATTCTGCTGCTTTGGGGTGAAATGTTTTATAAATGTCAATTAAATCCATTTGATCCAGTTTGTCCTTTAGAGTCACTGTTTCTTTATTAAGTTTTTGTATGGAATATCTATCCAGGGAGTCAGGAGGGTGTTAAAGTCCCCTATTATGACGGTATTGTTGTCAATCTCTCCATTAAAGATCTATATAAGTTACTTTATATATTTAGGTGCTCTTATATTGGGTGTATATACATTTGGCAGGGTTATTTCATCTTGTTGGATTGATCCCTTTAGTATTATGTAGTGACCTTTATTGTCTCTTGTGATGGCTTTCATTGTGAAATCTATTTTTTCGGATATGAGTATTACTACTCCAGGTTTTCTTTCTTTTCCATTTGCATGGAAAAATTCTTTGCATCCCTTCACTCTCATTGTGTATGTATCTTTTGTTCTTAGGTAAGTCTCTTGCAGCAAGCATATAGGTGGGTCATGGTTTTTTTTTTTTATTGTTTATCTTCAATTTATTTTTATTTTTTTTCAATTTTTTATTAAGGTATTATATGTGTACATATCTTACCATTGCCCCCCCACACCCCACTCCCATATATGCCCCCACCCCCAGAGTTTTGCATCCATTCGTTATGCTTATATGCATGCATACAAGTCCTTTGATTGATCTCTTATCTCCCCCACCTCTCCCTAACCTTCCCCTTGTAATTTGACAGTCTGTTTGATGCTTTACTGTCTCTGTATCTATCTTTTTGTTCAATTTTATAATGTTCTTTATTATCCATAAATGAGTGAGATCATGTGGTATTTTTCTTTCATTGACTCACTTATTTCACTTAACATAATGTTCTCCAATTCCTCCCAGGTTGCTGCAAATGATGAGAATTCCTTCTTTTTTATGGCAGCATAGTATTCCATTGTATAGATGTACCACAGTTTTTTGATCCAGTCATCTGCTGACGGGCACCTAGGCTGTTTCCAAATCTTAGCTATGGTGAATTGTGCTGCTATGAACATAGGGGTGCATATATCCTTTCTAATTGGTGTTTCTAGTTTCTTCGGATATATTCCCAGGAGTGGGATTACTGGGTCAAATGGGAGTTCCATTTTCAGTTTTTTGAGGAAACTCCATACTGTTCTCCACAGTGGCTGCACCAGTCTGCATTCCCACCAGCAGTGCAGGAGGGTTCCTTTTTCTCCGCATCCTCGCCAACACTTGTCGATTGTTGATTTGTTGATGATAGCCATTCTGACAGGTGTGAGATGGTACCGCATTGTTGTTTTGATTTGCATCTCTCGGATAATTAGTGATGTTGAGCATGTTTTCATGTGTCTCTTGGCCTTCCTTCTGTCTTCTTTTGAAAAGATTCTATTTAGGTCTGTTGCCCATTTTTTTATTGGATCATTTATCTTCCTTTTATTAAGTTGAATAAGCTGCCTGTAGATGTTGGAGATTAAACCTTTATCAGTGATGCCATTTGCAAATATGTTCTCCCATGCAGTGGGCCTTCTTGTTGTTTTGTTGATGGTTTCTTTTGCTGTGAAAAAGCTTTTTATTTTTATGTAGTCCCATTTGTTAATTTTCTCTTTAGCTTCCATTGCCCTAGGGGCAGTGTCAGTGAAGAATTTCTTTTGGCATATGTCTGAGATTTTGTTGCCTGTGGATTGCTCTAGTATTTTTATGGTTTCCCGTCTTATGTTTAAGTCCTGTATCCACTTTGAGTTTATTTTTGTGTATGGCGTAAGTTGGTGATCAAGCTTCATTTTTTTGCATGTATCTGCCCAATTTTCCCAACACCATTTATTGAAGAGACTGTCTTTATTCCATTGTATGTTCATGCCTCCTTTGTCAAATATTAATTGAGCATAGTGGTTTGGGTCAATATCTGGATTCTCTATTCTGTTCCATTGATCTATATGTCTGTTCTTGTGCCAGTACCAGGCTGTTTTGAGAACAGTGGCTTTGTAATACAGCTTGAAATCTGGTATTGAGATCCCTCCTACTTTATTCTTCTTTCTCAGGATTGCTGTGGCTATTCGGGGTCTTTTTTTATTCCAGATGAATTTTTGGAGAGTTCTTTCAAGGTCTGTGAAATATGCCGTTGGTATTTTAATGGGGAGTGCATTGAATCTATGGATTGCTTTGGGTAGTATGGACATTTTAATGATGTTGATTCTACCAATCCATGAACATGGTATGTTCTTCCATCTGTTTACGTCTTCCTCTATCTCTTTTTTCAGTGTCCTGTAGTTTTCCGTGTATAGGTCTTTTACCTCCTTAGTTAAGTTTATTCCTAGGTATCTTAATTTTTTTGGTGCGATGGTAAATGGGATTGCCTTTTTAGTCTCTCTGTCTGTAAGTTCACTATTGGTGTATAGAAAGGCCATAGATTTCTTGGCGTTAATTTTGTATCCTGCTACATTGCCAAATTCATTTATTAAGTCTATTAGTTTTTTGACGGAGTCTTTCGGATTTTTTATGTACAATATCATGTCGTCTGCAAATAAAGACAGCTTTACTTGTTTTCCAATTTGGATGCCTTTTATTTCTTCTTCTTGTCTAATTGCAATGGCTAATACTTCCAGTACTATGTCAAACAGGAGTGGTGAGAGTGGGCATCCCTGTCTTGTTCCTGTTCTTAGGGGAAATGTTTTTAGTTTTTGTCCATTGAGTATGATGTTTGCTGTGGGTTTATCATATATAGCTTTTATTATGTTGAGATATGAGCCATCTATTCCCACCTTGTTGAGAGTTTTTATCGAGAAAGGGTGTTGGATTTTGTCAAATGCTTTTTCTGCATCAATTGATATGACTATGTGATTTTTATCTTTCAATTTGTTTATGTGATGTATCACGTTTATTGATTTGTGGATATTGTACCATCCTTGCATTCCTGGGATAAATCCTACTTGGTCATGGTGTATGATCTTTCTGATGTACTGCTGGAGCCGATTTGCTAGAATTTTGTTGAGGATTTTGGCATCTATGTTCATGAGGGATATTGGTCTGTAATTCTCTTTCATTGTGTTGTCTTTATCTGGTTTTGGTATTAGGGTGATGCTGGCTTCATAGAAGGAGCTTGGAAGTGTTCCTTCCACTTGAATTTTTTGGAATAGTCTGAGGAGGATAGGTTTTAGTTCTTCCTTGAATGTTTGGTAAAACTCTCCTGTGAAGCCATCAGGCCCCGGGCTTTTGTTTGCCAGAAGCTTTTTGATGACTGCTTCAATTTCGTCCATAGTTATTGGCCTATTGAGCAGTTTAGATTCTTCTTGATTGATTTTTGGAAGGTTATATTTTTCTAGGAATATGTCCATTTCCTCCAGGTTGTCCAGTTTGTTGGAATAGAGTTGTTCGTAGTATTTTGTAACAATCCTTTGTATCTCAGCGGGGTCTGTTGTTATTTCACCTCTTTCATTTCTGATTTTGTTTATTTGGGTCCTCTCTCTTTGCTTCTTGGTGAGCCTGGCTAGAGGTCCATCAATCTTGTTTATCCTTTCAAAGAACCAGCTCTTGGTTTTGTTGATCTTATGTATTGTTTCTTTGGTCTCTATGTCATTTATCTCCGCTCTGATCTTTGTTATTTCCTCCCTTCTGGTTACACTGGGCTTTTCTTGCTGCTCTTTTTCTAGCTCTTTGAGTTGTAGGGTTAAGTAATTTATTACCATTGTTTCTTGTTTTTTGCAATAGGCTTGTAGGGCTATGAACTTCCCTCTCAAGACTGCTTTCGCTGTGTCCCATAGATTTTGGATTGTTGTGTTTTCATTGTCATTTGTTGCCATGATGTTTTTTATTTCTTCCTTGATCTCTCTGGTGACCCAGTCCTTGTTTAATAGCATGCTGTTTAGTCTCCATGTGTTTGATTTCTTTGGATTGTATTTATTGTAGTTGATTTCCAGTTTTATGCCACTGTGATCTGAGAAGATGCTTGATATAATTTCTATCTTCTTGAATTTGAAGAGACTTTACCTGTGACCCAGCATATGGTCTATCTTTGAAAATGACCCATGTGCACTTGAGAAGAATGTATATTCTGTGGCTTTGGGGTGATATGTTCTGAAGATGTCAATTAATTCCATCTGGGCTAGTGAGTCATTTAGGATTGCTGTTTCTTTGCTGATTTTTTGTTTAGAGGATTTGTCCAGTGGTGATAGTGGGGTATTAAAGTATCCTACTATGATTGTATTGCTATTAATCTCTCCCTTGATATCCTCCAGGAGTTTTTTTTATGTATTTGGGTGCTCCTATATTGGGAGCGTATATGTTTACCAGAATTATTTCTTCTTGTTGGATTTCTCCCTTTAGTATTATGAAGTGGCCTTCCTTATCTCTTGTTATGGCATTTACTTTGAGGTCTGTTTTGTCAGATAGAAGTATTGCTACCCCAGCTTTTTTTTCATTTCCATTTGCCTGAAAGATATTTTTCCATCCCTTCACTTTCAATCTGTGTGAGTCTCTTGTTCTGAGGTGGGTCTCTTGTAGACAGCATATATATGGGTCGTGTTTTTTTTAATCCATTCAGCTACTCGATGTCTTTTGATTGGAGCATTTAGTCCGTTTACATTTAAAGTTATTGCTGAAAGGTATTTGTTTGTAGTCATATCTATTTTTGTGTCTGTATTCCTTCTTACCTGTTTATTTCTTCTTTTTACAGTATTCCCTTTAGCAATTCTTGCATTGCTGGTTTGGTGGTGATAAACTCCCTTAGCCTCTTTTTGTCTGCAAAGCTCCTGATTTCCCCTTCAATTTTGATTGATAGTCTTGCTGGATATAGTATTCTTGGATTCAGTCCTTTGCTTTGCAACACTTTGTATACCTCCTTCCATTCACTTCTAGCTTGTTGTGTTTCTGTTGAGTAATCATTTGACAATCTGATGGGTGTTCCTTTGTAGGTAACTCTCTGTCTCTCTCTTGCCGCCTTTAGGATTCTCCATCATTTATATTTGCCATTGAAATTATGACATGTCTTGGTGTGGGTCTTTTGTGGTTGATCCTGCTTGGGACTCTCTGTACTTGCGTAACTTTTATCTTTCCCATATCCGGGAAGTTTTCTGTCATTATTTCTTCGAATAGATTTTCGAATCCCTGCTGCTCTTCTTGTCCTTCTGGCAGCCCTATTATACGCATGTTACTTCATTTCATGTTGTCCCGAAGTTCCCTTAGGCTTTCCTCCTGCTTTTTAATTTTTTCTCCAATGGCTGTTCAGATTGATCTTGTTTCTTTACCTGATCTTCTAACTCACTAATTCGGTCCTCTGCTTCTTGTAGTCTACTGTTGAAACTTTCCATGGTGTTTTTTATTGTAGCTATATCACTTTTCATTTCTTCCTGATTCTTGCATAAGTTGTTGATTTTCTCATCCATCCGATGTATAAATTCCATGACCATTACTCTGAACTCCTTTTCGGTCATGTTGCAAGCTTCAGTTTCACTAATTTCCTTTCTTGGCGACTCCACATTTTCTTTCCTCTGTGAGTTATTTCCTTTCCCCATTCTGGCTATCACCAGAAAGCTCAAGCTTCCGTTTGCGTGGACCTGGGCCGTGTGCCTTGGGGACTTCACTCCACCCGAGTTTCACTGAAGTGCTCTGACACTAGGACGTGTGGCTGCCTTTGGTTGGTGGGAACCAGACTTGTCCAGGATCAGTGTCCCCAGTGTTCCATGTGGTCTCGTGTGCACATTTAGAATCAGGGGCCCTGTCTGCACCACACTGTTGGTATGTGCCGAAAATGAGATCCTTAGGATGTGCCAGGAGTCAGAGTTTCCCTGTGTCTGCACCAAGACTCGAGTGTCAAAGTCTCTGTTGCCTTGTGCGGTTTCTCGTTGAGAATCAGGGTCCCTGTGTGTGCACGCACCAACAATTGGGGTCACTGGCTCTTAGTGTGAATGCGCTGTGAGTCAGGGATCCCAGACAGCTGTGTCCGGCGTGCCAAATTCCCTGAAGTGGAGCTGCGTCCTGTGTGTGCTCTCTCTACTGAGCCAAACTGGCTAGAGCGCACATTCTTAAAATCCTGAAGGTGAGCTGGCTCAGTGCACTCTCCCAGAGTCCCGGAAGGGGGGCGGAGTCCGTCCTGCGCGCCAAATTCCCCAAAGGGAAGCCCCTCTGTGCACGCTCTAAGAATCCCTGAAGGGGGAGCTGTGACCCGCGACCCAAATTCCCCCAAATTCCCCAAAGGGGAGCCCTCTGTGCGCACTGACAGATTTCCCCGACGGGGAGCTGCTTCTGTCCCGCGCGCCAAATTCCCTACGGAGGAGCGCGTCCCTGCGCAAAGCTCGGCAGCTTGAGCGAGGGGCGGGTCTATCAGTTACTATGGCGCTTTCCGCGCGCTTGTGGGCGCTCAGCAGCTTGGGGGAGGGGCGGGTCTATCAGTTACTATGGCGCTATCCGCGCGCCTGCGAGGAGGGGGATAGGCTCTTTGACTCACGGAAATCTGCGGGGAAGTCTGGATTCTTGTTGTTTGTTGGTCTGAAGCTGTGATAGCAGTTCTCTGTCCCCAGTGGCTGCAGGGTCCTGGTTTGTGTCAGAAGCCAGGATCCGAGTCTCAGGCAGCTCTGTTTCTCAAGATGGCGTGGTCTCCGCGTCCGCACCAGCCGCCGAGAAGTGTCCGCTTTGTGCACGGGGCTCCGCCGTCTAGGGCTGCCCTGTTAGGGAGCCCTTTGGAAGACCTGCAGAATCTAACTGACCCTATCTCATACACACACACACACACCACACACATCTACACTCTCCTCTATGGGTTCCTCACTCACACTCTCTCTCTCCCTACCTTCCTGCCGGTCGCCATCTTTTTCTCCTCCTGGGTCATGGTTTTGTATCCATTCAACTACCCTATGCCTTCTGATCAGAGCATTAAATCCATTTACATATGTTATTTTTGATAGGTACTTATTTATTGCCATTTTAATTCTGTATACCTCGCTTTCTTTCTCTATTTCTTCTTCGCATTACAGCAATAATTTTAGCATTTCTTGTCATGCTGGCTTGATGGTGATGTACTCCTTTAGCCTTTTTTTGTCTGAGAAGTTCTTTATTTGACCATCTATTTTGAATGACAGCCTTGCTGGATATACTAATCTTGGTTTCAGATCCTTGCTTTCCATTACCTTGAGTACTTCATGCCATTCCCTTCTGGCCTCTAGACTTTCTGTTGAGAAATCAGGTGTCAGCCCTATGGAAGCTCCATTGTAGGTAACAGTTTGCTTTTCTCTTACTGCCTTTAAAATTCTGTCTTTGTGTTTAATTTTTGGCATTTTAATTATGATGTATCTGTTTGTGGGTCTGTTTGGGTTCTCTTGTTTGGGATTCTCTGTGCCTCCTGAATTTGTGTGACTTATGCTTTTACCAGGTTACAGAAGTTTTCTGACATTATTTCTTCAAATGTGATCTCTATACTTTTCTCCCTTTCTGCCTCTTCTGGCACACCTGATGCTTGAATATTGTTGTTTCACGTTGCGCCACAGTTCCCTTCAGCTGTCCTCCTCTTTTTAAATTTTTGGTTGTTGTTGTTCTCTGATTGATTTTTCAACCCTGTCTTCTAATTAACTAATTCAATCCTCAGCTTCCCCTAATCTGCTCTGTATTCATTCCTTCCAATGTGTTATTTGTGCTATGTCATTCTTTATTGTTTTCATAGTTACATCTTTTTTCATGCTGTGGAGCATCCTTATCATCATTATTCAGAACCCTATATTCAGAACTCTATTTTGTTTTCATTTTATTTTATTGTTTAAAGTATTACATATAGTAGTACATATATCTTTTCCCCCATAGACCTACTCCCAGCCTCCCATACCCCTTGTCACATGCCCTCATCCCACGCCCGCAGTCTTGTGTCCATTGGTTGTGCTTATATGCATGCATACAAGTCCTTTGGTTGATCTCTTTACCCCTCCCCAACACTCCCCAGCCTTTCCACTGTAATATGAAAGTCTGTTCGGTGCTTTACTGCCTCTGTGTATATTTTTTTGTTCATCAGGTTATAATGTTCTTTATTTTCCAGAAATGAGTGAGATCATGTAGTATTTTTCTTTCATTGCCTGGCTTATTTCACTTAATATAATGCTCTGCAGGTCCATTGATGCTCCTTATTTTTTATAGCAACATAGTATTTCATTGTGTAGATGTACCATAGTATTCTAATCCACTCATCGGCTGATGGGTATTTAGGCTGTTTCCAAATCTTAGCTATGGTGAATTGCGCTGCTATGAACATTGGGGTGCATATATTCTTTCTGATTGGCGTTTCTAGTTTCTTGAGATATACTCCTAGAAGTGGGATTACTGGGTCAAAAGGGAGTTCCATTTTTAGTTTTTTGAGGAAACTCCATTCTGTTTTCCACAGTGGCTGCAGCAGTCTGCACTCCCACCAGCAGTGCACAAGGGTTCCTTTTTCTCTGCATCCTCGCTAGCACTTGTCATTTGTTGATTTGTTGATGATAGCCATTCTGACAGGTGTGAGCTGGTACCGCATTGTCATTTTGATTTGCATCTCTTGGATAATTAGTGACTTAGAGCATGTTTTCATATGACTCTTGGCCTTCCTTCTGTCTTTCGAAAATATTCTATTTAGGTCCGTTGCCCATTTTTTTATTGGATTATTTATCTTTATTTTATTAAGTTGTATAAATTCCCCATAGATGTTGGAGATTAAACTTTTATCAGTGATAACATTTGCATACATGTTCTCCCACGGAGTGGGCTTTCTTGTTGTTTTGTTGATGGTTTCTTTTGCTGAGCAAAAACTTTTTATTTTGACGTAGTCCCATTTGTTTATTTTCTCGTTAGTTTCCATTGCCCTAGGAGCAGTATCGGTGAAGAAATTGCTTCAGCATATGTCTGAGATTGCTCTGCCTGTGGATTACTCTGGAATTTTTTATGTTTTCCCATTTTATGTTTAAGTCCTTTATCCATTTTGAGTTTATTTTGGTGTACGGTGTAAATTGGTGGTCTAGTTTCATTTGTTTGCATGTATTTGTATAATTTTCCCAACACAATTTATTGAAAAGACTGTCTTAACTCCATTGTATGTTCATGTCTCCTTTGTCAAATATTAATTGAGCATAGTGGTTTGGGTTGATATCTGGGTTCTCTATTCTATTCCATTGGTCTATATGTTTCTTCTTGTGCCAGTACCAGGCTGTTGTGAGAACAGTGGCTTTGTAATTCAGCTTGAAGTCTGATATTGAGATCACACCTAGTTTTTTCTTCTTTCTCAGGATTGATGTAACTATTTGGAGTGTTTTGTTATTCCAGATGAATTTTTGGAGAGTTCATTCTAGATCTGTGACATATGCCATTGGTATTTTAATGGGGAGTGCATTGAATCTATAGATTGCTTTGGGTAGTATGGACATTTTAATGATGTTGATTCTACCAATCCATGAACATGGTATGTTCTTCCATCTGTTTACTTCTTCCTCTATCTCTTTTTTCAGTCTTCTGTAGTTTTCCACATATAGATCTTTTACCTCCTTAGTTAAGTTTATTCCTAGGTATCTTAATTTTTTGGTGCGATGGTAAATGGGAGTGCTGTTTTTTTCTCTCTTTCTATAAGTTCACTATTGGTGTATAGAAATGCCATAGATTTCTTGGCGTTAATTTTGTATTCTGCTATATTGCTGAATTCATTTATTAAGTCTAACAGTTTTTTGATGGAGTCTTTCAGGTTTTTTATGTACAATATCATGTCATCTGCAAATAAGGACAGCTTCACTTCTTTTCCAATTTGGATGCCTCTTATTTCTTCTTCTTGTCTAATTGCAATGGCTAAAACTTCCAGTACTATATCGAACAGGACTGGTGAGAGTGGGCATCCCTGTCTTGTTCCTGTTCTTAGGGAAAGTGGTTTTAGTTTTTGCCCATTGAGTATGATGTTGGCTATGGGTTTATCATATATGGCTTTTATTATGTTTAGGTATGATCCTTCTATTCCCACTTTGCTGAGTTTTTATCAAAAATGGGTGTTGGATTTTTGTCAAATGCTTTTTCTGCATTAATTGATATGACTGGTTTTTATCTCTCAATTTGTTTATGTGATGTATCACATTTATTGATTTGCAGATATTGTACCATCCTTGCATCCTTGGGATAAATCCTACTTGGTCATGGTGTATGATCTTTCTGATGTACTGCTGGAGCCGATTTGCTAGAATTTTGTTGAGGATTTTGGCATCTATGTTCATGAGGGATATTGGCCTGTAATTTTCTTTCATTGTGTTGTGTTTATATAGTTTTGGTATTAGGATGATGCTGGCTTCATAGAAGGAGCATGGAAGCGTTCCTTCCTCATGAATTTTTTGGAATAGTCTGAGGATGGGTTTAAGTTCTTCCTTGAATGTTTGGTAAAACTCCCCTGTTAAGCCATCTGACCGCGGGCTTCTGTTTGCTGGAAGCTTTTTCATTACTGCTTCAATTTTTCCATAGTATTGGCCTATTGAGATGTTTAGAATCGTCCTGATTGAGTTTTGGAAGGTTGTATTTTTTTTTAGGAATATGTCCATTTCCTCCAGGTTGTCCAGTTTGTTGGAATAGAGTTGTTCATAGTATTTTTCAACAATCCTTTGTATTTCGGTGGGGTCTGTTGTTATTTCCCTCTTTCATTTCTGATTTTGTTTATTTGGATCCTCTCTTTGCTTCTTAGTGAGCCTGGCTAGAGGTTCATCAATCTTGTTTATCCTTTCAAAGAACCAACTCTTGGTTTTGTTGATCTTTTGTATTGTTTTTTTGGTGTCTATGTCGTTTATCTCCGCTCTGATCTTTATTATTTCCTTCCTTCTGCTTACACTGGGCTTCTCTTGTTGCTCTCTTTCTAACTCTTTGACTTTTAGGGTTAGGTAATTTATTACCATTGTTTCTTCTTTTTTTGCAGTAGGCCTTAGAGCTATGAACTTCTCTCTCAAGATTGCTTTCACTGTGTCCCATAGATTTTGAATTGTGTTTTCATTGTCATTTGTTGCCATGATGTTATTTATTTCATCTTTGATCTCTCTGATAACCCAGTCATTGTTTAATAGCATGCTATTTAGTCTCCATGTGCTTAATTTTTTTGGATTTTTAAAAATTGTAGTTGATTTCCAGTTTTATGCCACTGTGATCTGAGAAGATGCTTGATATGATTTCTATATTCTTGAATTTGAAGAGACCTTGCCTGTGACCCAATATATGGTCTACCTTTGAAAATGACCCTTGTGCACTTGAGAAGAATATATATTCTGTGGCTTTGGGGTGAAATGTTCTGAAGATGTCAATTACTTCCATATGATCTAGTGAGTCATTTAGGATTGATGTTTCTTTGCTGATTTTTTGTTTAGAGGATTTGTCCAATGGTGATACTTGGGTATTAAAGTCCCCTACTATGAGTGTATTGCTATTAATCTCTCCCTTGATATGCTCCAGGAGCTTTTTATGTATTTGGGTGCTCCTGTATTGGGTGTGTATATGTTTATCAGAGTTATTTCTTCTTGTTGGATTGTTCCCTTTAGTATTATGAAGTGGCCTTCCTTATCTCTTTTATTCAGTTTGAGATTTAATTATTTAGATATAAGTATTGCTACCCTAGCTTTTCTTTTTCATTTCCATTCGCCTGAAAAACCTTTTTTCATCCCTTCACCATCAGTCTGTGTGCGTCTATTTTTCTGAGGTGGGTTTCCTGTATAAAGCAGATGTATGGGTCATGTTTTCTTATCCACTCAGTTACCCTATGTCTTTTGATTGGGGCATTTAATCCATTTAAAGTTATTATTGATAGGTCCTTGTTTGTCACCATTTTTATTCTTTTCCCGTGTTCCTTGTTCACTTCCTATTTCTTCTTTTTACAGTAGACCCTTCAGCATTTCTTGCATTTGCTGGTTTGGTGGTAATAAATTCCCTTAGTCCTTTTTTGTCTGTGAAGCTCCTGATTCCACCTTCCATTCTTAAATGATAGCCTTGCTGGGTATAGTATTCTTGGATCCAGTCCCTTGCTTTGCATTACTTTGTATATTTCATTCCATTCCCTTCTGGCCTGGTGTGTTTCTGTTGAAAATCAGTTGATATTCTAATAGGAGATCCCTTGTAGGTGACTTTCTGTCTCTCTCTGGCAGCCTTTAAGATTCTTATTTTGTTGTTGGTGTTCGCCAAACTTAATTATGATGTGTCTTGGTGTCAGACTTTTGGGGTTCAACTTGTTTGGGACTCTATGTACTTCTTGGACTTGCAGTTATTTTATTGCCAATATCAGGGAAGTTTTCTGTCATTATTTCTTCAAACAGGTTTTCTATTCCTTGTTTCTATTCCTCTCCTTCTGGTACCCCTATTATGTGAATGTTGTTTTGTTTGGTATTGTCCCAAAGCTCCCTTAGGCTCTGCTTTTTAAGTCTTCTTTCTAGTTGGTGCTGTGTTTTTATGTTTTTTTTCCTACCTTGTCTTCTAATTCGCTGATGCGGTCCCCAGCCTCTTCTAGTCTACTGTATAAGCCTTCCATTGTGTTCTTTATTGCAGCTATGTTGTTCTTCATCTCCTCTTGGTTCCTTTTCATGTTGGTGACATTCTTATTCAGCTCCTTATAGTTCTTTTTTAAAATTTAACACATCTTTATTGTTCAGATTACAATTGTTCCTCTTTATTCCCCCCTATAGCTCCCCTCCACCCAGTTCCCACCCCACCCTCTGCTCTCACCACCCCCACTGTCCTCATCCATAGGTGTACAATTTTTGTCCAGTTTCTTCCCGCACCTACCACACCCCTTTCCCTGGAGAATTGTCAGTCCACTCCCTTTCTATTCTCCTAATTCTATTATATTCACCAGTTTATTCTGTTCATCAGATTTTTTTTATTCACTTGATTTTTAGATTCACTTGTTGATAGATATGTATTTGTTGTTCATAATTTTTATCTTTACCTTTTTCTTCTTCCTCTTCTTAAGTACCTTTCAGCATTTCATATAATACTGGTTTGGTGGTGATGAACTCCTTTAGCTTTTTCTTATCTGTGAAGCTCTTTATCTGACCTTCAATTCTGAATGATAGCTTTGCTGGGTAGAGTAATCTTGGTTGTAGGTTCTTGCTATTCATCACTTTGAATATTTCTTGCCACTCCCTTCTGGCCTGCATAGTTTCTGTTGAGAAATCAGCTGACAATCAAATGGGTACTCCCTTGTACGTAACTAATTGTTTTTCTCTTGCTGCTTTTACTATTCTCTCTGTCTTTTGCTCTTGGCATTTTAATTATGATGTGTCTTGGTGTGGTCCTCTTTGGATTCCTTTTGTTTGGGGTTCTGTGCACTTCCTGGACTTGTAAGTATATTTCTTTCACCAGGTGGGGGAAGTTTTCGGTCATTATTTCTTCTAATAGGTTTTCAGTATCTTGCTCTCTCTCTTCTTCTGGCACCCACATAATTTGGATGTTGGTATGCTTGAAGTTGTCCCAGATGCTCCTTACACTATCTTCAAATTTTTGGGTTCTTTTTTCTTTTTGCTTTCCCAGTTGAGTGTTTTTTTGCTTCTTTGTATTTCAAATCTTTGACTTGATTCTCGCGATCCTCTAGTCTGCTGTTAGGTCTCTGTATAATATTTTTTTTATTTCAGTCAGTGTATGCTTAATTTCTAGTTGGTCCTTTTTCATATCCTCGAGGGTCTCACTAAATTTATTGGCCTTTTCTAGAAAATTCTTGAAAAACCTTATAACCGTGGTTTTGAACTCTATATCCAGTCGTGTGCTTTCCTCCATTTCTTTCATTTGTGATTTGTTTCTTTGTCTCCACATTTTGGCTGCTTCCCTGAGTTGATAGAGTGGCTTTGTGTGTTAGGTATCCTATAGGGCCCAGTGGCTTAGCCTCCCCAGTTACCTGAGGTGGACACTCTTGGTGCACCCTTTGTGGGCTGTGTGCACAGTCTTGTTGTAGTTAAGCCTTGATTGTTGTTGGTATCACTGGGAGGAATTGACCTCCAGGCCAATTGGCTGTGAGGATCAGCTGTGTCTAGGCTGGGAGAACTTCTGTGTTGGAGACTCCCATATGAGACAAGACTTGCAGAAGTCTCTGTGCTCAGCTTGGATGGGATGGAGTCTCAGGGCGGAGCAGACAGCATTGGTTTCCCGTCAGCCCTGGCCTAATAGGCCCGTGTCTCAGTGTTCTGTGGTAATTGCTGCAAGCACCTCTGAGTGAAAGCCGCCCTCGAGTTCTGCCCGCTCCCAGACAGTCCAGTTTCTCCCCGAATGAGTCTGGGTTCCCAGAGTCTCACCCAGAACTGGGGTTCAGTGCAGTCGGGAGCTTTTGTCTCCCTCCCGCTTGAGAAAGCCAGCCATGTACTCAGTTGCCTGCCCTCTCCGCGTGCGTACCTTGGTACCTCTGCCTTCTGCAGTTCCTCTGAATCTCAGTGTGCTTTTCTCTTTCCTGACAGTCCACTTTTACCCCGTATGAGTCTTGGTTCCCTGAGTCTCACCCGGAACTGGAGTTCATCAGTTGGGAGCTTTTGTCTCCCTCCCACTTGAGAAAGCCAGCTGTGCACTCAGTTGCCAGTCCTCTCCTCGCTCGCGTCTCAGTACCTCTGCCTCCTGCAGCTCCTCTGAATCTCAGTTTGCTTTTCTCTTTCCTTCTACCTATAGAATTTCCCCTCAGCCAGCCTTCCTGTGGTTCTGGATGATGTCTGTTTTGTCTTTTAGTTGTAGTTTTGGTATTGTTGTGCAAGGCAGCTGTTCAGGTGTTTACCTATGCTGCCATCTTGGTTTCTCCTCCTTATATTTCTCATTGAGTTGTGTGTATTTGTCATTGAGTGGTGTGTATTTGTCATCCAGCCGTTTAAACATCCTTATAACCATTACTCTGAATTCTTTCTCTGATATGCTGCTAGCCTCAATTTCATTTAACTCCCTTTCTGGTGATTCCTCTTTTCCTTTCCTTTGGGCATTGCTTTTTTGTCTTCCCATGTTTTGCTGTAACATTTTAATCGTAGGTCCGATTGGTTTGATCCTGAGGTTCTTTTGGGGATGTTGCTACTGGTGTGATCTCTCAGGTCTCCTGGGCTTGGTGATCTAGTGTAGCTCCCTAATTGAGCCATTTGGGTTCTCTTGATGTAGGCCTGTGCGCTGGAAATGTACAACTGCAGTGTCTACAAGTCAGCAGCTGTGGTGGGGAGTGTCCCAATTTTTGCTGTCTTGCGCCCTTGATTGAAATCACACGTGTCCAGCGGGGACTCACAGTTGCACCCAGTAACCATCTGTTGGGGTAATGGGTCTCAGGAGGCCTGCATTCTGGAAAGGCGTGACTGTGGTGTCCAGAGTTCTGTAGATGTGGGGTAAGCAGACTCAGCTTTTGCTGCTGCACCTATGGTGGATATGTGCACACTCCCAGTGGAGGATCACAGGGGCACCCACGGTGCGTTTGCCAGCAAGGGGCGCTGAAGTACTCTGACGGGCCCTGGCACTGAAGCCGTGTAATTGAGGCATCTGTGTGCAGGTATCCAGGATGAGTGAATTCAGAATTTCTACTCCTGGGGGCAGTTTGTCCAAGATCACAGCCAGCTAGGACTCAAAGCAGCTCCCACAAGCACCCTGTGGATAGATAGGCTCAGGGTGCCTGCCCATTGGAAATGTGTGCATGAACTGGTGGTGCATTTGCATGTGCAGAGCTCTGACGCACTTTGAGGGGCCCTGGCACTGAAGTTAAGCAGCTGGGGTGTATGTGGGCAGTTATTCAGGAGGAAGGATTTCAGAATTTCTACTGTGGGGCAGCACGTCCTTGTCTGTACAGAATCACACCCAGCAGGGGCTCAAAGCAGCTCCCCAGAGGACCCTGTGGATATATGGGCTCAGTGTGCCTGCCCTTTGGAAATGTGCATGTCTGTGGCGGTGAGTTTGCCTCAATTGAGGGGCCGTGGTGCTGAAGTTACACAGCACTTTGAGGGCCCATGGTGCTGAAGTTACACAGCTGGGGTGTCTGCAGCCAGTTATTCAGGCAGAGTAAATTCAGAATTTCTACTGCGGGGCAGTGAGCCCTTGTTTGTACAGAATCACACCAGCAGGGGCTCCCAGTGGCTCCCAGGCGCTGCCTATGGAGTGGTGTGCCTTGGATGCCTGTACAGCTGGAAACATGAGAAAGAAAGTGGTGTCGAGTTCTGCGCCGGGGAGGTGGAAGATGCACTTACTGCTGCGGGAACAGTGCACTTTTGGAGGTGGAGGTCCCAGGGTCCGTGGGTCTGCAGCTGGGGTAGCAGGATTTTGGCTGGAGTGGCTGCTGGGTCACGGGCAGTGTCAAAGTCCTGTCTGGGTGGTGGTGCTTATAAGTTCCTAAAAAAGGTCATTCTCCCTTCAAGATGGCGTGGGCTCCATGCCCAAGTCCTGCAGTCCAGGGAGTGCCCACAGCGGTAGTAGTCTCTCCTTGTCCAAGAGAGGCTGGTCTGCCAGCCCCTACTGTTCTTGCAAGATTTAACTGTTCCTTACTCACACACGCACACACACACCACACTCATCCACACATTCTCCTTTCATACCCTCACTCACTCACTTCCTTTCCCTCACCTCTGTCCTGCCAGCTGCCATCTTTTTCAACCGGTCATCACTCTCTTTCCAGAACTCTATTTCTTATCTCCATTTCATTTATCTCTTCTTCTGAAGAATTCTCTAGTTCTTTCATTTGGGGGTTGTTTCTTTATCTCCTCATTAGATTGCCTGTTTGGGTTTGTGACTATGTATTAGGTAGACATGCTATGCCTCACAATCTCTACTTCAGGACAGTGTCAAATGCTGTTTCTGACTAATTAGATCAGGCAAAGATTCAAAGCTTCCAGAGCCTGCCTAGAAACTGATAGCATTCCAACTTGAATTGCCCTCAGGCAATCATCCTCCCTTGTGGTGAGTTTTTTTTCAAAAGGGAGGGGCAGTTGCTATTGCTGGAGGCTGTTATTTTTATTCTCTTAAGTGGTTCCAGGAACTCCACACCAAGGGGTAAGGTGTTTTCCAATCAGGTGGGTCAACTGTCTTCCTCCAAGGCAGTGTCACCTATATAGCAAATGTCTGTGTGGTTAATATATCCTTCACTGTGTAGGGGAATGACTCAGCACAGGAAACCAGGGGACTCAGGGATTAGAGCTTCTGAGCTCTAATCCCTGAGTCCCCAATCCTGGCTTCTGCCACACAGCTCTAGTCCACTCTGTCCTCCCTCTGCAGGAGCACAAGGTGGGTGGCTCCACAGAGAATTTTGTGGGTTGGCCCTTTACAAGGGTGCCTGCATTTCCAGCTATCTCTCCCTAGCAGAGAGCAACTCTGCTCCTTTTCACTGCCAGATGTTATGTGGGTACCCTTCTCAGTTCTGGTGCTCTCTGCTGAGGGGCCCAGCTTGGGGTTTAGATCTGAGTTTCAGTGGCAACCCCTCACAACTGAGATCTCTCTCTGGTACTTTAGTTGTTGACTGTGGGCACCTGGCCAGCACTTTCGCGCCTCTGCCCCTCCTACCAGTCTCTATGCAGTCTCTACTTTCGGTCCTTGGGTATCAGAGTTCTCTCCAGCAAATCTTCTGTTGATTATTCAGGAAGTTTTTCTGTATTTTAGTTGTAATTCTAGTTTTGTCCTGGGAACATGTCCATGCAAGTATCCACCTACTCTGCCACCATTTTTCATCCTCCAGGGTTTTCTTTTCCATTTCCATTTTCATGAAATATTTTTTCCATCCCTTACTTTTAGTCTGTGCATTTTTCATTCTGAGGTGGATCTCTTGCAAATGGATATGCATATGGGTCTTGTTTTCTTATCCATTCAGCTGTCCTGTCTTTTGAAATACATTTTAAAAATTTGATTTCAGAGAGAAAGGGAGAGGGAGAGAGAGATAGAAACATCAATGATGAAAAAAAAAATCAACAATTCGCTTCCCTCTGCATGCCCTCTACTGGGGATTGAGCCCACAACCCAGGCATGTGGCCTGACCGGGAATTGAACAGTGACCTCCTGGTTCATGGTTCAATGCTCAACCACTCAGCCATGCCTCCTTGACTTTTGATTGGGGCATTTTTACCATTTACATTTAAAGTGATTATTGATAGGTATGTATTTATTGCCCTTTTATTCTTTATAACTCTCCTCTTCCTTCTTCCTTTCTTCCCCCCTCCCCTTCCTCCTCCCCCTCCTCCTCCTCCTCGGTCTTCTAGAAGATCCTTTAGCATTTTTTTTTTTGTGTAATATAGTAAACCCTCAATTTTGCAGACCTCATTTTTACGGACTTCAGATTTAATGAACAAAATTTCTGGTCCGTATGTCATATGTGAAAACACTCTGTTAACTTTAAAATGCTTTTAACCAAGGTTAGCTTATCCTATCTAATAAAGAGGAAATATGCTAATTGACCATCATGCCTCACAAAGATGGCGGCACCCACAGTCAATAAGGAGGGAATATGCTATTTGACTGCCACACCCTCAAAGATGGCGGCGCCCAAAGCCACAAGATGGCAGCGCCCATTCCCCTCAGCCTCACTGGGGTGGCAGGTGTGCAGCATGGCTGGGCCCATCCCCAGGCGGGTCCGACCACTCCGCGCGCCTGCCTCTGAAGTCCCCCAGTCCCCTCAGATGCCCAGGGCCGGCCCGAGGTTCAGGCAAGCCTTGGATGGCGGGTGCCCAGCTGCCTAGGGCCAGAGCGAGGTGAAGGCAAGCCTGGCATGTCAGCTGCCCAGCCGATGCCTGAGGCACAGGCAAGCCTCGCATGTTGGCTGCCCAGCCACCCAGGGCCGGCCCAAGGTGCAGGCAAGCCTCAGATGGCGGCTGCCCAGCTACCCAGGGCCACCTGAGGCTCAGGTAACCAGGGCCAGCCAAGGCTTGCGCTGCCTGCAGTGGCAGCAGCAGAGGTGTGATGGGGGTGTCGCCTTGCCCTGATCACCGGGTCACCTCCTGTCCCTGAGGGCTCCTGGACTGTGAGAGGGGGCAAGCTGGGCTGAGGGACCTCTACTCCAGTGCATGAATTTTCATGCACCAGGCCTCTAGTATTTAAATTAACAGGTTATTTTTTGTTGTTAATACACTGTTATTTTTAATATATTTTAGGGAATAAGCCATATGTTGGACAAAACACAGTAATGATTTCACCAATATAAGTAAATACTACATATCTGTATATTGAAATTCAAGAGTTACCACTCCTAAATAATGTCTGAATGGTCAGCACATGATCATACTATATTGCACAGTAATTGATTCTGTTGTTGGGAGGCATAACTTTCTACAGCAGTTTTAATGTGCGCCAGCAATGTTTCAACATGCATTAAGCCATGCCCCAGCAGTTTGCATTCGTTTACTCATGGTGACTGGTGAATGCATGCATTTACTAGACCTATTCAATATAAACTTAAAATTACAGTAATGCATGTAGAAAAATTTTCTATGAAACTTTTCATAGATATTTCATTTTAATTGCATATAAGTGTCTACATAAGTAAAATCAGGTAAACTAATTTACCAATTTATTAATTGCAAAATCTATTTTATTATACAACATATTTTTCAGCTTTTAAACAAAATAAGTTTTTATTGATTTCAGAGAGAGGAAGGGAGAGAGAGAAAGAGATAGAAACATAAATGATGAGAATCACTGATCAGCTGCTTCTGTACACCCCTTACTAGGGATTGAGCCTGCAACCCAGGCATGTGCCCTGACAGGAATCAAACCATGACCTCCTAGTAACAGTTGATGGGTCGATGCTCAACCACTGAGCCACATCAACCAGGTGGATTTTCAGCTTTAATGTACAACCCCTCACCTGAATTAGTCCATTATATCAAGGTTTTACTGTACTTGTTTGGTGATAATGAACTTCATTAGTTTTTTCTTGTTTGAGAAGCTATTTATTTCTCCTTTGATTTTAAATGATAGCTTTGCTAGGTAGAGTAATCTTTTCATCACTTTGAATATTTCATGCCAACTCCTTCTAGCCTAAAATGTTTGACAGTTTTTGGGAGTTCCTTTATAGGTAACTATCTTTCTCTTGCTGCTTTTACAATTCTCTTTGTCTTTAACATATGCAATTTTAATTATGATATGTCTTTGTGTGGGCCTCTTTGGGTTCATCTTGTTTGAGATTCTCTGAACTTCTTGGACTTGTGTGTCTCTTTCTTTCACCAAGTTAGGGAAGTTTTTGGTCATTATTTCTTCAAATAGGTTCTCAATCCTTCACTCTCTCTGTTCTCCTTCTGGTACCCTACTATGTGGATGTTGTTACACTTCCTGCTCACCCAAAGGTCTCTGCAACTATTCTAATTTTAATTTTTTTCTTTTTGTTGCTCTGATTGGGTGTTTTCTGTTACCTTGTCTTCCAAATCACTGATTTAATACTGTTTCATCCAACCTACTGTTTATTCTTTCTAGTGTATTCTTCATTTCAGATATTGTATTCTTCATTTCCAACTCATTCTTTTTTTATGGTTTCTATGTCCTTTTTCATGCTGTTGAAGTTCTCACTAAGTTCCTTGAGTATCCTTATAATCTTTTTTATTGAACCTTATATTTGGTAAATTGCTTGCCTCCATTTCATTTAGCCCTTTTTCTGAAGATTTATCCTATTCTTTCATTTGGGGCATGTTTCATTGTCTCCCCTCTTTGTGTTTGTTTCTGTGTATTAGGCAGATCTGCAATATCTCCCGGTCTTGGTAGGGTGGCCTTATATAATAGGTGTGCTTTGGGACCCAGTGGTACAATCTCCTTGATCACACGAGCTGGGCCCTCCAGGATTGTCCCTTGCATGGGTTGTGTGAGCCCTCCTGTTGTAATTGAGTCTTGATTGCTATTAGCCCATTTGTGTGGAGGGTCAACCCTCAACCTGGCTGACTGTGAGGATTGACGCCAACCACAATATGTGATCTGCTGTGCAGGTGCTGACCATATAAAGTGGAATTTACCTCAGCAGGGTCTAGTGCCTGCCTGCCAAGATCTTCTTTTGGATATGCTGCTTGTGGAGGTAACTGGATCCTGCTCTGATGTTGTCTGAAGCTGGCCACTGGATATGTCTATTCTGGGGCTCTTGCAAGGGACTCTGGTACAGGTCAATGTCAGACCCTGCCTGTGACTGGACCTGAGCAACCTGTTTGGAGGGTGATCCACAGTTTGTGGCTTGCCTCTGCTGGTCCTTGGTGTGCATGGGAAGAAACAAACTGCACACCAGGGCTATCCTCCACTAGCACCGAGTCCAGGGGCAGGCAAGCAAAAGGCCCAAGGCACCTCAAGATCCTCCTCCACCTGCTTCCACCTGCTGGCTGCCTGTTTGGCTCCGTTAGTGAAAGAGCCTCTGGTGATACTCAAGTTGCATGAGGTAGGTTCTCAATGATTTGCCAGGCAGGAGCAAGTGGTGTTCACCAGATTGATACAGGTTCAAACAAGGTGCTAGTGCTTCATCTGAAGCCACTCAGCAAAAGTCCCAGGGTATACCAAGTCCAGCTGCCACCCACCAGGTATTTGCAGGCCTTTGTGGTGAGTTGGGAGTCATCAGGGTTTCACTAGCAGAGTTTATCAAGCCCAAACAGACCAAGATTTGGTTGTGTGAAGGAAAGGCTCTGTACTGGTCATATGTGCAAAGGAAAAATGGCCCCATCCTAGAGCCACACTACTTGGTCTGTCCCAGATTCTGCTGGGAACCTGAACTCAGTTGGACGGGGCTACCAGGAGTTGGGACGGTGGGCCTAGTGCATCTCCCTGAGGGGAGGCACAAGTCAGGTTTGGGAGAATATGGAGGGAGTAGCCTCTGCCCCAGAGCTACACAACTCAGTCTGTCTTGGATTCTGCCAAGACTTCCTGGGGAGCCCAGACTCAGCAGGGTGGGGCCACCAGGAGTCAGAAGGGTGGGACCAACAGGAGTCTAGAGAGTGGGGCTAGCAGATTTTCCCTAAGGGGGAGGTGCCTGTCAGGCTCAAGGGAAAGTGGGGGGAATAGCCACTGCCCAAAAGCCACACAACTCAGGCAAAGACACCCCCTGAGTCTGCCCAGACTTCTGCACCCCAGCCCAGGCAGCTGACTCCTCAATAGGAGCAAGCTCCACAGGGAGGGGTGACAAGGAGTTCAAAGTATGTGGCTATTACATTCCCCCAGGCAGATATCACAAGGAAGGGAGCGAGCCACCCAAAAAAGATGGCATCTGCGGTATGCGAAAGGGACTCAGCAGAGATCTTGGTGCTGCCCCTTCAGATCTCTCCCCAGCCAGAGCCACAAATCCCAGTCTCTCCTCACACAACTCTACTCAGCTCTGCCCTACCTCCACTGGAGCCCAGGGTAAGTGGCTGTGATGAGATTTTTTGCATTGGCCCTTCAAGAGTTCACCTGTATCTCTAGCAGATTCTTGTCTCTCCTTGGTGGGCAGAATCCCTGCTGATTTTCATAGTCAGATAATATGTGGGCACCTCTTCCCAAGTCTGGTGCTATGGGCTGGGGATTCCACCATGGAGTTGAGACCACATGCTCTTCAGGCAGAACCTTTGCAGGTGGAGATATCCCTCCAGAATCTCAGCCGCAGTCTTGGAAGTGGGGCTAGCCCTTTTTATATCTCTATTCTTCCTATTAAACTCAATGTGTCTTCTTCTGTAAATCCTTGGTTATAGGACTTATGTTCAGCTAGTCTTCCGTTGGTTATTCAGGCTGACTGTTCCATATTTTAGTTGTAATTCCAGTTTGGTCCTGGGAGGAGGTGAGTGTAGCTTTATCCTACTCTGCCACCATCTTGGATCTCAGCCTCAGCATCATTTCAACATTGATGAGATGCTATAGGAATTTGACTCTTGTATATATCAATTACCTATGGTAGAATTGGTTTTGTTATACATCATTTTGCTTAAAGTCACAGAACTCTTAATGACATTAGATGAAGCTCTATACATGCTGATATATGCATTACAAAATATAAAAAAATGTGCAAAACTGCTAAGTAAGCTATCAACTGCCTTCCCACTTACTCTTGGTAACTAAAAAGCCTCATAAATTATTTCAATAAATTTGTAGAGTATATTTTACTAATGAAAGTTGTCCTGCTACATACTCATTACCAATTTGTAAATGTCAGTACTCTTTGACCACAGAAATGCAAGGTGTTAACAGTAACAATAATAATAAAATTGTAAGAGCATAATACCCAGACCCTCTCCCCCAAAAAGTAATGTTATATACCTGGAGAATTTGGGTTTTCTTTGCAACCTAAAAAAGTCATCTCATGTATCAAAGCATGAGATGTGATTCACCTCTTTCACCATATATACTGCAAAATAAGATTGATGATCATGAAATTAACCACTCAATTTAAACCTAGCTATGAGACTTGACTACCTCGATTAGTAGCTATAAGCAGAATATATTTACTCAAAATACCTCCCATGTAACAGAGAAATAAGTTCTTCATGCCTTTGAATTTATCCATCAAGGCACTTCTAGTTATTGTTATTTCTATAAAACACAGTCCTAGGACATTTTTCCAATATGTTTAAAAAACCCTTGACAAACTTCCCAAAGTAATAAATCCTATAAAAATCACCAAGTACACCAGAAAGTGGTACCTCCCATATTTCACACCTATCCTAGGCCACCACAACTCTCATACTCATCTTAGTATCTTCATAGGTACTACTTTCTATTCATTAAAATCAAGGCTCATTTAACTCATAACAGTTTCATATGTCTAAATCTGAGTTAAAGAAACACTTTATTTCTCATATGCCATGTTGTCATTTATGTGAGGTAAATAGCACTCTATGTTCCAAATGAGCAGGTGCTTCTGCTTAATTGGTTAGCTCTTGCAGTGGTGATGTCTTTAAATCATCTTTAAACAGAGCTCTGAATAGTGTCTGGCACATAGTAGGCAGGGGAAAAATCCTAAACATCAATGAATCATAATCCTCTTGGGCCTCATTTTAAATTTTAACATCTTAGACTCCTTCAACCATTAAGCTGAAAAAAAAAACTTCACTATATTAGTCCAGATAAAGTCATTTTATGCAAATAAGCCAGGGCCTCTATGAAAACCATCTCTTACACAATAAAATTAAATTTGTGTTACTAAAGAACAGAGACTGATCCTAAGTTGGAAACATGTATACTAAGTCCTCACTTAACATTGTCAATAGGTTCTACAACTTTAACCAAATCAATATATAACAAAACCAAATGCACTTGATCAACATTACAATGAAATGAAACATTGTTGAACAAAACAATATTATTTGAGGACCTGCTATATTTATAAACTGACTAGAGGCCCGGTGCATGAAATTTATACATGGGGGGATGGGTGTCCCTCAGCCTGGCCTGCACCCTCTCCAATCTGGGACCTCGGGGATGTCCGACTGCCCGTTTAGGCCCGATCCCCCCACAGGGATTGGGCCTAAGCTGGCAGTCGGACATCCCTCTCACAATCCGGGACTGCTGGCTCCTAACCGCTGCCTGCCTGCCTGCCTGATTGTCCCTAACCGCTTCTGCCTGCCAGCCTGATCACCCCCTGACTGCTCCCCTGCCAGCCTAATTGACACCTAACTTCTCCCCTGCCGGCCTGATCGCTCCCAACTGCTCTCCCCTGCTGGCCTAGTCGCCCCCAACTGCCCTCCCCTGCTGGCCTGATCTTTCCCCCAACTGTCCTCTCTTGCCAGCCTGATTGCCCCCAACTGCCCTCCTCTGCCAGCCTGATCTCGCTCCCAACTGCCCTCCCCTGCCGGCCTGATCTCGCTCCCAACTGCCCTCCCCTGCCAGCCTGATTGCCCCAACTGCCCTCCCCTGCCAGCCTGGTCGCCCCTAACTGCCCTCCCCTGCCGGCCTGATCTCACTCCCAACTGCCCTCCCCTGCAGGCCTGATCTTGCCCCCAACTGCCCTCCCCTGCCAGCCTGATTGCCCCAACTGCCCTCCCCTGCCAGCCTGATTGCCCCAAATGCCCTCCCCTGCCAGCCTGGTCGCCCCTAACTGCCCTCCCCTGCCGGCCTGATCTCGCTCCCAACTGCCCTCCCCTGCCAGCCTGATAGACCCCAACTGCCCTCCCCTGCCAGCCTGGTCGCCCCTAACTGCCCTCCCCTGCCAGCCTGATCTCGCTCCCAACTGCCCTCCCCTGCCAGCCTGATGGACCCCAACTGCCCTCCCCTGCCAGCCTGGTCACCCCTAACTGCCCTCCCCTGCAGGCCTGGTCCCCCCCAACTGCCCTCCCCTGCAGGCTTGATCACCCCCAACTGCCCTCCCCTGCTGGCCTGTTCACCCCCAACTGCCCTCCCCTGCCAGCCTGATCACCCACAACTGCCCTCCCCTGCCGGCCATCTTGTGGTGGCCATCTTGTGACAATGTCACAGTGACCATCTTGTGGCGGTCATCTTGTGGTGGCCAACATGTGACAACGTCGTGCAACGCCACCTAGGCATTTATTACATAAGATGCTTTGGAACAAATAAAGATTTTGTCATAGAAAAGTAAAATGTTAGAACATCAGTTAGAAGGTGCTTCCTCTAAAAAGCCTAAACCATCTATAATATTTGTGATATGTAATTCCATTAAGCATAAACACAATTACAAAAAGTTATTTTTTTATCTATCAGTTAGGTATAGGCTAGAGTATGCTATAGAAATTAACAACCTCAAATACAAAGGTTCATTTCTTACTCACACTAATCCTCACTCTACCTGTCTTCACATTCTACCTCACCTTGCCTACCATTCTTACTATAGGACCTAGGCGGACAGGGCAGCTGATATCTACAACACTGTAGCAAAGAGAAAGATCATGAACCATGCCCTAGCTCTTAAAGCTTATGCCCATGACATAGGTCACTTTCAGTTCTGCTCACATTTCATTGGCCAAAATCAGTCACATGACACACAATTTCAAGAGTCCTGGAATATGCAATCTTAGCATATTTGGTGAACAACTCTAATCCTACTACTTCAAAAAAGACATTATCTGTTATCAGACCTAGGATCAAATCCTAGTTTTGCCACTTAGAAATATACTTAATTTCCTCATTTATAAAAGAAAATTATTAATAACTACCTTACAGGTTCATTAGAAAGATTAAATGATACAATGCAAGGTCAGATGCTTAGCAGAATGCCTGGCCTTGATTCATTCATTCAATCAATATTTGGGATCCACCCACCATGCACTGTTCTAGGTATTGACATATAGTAATTATATACTAAATAACAGTATTTTTGTTGCTGCTAATGTTATTTAAAAATGCCCTTTTGAGTTCCAACCAGGGACTCCAGGAATAAGCCTTCATTTCTTAACAGTCTCCAGATTCAGAAAATAGAAGTATGTGGCAGATTCCTAATTGTTCTCCAACATCCATTTTCCTTTTTATATGGTATTAGAACCCCTGGTTTTTAGCTAAACACATGATTTTGTGGAACAGAGACTACATATCCAGCTGTTCATGTAGCTAGGATGGTCATAGATCTAAGTTCTGGCCACAGTGCTATAAGAAGTGTCTTGTGGCAACTTAAGGGAAACTTCCTTTGTCCATTTTTTCATCCCTTCCTACATGAAACCCATCTAGA
This sequence comes from Cnephaeus nilssonii, assembly GCF_951640355.1. Lineage (NCBI taxonomy): Eukaryota > Metazoa > Chordata > Mammalia > Chiroptera > Vespertilionidae > Cnephaeus > Cnephaeus nilssonii. The sequence goes on along the minus strand of NC_137075.1, from coordinate 2,131,247 downwards.
ATATCAGTTCTATCTTAGATTATGAGACCTTGGCCATGCATGGCAGAGGAACAAAATATAAAGATCCTCAGTTCTTGACCCTGTGAAGTGTTATATCAGCCTTGTACTTTAATGTGGAGAATAATAAACTTTCATCTTATTTAGTGTACTGTTATTTTACATTTTCTGTCACTCAGAGCCCATCTTAATCCTAATACAAAAAGAGGAGATGTCTGTAATATAATTACAATAAAAAGTATATTTAAAAAATATGTAACCTAATAACTCTTACAAAAAAGCAAGCTGCATGAAAGAATAATAACTCTTGATGACACCCCTATGTCTTCATAAGAGAAGTGTAGTGTACAGCAAAATGAGGATTAGCTTGAGGAAGGCCTGAGTTTTAGAATCGGCTCTTCCACTTCCTATCTAAACCTTTGGCTAGCTATTTAACATAGCCAGGCCTTAGCTTCTTGTCTCTAAAATGGTATAAGATTAAAAAGTTGTGAAAATTAAACGTGAAGAATTTTATAAAAATGCTTTCTAAATTGTAAAATGCTGTACAGTATCAATATTACTTTGTCAACTGTTCCCTCCTCCCAACCCTTCATTTAGATTTGGGCATGAGGATGGGTTGCAATACATCCAACACCTGAGAGTCACCCCAGAGATTCAGTAGGTGTAGCACAGGACCCATGAATCTGCATTTTCAACAAGCACCCCCAGAAACTCTGTTGAAAATAGTCTACCCCAGTGGTCGGCAAACTGTGGCTCACGAGCCACATGCGGCTCTTTGGCCCCTTGAGTGTGGCTCTTCCACAAAGTACCACATGCGGGCGCGCACGTACAGTGCGACTGAAACTTCGTGGCCCATGCGCAGAAGTCAGTTTTCGGCTCTCAAGAGAAATTTCAATCGTTGTACTGTTGATATTTGGCTCTGTTGACTAATGAGTTTGCCGACCACTGGTCTACCCAATATACCTTGAGAAACACTACCCTAATGCTCAGGCCCTACCTATTCTTGCAACCCTCTGCTTGAGTGCCCCAATATTTTAAGGTGGTGATAACGTAAGGACAGCTCCAAAGTCTCTCCAGTGCCTAGCTGAATGCCAAGTACCAATAGGAAATTTAATAATCTGTAGAACTGATAAATTGAAATGGAAAAAAACAAAATGGAACTGAATCAAATGACCCACTATGGACTTCCACTTCTTGCCAACAGAAAGTAACAGGGACTAAATTTACTCTTCCACCTGAAACAGCTAAAAAAACAAAACAAATCAAAAAAACACTGGATAAATTAGAGGAAACAACAATTCCCAAGACACTGGATATCAAGTAATATAGAACATGATTCCTAAGAAATAATTGGAAACTAAGGAGGTGAGCCTTACTGTTGCCATAGGTTACTTCTTGAGAAAGTTTCCAGGTTGAAGTACTAGGAGGAGGAGCCCAGGCAGAATCTGGCAAGGTGTCCTGAGTTGAGAGGATAGAGTTGCAAGTCCAGGGAGGTCACTGTGGCTAGAGTTTGCAGTTCAGAATACCAGAGAGGAGAGAGCTGCACAGAGAAAAAACTCTCGACACCCACAGAGGCCCCTCAAGTCTTCAACATACATGTGTGTGAGCAAACTACCAGAGGCTGGGCAACAAACCATCTCGAAGCATTTAAAAGAACTTAAGAATAGGGAATAGCGCCTGTCTCATCAGCCAGAGTGAAAAATGTCGTGATTTACAGGGCACTGGGTAGAGCACTCTGAAGAGTTTTGCCTCAGGAGTGGGAAAAAATTAGCCCTAATCAAATGTTGCTCTGGTTCATCCGACAAAGTATAAAAGCAAGATTTGAAAGGATCAAACTGTTACCAGACAGCTTATCCCAGAAAAAAGCTCAAGAATATTTAAAGAAATAGAAAAATATCCTGTACCCAACAAAGTAAAATTCACATCGGCCATCCAATACAAAATGACTAGGCATGCATAGAACTACTATGGTATAATTTTTAAAAATAATTTTTGGACCTCCAGTCACAATGGCATAGCAGGTAAACTCTGTGCTCACCACATCAAAATTACAACTAAATTATAGAACAACCACCCTGTAGAACCATCTGAAATCTAGCTGAACAGAAACCCTTTAACTTTAGATATAAAAAAAAATGCCACATCCAGACTGATAAGAGGAGTGGAGAAGTGGATAGGGCTGGCCCCACACCCAGGTATGGCAGTAAAAAATCAGGAGGGATATCTTGAGTGCAGAGGTCCCCCCGAGGCACACAGGACCCCAGCCCCACACCAGGCTCTCCGGCCCAGACACCAGTGCTGGGAAGAGCAGTCCACACATCTGGCTGTGAAAACTAGAGGAGATTGTGGCTGAGTAAGATGGAGGCTGCTGGAGTCTCAGGTGTTCCTCTTAAAGGGCCTGCACACAGAACTTACTTGAATCATTCCCTCTGAGCTTCAGCGCTGGAGCAGCAGCTCCAAAAGCACCAGGAACTTACAGGGAGGAAATGAATTGTCTGACTCCAGAAAAGGGTTGGAGGGGCAGCTTTGTCTGGGACTAAACTGCTGGCAGAAGCCATTGTTTCCTTGTTGACTCCTCCCACCACAGAGCACGCAGGCAGGTGCCATGGTTCCTTTGCTGAGCCCTTCCCCACCTAGCATGCAAATATAGGTGGGCACCAAATCTGAGTCTCCATCAAACTTGCCCCACCCTAATGAATCACTAAGAATCCATCGCACCCAATTCATGCACCAGCCTGAACTTCTTTCAGAGACTTCCTCACAAATGCCAGCTTCAGTTCATGCTGCAGATTTTCCTAAAATCTTTCAAAAGTCTACAAACCCCAAATAAGCAGCAGTTGGCTTCAGCATGCCCTGCACCTCTTGCTAAGCAGACCTAGCCCACATTATCAGCAGCTGGCCTCAATTCACAGCATAGCCTCTCCCAGGTGCCCCCACACCAAGCACAGGCAGTAAATCACTTTGTAGCTCCTACCAGGTGGCTCTGGGCTAGGCACAGGCAGCAACTGACCTAGGTCTGTACCATATCCTCTTCCTAGAGACCCCATAAATGACATACCAGGTTGTAGAGGGCCGTCTGGGAGGCACCTGGGCATTTCTTTTAATTATCGTCAGCTGAACTCAGGGTGTAGACAGAGCCACGCCCTGGGAACATGCTTCCCCAATGAGGCTGGACATGTTAATCAGTTCTGACTTCATAGCAGCCCAGGTGTCGGCAGGGGCGGGTCTAGATATGTAAATCCAGTAATGCTAGGGCCTAGTTAAGAATGCAAATAAGCTCCTTTGATCCTAAGTTTTGGTGTTACTTCCTGGATTTTTGGGATATAAGATAAACCTGCTGTGTGGCTCAGGGTCGTCGCAGCCTCTCCATCAGAGAGGAATGATGGTATCCCACCCAGCCCCAGCTTTGTGAATCTATTTCTGCGTCCAATTTTCTTTATCCTACCTAATAATAGAGTAATATGCAAATTGACCGTACCTTTGCTACACCCACCAGCCACGCCCACCAGCCACGCCCACCAGGAAACCGTTGCAGGGATGCAGCCGAGCCCAAGGGCGGCTTTCCCGGCCTTGGGCACCAGCGGGGAGCCTGCAGGGATCGCAGGAAACCACTGGGGGTCGGCTCCTGCGATCCGTAGCAGGGACGATGGGTGCCGCCGAGCCCAAGGCCACCGCCCGGGGCCAAGCCCCAACCCTGAAAGAAGGCAGAAGGCGGTGGCCACAGCCAAGGCCTGGGTCCCTGGTGCCGGCAGAAAACTGGTGCAGGCAGCCAGGCGAATGAAGGTCTATTGCACGAATCTTTGTGCAAACGGGCTGCTAGTTTCTAATATTTCTCAATCCCTGGCCGCCTCCACTTAGAACCGTTTCGTTCATCTCTCTTGCTGCGCAGGACACGGAAAAGGAAGATCCCCGCCATGTTTGGCCCCCGCCGCATCAGGCCCCCGCACCAGGTGGATGGCTTCAGGCCACATCAGAGCCACCACCTAATTAGCTCCACAAATGACACACCCAATGGGTAGACTCTGCAAGCACCAGAGCCCCACTACAGTGAATCCTACTCTGTGGTGTCAGACACTGCATTACAGCTCATCTGCTGTAGTCACAGCCAGTCTTCACAACCTGTTAGCCTGAGCATCAATCCCACCCACTGATGTGCCAACAGCAATCAAAACTCAACTACAACTGGAGGTATACAAAACCCACACAAGGGACATCCCTGAGGCACCTGCCTCAGGTGACCAGGATGTCTGTACCACTAGGCCCCACAGGACACCTACTACATAAGGCTACCATGCCAAGACTGAGAGATGTAGCAAATCTATGTAGCAAATACACAGAAACACAAACAGAGACAGCAAAACTGAGGAAAGAAACATATCCCAAATAAAAAAAAAAACAGGACAAAACTCCACAAAAACAACTAAGTGAAATGGAGGCAAGCAGATACAGAGTTCAAAACCACTGTCTATAAGGATATTCAATGAACTTAGAGGATGAATAGGTGAAATGAGTGAGAACTTACACAAAGAGCTGGGAAACATAAAATGCAGATAGAAACAAAGAAAAAGAACCAGTCAGAAATTAAGAATACATTTGAAGAAAAATTTACCCTTTGCGACAGCATGAATGAACCTGGAGAGCATTATGCTAAGTGAAGTAAGTCAGTCAGAGAAAGACAAGTACCCTATGATTTCACTCATACGTGGAATCTAATGAACTAACATGCAAAATAGAGACAGACTCATAGAGAACAGGCTGACAGCTGTTGGAGTTGGGGGACTGGGTGAGGGGTGGAGGAATTGAGCAAAGAAGAAAATAAAGAGAAAGAACTCATGAACACAGTCAACCGTGTGATGATTGCTGGGGAAGTGTGGGGAGAGGAGAGGGTATAGAGGGATAGCTTGATTTGGAGTTGTAAACATAGAACTGTGCACCTGAAACCTGTATAATTTTGTAAACCAGTGTCACCCTAACAAATCCAATTTTTTAAAAAAAGAGCTCTGGTCAGGTGGCTCAGTTGGTTGGAGAGTCACCTGCCGGAAGCCAATTCCAGCATATCAGCAGGGCTGAATCAACTGGGACGGCTAAAAGGCATTTCCCCCAAACCTGAATAGGATTGTTTACTGCCAGACAGTTCAGGGCATTTAAAATTTACATGTTATTGCCTCTGGTTGGCCAAACACCTGAACAGCTGTAGGCTATTCCCCAATCTGACAATGCTTCTGTACCCTACCCTTTGAAGTGTATGTCTCCACCTTGCCTTAGGACAAATTGTGTTAATAAATAGCATGGCGTGCGCCCCTGGATCTGGGTGAGGCTGGGTCCCGGGTCCGGGTGAGGCCGCGCACCCCCGGGTCCGGGCGAGGCCGTGCGCCCCTGGGTCCGAGAGAGGCCACGTGCCCTGGGGTCCGGGTGAGGCCACGCGCCCCTGGGTCCAGGTGAAGCTGGATCCCGGGTCCGGGTGAGGCCGTGCGCCCCTGGATCTGGGTGAGGCTAGGCCCGGTCTGGGTGAGGCCGCGCCCCTGGGTTCGGGAGAGGCCACGCGCCCCTGGGTCCGGGTGTAGCTGGATCCTGGGTCCGGGTGAGGCCGTGAGCCCCTGGATCCGGGTGAGGCTGGGTCCCGGGTCCGGGTGAGGCCGCGCGCCCCGGGTCCGGGCGAGGCCGCGCGCCCCTGGGTCCGGGTGAAGCTGGATCCCGGGTCCGGGTGAGGCTGTGCACCCCTGGATCCGGGTGAGGCTGGGTCCTGGGTCCGGGTGAGGCCGCGCCCCTGGGTCCAGGAGAGGCCACGCACCCCTGGGTCCGGGTGAGGCCACGCGCCCCTGGGTCCAGGTGAAGCTGGATCCCGGGTCCGGGTGAGGCCGTGTGCCCCTGGATCCGGGTGAGGCTGGGTCCTGGGTCCGGGTAAGGCCGCGACCCCGGGTCCAGGAGAGGCCACGCACCCCTGGGTCCGGGTGAGGCCACGCGCCCCTGGGTCTGGGTGTAACTGAATCCCGGGTCCAGGTGAGGCCGTGAGCCCCTGGGTCCGGGTGAGGCTGGGTCCCGGGTCTGGGCGAGGCCGCGCGTCCCTGGGTCCGGGTGAAGCTGGATCCCGGGTCCGGGTGAGGCCGTGCGCCCCTGGATCCGGGTGAGGCTGGGTCCCAGGTCCGGGTGAGGCCGCGCCCCCGGGTCCGGGAGAGGCCATGCGCACCTGGGTCCAGGTGAGGCCACACGCCCCTGGGTCCGGCTGAGGCTGGATCCCGGGACCGGGTGAGGCCGCGCACACCTGGGTCCGGGTGAGGCCACGCGCCCCGGGTCCCGGGTGATGCTGGGTCCCAGGTCCGGGTGAGGCCGCGTGCCCCTGAGTCCGGGTGAAGCCGCGCCCCTGGGTCCGGGCGAGACCAAACCAGAGGGAGTTGGACCTGCATTACCACCATTTATCCACCATCCAGAGCTGAAAAGTCAGTGCCGACATGTACACATAAGGAACTGGTGGACATTGAAATTGGGTCTCAAAAGAACTGTTGGTCCAAAAAGAAACTCACTACAGACTGATTCATTTGCCTGTCAGCATAACCATTATTGCTCGTCTCACATTCGGTTCTTATAAGTATGTTTCTAGTGACACATGATCTCGCTCATCTAGGGGAAATGATGAACAACATAGACTGATGAACAACAACAGACCCAGAAACAAGGAGGCATCGATCGGACTGTCGGGCCTCAGAGGAAGGGTAGGGGAGGGTGGGGGTAGGGGGGAGAGATCAACCAAAGGACTTGTGTGCATGCATACGAGCCTAACCAATGGTTAAGGACAACAGGGGGGTGGGGGCATCCGTGGGGAGGGGTGGGGGATGGGAATGGGGGGATGAGGACAAATATGTGACACCTTAATCAATAAAGAAATTTAAAATAAATAAATAATAAATAAATAAATAAATAGCACGGGGTCCTTGGACAAGGGGAGTCTTTTAGCTCCTTTAGCTGAAGCACCTCTGACCCCCAATGCCTTTCAAAATTATTTTTCGTCTTTGGACTCCTTCTGAATCTACGCATCGGCTCCTTTCTCCAGATTGCTGAACCCTTAGTAAGGCTGGGACAAGAACCCCGGCAGTCATCCTGTA